>NC_083112.1:59644689-60844689 GCF_949774975.1 Lagenorhynchus albirostris
CTTAGAATCCTTCTTATTTCTTACCAATCTTGAAGTCTGATCTGGATGACATAAAGTTCCCTAGAGGTTCTACTTTGTTGCTCTCTGTAGATGATTTTCTTCTATACTCTCCTTCTCAAACCTCCTCACAGGAAGACAGCCTCCATTTGTATAGCTTTTAGCCTTAAAGGGGCAGAGTGGCCAAAGGAAAAAAAAAAAAACTGCAGTTTGCCCAAACCCAGCTTGGATATTTAGGGCATCCAATATAATAACAAGGGGTACACCTCGATCCAGGTAGATTTCGTGGTGTTCTAAGTTTCCCTAAACCCAAAACTAAGTGCCTACTGCAAAGTTTTCTTGGGTTAGTTTGTTATTGCCAAATTTAGTTTCCAAATTTCTCTCCATGGCCAAATGTTTCTCTCAACAGTAACAATCCCTATCCAATTTAAAGGGAAAAACCAGATGACACAGACTTCAATACCTTAAAAGAGAGCTTGATGAACACACCTGCCCTTGGGAATCCCAGTTATCAGATTTTGTTTTTCCTTTTTGTATATGAAAAGGAAGGGAATGCCCTTGGGGTACTCACTCAAACACGGGGACCACCATTGACCTATACAATATTATAGCCATCAACTGGACCCTGTGACATGGAGATCATCCTCACCCCCTTGCCTTTAAACCATTATGGCCACTGCTCTTTTGGTTAAGGCCAATGAGAAAATCACTGTGGGATTCCCCTTTAACCATTTTGGTACCTCATGCAGTAGATACTCTCCTGAATTCTCATCACTCGATGTTTCTCAGCCAGCTGCCTAACCTTTTGTTAACTGTCCCTCATATATCTCTTTACTTTGTAATAATCTTGACCCGACTACTCTTCTTTCCTTTGTCACCTCACAATTGCTTAACACTGATGGACCACCTCCTGATGCCTTGTGATGGTCCATTGTTAAATTGCATTGGATAATATTGACTTCTCATGGTTTATTGATGGTCTTATTTAAAAGGTGATAATGGCAAATATTCTGGGTATGATATTACAACTCCTTTTTTTTTTTTTTGCAGTACGCGGGCCTCTCACTGTTGTGGCCTCTCCCGTTACGGAGCACAGGCTCTGGACGCGCAGGCTCAGAGGCCATGGCTCACAGGCCCAGCCACTCCACGGCATGTGGGATCTTCCCGGACCGGGGCACGAACCCGTGTCCCCTGCATCGGCAGGCGGACTCTCAACCACTGCGCCACCAGGGAAGCCCTACAACTCCTTTTGATGTTATTGAAGCAGTATCTTTATCTATGGTTACTTTGGTCCAATAGGCTGTTACACCCTCTTACAGGGGCTTGTACTTTAGCCAAGGACAAAACTAACAATATTTATACTGGCATATATATATATATATATATATATATATATATATATATATATGCTTTTGGAATAGCTCATGACTTTGGAATGTTGCCATGTGGCTTCCTTCCTTTCAGTGGAAATAAAATTTAAAATGCCCCTGTATAAGACATTACTAACTGCAATACTTTTACCTGCTGCATTATTTTACCATTCTGGGCATGCTAAACGTGCCTGTCTGGAAGCTAGGGGAAATCGTCTTGCTAATATTTCTGCAAGGAGTGCTGCCCTTAAAGGGAACAAGAGCAGCCAAATCTCTGTCATGGTTTAAAGGGTTATTTCCCCAGTGGTAACTTAGAAAAACTGGCTACAGAAACCCAAAAGTTAACCTCAGAAAAGGGAAAACAGGATTGGAAATTCAATAATTTTTGGCTTGATAAAAAAAAGAAAGCTGTGCTTAGAACCAAATAATAACCCAGTCCTACTAGAGACTTTAAATTCCCACTCACACCGATGTACATGCATTAAACGGTTGGGCTACTGACAAAATGATAGCATTCATGAATCAATATTGGTAGGGAAACATTAACAAGGCTGAGGAAAGTGCCTTCCTCGCTTGTCCCGCTTGTCCACAGTCCATTAGGAGGTCTGTTTTTTCTGCTCCCCTACATTTTAAACTGCCTAATGGACGGTTTGAGGTCTTGCAGATAGATTTCATACAACTCCTTCCATCAATGGCTATAAATATATTTTAGTTATGGTTTGTATATTTTCACACTAGTCTGAAGCCTTCCCTTGCTGACAGGCTACTGCCTCTTCTGTGGATAAAGTCGTTTTTGGAAAAGATTATCCCTACTTGGGGAACTTTCTGCGAACTTCATAGTGATCAAGGACCCCATTTTACTGTCCAGGTGCTTCAACAAGTCTGTACTGTTTGGCCACGTTTATAACATCTTCACTGTGCTAACCACCCTCAATCCTCTGGTTTAGTTGAATGCACCAGTGACATTAACATTCAGGTGGCAAAACTGTGAAGGCCCTCCAAATACTTTGGCCAAAAGCACTGCCATCAGTCCTTCTAAATCTTATATCCACCCCTCTTGGAACTCATAAACTCTCACCCTTTGAGACAGTCACAGGATGAAACTCTCACCCTTTGAGACAGTCACAGGATGCCTAGTGATTTGGCTCTTGTTTCTTTTGACTCACAGCTGATAAATGGAAAGATATTACAAAGGTCAATACTGAAAATACCTAATTGCTTCTATTAAAAATAACCATGTTTTGGTACAGCAATCTTTTCACAGTGTGCTCTTGGCACATGAAGACCTTAGGCATCACACCGTGCGACGTGGAGAGTTCATCTATTGAAAAAGACCCCTCCAGAAGAACTCTCTTCAACGTCGCTAGAAAAGCCCATCAAGTACTGCTGAACAGTCCTTGTGCTGCCACTGCATGTGTTTGCATCACACACCTCAAGAAAGTGCCAAACCCTGACTAGATCTGCATGTCGTCTGGTGACCTGAAAGTAAAGATTTCCTGGAAGTGAAGTAGAAGACATCTGATGAGGTAGCTTTCCCAAGATCTCTAGACCAGGCCTGTTGGAAGTTTGTCACCAAACCTTTGATGATAACATAATACTTCAGAGGATCTCCAACATCCATGATCTTGATAACATGTGGACTTCAGAGAGAAAGTGCCTGAGAACTCCCCCCTCCTACCTCTCCTTGTTACTCAAATGTGACCTGAATAGGTTTCCAACATGCACTTTCCCTCCGATGTGAGACCTTGCCCCCAGAAAAGGTCCTTCCTGACATTAAGGGACAAAAAGCTGCAGAAACTGGAAATCCTGACCCATGATCAGCGATGCTTTCAGAGAAAAATTTGGTCAAAAGGGAGAAATGTAAGAAAATTAATACACAGAAACCTCAGTTAAACAGAGTTGGGACACTAGAAGGGAGAGCTCTTATACGCAGCAGTTAATAATAGCAAAGGCCAACAGGAAGAAAAAAAACTCCTACCCTGGCAAGGATTCAGCCAACGAAAAGCTATGGACTCTGTTTACCATAGCCCTCCCAACTTCCTTTTCCCCCTCTATAAAAGTGTTCTTCTTTCCTTGCCATGTGGGGACTTGCACGTGGCTCCCTATGACAGCAGACCCCGAATTGCAGTTCTCTGCTGATCCAGAGTAAACCTATCTTTGTTGAAGAAATATCTGGCAGTCTGTTTGTTTCAGGTCAACAGTACATATAATCCCCCCTAAATATTTCATTGTTGGCATTAAGAGGGCATGCTGGAAATGAAATATCTATAAATAAGACATGTACATGAAATAAGACGTACAATGCAATATTCAAAATTCAATATGGTAAATATCAAATTGGAGGAATGCGCTGAGCTCTAGTATTGGAGCACTCAAAATATTTTCTACTTCTATACTTTTATTTTGGATTAATGTGAAACGTGAGCAGACGTTAATGAGAAATGGAGTTCTTCCAAAAATGTTTCTTGCTCAAACATAATACAGCAAGTATCACAGACAGGGAACTACAGTAAATGGAATGTGTTCCAGATAATCTTCTGACAAAAAAAATCAGAATGAACAGAACACTAATCTTGTAAGTACTTCTAAAAAACAGAAAATAAAAAGCTTATAAATACTAAAGGGCATGCTTTGGGAAGTAAGAAGCAAGAGATATGAATTGAATTTTACAGGGTAACATACTCAAGAGAATTGAGATTTTTAAGTCATTATCTAAGAAGGAATCAAAAAAGGCTTTAGCAAAATGTATATCTACATTCAAAAGGCAAGTCAGAATTGAATTGCTAAAAGAGTTAACAATAAAGCAAACAATAGAGAGGAGAACTGCTGTTTTAGAAATTAGCTAATATTCACTTAAATTGTTAAATCTAGTATCGGTCATGCTAACTGTAAAATAATACAATTTTAAGAAGTTCTTCGGGGACTATGAAAATGAATGCTGAATCACAGATTTATTCTTAAGGGAACAAGAAAGCAAATGTAGCCAAATGGAGAGTCAATTGGGGGTAGGGATGAAGCATATTTCACTTTTTAAAATCATGGAAAATGTTATTTCACTGGAAATAGACTTGCTTATTCCCCTTATTCATCATGGCTGCAATAGTTTCCCCTTTTCTGTATTTTGTCTTTGCTGTGCCATACTGGAGTAGTTACAGATGTCAGACAAAATGGGTACTAGGAAATATGTAGCAATGAACGGCATCTGGAGTACATTGTGGCCTCGCTTATCACCACATGTGGTTAGAAAGCAACTGCTAATTTCCCATTTCACATCAGATTAAATAGTCACTCAGTATTCTGTAAAACTCCTGGTAAACAGCAATAAGAAAAGTATTCTTTGAACTATTTTGATTTGTATTTCCTGTGGGTCTTGAGAGCTTCACAAACTACTGGCATTCAGCCCTAACAGATGTCCTGACCGCCACAGAATTTCAAGAGCACCCTGTGAAGGGCAAAATACTTTATGCTGCTAACTGACTTCCCTTCTGTTTTATTGATACCTGCCTCAAATCCTTTCAAGAACAGAGGATAGACAGACTGTATAGAAATGATAGATAGATAGATGATAGATAGATAGATAGAGATGATAGATAGATAGATTGATAGATAGATGATAGATAGATTATACACGCATCCTTCCCCCACAACACACACATATCGACGCACAGATATATATTTACATCTTAGTTCTCTCAAACTACTAAAAATGAATTACATCTGAGACCAACAGTCTTCAAGTTCAAATAAATTTCTTGAATTTGAAATAGTGTCTTAATTATTCACCTACCTGTAGCACAATATTAGGTACCACAAATGATCAAAAGCAGTCAAAATAAAAATAAAATAAAGTAATTAAGAAAAAGAAGAGTTTTAAGTTTCAAGCCATGATATTATAGAAGGGCCTAGCAGTCCACTGATAAGTCAATCAATGACTTCTAAACACACAAGAGAATACTTGATCAATAAATAAACATGTTGTAGATATCCTCCAATTCTCACTACATAGGAGGAAACCTATCTGTCATTCTTAAAGCAAGTGACAAATCTACTTTTCAGGGATGAAAACCTACAATTACTGAGGATATCTTCAAAGTTTACTGCAACTCTGAAAACAGGGATGTTCCACACAATAGCTGCAAACACTCTGCTTTTTAAGGTGATTGCTCTTAATATAGGCACACTCATTTACCTATGCTTGCCATAAAGTGAAATGCCGTAAACTGCCTGTGATGTCTCACAACTGAGAAAGTTGGAGAGTCAAGCTGCTTGCAAGACTTCTAGTTGTATCTCTTTTGAGACTCTCTACAAGTGAATTAACTAGTATATGTGCTATTTACTGAAACGAAAAAAAAGAAGAAAAAGAAACATCCTTCACGGTCTTTCAGATTACTAAATTCAGGTTACTATAAAACCCTCAGTGGAAAAAGAATTAAGGCTGCCATTTGAGAGTGGGGAATAGGAAAGAATTATGAGAATTACTGTGAAAAATGAGATAGTTGTGTAAGCAATCAAGAGAGATTGAGCTAGGAGATTTCAGCATCAATGCTTGAGAACAGTAAAGATTCATTTAAGATGGCAATGCTGCATTTCAACTATGCCTTCAGTCATATTCAGCAGCACTGTCGTAGGTCTGGATTCAGTGAAAAACTGGACTTAAGTAGGAAGATAACAAAAGAGTTGATGTGTGTGCAATAGAATGAGTCCAGTGATTTTTCATGGAATTTAAGCTAAGGGAAAGTTGATGGAGAGTGAAAGTAGCAGGATCAGTGGATTGAAGAACCAAGTGAAAATCAAAGGGTTGCTTAAGTTGAGGTATGAAAAAGAGGAGGTGGTGAATGGAGAGTGAGAAATCTGCAACTGGAAGCAATGGAAGGGTTGGAGTACTGATAATGAGAGGGTAGTGACTGTGAGAAGACGACACTGTGAAAATGTCAAGATAAAGATCGTTTTAAGAGAGCTCAAGAAACTGAGTCTTGGACATTAAATGTTTCACCTATATGGATCTTGAAATTAATAAAAAAAAAGATTAGAGACCAACAGTGACTAGAATCAGTCTTTTACTAATGATATATAATTATGTCCTTCATTGTATAAAATTAAAGCTGGCATTCGCAACTCGTTAGAGGTCATAAACTGCAAAATATATGATTTTGTGAAGAATAGGAATGCAGTTTTCCCAATTTTTAAATAAAATCTTTATAACATAATGCATCCTATTTTTCTATGGGGAATATGGTTTTGCATTAAAAAAAAGTAGGACAAAAATAAATCTTTGGGAAGTTAACCTCCATATTATTAATAATGCAATAAGCTAATCTGAAAAATATTAGTAACTAACATTTGAGATGTATTATAAAATAACAACCATATTAAAGAAACAAATGTTATTTAGGATTCTTTAAGCTTATGAATATTTTACTAAAATAAATAATAAACACAGTGAATGTGTTCAAATCAAATAATTTACAAAACATAAGAGTTTTTATGTATATGCTTTTATGATAATTCAGGGAAATTTAATTTAAAAATTAAATATTTAATTCAATTTACATTTGCCCTAAGAAAAATGAATCATTTAGTAAATCTAGTGGGTGAAAATGGCACATTATAAGAAGATTCATCAAATGTGTTCGCTATTAGCATTTGGTAGAATAAAATATATATTTAATACAATGAACATGCAATATGAATTTTATTTTCTTGATGAATTCCCACCACTTAAAATAATCTAGATTTTTTTCATTGAAAGGGAGGAATATATCCATTTAAAATAGATTTCAAGTACCACATTATTCTTGCTTGTTTTTTTTTTTAATTCTAAGAATGCAGAAGACATTGAATATCATAAAGTTAGATGACTGTTACATGGTTGCCTGCAATGTGAGTCTTATATATATTAAATATTTTCATAATGTTTTACTACTTTTACGTAATTATAACCAAATGCAACTAAGATATGTTGCTAAAACGTCTGTAAGACACTCACTCTATTTAATAGATAAAATATGCCAGGGTTCAATTTCTGGTTTTGACATTGATAATTCTGTGATCTTATGCTCTCTGAGATGAAAGTTATTCATTAATAACATGGTAGATTGACAGAGACCATTTTATATCATTAATACTTTTCAATTTCAACATTCTATGAACAATTTGGATATAATTGGTTTTCTAATGTGCTTGCATGCGCTTAAAAAGAGCTTCACAGAAACATTAATTTTGATCTTTGTTGACAATATCAACAAATCAAATCTAAATAAAGGTCTCGAAACTATTCAAATTATAAGATATTAGAAATTAGTGAAGTTTGAAAAAGTGAAATCTTATTAGTATTTCTGAAGCACTCCATTAAAATGGTGAAATAAATTCTTAATCATTGAGAGTCAAGATGATGAAAGGGATATAAAGTTACATTCAGGTAAAGCAAATAGTGAACTTAATTTATATGGGTTCAGTATACATGATTATATTTAAAGTGACCATTTACAAGCTTGAATTTTTTCAATAACTGGATATTTCTAGATACGAGTGCAAACTGGGATTGAATTTTTAATTTTTTAAATCAATTAATACAGAGAAGCTAGGGAGCATTTACTATTTATTTGGTATGCTAAGGATAACATTTGATCAAATCACATGTTGGTATCCTCCACTCCTATACCAAATAGTACTGATAACTGTTATAAAAATAACAAAAATTCTATTATGTTTTCTTAAATATTTAAAGGGAAAAAACATATTAATGTAATTATTGTTTAAACAGAAACAAATATGAAGTTCTAAGGTGTCAAATTAAATAGCATCTACCCACACACAGAGATTACACACACACACACACACAAACACACACACACTCATTTAACTCTTTTATTTTACCAGGTAACCGTAACCTAAGCCCAAATTTTAGCTTTATGACAACTAACAAGTAAGCAATCATTTTATTAACTTCAAAGTTTTCGAAAGTAATAAAAACCATTACTAAGATGGATTAGGAGAATTTTTTTTTTTAATTTGGAGAAATACTCTTTGTCAATATTTTCCAGAACATACTGTACAACCAGGATCTATAATACATCTTAGATTATATAATGTCACTGCATGGAAAGGCCTTGCAAAAAAAATAATAACTTTGGAAGATAATGAAATAATGTGGGAACGATGAATTCTGCTTTATTATTTATATAATCTAGGGTCAACACTGCATTAAGAACAGATATGAAGTTTCCAGCTTTATTGAATATTGAAAAATTAAATTAAAAAGACTCCTTGAACCTCCTGCACTTCAGAAATTACTGATAAATTAATACTTTCATATATTTAAAAAAATTTTGTGATGCAAATTGGCAAACTGCTTATCCTGATAATTCTTTTACTTCATGCTTCATGTATTGATAGATTTAATCATCATGCACCGTATATTAAACAAGTATTTCAGTAATTTTGTATCGGCACTTTGTCTCTTATCTCCCTCTAGTCTTTACTGTAGATAAAATGATTAAATTATCCGTATCTTCTTCCTATTTCAAACTGATTATGCCATTACTCAAAATAATGTGCTGCTCTCCAAATTTAAAGTGCAGAAAGAATATTGACAGCCAGCACAATCTTTTTGAGAATGGTCTTTTTTGAGACTAGCTCCCACCAAATGGCAAAGGAATTTAATCCTATTAGGATGTGTGCAAATCAAGAACAATTTTCCTTTGGCATTATCATCTGAGACAAGTAGAATCCTCATTGTGTAAAACGTATCTCAAATTTAAAATGCAGAAGTATAACTAAAATAAAATGCATAAATTTTTAATGAAATTAGGATCAGACACTAAACAAGAACTAAATACCAAAGTCTATCATCAGTTAGGAAGTCCTATCAAGGCCTCGGAACATCAAGATTTAGGAATGTGCCAAGCAAAGAATTACAGTGACAGGAACAAAACGAAACAAAGGAACAACAGCAAAATCTCTGTGTGCACAAGTTTTTATAAATCTATGCAAAAGTAGGGTGAGGAAAAACACCAGGAGATTAACTGGTCACTTCATTGGAGTGTGAATGGAAGGTGTATATATTTTTTCCTTAAAACAACTTGTTTCACTAGAACCAAATTTATCTAAAAATTAATTTGAAAAAATAAAATAAATAATCTTTCTGGTTTTTTTCCTTCTATAAGTCAAATGTTCATGTATTATAGTGTAATCATGATTTCAGTCATAGTATGGATACTTTCATTTTTGTATAATGGAAAATGCCTGTAGCAGTGACATCCATGAAACTGTAAGTATTACTCTCCCTGTTCCTGTTTTTAACGTAATAATATACCTTGAGACTGTAGGGACATTATCACATTTACATTGCTCTCATTCTTTTTTAAGGCTTATATTGATATTCCATTATATGAATACTGTGTTCTTTGTGTAAATGGTGTTTGGACACTTACTTTGCGTCCAGACTTTTTGATATTACACACAACGCTGCAGTGAAGAGCTTCATACTTATAAATGATATGCTTTTGTAATAATATCCCTATACTAAATTTAAGTAAAACATGTGCACTTCAAAGGTTGATTGATGTCATACTGCCCCACAAAATATTGCCTAATTATACTCCCATCTCTCTAATTTTTAGTATACTACCATCAAACTTTAAGAGTTTTGTTTCTGAAATTCTTTATTTACTAATGAATGTGGCATGCTTTCAGATGCTTATTTTTCAATATATTTTCACTGTTTATGATACCTCTGTTAATAGCTTTTCCCTATATTTTTAAAAACTGAGTTGTTGACCCTTTCCTCCTGAGTATTAAGATAACTTTGTAAATTAATTATCCCTTTGTCATATTTCTTTGCAGTTTTTGTTTTTACTTCACACAGGAATTTTTAATTATTTTATGTACTGATATTAATTAATCATTTACCTTATGGCTTCTGCATTTTGGTCATAATTTAATATCATCATTGGCAACCTCTGTTTTCCAGATTTTTGGAGGGGACAAATGTACTTCTATAGAACATAGGAAGAAATTATTCTCTTCTCCTTTTCAACATAAATAATATTTAAGTATCAAAATGTGCTGGTTTCTTCTAAAATAATCATACAACTTGATCATGAAATGCTTACATTTTCATTCTAAGGTCACCCATATCAAGTTAAAGGGGCCTTGGTTTATCTCTAGAAAGAACTGAGAAAACAAATTAACTCCATCTTCTGTCTCTCTTTACATATACATATATATTTTTATATATACTATATATTTATATACATATATCAACTCTAGAGATAATATGATGACATTCCTTATATAAGCCAAAGTGTTGATGTTTTAGAGGAATTAATTCCTGAATGTTTCCCCTCAATCTTGCAATGACTAGCAACACAACTTTCATTGTTTTTACCCATTTCACCAGAAATACCTTACATTTTAATAAAAAATATCTTACAGACTTTAAATAATATAGAGGCTTCTAACTCTTTGTCTTTTGTTAAAATTAACATTAAAAAGCATTGGATAGTTATTCAGTTTACTGTACAAATTTCTCAATGATTATTTGTTTTCATTTCATATGAATAAAGAAAAAGTGGCCTTTTAAAATTTTATGCTAATTTTGTTTCATATAGATTTAAATATTTAAATCAAACCAGCATACTTTGATACCTAATTTTTTTCCACATAAAATTATGTAAACTATTTTGCTGGCACTGTAAACAAATCTGTTTTACTTACTATATCTATTTGAATAAAAACATATGCAAACAATGACCTTACATTTAGTTTTCTCACTTCCTAATTCACATCATTCCTGACCTTACACCTCCATACCATTAATCACTTTTTAACCTGCATATTCATGTTCTTTTTTTCATGATATTTCTTGAGTATGATAAAAAATCTTCTACTTTTGTTTGGACAAGTGAATGCCTAGAGAAAATTACACATATATTTTAGAAATATTTTTAAAATCTTATTTGTCTTACAATTATGGCTCATTTTAATATGTTTCTAAGTCTTCTACCCCATTTTCTCCCACAGATATTATGTTATGTCATGTAATACAATCTGAGTTGCACTCTGCGGTAGCAGGCTTTATTCTGTGTTAAAATTATGTGTTAATGGATCTTCCTCCTCCACTAATTTAGACACCAAGCTACTGAAGAGTAAAAACCATAACATATTTCATGAAATGTAATAAATTTCTGTTGACTATAAAGTCAGTTCTATTAGTTAGTTTCCTTTGGTTTTAAATAAGATAAACAAATTCTGTATTGCCTTAGAAAATAAAATAAAGGAATAAATAAAACCAAAATGACAGTAGCAAAGGCACCAACAAATATAATGGACAGCTCCAGGAATACCTGAAAGAGTCTAAGGCCAGACTGAAGAACTAAACCTTAGAAGACCAGGCCTGTTGTAAGACCAGACAGGACATGAAGATTTCCTCCTAAAGCCTGGCTATTAAGTGATGTAAGCCCAGGCTCTGAGTGTCTTGGATTAATATTCTACATTAATGGGGAGGGAAAAAATGAATGGTAGTCATGGTGCAGCATAAATTTCTACCTTTGTGTGAATCTCTATTTTTCCATATAAATATGGAAATAGCTGCTAGAAGTACTTTCTAGTGTATTAAGAGTGATTCCCAGAGAAGATAATATTGGAATAAACAAGCAGCCAAACCAAGATGTATTTAATGCATTTGGATGGCAGGAGATTCCAGTGTTTGCCCTGAGGATTATTAATTATCAATATAGTACTAATCATTATATAGTGAGCATGCAGTCTGGGCCAGATGATACACTGGATACAATATTCTGTTTAATCCTCAAAGCCACTCTGCAAGGTAGGTTAAGGTCACAATAATCCCCATTTTATATGTAATGAATCTAAGGCTTAGATTATTCCATTAGTAATATTTTCCCATGTAGTATAATTTTCCCTCTTGTCACACTTATATTGAAAGGTTTCATATTTATTATGATGTTTTGCACCTGGTAATCTTTCAATAATATTGTTGTGTACTGAATAATTAAATAACTGATAAAATTTATTTAAAATAAACATATACAGGAACAAATTACAGGTGACACCACTTGTTCCTTATAATGGAAAAATGTATAAACTTGCCATGATGACAATTTTAATGATGAAATGAGAATATAATTTTATATTTAGTAAGAATCAATATATCACTATTTATCTGTACCTATGCAGGGGCAACAAGGTTTTCCCTTTACCCTCTTAGGGTTTTTAATCTGGACCTGAGAATTAAACTGCCATAAGACAGAGTGACAGGAAATAAGCATCCAAATTTATATGTTTTCATGACATGGGAGCCCTCATAAGGAATGAAGACCCAAAGGAACGATGGAACCTACATGCTTTTATAGCACGTTCAGCAGAGAGTCATTGTGGAAAGTAACTAAACTAGGTGGAGAGGGTAAAGAGAGATACAAATTATTTTCACAGGGTCTGTTTGTATGAAATTATCTGTGTCTCAACTTCTTGCCCTTGATAATAATAATGTTACTTCAACTGGGGGGACATTTTAACATGGGAATTTCATATCCTGCTTTTAAGAAAAAGAATGAAGGTCAGAGTGCTTTTCTTGCGTTGCTTTTTAAAAGTGCCTCTAATTTAAAATAACTGTTATGCCAACATGGCATGTTTTGGAGTGGCATATTTTGTCACTCTTCATTTATATCTATATATCTGTATCTACTCTCATGTTTATATATATACATCTGATTTTAAATCTACTTCACTATACATACGTATGTCAACACATATAATTATATCTATTTATAAATTACTATAAAACAATAAAACTAGCTTCATACTTTTATTCATGCATCAACTTTTTAAAATGGGACAATACTTGAAGAACTTTGAGCTAAGGTTATCATAAAGCAAGAATTTTATACCAGTCTCTGTTGCATTCATATATAATAATGTTAGGCATAAGTCAACAATAAATCTATGTTCAAAATTGCATGTGAAGGTATCAAAAAATATTTTAAATTCTGTTTCTTAGTTAGAAACAAGAATGTTTGTGTGTGTGTTCATTTTGGTTTCTTAATGTAGACAATACAGATGACTTCTTTTTAACTTATGCTAACCAGTAATAGAATAATAAACCAGTCTGAAGTAATGAAAGAAGAGCTCACTCTCCAAAAAATCCTAGTTGCTTGTACTGTTTTCTATATTATTTACATTTTATACCTTGAAATAATAACATGTTTTGACTAGAAGTAATCTCACAGAGTTAAGATAAAAAAATTACTCTTGAAGACTTGTCCTAAAAGACAAAGATATGCCCTGGTCAAAATTATGTGGGGTTAGCCTCACTGTGAGTTTATGTGAATAAAGTAAAGGATTCTTCAACTGCAAAATCTGTCTTGTGAAATTTCCCTTTTGTTGATGATCTGCTGACTTTTTATCCCATAAATGCTATTGCCTTAAGCTCTACTTGCATACGATATTTAGGCAGTATACTAACATTGCCATTTTCTGGAGTTCAGGCATACTAGTACTTTTAATTTGTGTGCCTAATACTACTTCTTGTCCATATACCCTCTACTTCTGAATTGTGAGCTCCTGTTTAAGAGTGCTTTTTCAAGTGGAAATACTGAGAGGCCTGGGTTGAATTGACTGTTTTTTCCTTAGAGTTTGCATATAAGATAAGAATCTTATTGCCCTGGAACCAATTTGGCAATGGATAGGAGGGGAGGTGGATTTCTTTTTGGAAGATTTCTAGACTAAGTATTTAGTATATATTTCAACCTCAAACACCTATGATGCTCAACCCATTAGTTATGAATTCTAAGTGTGAATTAACTTTTTACCCATGCATTTGGAAAAAGTAGTTAATGTTCCTTGTGCTACTTGGCATTTTTTTCCCCCAAATCTAACTTTTCTTTTAAGATGTAGCTTTATTTAAGGATCTTTGTCCCAAATCTTCACTAAATATTTTATCTCCTATTTCTAGAAGAGTATATATATGCTAAATTTTAGTTCTGTTCCTTCTAGTACATTTTGGGATTTAGTAAAACAACAAAACACAATGCAAACAAGATACCATCTAAGATTTTTTTCTAAGATTATTGCAATTTTCATCTAAGGAAATGGCACATGAATATCAATAATGTCTATGGATATATAAGTAGCTAGTGATCTTGCAGGTCTCACCATCCTCTCCTTCCTTCATTGTCTCCAAGTTTAGAACATATTCCCACCACCCACCACACATTTTTCCCCATCAACTCTTCCTACATCTAGGCTTCATACAGGATAAATTTATTCGTCCAAACTCTTTTCAGGATATTTTGCAAACATACACAGATTCTTAAGAGGAATTCCAGTGACAAATGTTGATGTGAAAGTATTTTCTAATGTTTTGTAAGTGTGTACGCAGTTACTTTTTCTCTTCTCCCTTTTTCTGCTCACTAGGACTAAAGAAAGGAAACTCAATTAAGATTAAGCTCATTGTGCGTGGCAAATTTCACTTTAAATCAATAAAGTATTTCATTAGGTTATATTGTCCTGAGGCTGATGAAATCCCTTGCTTTCTTTGATGCTGATCTGTCTCACCTTACCTTGCTGGTGATACTAGCAATGCTTTTGGATAGTAAAAATATTTTTGTTGGGAGACTATTACTCCCAGGCAGAGTAGTTGACAAGTGAAGGAGCCCTTTACCCATTAGCATATGGACTGTAACTCTGAAAGCTGTTGCAAATATGCAAATAATCAGGCTAGTAAATCCCCCCCATTCAAACTTGTGCTGATACAACTGAGTGAGATTAACATTTGTTCCAATTTTGTTGCCAGATATGAAAGAATAGAGGTGATTTTAGTCAGTCTAAACCTCCTAGGATAATTTGGTATATGTTGGATATGAATGACCCATTTCTGGCTTCCCAATTTATGACACTGTTTTAATCTTGGTTGGGACGCATTTGTTCCTGAATTCACTATGCTTATTTACATAGACATATTCTGTTTTAAAAATACGGAAACTTCCTTTATCCTGGATTGATTTCTCAGAGGGATGTGTTTAAAAAACAACTACTTCAACCATTGTTTTATAGAGATGACTATCTTAGCATTATATTACTTTTCTAGAGGTCAGTATTACTCAATTTTGTTAATCTGAAACAGTAACAACATAAGGAATTGAAAATTGTATTTTCTTCATCAACAGTGGCAATATATACTACCAAACCTAACAGAAAAATAAATATTACCTAACGACTCTTTTTTTAAAGAAATGATTCTGTTATGTTTGCATTTTATATTCTGAGCAAAATCTTACGGCTTGTGCCCAACGAGTGTCCTTTCAAAGGTGTCATTGCCAGAGCAAATTAATTCATGGCTCACACTATGCACTGTCAGCATCTATTGTTATCTTTTTTCTTCTCCCCTGTCATTCAGATTAATAACATAAGTGGTGCTATGCTTACAGCTTTCTTCCCCTTGTCACTTGACTCAGAATCTCCTTTGCACAAGCAATTTTTCTTCAGCAAATTTAAGTGTACTGCAATATATCTGTGTTTAGTTAAAAGTGCTATACGATCATTTCTCTTCTGACTACTCTTATTAAAACTAATTAAATAGACCTTTTTGTATTGCAGGTTTTTATTTCCTAAACACTTCATTACAGAATGGATTTGGGGTTTACAACCATTTTTGGTCATAGTCTGACACCTTTTAAAATGAGCTTTTCATTAAAAATATTAAACCACTAACAACATACATAGTATATTCACTTTTCTTAAGTCTCATGTTTATGAAATTCTTGCCAACTGTTTATCGAAATCATCCACACAATATGAATCTGTGCATGAAATGAAGTGAAAGTGGTAAATTATGCTATATTCAAACATAACTGTAATCAAAGATATGTGTTTTACTACAAAGTGTGTAAGTGGTTAGGTTCAGAAGGAATTCAGTACTTGTTCCACTGAACAAACAAAGGACCAGAAAACTTACGGTCATCTTCACTCATAAACCAGGAAGCTCGCAAAGCAAGACCAATAGTTTATGGAAATCTTAGGCTAGACTTGTGTTTTGAAGATGCTGACAAAACTTTTAATATAGGTGTTGACTGAAAAAAATGCACAGTGTGACAGCTGTGAGTTCAGTTTTATTTGGGAACTTACTGAGGACTACTGCCCAGGAGATAGCCTCTCAGCTCTTAGGAACTGCTCCGAAGAGGTAGGAAGAGAGGTCAGTATGTATGTGATCTTAGCGAAGGAGGTAAGTACAATCAAGTAGACATCTCAGTAGAAGTTTGCTGCTAGTCACAAGGAGCAGATGTCTCTGTTAATGATTTTAGTGTTTTTCTATGTATGAGAAGATGCAAGAAATTGGGTTCATAAAATGCATCTAACTATCTGAAGGCCTGTTCTGCCAGTTTTTCCCAGAGCACAGAGAGCCTCATTCCTGATCTCCATCCTGAACGCCTTAACGTGTTAAAGGTCAGTGACTGCAGGGGCTAGTGACTTCACTCTTGTAGAATCAGATAGTGAGCAACATTCTTTAGTTGTCATAAGAAACAAAAACTACTACAGATATTTCAAACTCATTACAGTTGCTGGAAGATTGGGTTTGAAGTCAGGGCCCTGCAACTGGGCTTCAAGTTCATGCTATTGCAGCTACTGCCGCAATCCAGAAGTCAACAAGCAGCTGTTGCAACCACTCAGCATTCAGGACGCTGCAGGAAACCATTGCTAATTTCATAGCTGCCCTATACCCCGTAGTTTGTTCTTATGCATTGAAACACAGAGGTTTTCTGTTGTGCAAATTAATATCAGTCTCCACTGAAGCTGGGGGATGAATAGATTCGGCCTCCTCTGCCTTCCCAATCTGGCATGGGCTCATTTACTTGGAACAACCTAAATCACATCTCAAACTTTTGGGGGGAGAGAGTCTGGGATTGTAGCTTTTAGCCTGTCTGTTCTTGCAATATGGTGAGAGTGGGATAAAGTGGTGGGAATGAATGCTGAGTGTCAATAGACAATAACTGGTATAGCAAGAATTTCACTGACCTAATAGTTACTGTTATGTGAGGTGTCGGAAGTGTCTACTTTCCAAGCTGAGAAAGCCTGGGAGAGAGTCATAGGATGAGCTCTTCAGCACTGTATTATCTTTTCCAATTACTTTCTTCAGCTTCATGTGAACTCTCTTTAAAGAGAGAAATGAAAATTTGAACATCTAGAACATCTGGAACATCTAGGTCATTTCACCAGGATCCTGGAGGGAGGGAGATAAGACATTTAATCTTTACAGCTCCCTATTGTGTCCCAGTAAGTCTGAAGAGCTCTGGTTTTCCCAAAAGTGCAGAAAATGCCAGGGGACTTGTTCTCTCCGAAATCTTCCTCTGTAACACTGGGGTGTGGCAGAGAGACCTCTTGTTATTCTTTTTTCATTCCCTTGTAAAATTTCCACCTTTGTGTGTTGGCAGAATATATGACTTTCTTCTAACCAATAGATTCTGGCAGAGATGATGGGCTATCACCGTGGCCATTACACAGCATTACAATACCATGCATGCATTATTTCCCTTGAGCTCTTTCTCATGAGCATTCTACAGTGCTGAATATTTCTGCATTTTCAAGGAATGAGCTACAAGAAAAACTACCTTATAATTTAATTCACATTTTTGAAATAAAAGGAATTAAAGCATATTTAGCCTGTGTTAAAGCAAATATATTTTCAAATACAATATATGATATGTTAATGTAATAGAGTAATTATACAGTGTTTTGTATTAAAATGTTAATTTTTAGACTATATCAAAAGAGAACATTTAAGGGTTCCATTGAATCTGAAATGATGTTAAATTAAGATAAGGTAAAATGAAACAAATATAACTTATTTAGCACATTGTTCAGAACCTAATTATGAACTGGAGTGGTACCACCTGTCTTTAATATTTATTTTCTTTATGTTCGGTAATCAATTCAGTACTCATTTTGCTCTGAGAAAACTGCCTTGTAGTATTACTTTTTTTCACTGTGGCATGGTACAGTCTTGCGCACGTACATGAAAACCAGCTTTTCATTTTCTACAACATAAAATTTAATGTATTCAATCTCAATTGGTCCCCAAATTGCATTTTACAAAATGAAATTTTATATAGAAAGAAAAAAATCCCTGATCAAATACATGTGGACAACACTAGATTAAACTGTTTCTGTTCGTGTTTGTTTGTTTGTTGTTGTTGAATTATGTACAGTTGTACCTTGTTTTACTGTGCTTTGCTTCATTGCGTTTTTTACAAATTGAAGATTTGTCACAATCCTGTGTCAAGCCAGTCTATGGGCACTATTTTTCCAATAGCATATTCTCACTTTGTATCTCTGTGTCACATTTTGGTAATTCTCACAATATTTCAAACTTTTCCATTATTATTATATTTATTATGGTGATCTGTGATACTTTGATATTATTACTATAACTCTCTGAAGGCTCAGATGATGGTTAGCATTTTTTAGCAATAAAGTATTTTATAATTGTTATGAACTTTTTAAAAACATAATGCTATTGTACATTTAATGGACTACAGTATAGGGCAAACATAATTTTTATATACACTGGGAAACGAAAAAATTCATGTGACTCATTTTATTGCAATATTCACTTTATCGCAGTCATCTGGAACCGAATCTGCAATATCTCTGAGGTGTGTCTGTATCTGATTGTTTTACTTCCATACCTCTGTGAACCTTGACTGTGTCTCAAGAAGGATAACCTCTTGTGAATATTAATTTCTCAAAGTTATTCAACTAAAGTAGGCTTTGTTCAAAGAACACCTAATATTACATAGAGCCAGAGTTCCCCAAAACACTTCTGAAGAATCTTTTGTCTAGATAAATGTAGAACAACTACTTTCCAAAATTTCCAGAAAATCTTAAAGATTTTAAAAATTGTATTATATCCTGTCTGCCTAATTCAACAGAGAACCAAATAAGACAGATACCCTCATGTGCACTGAAGCTATATAAAAACTATACATTTTTATTTGGTGACATTTAATGAAGATCATCTCTGCAATTAAGACATGGACTATGTTGTGCATGTGTCAAAACTTCAGAATATTGATGATAAAAGTATAATACATATTATTTCCCACATTTTCTACATATACATATATTGCAAATTAATCTAAGTATTTCTATACTAGCAATATTCCTATAGTGCAACAGAGTATTTTAACAAATTTAGGTTTAAAAATAGAGTAATTCAATAAAATATCCTGTTTCTGTTATTGTGTAAAATATACCTAAAATGATTCAGCTCAGAGTCCATACAAATATTTAAAATAACAAGTTGAATCATATCTTCATTTGCTTGATTAATCATTTTAGACCTCTTCCAGTTTTGATATATTTGAGATTTCCCCCCTTAAATAAATACAATTTCAAAAATCAATATATGACCATAACCATCTCTTAGGACTGGCCAGAGATACAGGCTTTTAAAACACAAAGATATTAACGGTGAAATTTTCAGACAACAAGATGGGTAAAAGATATTTTTAAGTAGGCATTCCCTTCAGGTTTCCACTTCCATTTTTTATAAAATATCAGTCCCATTTCAATGTTTCAACATCTTTCTGAATTTGGTGGTAACTTTTTTCAAACTAGATGCATATCTTTAATTGCTTTGGAGGAAAATCCCATTTAAAAACACAATGAGCTTATTAATGATTCTCTCTTTAGGGAGTTACAAACAATATAACATCTATAACAGTTTTAACACATTAATGTATATTTCACCATATATGATGTAAGAATATCTCCAGTAGTGCTGAATCGATGAATTAGTGCTTTTCTGATATGCGCTTTCCTTGAACCACTAATTTAAATTAAGACTGTTGTGTTGCAATGATATATTGAGTGGCAATTTGAACCCTTAAGACCAATTATTTGTACTATACTTCTCAGTTACAATTTCTGTTGCATCTACTATCCTTACATAAACTTTACTTTCTGTTGTTTATAAGTTAGACCCATAGCTTGTCTGTGGCTTATGAAAAAGATCATTGTAAAAAAATCTCTTTATAACTACAGAAAAACTCTATTTTGGGAATTTTGATTAAGACACAGCAAGAGAATCTACTAAATAGTACTGGGATATTAGGCAACAGTAACTTAGCTATATTAATAGTGATAGAAGAGAATCATAATTTACAAGTAACTTCTAGCAGTGTCCTCTGGGGTGTCCTGATTTCAGTTATAATCTCTGTGAAGCCCAGTGGAAAATCACAACCACTACCCTCAAGCTCCAGTGAGACACACCTATCTATCCTTGGTAATAAACACCTATTTTCTGTAGCTAACGTGATCCTTAGGAAAAAATGAAGCAAAATTCACAGTAAAACATTTTAAAATTTCATTGTATCCAATTACTGTGTGAATCTTGTCAGCAATACATGCTATGATGTCCTACCTAATTTTTAAAGTCCTTGTCTAATATTTGCTTGGAAAACTAAACTGCACTGACAATACATTGAGCAAAGATTTTAAGAATTGACTATTAAACACAGAATTCCTAAGATTTGTTTGTAAAATCAAATTAGTGATGTCTATTACAGTTTACTTTGAAGAGAGTGGTTTGTCTGGCATGCTTATCTGTTATGTCTTAGCACAGCAATTGTCAAATAATAGGTATTTTGGTCACAGTATTGCCAAAAAAGGGAAAACATCCAATTAACATTCCAAGGAAATGCTTTTATTGCTGCCAAGAGCTAAGATAAATGTATAATACTGAAAATAATTTTTCAATATTTTTCTAAGTCATTCTGTCTCTGTTTTAAGGGAACAGATATCACTTTATCATATATTAATTTGCTAATTTCAGTTTTTCTTGTTACTTGTTGTCATTATAATTTACCATTCTTGTAAAGCTGATTAGGTTAGGTGACTCAAAGCCAGCAAGCTCTAGGAGTTCAAATTTCTTTTTATCCCAATTTGATTCCTTGGAAGTTGAGTAGGGAGACCTGATGTCTGTACTCCCTAATGGTGCTTTCAGAAAATAGTACTTTCAGAAAATCAATCTACTGCACTGCATGTTTTAACTTAATTCTGTTATTCCTTCCGTTTGATAGTTAAGAATTAGGCTGGTATAAAATAAAATCCTTTTCTGGCAAACGCTACAGTGACTTTTCAGAAAACTATCAACCCAATCTCATAACACTGTTCATCATGTTCTACGTAAATTACAATTCAGGGAAAGTAACAGGCTGTGAACAAATATAGGATGACCAGCAAAGTTTATTACTTCTTCATAATGCATTAGGAGATTTATATAAGATAATGCATACAATAAAACAGAAAAGTGTCTATTTAGTATATTTTAAATGAATATTAACTAATTATTTTATATTTATCAATATGTATCTTTGTTATGACCTACTTTAGCTGAAGTCAGTGAAGAAAGATGCTTCATTAAAATATAAAGGTCATTTTTATCAATATATGAATATTTTCTAGTGTTCTATGAAAGAAGAGTTTTCTGCATAAACCATCTATCTTTATCTCCTCACTAAATATTGCACAGGTAAAAAAATATATATAATCTCACATAGGATTTGAATTCAGGCAAATTGCCATTGCATCCTGCTCTGTTATATACAATATAATTTTATATATGAACACAGATGGATAAAAGTTAAGTAGCCTTGTAGATTTAGAAAAATGGTGATGATGATGATGATGATGGTGATAAAGGACCATTTCTATTTTCTCAGTGATATAAGCAGCAAGGGACGAGGGGAAGATGGCGGAAGAGTAAGACGCGGAGATCACCTTCCTCCCCACAGATACACAAGACATGCATCTACACGTGGAACAACTCCTAGAGAACACCTACTGAACGCTGGCAGAAGACCTCAGACCTCCCAAAAGGCAAGAAACCCCCCACGTACCTGGGTAGGGCAAAAGAAAAAACAGAAGCAAAAGAATAGGGACGGGACCTGCACCAGTGGGAGGGAGCTGTGAAGGAGGAAAAGTTTCCACACACTAGGAAGCCCCTTCGCGGGCGGAGACTGCGGGTGGTGGAGGGGGAAAGCTTCGGAGCCGCGGAGGAGAGCACAGCAACAGGGGTGCAGAGGGCAAAGCTGAGAGATTCCCGCACGGAGGATCGGGGCCAACCGGCACTCACCAGCCCGAAAGGCTTGTCTGCTCACCTGCCGGGGCGGACGGGGCTGCGAGCTGAGGCTCGGGCTTTGGTCGGAGCGCAGGTAGAGGACTGGGGTTGACGGCATAAAGACAGCCTGAAGGGGTTAGTGCACCACAGCGGGGCCGGGAGGGAGTCCGGGAAAAGGTCTGGAGCTGCCGAAGAGGCAAGAGACTTTTTCTTACCTCTTTGTTTCCTGGTGCGCGAGGAGAGGGGATTAAGAGCGCTGCTTAAAGGAGCTCCAGAGACTGGCGTGAGCCGTGGCTAAAAGCGCGGACCCCAGAGACGGGCAGGAGACGCTAAGGCTGCTGCTGCCACCGCCAAGAAGCCTGTGTGCGAGCACTGGTCACTCTCCACACCTCCTTTCTGGGGAACCTGTGCAGCCCGCCACTGCCGCGTTCCCGGGATCCAGGGACAACTCCCCCGAGAGAACGCACAGTGCGCCTCAGGCTAGTGCAACGTCACGTCGGCCTCTGCCGCTGCAGGCCCGCCCCGCTCTCCGTGCCCCTCCCCCCCCCACCCCCGGCCTGAGTGAGCCAGAGCCTCCGAGTCAGCGGCTCCTTTAACCCCGTCCTGTCTGAGCGAAGAACAGACGCCCTCCGGCGACGTATACGCACAGGCGGGGCCAAATCCAAAGCTGAGCCCCAGGGAGCTGTGAGAACAAAGATGAGAAAGGGAAGTCTCTCCCAACAGCCTCAGAAGCAGCGGATTAAACCTCCACAATCAACTTGATATATCCTGCATCTGTGGAATACATGAACAATGAATCATCCCAAATTGTGGAGCCCTGTGGATGAAAGGCTCTTGGTGCTGCAGCCAGGAGTCAGTGCTGTGCCTCTTAGGTGGGAGAGCCAACTTCAGGACACTGGTCAACAAGACACCTCCCAGCTCCACATAATATCAAATGGCGAAAATCTCCCAGAGATCTCCATCTTAACGCCAGCACCCAACTTCATTCAACAACCAGCAAGCTACACTGCTGGACACCCTATGCCAAACAACTAGCAAAACAGAAACACAACGCCACCCATTAGCAGAGAGGCTGCCTTAACTCATAATAAGTCCACAGACACCCCAAAACACACCACCAGACGTGGACCTGCCCAACAGCGAGACAAGATACAGCCTCATCCACCAGTACAAGGCACTAGTCCCCTCTACCAGGAAACCTACACAACCCACTGAACCAACTTTAGCCACTGGGGACAGACACCAAAAACAACGGGAACTACGAACCTGCAGCCTGTGAAAAGGAGACCCCAAACACAGTAAGATAAGAAAAATGAGAAGACAGAAAAACACACAGCAGATGAAGGAGCAAGGTAAAAACCCACAAGTCCTAACAAATGAAGAGGAAATAGGCAGTCTACCTGAAAAAGAATTCAGAATAATGATAGTAAAGATGATCCAAAATCTTGGAAATAGAATAGACAAAATGCAAGAAACATTTAACAAGGACCTAGAAGAACTAAAGAGGAAACAAACAATGATGAACAACACAATAAATGAAATTAAAAATACACTTGATGGGATCAATAGCATAATAACAAAAACGGATAAGTGACCTGGAAGATAAAATAGTGGAAATAACTACTGCAGAGCAGAATAAAGAAAAAAGAATTAAAAGAAATAAGGACAGTCTCAGGGACCTCTGGGAAAACATTAAATGCACCAACATTCGAATTATAGGGGTTCCAGAAAAAGAAGAGAAAAAGAAAGGAATTGAAAAAATATTTGAAAAGATTATAGTTGAAAATTTCCCTAATATGGGAAAGGAAATAGTTAATCAAGTCCAGGAAGCACAGAGAGTCCCATACAGGATAAATACAAGGAGAAATACGCCAGGACACATATTAATCAAACTGTCAAAAATTAAATACAAAGAAAGCATATTAAAAGCAGCAAGGGAAAAACAACAAATAATACACAAGGGAATCCCCATAAGGTTAACAGCTGATCTCTCAGCAGAAACTCTGCAAGCCAGAAGGGAGTGGCAGGGCATATTTAAAGTGATAAAGGAGAAAAACCTGCAACCAAGATTACTCTATCCAGCAAGGATCTCATTCAGATTTGATGGAGAAATTAAAACCTTTACAGACAAGCAAAAGCTGAGAGAGTTCAGCACCACCAAACCAGCTTTACAACAAATGCTAAAGGAATTTCTCTAGGCAAGAAACACAAGAGAAGGAAAAGACCTACAATAACAAACCCAAAACAATTAAGAAAATGGAAATAGGAAAATACATATTGATAATTACCTTAAATGTAAGTGGACTAAATGCTCCCATCAAAAGACACAGATGGGCTAAATGGATACAAAAACAAGACCCATATATATGCTGTCTACAAGAGACCCACTTCAGACCTAGAGACACATACAGACTGAAAGTAAGGGAACGGAAAAAGATATTCCATGCAAATGGAAACCAAAAGAAAGCTGGAGTAGCAGTTCTCATGTCAGACAAAATAGACTTTAAAATAAAGAGTATTAGAAGAGACAAAGAAGGACACTACATAATGATCAAGGGATCGATCCAAGAAGATATAACAATTGTAAATATTTATGCACCCAACATAGGAGCACCTCAATACATAAGGCAAATACTGACAACCATAAAAGGGGAAATCGACAGTAACACATTCATAGTAGGGGACTTTAACACCCATCTTTCGCCAATGGACAGATCATCCACAATGAAAATAAATAAGGATACACAAGCTTTAAATGATACATTAAACAAGATGGACTTAATTGATATTTATAGGACGCTCCATCCAAAAATAACAGAATACACATTTTTCTCAAGTGCTCATGGAACATTCTCCAGGATAGATCATATCTTAGGTCACATATCAAGCCTTGGTAAATTTAAGAAAATTGAAATTGTATCAAGTATCTTTTCCGACCACTATGCCATGAGACTAGATATCATTTACAGGAAAAGATCTGTAAAAAATACAAACATATGCAGGATAAACAATACACTACTTAATAACGAAGTGATCACTGAAGAAATCAAAGAGGAAATCAAAAAATACCTAGAAACAAATGACAATGGAGACACAACGACCCAAAACCTATGGGATGCAGCAAAAGCAGTTCTAAGAGGGAAGTTTACAGCAATACAAGCCCACCTTAAGAAACAGGAAACATCTCGAATAAACAACCTAACTTGCACCTAAAGCAATTAGAGAAAGAAGAACAAAAAAACCCTAAAGTTAGCAGAAGGAAAGAAATCATAAAAATCAGATCAGAAATAAATGAAAAAGAAATGAAGGAAACAATAGCAACGATCAAGAAAACTAAAAGCTGGTTCTTTGAGAAGAAAAACAAAATAGATAAACCATTAGCCAGACTCATCAAGTAAAAAAGGGAGAAGACTCAAATCAATAGAATTAGAAATGAAAACGGAGAAGTAACAACTGACACTGCAGAAATACAAAAGATCATGAGAGATTACTACAAGCAACTCTATGCCAATAAAATGGGCAACCTGGAAGAAATGGACAAATTCTAAGAAATGCACAACCTGCCAAGACTGTATTAGGAAGAAATAGAAAATATGAACAGACCAATCACAAGCACTGAAATTGAAACAGTGATCAAAAATCTTCCAACAAACAAAAGCCCAGGACCAGATGGCTTCACAGGCAAATTCTATCAAACATATAGAGAAGAGCAATCACCTATCCTTCTCAAACTCTTCCAAAATATAGCAGAGGGAGGAACACTCCCAAACTCATTGTACGTGGCCACCATCACCTTGATACCAAAACCAGACAAGGATGTCACAAAGAAAGAAAACTATAGACCAATATCGCTGATGAACATAGATGCAAAAATCCTCAACAAAATACTAGCAAACAGAATCCAACAGCACATTAAAAGGATCATACACCATGATCAAGTGGGGTTTATTCCAGGAATGCAAGGATTCTTCAATATACGCAAATCAATCAATGTGATAAACCATATTAACAAATTGAAGGAGAAAAACCACATGATCATCTCAATAGATGCAGAGAAAACTTTTGACAAAATTCAACACCCATTTATGATAAAAACCCTGCAGAAAGTAGGCATAGAGGGAACTTTCCTCAACATAATAAAGGCCATATATGACAAACCCACAGCCAACATCATCCTCAATGGTGAAAAACTGAAAGCATTTCCACTAAGATCAGGAACAAGACAAGGTTGCCCACTCTCACCACTCTTATTCAACATAGTTTTGGAAGTTTTAGCCGTAGCAATCAGAGAAGAAAAGGAAATAAAAGGAATCCAAATCCGAAAAGAAGAAGTAAAGCTGTCACTGTTTGCAGATGACATGATACTATACATAGAGAATCCTAAAGATGCTACCAGAAAACTACTAGAGCTAAACAATGAATTTGGTAAAGCTGCAGAATACAAAATTAATGCACAGAAATCCCTGGCATTCCTATACACTAATGATGAAAAATCTGAAAGTGAAATCAAGAAAACACTCCCATTTACCACTGCAACAAAAAGAATAAAATATCTAGGAATATACTTACCTAAGGAGACAAAAGACCTACATGCAGAAAATTTTAAGACACTGGTGAAAGAAATTAAAGATGATACAAATAGATGGAGAGATATACCCTGTTCTTGGATTGGAAGAATCAACATTGTGAAAATGACTCTACTACCCAAAGCAATCTACAGATTCAATGCAATCCCTATCAAACTACCACTGGCATTTTTCACAGAACTAGAACAAGAAAATTCACAACTTGTATGGAAACACAAAAGACCCCAAATAGCCAAAGCAATCTTGAGAACGAAAACTGGAGCTGGAGGAATCAGGCTCCCTGACTTCAGACTATACTACAAAGCTATAGTAATCAAGACAGTATGGTACTAGCACAAAAACAGAAAGATAGATCAATGGAACAGGATAGAAAGCCCAGAGATAAACCCACATACATATGGTCCCCTTATCTTTGATAAAGGAGGCAGGAATGTACAGTGGAGAAAAGACAGCCTCTTCAATAAGTGGGGCTGGGAAAACTGGACAGGTACATGTAAATGTATGAAATTAGAACACTCCCCAACACCATACACAAAAATAAGCTCAAAATGGATCAAAGACCTAAATGTAAGGCCAGAAACTATCAAACTCTTAGAGGAAAACATAGGCAGAACACTCTATGACATAAATCACAGCAAGATCCTTTTTGACCCACCTCCTACAGAAATGGAAATAAAAACAAAAATAAACAAATGGGACCTAATGAAACTTCAAAGCTTTTGCACAGCAAAGGAAACCATAAACAAGACCAAAAGACAACCCTCAGAATGGGAGAAAATATTTGCAAATGAAGCAACTGACAAAGGATTAATCTCCAAAATTTACAAGCAGCTTATACAGCTCAATAACAAAAAAACAAACAACCCAATCCAAAAATGGGCAGAAGACCTAAAGAGACATTTCTCCAAAGAAGATATACAGACTTCCAACAAACACGTGAAAGAATGCTCAACATCATTAATCATTAGAGAAACACAAATCAAAACTACAATGAGATATCATCTCACACCAGTCAGAATGGCCATCATCAAAAAATCTAGAAACAATAAATGCTGGAGAGGGTGTGGAGAAAAGGGAACGTTCTTGCACTGCTGGTGGGAATGTGAATTAGTACAGTCACTACGGAGAACAGTATGGAGGTTCCTTAAAAACTACAAATAGAACTACCATATGACCCAGCAATCCCACTACTGGGCATATACCCTGAGAAAACCATAATTCAAAAAGAGTCATGTACCAAAATGTTCATTGCAGCTCTATTTACAATAGCCTGGAGATGGAAACAACCTAAGTGCCCATCATCGGATGAATGGATAAAGAAGATGTGGCACATATATACAATGGAATATATTACTCAGCCATAAAAAGAAACGAAATTGTGCTATTTGTAATGAGGTGGATAGACCTAGAGTCTGTCATACAGAGTGAAGTAAGTCAGAAAGAGAAAGACAAATACCGTATGCTAACACATATATATGGAATTTAAGAAAAAAAATGTATCATGAAGAACCTAGAGGTAAGACAGGAATAAAGACACAAACCTACTAGAGAATGGACTTGAGGATACGGGGAGGGGGATGGGTGAGCTGTGACAAAGCGAGAGAGAGGCATGGACATATATACACTAACAAACGTAAGGTAGATAGCTAGTGGGAAGCAGCCGCATAGCGCAGGGAGATCAGCTCAGTGCTTTGTGACCACCTAGAGGGGTGGGATAGGGAGGGTGGGAGGGAGGGAGACGCAAGAGGGAAGAGATATGGGAACATATGTATATGTATAACTGATTCACTTTGTTATAAAGCATAAACTAACACACCATTGTAAAGCAATTATACCCCAATAAAGATGTCAAAAAAAAAAAAAAAAGAAGCAAGGTTATCCCTCAGAGTGATGGAGGGAGACTTTCATGGAGTTAAGAGATATTTCCAATAGGTGAGTAAGAGTGTAGGAGAGTGAAGATGATCATCATTCAAAAAAAAAAAAAAAAAAAAGGACAAGTCTACATGGTTAATTTTTTCTAGCCGTTTTTAGCTCTTTACAGGCAGAAAGTAGATTTTCTACTTTCTACTTAGTCATGGCTGGGGATGAGAGTATTCTACTTTCTACTTAGTCATGGCTGGGGATGAGAGTATGGAAGGCAATAAGGACAAGAGAGCTTAGAATATGTACCAGAGTGGTTATATAGTAACTGAGTTTGGAATCTGGTGAACCAAGAGGATAAAGACCAAGGCCACGGAGAGTAGAAAGTCAATTAACAGGTTGTCCAAATAGGGTCAAGGAATTTTGGGAGAGGAGTTCATAGCGACAGAAAGCTGGGATTCAGAGAATAAGATGATTGTAATCTAAGTACCAGTAACAATGCAGTTATGGGTGTTGACAAGGTCTAGGGTATAATTTGTTGGCTGAAGTCCACTGAAAGAATAGATAGGTTCAGGGCGTCAAAGAATTAAGAACCCAGGGTTTTGGAAAAACTGACTATGTAGATGCTGAAGCTACAAAGAATGATGTTAGGAGCGTGGGATGTTCCACCATCTATTTAGCAAAATTCAACACGTTTATGGAGAGTGACCTATCTGCAGTTTCTATAAATCATTCTCATTTTCTTATGCTGCTTTATTTTCCCTATTTACTAAATAATTCTTATTTATATACGGCTTTATAATTTCCAAAAATATTTTAAATACTTTGATTTACTCAATTTTTTACAAAATTGAGTAAAGTTTTTAAAAAACTACTACAAAAGTTTTTACAAAACTACTTAGTGTATAGGAAACTAATATGATGATTTCAGAGAAAAGGAAATCAAGATTCAGTATCTGACTCTATCTTTATTTAAATGCAGTTTGTTTGTTTTTAATCTTTGTAGGATACCTGCTTTTTAAACACTATGGCTTAATATTCCCATGGTGTTGAGGTAATATCTTTCATTTAAAGAATTAGGTTATCTTGAACGTCAGACTTTTGCAACATGGTACTAATTAAATCCATCTAACTGAATCCTCTCTGAATCCCGAACTCAAATTCCTGGTGCTTTCTTAACACCTCCACTTGCACATATGCCAAATCTCAAACAGTAGTTGTCCAAAATGCAAATATTTGTCCACAGAATTTATTCTCCTCCCACCCATTTTGTTTTCCATTTTTATAAGCACATCTTAATGTACTCTTTTGTTCAAGACATAAATCCAAGAGTCATCCTTGATTTCTCCATTTCCCTAACTTTCTAATCAAAGCCTGATTCAAAATATATCTAAAGCTATTTAAATCTATCTTCACTGCTGCCATCCTAGGCTTGGCCCACATAACATAGATCCAGGATTTTTACAACAGCTAGTAATTAGTCTCCTTGATCCTTATGCCAATCCATTACCACTCAGAAGTTTGAGTGAGTTTCTTAAAATGTGAATTGAATTATGCACCTCCCAAACTTACATGTAGGAAAAAACTCAAACTTTCCACTGCGGCCCTAATGTCTTGTATAATCTGACCCAGGCCTACCAGAGCCTAAGGACCGATAATGTTACCCCCTGTGACTCCACCCTGTTACCTCACCATCAACCAATCAGAGAATTGTGCACAAGCTGATCACAAACCCTGGGACTCCCCTCCCTCACCTTGCCTTTAAAAATGCTTTGCTGAAACCCATGGGAAGTTCCAGCTTTTGAGCACTAGCTGCCTTGATCTCCTTGCCTGGAGCCCTGAAATAAACACTGTACTTTCCTTCACCACAACCTGATGTCACCAGATTGGCTTTACTGCGCGAGGGGGAGTGCACCCAAGTTTGGTTTGGTACTATTAGCATAACACCTATGTTTCTTAACTTATTTTTAGTTTTCAACCTTTTTTTCTTCCTTTCTGTGTCTCATTCTGCTGCTTTATTCTTCATTCCTATATCCAATTTAGTTACTCTCTTTGCATGTATATCCATTCACATTTCTTGAATTCTGCTTGGTTCTTTCAAAAATTCACTTGTTCTTTTGTCCTCTTGTCCTACTCTTGTCTTACATACATATATTTTTCATTCTGCCCTCATTTAACATTTAAAATAAATGTAATTTAAATTTCTATCAGATTTTTTCAGAAACTGATTTATGCTCCAAAACAACGGCATAAGCCTAACATCTGTTTGATTATAGTTGAATAAATATACTTAAGAGTGAAAACAATTTATGACCATGACCACAATAGGCAATTGCTATAATTATGACTTTAGGTTCTGACACTCTTTATTAGTTTGGTTCTGTGCACCATATATCCTTGTGTCTCCCCCCCCAACCCCCATCTTATTCCCAGGATCCTTGCATTTATACCAGGAAGTGATAAATTTCAACAATGATCCATGCAGTCGTTGATTTTACATGTCAGCTTCACTGGCCATGGGGTACCCAGATTAAACATTAGCTCTGGGTGTGGCTGTGAGTTTGTTTCCGTGTGAGATTAGCATTTGAATGGGTGGACTCATAAGACTGCTCTCCCTAATGTGGGTGGGCATCATCCAATCCATTGTGGGACTGAATGGAACAGAAAACTGAGGAAGGAGAACTTTGCCTGTCTCACTGTTAAACTGCAATATCTTATCTCATCTTCTCCTGCCTTCAGATTGGAATTTACACCGTTGGCTCCCGTGGTTCTCAGACCTTTGGACAAGACTGAATTACACCACAAGGTTTATTGAATCTCCAGCTACCAGAGGCAAATGGTAGGACTTTTCAGCCCCCATATTGTGTGAGCCAATTCCTCACAATCAATCAGTAAAGTTTCTCTGCTAGGGAATAAAAAACACAACTCATTTTTGTGTGTTTACATGGTACCATTCAACTTTGTTTAATTCATTTATTTGCTCTAGAGTGTTCCTACAGATTCTTTTTCATTTTCTATATATACGATCACGCACCTTTTTTTGCTGGGGACTTTTGCTTATGCAGTCTCTTTACTTGTTTTAGTATGTTTTTAATTTCAAAGTTCTATTTGAAATTTATTTTCTATTTCTTCTTGAGTCCATTTGGGTAATTTGTGTTTCTTAAAATTGAAACCTGCCATTTCATTTGGCTTGTCTAATTTTTTGGTATACAAATCTTCACAAACTTTTTATTGTGTCCCATAAACCTATGTTCAGTTCTCTTTTGTCATTCCTTTGTTCCTCTCTATGCATTAGTTCATATAATTCTTATCGACCTGCCTTTGATTTCACTGATCCTATATTCAATGTTCTGCTGAACTCTATTAAGTCCCGACCATGACTTCTTGATTTCAAATATTTAATATTTTCAGTTAAGAATACCCCTTTGGTTCTTTTTTAGAGATTATATTTTTTGTTGAAATTTATCTTTTTATTCATTCAGTCTAACTAATAGTCAGTCAATGTTTTTGACTAATTCCAACAACTTGGCTATCTTGGAGCCTACCTGTGTTGACATATTTGTTTCTCTTGATTCTGAATTGCATTTATCTTCTTCTCTGTATGTTAGCCTTTCCATGTAAAAAAACCTTGGAACTATTTCTTTCCACAGAGTGGGCAAGCTTCTTCTCCTAGTAGGAAAATAGAGTAAAGGTACTTAATACTTTGATCCATTTGGAACTGATCTAGGCTAGGGCTGGGATGTATATTTAGTTGACTTAAGTTCACCTGTGGTTTTAAAGGTCGTGATGACAGAACTTTGGATAATTGTCCCTGCCTCCCCAACTCAGTCTCCATCCACCAGTGTTATTTGAGAACTCAGCAGGATCTCCGAAGGTGAAAACACCAGATGGGAAGCCAGTCAATGTGTTCTAATCTTGTCACAAAGTAATGAGAGGCAGGTCACATATTGCTCAGGATCATCATTAAAACTTATTAATTTGTCAGAGACTCCCTGTGCCTTAAGCAGAAGGGTCTTAAAGTTTAGACATATGCGAATCTATTGAGAAAAAAAGGTGAAAAGTGTTAGAATATAGGAAGTACCAGTATCCAAATTTATAGCATAGGGCGTCAGTGTCTTGGAAAAGCATTCTGGAAAAAAATAGATGGAGCACTGTTTTAAGAAATGCTACATTACCAACAATTTTTGGATTGTGCCAAAAAGATTATGCAGGGCTTCCCAGGTGGCGCAGTAGTTGAGAGTCTGCCTGCCGATGCAGGGGACGCGGGTTCGTGCCCTGGTCCGGGAAGATCCCACATACCGCGGAGCGGCTGGGCCCGTGAGCCATGGCCTCTGAGCCTGCGCGTCCGAGCCTGTGCTCCGCAACGGGAGAGGCCACAACAGTGAGAGGCCCGGGTACCGCAAAAAAAAAAAAAAAAAAAAAAAAGATTATCCCAACTATCTCTTGATGACACAAATATTATATTGTGTAGGAAAAAATGTTATTGATGACAATAATCAGGAAATCATTTAGAAAAATTAGACTCAATGTAAAAATTTTAAAGACTTCTTTCCTTTTCATATATGCACAATAGTTATATGCTAAAAGCTGTCTATATATATAAACAACTCTACCAATAAGTATGAAATAAAAATTTTAAATAATAAAGAATAGCGTTAAAGTTTAATTTACAGACAGTTTCTTTCTTGGGGTATAAAGTAATGCTGCCTCTTAATATTCATAGCATCTTAGTGTTCATTAAATACTATATTAACTAACATGTTAATTACCTAAAGAAGATTTTCTCAACATCTTTGACAATGAAATTATGTTATCGCATAATAATACATATATACACTTCATATTACTTTTCACAATCAAGTTTCCTATTTTAAGTCATATTTTCTATTAATGTCCATCTCAACTAACAAACTATAAGCTCTATGAAGGTGGAAATTAGGTAATATTTTTTTCAACATACTATCACTAAAATTTAGCACCATCCTGACACATTGCAGTTGCTACATAAATATTTATTTAGTGAATTAATGTGCACATTATGGAGGTTTAAAGAGGATGAAAGACTACTCAGATGGAGAGAAGAGTGAGAGGAAAGATACATATTTTTGAGATAATATGTTGAGTACTAGAAATTGAGCATCTATAGAGCAGTTTCTAGAAGACATTGTTGACATGATGAGTAAAAGCTAAAATTAGGGGGGTGTGCAGAAAAAGAGGTCTTAAACTATATTTAATTTGTTAAGAAAATAAAATCATGTTCCCTAAAAAATAATGCATATATAATGTTTGTATTATTTTATATCTCTGCCTTTTCAAAAAATATTAGGAAATTAAGATCATTATTTCTACTCACATCACTTTAAAATTCCTTATTATTGCCTCAAAATTCCTCAATCATTTCACAATATTTTAGAGATTACATGATTCCATGGGGTAACCTGAGAAGGGAAAGAATGTGTTCTAGCTTCTGAAATGGAAGTTCTTATATTGCTTGAATCAAACTCTTCCATTTCTTAAATGATGAATTACATTACTTAATTTTATGCAAAACAAGGATATATTCACATATCTGAATTGGCTCATGTTTCATTCATTCATGAGGCTTTTAAAATTAATTCTAAAAATATTTATTTAATACCTATATCAAGCACAGTACCTGGCACTGGTGATATAATGGAAAATAATGAAGACAGAGTTTCTTACTTCATGGCAGTTTCATGTCATGGCAGGGACAAGTAAGAAAACATCAATAATGCAATAAAAATCATAATAAGCTTTATTAATGAAAGTACCAAGGTCTGAGAAAGACAACTGGTGGGTGAGAGGGTCTACTTTACTTAAAATTTAGCCAGGGTAGGTCTCCAGGGAAATTTTGTATTTCAGCTGACATCTAAAGAATAAAAAGTAAAAAGCTATAGGAAGAGCCAGGTAGGGAGGTATTTCCAGAAAAGGAAGCCACACATGGGCAAATATCACAATATGGGAAAAGCCCAATATGTTCAAAGAACTGAAAGAAGATCTAGCTAGAGAATAATAAGCTGCAAAGAGTATCACAAAATTAGTTTGGGGAAGGAGGGAAAAGATTTAAAAAAAAACAAAGAGAGTGAGATGATAACAAAGCCATCATAGTGGATATTTTTCAAAGTTCAATAGCACTTGAGCTTTTAATAGGAAAAAGTCAGAGAAGGCTAATATTTCCACCATTGAAGCAGATGTAAATAGAGAAAACAACTGTTTGAATACAACAAACAGCTTCCAAGAAAGCCTGGACTTCAGGGGCCAGATGCCAATGAAAACAGAAGCTCATTGAGTGTAATCTTCTGCATACCACACTTCCCCTTGGGCATTTGCTCTTTCTTCTATGGAGAAAGAGACTGATGAGAATCTGTAGAAAAAGGGCTTCTTGCAGACAGAAGCCAGAATAGTTTAGGCTATCCAAGGGGAGATAAAAGTTGCAGTTTAGGGCTGTCAGTGCAGCCAGGTCTTGAGCAACCAAGGTATTGGAGGTAATGAAATGCAATGAAATAAGCCTGACACTCAGTATAAGATTTCCCCCCTCAAAGATTTTTGTGATTAAATTGCAAAGGCAAAAAGTTTTGAGTTAGTTAGTATAGTTAAGATTTTGCTATTTTAACTGTGGAAGTAATAGTTAGGATTTTGCTATTGTAAATATAAAAGTAATAGTTTGATTTCTAAGTATGTGCACACTTACAAATCAATATATTAAGTGGTTGTATATGTATTCACACAACACCCCTCTCCCACATCCTCTATGGTTTTCCATAAGTGTAACTTGCCTGGCCTCTCTATTTAAGATAACAACCCTTTCTCTTCTGTGCTTTATTCTCTTCACAGAAATTTGCATTATCCAATATACTATATATTCCAGACATTCTTTGTATGATTTCTTTCCATCCACTCGGAGTTTTGCTAGGTTACATACTTCTCTCACAATTCATGTCCTTCCTGGAACCTTAGAATGTGACTTTATTTGGAAAATAGGGTCATTCCTGATGTAATTAGTTAAGTCAAGATTCAGTTGTATTGGAGTAAGGAGGATCACCAAGCAAATAATCTTGTAAGAGGAGGAAAGACACAGGTAGAATGCCAACCAAAGGCGGAGGCAGAAATTGGAGTTACACCGCCATAAGCCAAGGTATGTTAAGCATCGCTGACAACCATGGGAAGCTAGGAGAGAGGCATGGAACACAGTATCCCTCTGAGACCCCAAGAAGGAATCCACCCTGTCAACACCTTGATTTCAGTCTTCTGCTCTTTGAACTTTGACAGAATAAACCTGTATTGTTTTAAGCCACCCAAACTGCCATACTTTGTCACAGCAGTCCTAAGAAACTAATAATTCGCTGTAAGGTTCTTAAAGGCAAAGATTTTTATCTTGTCACTGCTGAAATGCAGCCTTCTAGTTATGAAGATTTTATTATTATCATTATTACATAGCTTCTACTCCTTGAGATAGTGTACCATGTGTTTACTGACATAATATCTAAAAATTTTCACAGACACCTATGAGCTATTTTCAGATGAGAAAAGTATTTTTTTCTTGTTTCTTTGCATCATATACTTTAGTCTTGATCTAAAATTCAAATTAGAGTTTATACTTTTTCAAAGCCTTTGCTTTTATATAATGCTACATTGCAATATTAAAGTTTCTTTTCTTTTCCTTCTTTCCCATCCTCCTTTTCCTTCCTTGCTTCCTTCCTCCCTTTTCTTCCCTCCCTTCCTTCCTTCTTTCCCCCCTTCCTTTCTTTTCTTTCCCTTTCTCCTTCACCTTCTACTTATGTCTCAGACCTTTCCTTTTAACAAGAATAAAAAAGAGGGAACTTACATTTGCAATTATTAATGAGCTTCAATCTCTTTAGCACTGTTGATAAGGTGCAGTAGCAGTACTAAACTTTTCCTCAGTTTTTTCATATTTAATCAAAAGGCATGTTACATTCCTCTTCATTTTTGTCAAATTGTTTTTACCAATAATTTTATGCATAATGAAAATCCAGAACTTTAATTCATCACCATCTCAATTGTGTTTGCAAGTAACATCAATTCTTATAAATTTGTTATTTGAGAAAATGTTAGTATTTTTGTATCCATTTTATGACCATGCCATAGGTTATATTTTAAAATTACTATATATCTTTCCTAGGATCAAAATACAAATTTTACAAAGCCTAATATTTAATTTACTCATTTTATCAATGCCCTCTCCTCTTAAAGAACGTAAGAGTCTTGTAAGATGAATGAATAGATATTCTTTCAGAAGTGTTATTAATCAATGATAAAATCATCATCAAGTTTAAGTAGGTTAAATTTTATTTTTACTCAACAACATTCAGTATAATTTATCAAATTTTTGTTATGACACTGTCAATGTATTTATCTTTAAACACACGCTGAAATTTCAGCAGAGGCTGTTTGCCAATTATTTAAGTAGGCCAAGAGTGAACATTTGGCATCCTTCTATTTTATCTGGCTAAGCTCGCTCCCACCAAGTGCCTGGACATTATGTATGTTTAATTCATTTTTTTGGTATTATTTTAGTAGCCGTGAAGCTGCTCTGTGAAGATAAACTCTGGACATCCTGGCTTATAATGTGCTCTACCTGATTTTTGTATTACCTTTTATGCCTACAGAGATTTGCATTCATTATTATGGTAGAATGCCTACAGATTACCTTTGAATATCTAACAGTGACATGTGCTTTTGATACATTATGGGTGGGAGATTTAATAGTCTTGGGAAGCTTAAATTATATTAAACTTTTATTAACTAAGGATTTTCTCTATATAATTGAATAACTCACAGCTCTGACAGCTAAAATGACTTAACAAAGATTAAATCTTCACAGTAAGTTAAAAATAACTTTTGTATTTTAAGTTAAGAAAATAAGTAAGTGGAAATAAACTTTCAGTAAACATCATTTCATATTTCTGGAGTTATATTTACTTATATAATTTGTGATCCAAATGATTGTACATAAGTATTACTTTTAAGTACTTGTCTTCTTTGAAAATAGTTTTGGATTATAAATTCTGATGCACCATAAGCAACACAAATGTCATTTTTATTTTGTATTAAAGCATTTTTGAAATTTTTTTCACAAACAAATGGTTTTTGCATATTTCAATGCAAATCATATTACCATATTTTTTATATTACCATATTTTTAAGACTTCTGATTTTTTTGCTATTTTCTTTTAAATAAACTAAGTCAAACATTACCTTACTATATTCATTGACATTTCTTCCCTCAATGCATTTTATATTACTTAAATTCTAAATTGTATGTGGATGAGATCGGGAAAGACTTTGCAAAAGCTTAATGTGTTTAACTGGTGATTAATTTCTAAAATTTCATATTAAGATGCAATTTTACCACAAGATACTAAGCTTATAATTAATTACTAATTGCCTTTTAGAAATGATGTGATATAATTTGATACACAATTTGAGTCAGCAATTATGTATATCCATGCATATTACGCATATATAAAGTGAAGAAATAATAACATTAAACTATTCCTGTAACACTTTTTAATGGATTGAATTTTCTTCAGGGGAGAAGAGATCTTCCTTTTTTTTCTTCTTTCTCACCCTTCCCTTCATGTTCATTTTCCTCTTTTTTTCTACGTTTTGGTTTTAATCCCTTAGCTTTTAACAGTTAGCCAGAATTAGCACAGGTATTGATGTCAGATATTCCTCAGCTCCAGTCTTTTCTCCACCAATATTTATCTGTATAAACTTGGAAAAGTGATTCTGTTCCTACAGAATTTAAAGTTCAATCTTAATGCTGCTCTTTAGAAACACTTGTTATTATGACCATTTCACAGATGAAGCTCAGAAAGATAAAGTGAGTACCGCATGTCACATAGCTATTAGATAACAAAGCAGATTGTGAAACGCATACTGTATTAAAAATACAGTTTTCCCTCAGTATCCGTGGGGGATTCATTCCAGGACACCCCCCAGGATACCAAAATCTAAGGATGCTCAAGTCCCTTAAATAAAATTATTTTATAAATAAAAAAGTAAAAAAGTATTAGCATCTAACCTATCTAAACCTCCCATATACTTTACATCCTCTCTATATTACTTATACTACCTAATACAATGTAAATGCTATGTAAATAGTTGTAAATACAATGTAAGTGCTACGTAAATAGTCACTGGCCCGTGGCAAATTCAAGTTTTGGAACTTTCTGGAATTATTTTTTCCAAATATTTTTGATCTATGTTTGGTTGAATTCATGGATGCAGAACTCAGGGACACAGAGGGCAAACTGTACCATGCTATTTCCACATGGTGAGCTACTTTTAATTATTTTAAATTAAATAGCAATTTGAAGATGAAGAAACATTGTATATATTTTGTACAATTAAATTATACATAAAATTATATATATATTAAAAATCTTCATAGGATATATGCTGAGGTGCTATTGGACAGTGGCCATGTTTCGAGTTCTAAGTGTTATGGAGGAGTATAAAGACAGTAAATTTGTTTGCTGCTATACTGGAGTGGCTTGGTGGAGTCGTGGGAGCATTATCTGGAAAGCAGCTCACTTCCAACAGTGGTGTAGGCCCCAGAGACAGACTCATGGAAATGAGATACGCAGGGCATAGTGTTTACAAACAGGATCATGGCAGTTGAAGCAGGAAGGGGATTGGAGTTGAAGAAATTAGAAGGATCAATTCAGAGATAGTGTGTTCCCTGGCAGATGAGTTATCTGTGATGGGAATCCCGGGGCCGTTATAAAATTAGAAATCCAAAAGGACAACTATGCATCTGGAGTTTAGGAAAGCCTCTCAGATATTAGCAGGAGTTTTACTCTATGGTAGAGGACATAGTCTTTCGGAGGGAGAATAGCATGAATAAAGGAGGTACTACAAAATAAATAACGCAGAGCACTTCATTAGTATGAACAAGGGAACATGAACATGGGCAAATGAGACATAAATACATTGGCAGTATGGGGCATGAGACTGCCATCGTGTAAACTGAGCAGATATGGGGCTGGTTAAAGTTCCTTGATTTACCCTTTCCTGAGCCAGTGTTTGGCCTGACACCTGAGCCTGCCTACGGCGCTACTCCTCTTTGTGCTCATACAAGATTAACTAATTAGAAGACACAAAATTCATCCATTATTTTTTCATTTGTTTATATATAAAATATGTATTGGGCAACTTCTTTCAGCCAGATGTTGACTTATGCACCAGGAGCCTGTAAATGAATTAAATGCAATACTTGTTTTTCAGAAGCTGCTTATTTAATGAGGTGAGGTATTCAAGAAGAATACCTTTGGTCAGACCATTACAATATAGTGTGATGTATTTAAATACAAATTCAAGGAAGACACAGGGAAAGGGTACTCAACCCAATCTTTGGGGGTGACAAAGTTATCTGGAGATGAAGCCTGACCAAGGTCTTGAAAGTAAATTATCAGTTTTCTATTTGAAAGGACTAGAGGATGCAACCTTGGTGAAGAGACCTAAAAATCCGAGAGAATGTACCCATTTGGGAAGTCTGAGCAGTGCAGTAGGCCTGGAAAACAATCTACAAGTGATGAATACAAGGGGATTGGTAACATATGAAGCTGGAAAATATCAGGAACCAAACAATGTCATACTTAACATACAAGTTACTTTTCAATCTATCTGAAGGACAAAGGGAGGCGCGTAAGACATGGATTTTAGAAAAGTTTCTTTGTCAGGTGAAAGGTAAACTGAGTAGGGGTAAGATTAAGAGTAGGAGAACAAAGAGTATATGATTATAGTCTAAAAATGGTATATAGACCAGATGCCAGATAGGTAATGATGATGACGATGATGATGAAGATAGATTCATAGATACAGACAGACAGACAGATGGACAGACAGATGCTGTCTATACCAGGCCTCATCCCTCTGTGACTGAAAAACAAGGTCCCAGGTCCTTCTATAACTAAGATAGAAATACCTGAGCCTCAGACAGCCTACTTGTCAAAAGTAATTCCAGCAACAATTTTTACCCCAGCAATTTTTGAGAGTTTTCAAAGCTTTAGCCTCATATGTGTCCAGAAAAAAGAAAAGAAAAAAAGTCTTTCAGGTCATTCTCAGGCTTTCTTATTTTCTACAAACTTGATGTTTTTGTTGTTAGCCACCAGCCCAGTCACAGCAGCTCTCTCCCTGTCAGGGCTACTTGTATTTCTCCATCAGAACCCAGAGAGGCCATTTCTCTCTTCTATACTACTCAATACAATCTCTCCTAATTCCACAAAGCACAAACAGATAACTGGATATAACTTTTAATGAGTATTTTCTGACAATCCAATGATAATGAAGCAGAGTGCAGTAAAAATGCACTAGTTCTCCAGCGTTAGCAAGCATAGCATCACCTGGAGAGCTTGTTAAGACAAACTGCTGGACTCCACTTCCAGCAATTTTGATTCTGTAGGGCTAGGGTAGGCCTCAACATATTACATTTCTAATAACCTCCCAAGTAATGATGATAATTATAGTCCAGAGACCTTACTCTATAGAACAAGGATCTATGGAATTACTGTCCAGGCTGAGCTGTAACCTCATGTCTCTTCTAAGACCATCGTGTTCTCTCATTTTTATCTGCCCTTAAATAGTACAGGAGTTGCGGATCCCACTTCTAAATTTAACTGGCCTTCTCTATTCTTGGAAATCCTAGGAAAAAGGAGACCAATTCCTGTTCCTGAGAGCCCTCCTTCCATTTTATGCAAAAAAATATATCCCCAAGATTGTTATTTTCTAAAAATGAATTCTAATAGAATGTTCAGTTTCCTTCAGGGAAGCTCCTACCTCTAAAGATGTGGTGTTTGACTATAGTGGACTAAGACAGCCACAGATATTTTGTTATCAGTACAAATTTTATTCCATTTATTTCTTCAAGTATTAGTTAATACAGGTATAGGATTTACCACATGCTTCCAAACACTGTATAAAGATTAATTCATTTAATTTTCATGCATGTCTTACGAAGTAGATAATGCTATTAACCTTCGTTACAAATATGAAAACTGAAGTACAGACAGATTAAACAAATTTCCCAACCTCACACATGACAGAGAATATAGTCTAGTTCTAGACTTCATTCTCATATGATCTCTCTTCACTTTGTTCTGTGGCCACTCAAAATCTGTGTTATTTAAAATTATCCATGTTTACTTTGTTGTGCTGGAAGGTAACTGGTAATTTTGTGCAGAAGTTAGAACAGTAATGGCACAAGGAACAGGGCCAAACTGACAGAGCAACAGGCAAAACCACAATGGAAGCTGGGTCTCTGCTGTGTTTCTGGCATTGTGAATGTTGAGATTTTGTTTGAAGGGGGTCACTGTGACACAGAGCATAGAAAGAAAAGGTAGACATCAGCCTGAACCAAATGAACACATGCAAGGTCAGAGAATGAAGAATAAGCTACTTCCAGAAAAAAATAGGGACTATCTGTCTTGGTGGAGGGGGTTAGAGGAAGTAGGGCCACATAAACCCAAGGGGAATATGGAGAGAAATATTTACCAAGGATCTGCAGCTGGGGTTTCTGGGTCAGCATCACTAGTGGGTAGTGTGCAGATGAGGAATGCAAGCAAAGCTGCTGGGAATTGAAGGCAGATCAGGAGCATGGAGGGTCTGGGCAGAAAAAGAGGAAGACACAAGAAGGAATTCCCTGAACTCCTGTTCAGAATTATCCCACACATTACGTGTAGCCTGCAGTTTTGGGTATTACAATTTTATTTTGTTTTTGTTCAGTATCTGGGTGTGGAAGGTTAGGCAATAGTAAGACACTTAAGCTGTCACAGAAAAACAGGGACATTGGCCCTTCTTTCTCCACTACTCCTATATCACTGTCATATTTGAATTCTCCACCTATGAATTTCATGCTGCACTTCAGTCCTACTGTCTTTGCTTTTCATACCTAGGTCTTAAAACTACTCAACTGAATTTTATCTCCAAATATCATCACCAACCACTGTCATCTGGGCCCCACGTGAACAGAGACTTTGCCATTTATTCTGAGACTAGTCTTGACTTGGTGAGTTCTTCTCATTTCTTAACCTTTTTTCATCATTCATGGTGCTGAATTATAACAAATATTTTTAAGGAAGACAAGAAAAATACATGGATGATACATCCAGCACAACTCAAAGACTAAAGATTTGAAACACAGAATACAAATCAGCTCTTGCCCCCCACATCTGAACTTGGTTGGGAAAACAAGGACTATTGAGTGGACAGAGTGTGATATTTCACTATTGATAGGGAAATATTTTTGCAAAGTATTTCCTCCCATCATTCATCATACTTTTTCCATATTTATGCCTTTATTCTAGTTTTAGTCCCAAATTCCAATCATTATATCCTGATCAAAATGCTACCCTTATTATATACTACATTCATTGCATCTATGGCCTCTCAATAACATTTTGTATAATTTTACTGCAATGTACATGAGCTATGGTTTCAATACTTGATTTCACATCTTAACTCTGACAAGTTTTTGCCTAACCTCTCCTTTCCATCATCAATTTACTTATTTATAAAATGGGGTGTGGGGGAATCTTAGTTAATTTTGGATCTTTTAGGATGGTATGCAAAATCCATTTATAAAAGGGATAAACATAAGAGGAAAGCTCACTGGCCACATGCACTTCTCTTCCTTTCTGTCTTACATGCAGATGTTAGGTGTAGAGTTACAGCCACTATCTCGTATGTGTGATATCAATTCTGAGTACAATAACTATGGATGGCAGTGCTAAAGATTGAAATAGCCTAGTGCTTGATGATATCATAGAGCTTTTAAATGAATCCTAGGTCAACCTGTCTTAAAAGTTCTTTTTTATAAAGCCAAAAAATGTCTTTATGATGCTGTAAACCGCTGCTAGTTGGTTTTTTTGGTTACATACAGTCCAAATAATTTACATGATAAAGGTAAAAATAGAACTTATTACTTAACAAAGCATTAAAAAAATCTGACTATGCAATGAAAACCGTGGAGAGATATGCAGTGACTGTGGTGTGCTCTTATCTGCAGCATAATTAATATCTTCAGTAGGTACCTAACCTACAGTGTTGTTGGAGGTTTATTAGTCAGCAATGACTCTAGGCATTTAATGAGTAAGGGATTCGTGACAGGGAATCAGAAGCTTAGAATACTATGTGAAGTGCTGAGGGGCAAAAGTCAGGGAAAATCACAGGTGGTTTTCAAGAAATCAGAAAGAGCTCAAATTATGTTATTTCTATTTTTTTTTTCATTTATTGAAATCAACAGACACGAATCCTTTTTCCCCTTTTAAAAAAGTCTCTATTACCTTTCTGAGATCAATCATCCAGCCGGTAGATTAATCTCTTTCATTGGCTGTTTCGGTATTGTGAGGATTATGAATGTGGCAAATAACCATTTCAAATTCTAGTTCAAAGAAACCATTATTGGGCTTCCCTGGTGGCGCAGTGGTTGAGAGTCCGCCTGCCGATGCAGGGGACACGGGTTTGTGCCCTGGTCCGGGAAGATCCCACATGCCGCGGAGCGGCTGGGCCCGTGAGCCATGGCCACTGAGCCTGCGCGTCCGGAGCCTGGGCTCCGCAACGGGAGAGGCCACAACAGTGAGAGGCCCGCGTACCGTAAAAAAAAAAAAAAAAAGAAAAAGAAAAGAAACCATTATTGTGACTACTTGAAGAAACAGTCAGTATTTGGAAACTAAAATTCGAAACCAGAAAAGCCCAGGGTGTAGAACAGGAAGCAACAATGTTAAAGTAAAAATTGAAAGGAGTCCCTCCTCAAGGCCTCCACCCCATTCCTTTTCCTGTATTCTGGCTGTGTGAAAAACAGCACCACCTATTGGACACAGGTTCTGAGCATACAGAGCTTGACTTCAGTCCCATGGTAAACCGGCATAATGTCCCATGGGACTGTGAGATACTCAAGATGTCCAGGTTATGACAGACTGCCAGGGAGTTGATGTTGCCTTACGTACCAGGGCTACACTAATTTGTTACCGTAAGGAAACCACTTATGGATTAACTTTATTATAATCTGTCATACTCTATGATTCCTCTGTCTTATAAGTGGATCAAATGAGTGACTCAAAAGGGGGATGTAAGATGAATCCCATACATGCATCATTGTTGCAAACATTTTTACTATACAATAAAACACAAGTACTACATAAAGAAAAACCCAATAATCAAGATTCAGGCCAAAATAAAACATTTATGATCAAAACACTCCATATGTCTTCTGTGTGCCCTCAAGGTCACCAATATTGAATTTTTATGGAAATAAAACGTTACTTTAATTTAGAATTTAACCTCCAAAAAATATCTCGAAAGAATTATACCTCAGCTTTTTTGTTAATTTTTTAAAAATTTTACTAAAATAGTTTCTCTTGGTTAGCATTTGTATGGAGTATATTTTTCCATTTATACTTTCAACCTTTGTGTATTCTTATGTCTGAGGTGTGCATATAGTTGAAAATGTATTTTCAGTCTAAAAATGTTTTTTTTACACAGCATTTAAAGCATCTTTTTTAAAAAAAGTACTGATGTCTAAATGTCTATAGACAGATGAATGGAAAAAGATGTGGTATACATATACAATGGAAAATTACTCAGCCATAAAAAGAATGAAATAATGCCATTTGCAGCTACATGGATGGACCTAGAGATTATCATACTAAGTAAAGTAAGTCAGAAAGAGAAAGATAAATACCATATGATATCATTTATGTGTGGAATCTAAAATATGACACAAATGAACTTAACCACAAAACAGAAATAGACTCACGGACATAGAGAACAGACTTGTGGTTGCCGAGAGGGAGTGGAAGTAGGGGAGGGTGGGATTGGGAGTTTGGGAATAGTAGATGAAAACTATTATATGTAAAATGGATAAACAAGTCCCTACTGTATAGCACAGGGAACTATATTCAATATCCTGTAATAAACCATAATGTAAAATTATATATATGTATATATATATATATCTGAATCACTTTGCTGTACACCAGAAACTAACACATTGTAAACCAACTATACTTCAATAAAATAAAATTCAAAAGTACTAATGTACAAGAATCTATCACTATCTAAATGCATAAGCTACTTAGTTTAGATAATAAATGATGAGAGTTCAGATAATGAAGATGAAAATGACAAGAGATATCTCAAAAGTTCATCTGACATTTTATAAAATTTTGAGATTTCATACCAAGGGTTTAGATGATGAAAATTACATTTATTTGGTTTCAACTTACTTTTTTACTAAGTGATTTCTTCTTAACAGTTTTATAATTCTATCTTCTTTGTACTTTCTTTTGGCTTTTTATTGTTGTTGGCCTAATACATTAGTAATGTTAGATTTTTTGTTGATAGTCTTTATCAGGTTGAAAGATTTTCTTACTATCTGCAGGTTTCTGAGTTGTTTTTGTTTTTATTTTTTAGTCATGGATGCTTTTTAAATGTTGTCAAACACTGTTTCTGTCTCTTTGAGATATCATATATATTTTTTCATCCTTATTTACTAAGCGATAAATTACATTCACTGTTTTTTTTAAAAATAAATTTATTTATTTATTTTTGGCTGTGTTGGGTCTTCATTGCTGCGTGTGGGCTTTCTCTAGTTGCGGTGAGCAGGGGCTACTCTTTGCTGAGGTGCGCAGGCTTCTCATTGCGGTGGCTTCTCTTGTTGCAGAGCGCGGGCTCTAGGGCTCACGGGCTTAGTTGCTCCGCAGCATGTGGGATGTTCCCGGACCAGGGCTCGAACCTGTGTCTCCTGTACTGGCAGGCGGATTCTTAACCACTGCACCACAGGGAAGTCCCATTCATTGGTTTTTAAATGTTAAAAAAAAACAGCCTTTGCATCTCAGGCATAAACCCACTTAGTAAAACTGCATTACCTTCTCTATATATACTGGAATCAGTGTGTTACATTTTGCCTTTCTGTATAATTTTATTTCAGGGTTAAGTGTAGACGTGCTCCTCTTCCTCTATTTTTCTGAAAAAAGTTTACATAATATTTCCTTCTTCAGTGTTTGATAGAAGTGAAGCAATATGAACATGGAGTTTTCTAGAGAAGTTGTTTTTAATGGTTAATTCAATTTCTTCAATCAATATAGGGCTATTCAGATTTTCTAATTTTCCTGGTGTCAGTTTCGGTAAATTGTATTTTCTTGCTTCTTCCTTGATCAGTCTAGCTACAAGTTTGTCAATTTAACCACTGTTTTCAAAAACTAACTTCTCAGTCCTTGTGGTTTTTAAAATTTCTTTCATTTGTCTGCTTTCTAGTTCATTAAGTTCTGCTTCTATCATTATTATTGCCTTCCTTCTACTGAATTTCATTTAATAAACTCATGTTTTTCCAGCTTCTTAAAGAACCCTGGGCTATTATTTTTAACTTTCTTTTCTGATATAAGCATTTAAAGCTATAAATGTATTTTAATCATTTTATTAGCTGCAGCCCACAGATTTTGATTAGCTTTTTTATTATCTGTTTAAATTATTTCCTAATTTCCTTTGCAATTTCCTCCTTAAACTTAGAGAGAGTTTATAAAACTTATACTCTTCTTTCACAGATCTTGAGTCATTCAATAAGTACGTATTTTTTTAAAAAGCCTCTTAAAGGCCTAACATAAAAAATCAAGCAAAATTGGGGAAAAATGGAGAGCAAGGTAGAACAAAATTAGTGTGCTTAAATAAACTACAATGTGGCTTGTTTTCTACTGTTCGTATACTTGAAATAACAAACACTTTAGGAAGTTTATTTCTTAATAAGAACAAACATAAAAGTACAGAATGACCAACTGGGTCACTGTTGTGAAATCTGAATTAAAGGCAAGCCGTAGATAGACCTCATCACAGTTCTCCATGTGAGCACTAAGGATAGGGAAAGAGTGAATTCTGAATAAATTAAAGGGACTCTGGGGAAATGATAAAGGAGAAATGGACATAGGTCATATTCTCTTAAAACTTTCATTAAAGCAAAGTACTTTTGTAAGAAAAATCTATATTTGAGAGATGCTAAAGAATACTTGTCCTTGAACTTAATATTTCAACAATGAAATCCGAAGAAGAAAAAGTTTTAACTCGGTAACTGAAAAAAAAAAAATCCATAAGATTCTGCTTCAGAGATACAGCATTAAAAAGTAATTTTTTACTAGGCATATATCCAGAGAAAACCATAATTCAAAAAGATACATGCATCCCAGTGTTCATTGACGCACTATTTACAATAGCCAAGACATGGAAGCAACCTAAATATCTATCAACAGATGAATGGATAAAGAAGATGTGGTATATGTATACAATGGAATATTGCTCAGCCATAAGAAAATGAGATAAAGCCATTTACAGCAGCATGGATGGACTTAGAGATTATCATCCTGCGTGGGGTGGGCCAGACAGAGAAAGACAAATATCATATGATATCACTTATATGTGGAATCTAAAAAAATGATAACAAATAAATTATATAGAAAACAGAAATATACCCACAGACGTAGAAAACAAACTTATGGTTACCAAAAGGGAAAGGGGGGAGGGATAAATTAAGAGTTTGGGATTAACATAAACACACTATTATATATAAAATAGATAACCAACAATGATCTACTGTATAACACAGGGAACTATACTCAGTATTCTGTAATATGCTATAAGGGAAAGAATCTGAAAACAACATATATTATATGTATAACTGAATTGCTTTGCTGTACACCTGAAACTAACACAAGATTGTAAATCAACTTTACTTCAATAAAAAAAAAATAAATTTTTAAAAAGCAATTTTGAATTTAAGAATTAATAAAGATAACTTCTCACATGAATTAAAAGTCTTAGACAAATGCATCTATAAACACATAATTGTCTATACAACAATTGTCCTAGAATTAAATTCAATAAATTGGAGATGATTTAATGGATTCTAGGGGCAAAATTTTGAATGATTCCAAGACTAAAGAAAAACTGGTTTATCTGAATATTTTGAGTGATTCAGATGTATTCAGCCAATAAAAATTATTACTTTATTATTATTTACTATATTGTAGGCCCCTAAAGCCCTATAACTAAAAGCAGTATAGCACTGTGAAATTACAATGGTCTTTGAAACCAAAAGAAGCTGAATTCAAATGTCATGTCTATTGTGAAACAGACATGAAATTATTGATTTACCTAAACTCACTGAGACTTAGTTTGCCTTTCTGTAAGTTGGGGACAGTAATACGTAGCTCTTAAAGTGATACAGGATTATATAAGAAAACTCTCTTGTACATAGCAACTATAATAATACTATTTCATCAAACTTCAGTTGGCTTTACTAGATTGTGAATATCTTGAAATAGGAAACATTTGATCTTTTATTATTCCAGTGTCTAAAACATAGCTTGAGTATGGAAATTGTTTGAATTTAATTATGCACTGCATGCATTTTTGAATTTAATTATTCACTCTAGTTTGGTTTGTGTATTATTAGAATACTGAAAACTAAGTAAACAAATCAGAATAAACTCCAAATGCCATAAAGCCTTGAGAAAACAGCAAACACTAAAAAATCATTTATATAAATGTACATTGGTTCTTCCAGCCCCCTTCCCATGTTTAACTACAAAGACACACAGAGGTAATGGGGTACAGTTTTACCAGGAGCTCTATCTGTTTCTAGGTCCCTGATTTCCTAAGGGCCAATCTCATTACTCCATTAATAGAGTTTAAAATTAAATTGACTACTTGTCCCTTAGAAGAGGGTGCGTTGGAGGTGATTAGCTATCACTGTTAAAAATGTATAATTTTCCAGTCTGTAAGCAGAGGTACTTATGGATAACGTATAAATTATATTCTTGGTCTTGATACTTAGTCTCTGTTCTCCAAGAGTCTAATTAAAGTGGTTCTCAGCTCTTGTGTGTATATGAGAAATAATACCTTTGCTTCACTCCAAATCAGTTAAATAAAAATCTCTAGAGTATTAGGGCTTTGGTATCAAAAGTTTTAGAGGTAGTTCCAATGGACAACCAAGTTTGAGAACTACTTGACTGACAAAACCTTGTCTTTCTCAGTAATCTCCATTTCTTTAGATGAGCTCAAGGTCATCTGGAGAGGTAATATAAAAACAGTAATGTTGATCTTAGTTACTACCTGGTAATTTATCACAGAATCTTTACTGGCATTTGAGTCTCATGGCTTGCCCATCCCCCTTAATTTTCTTGGCATTGTTCTGAACAGCATACTCATCACAGTATCAATGTTACCATATTCATTGAACTTGGTGATTAGAAAGTAGCAGGTACATTAGGTTTCCCAGTAAGACTCGTGTGCCAAAATGTGGGAGAAAAATTCCACCATGATTCAGGGGCTTTCCACAATGGTGAAGTTTTTAGGAATCTAGTGATCTGGAACATGCCAGGACATGTTTATAAGGGTAAAGGTAGAGTTTTGTATCTCATACCTCTATAAGAAGGAGGCACAACTGTTTAAGGATCACTCTGGACATTTAAGGGAGGATTATGACACTTGAAAATAGTTTTGCAATCTAGGATTGCAAAGCAGGATTTGCAGCATATCTAGGACAAGAAGAAAGAGATTTTTCCACTTTTGCTATCTTGCCCAACATATACGATCTTTAAAGTTGCCTCTGGTAGATGAAAATGTTTGTAGAGTTTTTAGGAAGTCCTAACAGAAGGGATATACATAGACCCCAATGATTCTGAAACAATGCTATGCCTTCTGCAGCAGAGAACTATGCTTCACGTGAAAACCAACTTCATAGTGTCACAGGATACCAAGTGACTATAAATCCAGTTATTGCTGAGATAAGACCATGAGTCAGTCTGGTCAGGTCAATTTGGTGTCTTCCTTAGCAGATCCAGAAGGCATAAGCAAACTGCATGAAGAAACAGGCTTGACCCCTATCTATGTCACACTGGCACCTTTTTCTCAACTCAATTCTGTGTCCCCATAGGTGACTTCCTTTGGCAACATGGAGGAGGAAAGAAACTGAGCATGGCTTATAGACAACTGTTGTAAATCGTTAGCATTAGCTGAAACTACACAGTTGTCACAACACAGTCATTTTCTGAGGTAGAGCTAAAGAAATGTGGTAAAGAGGAATCCCCTCAGTGGGTAGAGTTGCAAACAGTACATCGCCATTCAATTTATATAAAGGAAACGTAGCCTTTCCTGGGGATACACACTGACTTCCATGCAGGGGAAAATGATTGGCTATGCTTCCGGAGTCTGAAAAGAACAAGCCTAGAAATCCAATGTCTAGGGCATCTGGGGAAGTTCCATGTGGATAAAACCTATGTGTTTCACATTAATGCTTTCCAGAAAACATCCACTGCAGAGGTTAGTCTTGTCAACCCAGTGGACAGGTTGACTCTATGAAATCAACCATCCTTTCTCCTTAAAAACTGTAGTGGTAGCATGAGGTCCTCATGAAGAAAGTGGCAACAACAGCAGAAATGATGCTCTGTTTAGACCCCAAAGAGTCAATGCTTTCCCACTAAAGCTCTTCTAGCTAACTGGACCTAGTTGTCAGCAGGCAGAAGCTAATACTGAGCCTTCATTATCTGCCATTCCTCATGTAAAACAGCCAGCAGCCTGTGACAGATTTATTACACGGGAATTCTTTCACCTTGGTGGGTCAGTAATTTTCCTCAACAAAATAAATATATACTCTAGACATGGATTTACCTTCTTTGCCCAATAGATCTCCACCTACACTGCTACTTGTAGAATGACTAATGCATCAAGTTAGTATGCAAGTTGGCATCAGGCAGAGGAACCCATTAACGCAAAGAAGGAGTAGAGACAATGAGTACATGATAAAAGAATTCACTGTTGTTACAAATTACTCCAATATCCCAGCACTGAGCAGTAACCAGCATTTCTGCATTTGGGAGTACTCTGGGTTCTGGAAACCAAAGTGTAAGGCTGACTCATCTCTTCATCATTCCCAGTGCCTCACTTCTGCAATGTGTGCTTCTAACCTCCACAGTCTTAGGCCCTATGGTGAAGGAAACCCGGTTTCACTTTGGGAAAGTGTCTTTTCAAGGGAAAGCATGAAAATTTCACTGAACTGGAAGATACAAATGCAACCTAGCCTTTTTGAATTCTCTTAGCCAGGGGACTAACATGCAAATAAAGAAATTATTGTACATGCCGGAGAAAACAACTTTAAATACTTTCAGTGATTAAGTTTACTGATAAATAGTAGGAGAGGAGAGGAATCCTTCCAGAACCTAAACAATGCTCTTGGGTATGTTTTGATGCTTTTTATATCTTGAAATAATGATAAAGGGTCAATGGCAGCAAGCATGGCTCAACAACTGTATGGCAGATGGAGGTCTGGGCCATCCAGACTGAAAGACCAGCAGAGGTGAGGTGATGAGAGACATTAATCCCTGCCTTGGCAAGGACTGCAGTTTGCTTTGCTCATCCTTTTTAATCTTTCAAGAGAATATAACTGGCCTTGACGTTGAAGGATTGCACTTGTACCAACCCTCTTAGGAAAGAAATGTGTCTTTTGTTCTCATATAACATCCATATATTCTAAAAGGATGTGAGTGGACACATGCCCAAAGAGAAGCTATGATTCACTCAGGAGATCATCATCTCAGGTCTTGAATACTTGCTTTCCTATCTCGCCTAAGTGGTATTACCCAGTGTTCACAGTTCCAGAGTCTAAAGAGCCAGGTTACTACTGCTGCCTCCATTTCAATTACAAATCAAGGAGCTTTTCATGCCACCAACCTAAGTGGAAAGACCTCTGTGCCTCCATACCTACTGGGCAAGAACTTAGAAGCTCAGGCAACCCACAAGCATGGAAAAGTGAGTTCTCCATGGGTTGGAGGTTAACCACTTGGAAATGAGAGTTTCCAGGGATCTATGGGTTACTTTTCTTCTTCTTCTTCTTCCATTTAGATAAACATTCCAAGACACAGTCAGCTCATTTGATCTCTATGAAAATGTCATCTGAGACCAAGCAATGTCATGTTTCTTACAAAAGAAATAAACAAAAGACAAATACACCTTTTTATTTGTGCTTTTTCTACTTCCCTTTTGCCCTTACACTCCTGCTTCCATGGGATTGCAGGTCCCCATAGAGTTTTAACATGCAAGTTTTTCCTCAGGCTCTGTTTTCTAAAGAACCTGAACTAAAACATCAACCATGCACTATCTGAAAAAATATATATTTAAGAACAAACTGTACCCCAAATAATAATGTATATCAAAGAAGTAACTAAAATTTATCTTATCGTTACTTATAGTAATTGGTGGTTTAAAGGAGCTAATATATCTGTATTTAATCTAAAACACTTTGGAAACAAATTTTCTATAATTAGGGTATTTTGGTTTTCCTCCTCTTTTAGAGACAATATGCATTTCAGGAACTTTTTTTTTCAAAATATGACAACATCCCCCATTCACGAATTGATCACTAGGGAAAAAAATGGGATTCCCCCAAACACTGACTTATCGTGATAAGATCTCTTCTCTCTACCCTTAACATACACAGCGACATCTCTATTGAGACCTTAGTACTAATTTCTTGATGTCAGTAACCACAGAAAAACTGGGACCCTCATCACTAAGACTCTGATTATCATGTGCTTTTGCATATCTCCTTCTCTTAACTTGTTTTCCACCCCCTATCAACTTTGAAACCTTTTCACTGTGCCTCCTGGGACTTGAAGTCTGTAATTAGTAAATTCCATTATAACTGGGAACACATACTTGGAAATTTCCTTTACTTTCTTGTGTTAAATGAAATGTAGCTTTCCCCTGGACACTGCTTCCCCTACAGCCTTGCCAGTGCAGGATGTTTTCTCAATATACTCTCATATACTGAGAATGGGGCAGGTGTCCTCTTTAATCTTCACTACAGCTTCCAGACTATTCTTCCTCTCTCCTCCCTAAAAACTTCAGGTTTGAGTTGTATGACATTAGAATATTCTAAGAGAAGCAATTTACTATCCCTAGAGCCATTCATTTTTATTCCCTAAAGCTTGTAGCTTCTGGCTTATAGATACTCTCTCAATTACTAAGCCTGTCAACATCATTTGTGATTTTAGTTTTCATCTAGATTCCTGCAATAATCAGCCTTCTCAGTTCTTTGACCATCTGGATAATCATACTCTCATCTCCTCTCATACTTCATCCACTTATGTCTTTGGTTATAACCTCAAACTTGTCATTACCTGTAAATAAAACTTTTTCATGATTTCTACTTCCAGGATCCTACTTTCTAACTGAATATTCTAGTCCATGCAAGAGTAAATCAAAATAAAGAAAGGCATAAAGATTAGATTTTTAAAAAAGCAACAAAATTAACATTTATCCTGGATGATATAATTTTGTTCACAGACAATCCAAGATAAAACCTACAAATTGCTAGAGTTAATAAGAAATTTAGCTTTCTGGTTATGTCATATTAAAAATAAACAATTTATTTTCTTGGTATTGGCAGAAGTACAGTTGACCCTTGAAAAACATGGGTTTGAACTGCCCAGGTCCACTTATACATGGATATTTTTTCAATAAATACATGCAGTACTACATGATCCACAGTTGGTTGAATCCATGGAAACACAGATCCGGGGCACCTGCTACGGTACTTGGGTATCCAGGGTGGGTCTTGCAACCATCCCCTGTAGACACCAATGGATGACTGTATTTAGAAAGTATAGTAAAAAGATACATATTTACACTAATATAAATATAAATATTTAGAAATAATTTTTAACTATTTATGAAAGAAATTTTGGAGAAAATTTAGTTTTTTTGAAGGACATTAAGGAAAATTTATATATGAAAATATATTATCTTCATGAACTGAGAGGCAATATTGTAAAGATGTTAATTCTTCCCACATTTACCTAAGTGGCTTGGTTTTAAGTTGTGGATCTCATAAGAGTTGTCCATATCATTTCTGCTTAAACCTTACCCCAAATTTAGTCACAAAAATAGAATGCCATTAAAAAAGGAAAAATTTGTTTGGGGAGTACAATTAGTAAACTACCAGTTGACCTTGAATTAGACATCAAGATTGTAATCATGAGAATCTTATTATTGGCAAAAAATACCCTGACTCCTTGGGTAGAACATTAGATCTAATACGACCTTTCTATTAGTCACATCTGACTTTCTTTTTTACCTGAACAAATTAAAAATTCAGGTGCTCCAATATGTAAATGCTTTATTACTTTCTGACTATAGGAAAAATAAATCTTGATTTCATAAAAAATCTTAAATACAATACCATGATTTCTTCTGGAAAAATAGTAACATCCATGCAAGTTATCCTTTAATATAAAAGAATTCAGTGTGCATGTCACAAAGCATAAATAATTAGTTTAATAATAGTGTGTTGTCTTCTTTTACACTATCATCTTTTCAGTTTGGTGAGAAATTATATATACTTTTTTGTCATGTTTTATTTATTTTGCTATGTAATATACATATAGGGAAAATAAAATATTAAGTCATACTGGTTTGAATTAAACCAGTATGTTTAATAAGTTAAACACAGTTTAACTTATTGTCTGTGGGTAATACATTATTTTTATTTTTTGATTTTATTTTTTTTGCAATATGTGGGCCTCTCACTGCTGTGGCCTCTCCCACCACGGAGCACAGGCTCCGGACGCGCAGGCCCAGCGGCCATGGCTCACGGGCCCAGCCGCTCCGCGGCATGTGGGATCCTCCCGGGCCGGGGCACGAACCTGTGTCCCTTGCATCGGCAGGCGGACTCTCAACCACTGTGCCACCAGGGAAGCCCGGTAATACATTATTTTAAAAATGGCATAAATGAATATTTCCATTCCTAAAAGTAGGGGCAAGCTCCATATATAATGTATAGTTTTAACATTATAACTGCCCCATTCATTCTTTGGCCACTTTCTATTCTATCAATACTATGATGTAGCATCCTAATAAATCATTACTGGGACACCACTGTGAAGGTATCCTATAATGATGCATCATCAGAACTACTGTAATAAAAGTTGCCCTTGTGATGATGCATTGGTTTGACTCATATGCACAGATTTAGAACATACTTGCTACAAAATTAAGAAGGCTCTCTGAAGAACTGAAACAAGCAATGTACAGAGATGATAAGGAATATTGCATGTTCAGTTGCTACATGATTACTCATGCAAACAATAGCTGAATGGAGAGATGTTTATAAGGGTCATTGGAGGAAAGCTTCCTATAATGTGTTTTCTGAATGAGTCAGCTTTAGAATTTTTCATATTAAAGATTTTCAAGAAAAGAGGAATACCAAAATATTCATCGAGAATATAGTGCCTAAGAAGTCTATTACAATCTGAGAAAAAGGTTGACTGACTGACTGATTGATTTTTGTTTCTTCTACACTACGTAAATCAATTAGTAAGTTGTTTGTCAGTTGGCAAAGCCAGGATTCAAAAAGGGGTAGATCTATATACAAAGCCAATTCTTGAAATTATTATTCCCTAAAACCTCTCAGCAGTATGGTAAAGAAACTTCAATTGTTTTTATTTTTTGACTTCCAATCTTTTATTAGTGCAATCTCTGGAGGCCATTATTAAATGAATTATTCCGCTTACTAGAACCATTTTGGCATCAATGACTTACTTGATGAACTTCTTGGACTATAATAGATATCGCTGATTGTTAAGTCAACTCCTTGAATGGTAAGAAGTAGGGAAAGATTCTTATGTTATCCTTTACGCTTGGAGGTCCCATGCTTCTAGAGTTACTGACAGCAAGTTTAAAGGGTAAGAAATTAGCAAAATTTGTCAGTTTGCTGAGAGGTTGATGCCAGACTAACTCACAGCAGATCCATTCACTCCATTTTTCTAAGTGCTTGCTTTCTGATTGAATGATTGTCTAAACCATTCTTCCTTCCTTTATTTAAAATAGTCATGAAATATTTTCTTTGTGCCAGTAACTATGTAAAAGCTGAGAATAACGGAGTGGAATGAACCTGGCTCTCTGCCTAAGGGTTTCACAGTCTACAGGTAAGAACAGACAAATAATTCCAGCAAAAATTTATAGAATAAATACAAGTGTCAATTAATACAAAGGAGATTTTTGCTTTCCAAAATTTACATTCACAATTTTAGTAAATAAAATTGTCATTTCTTTATTTCAATATCAGATATTAATTTTACTCTATCAAGCTGAGTATTTTGTTTTACTGTAAGAAAAGCCCAACTATTACATTTTTCATTAATCAGCTCTAAATTTCTACAAAGATATTGAAGTAGTGTTGTGTTTTCCATTATCACCATAGGGAGTCGAATATTCAATGTATCAAGTTAATAGTAGTATAGAGATTACCTCCATTGGATAAGGAGAGGTCAAAGACCGTCGGTTACCGTTTTCAGTTAGTAAAAAGGTTTTATTTGTTGTTGTGTTTAAGATGCTCCCTATTCTGTGTTCTCAAAATAACTCGTTCAAATGTTTATGGTTTTGTTGCTGCAGTCATTTTTTTGTCCTTACATTTAGACTGATCTCCCTATTCCACTTATGCCCTTCATAGTCCTTTACAACACAGCAGCCAGAATGTTAAAATGTTAAGTTAAATTGTTTGAGTGGCCTTGGAGCACAATCTTCCCCGGGCTTCTTACTGGGCTCAGGTAAAAACAAATACTTTGTGGTGGCCTGCAAGGCCTCACATGACCACCTACATCTCTAACCTCACCTCCTGTGACACATTCCCTTACCTTCAACATGCCAGGAATACCCACCCCTTTTCTCTTCCTTGACTGTTCACAGTGAACACTTGAACCAGGGCCTTTGCACTTGCCATTCTTTTGACCAGGGAGATGATACGAAAGAAACTTGGGAAATGTTTTCCATAAAATCAATAGTAATCTCAACTTACGTGGCACTACCGTTTACATGCTGTGAAACCAAAAGACACTTTCCTAAACTATCAAGTAAAAACAAAAATAAATTTTGATAAACCACACTAGAAAAAGACTAAATTATTTTCTAACTTTCAAGAAAATACCATAATATTTTAAATTTGAATAAGTGAAGAAGGAGTATGTGGCCATAAACTATATAGAAAAAATATTATAGAGCTAGATCAGGCAGTTAATTATAAGTATTGTCAACATATTATAAATTATATTTATATACAAATCTATTAATTTATAGAATTTAAAATTATATAGTATGTTACTTTTCTGGATTTTGACATGTGTGATATTTCCAGCTTAATTAAATGTATAATTTGTTGTGATTCCTCTGTCTAAATAAATGTTTACTTTCACAACTAATTTTGTATTTTTGTTAAAAGGAACTCCCATAATTGTATAAACTTCAAGTACCACAAAGCTGAGATCTACCTTGCTCTTAGCCCAAAGAGAGGCACTAACAGTCCCTTCAACTCTTTTTTAATCGTGGGTCTCTAACAGCCATGATTAAAAACAAAAATAAAAAGAGACCTCCCCCCTCCTGGGCTCCCTGTACCCCCCTTATTTTTTTCTGTTATTTTTATATTTGAAAATCCTATAACTGGGACATAAATCTGATCTGTAGCATATGCTGGAATTGAAGTTACAGAATATAGTTCTGATAATACTTTTATAAACTTGTGTGAAAACTACTCATACACAGAAGAAAGAAGCCCCAGCTATTCTAGTCATATTTTATTCTGAGAAAAAACGAGCATAAATTAAATTTACCATGTTCCCTTAAACTTAACAGTCCATGTAGTGCTATATTTGACATAACAAACAAATGTATGGTCAAGATTTTAGAGGTAACACATTTACTCTTTTTCTTCTGTGTCATACCAACTTTCCTTTTAAGCTATTCCTGTTTACAGATTCTACCCTTAACTCTCAGTAGAAATTTTTTAACAGATAACAATGTATATGAATTTTGCAGACTACCTTTTCCCAACCAGTTCACTTCCCACAAAAGAAATACATGAAAACTAGACTCTAGTACTGGGACTATAGTTGTTTATATTTAACTGGCACAGGTGCTATAGAAACTCACAGCATTTTTGTGTACAGTATCTTCCCTTAGTATGTATTTCATCCTAACTTTCACCATTACATTTCCCTAATAATAGCTATTTCCTCAACTAGATTTTAAGTCTTTCACCTACTCCTACCTTCACTTCCATTCAAACAAAAGAAAATATTTTTCCCCCAAAATACATACTTAGGAATGATCAGAGTTCTCTTGACCCACAGGAACTGCACATTTTAAAATCCTTACTGGTAATCACAACATCCAGCTTTACCTATAAGATATTCTAATATTTGTTAACTTGAGGAGTGGAAAGAACGGTTTCGGATATATCAGAGCTGCAGTAGGTGCGCCCTCCTGCATAAAAGCCTGCTTAGTTATGGCAGTGTATTTTGTCCAGTACTGTGAAAGAATGTAGAAACTGTTTACATTTACTTTTAAGTTTTCTGACCCTGAAACCCTAAATTGCATTCAACCAAATGGCTGTGACCATCTAAAGAGAAGCATTTAAAAGATAAGCAAATCTAAGTATATGCAATTATTTTCATTGGCAATCAGGAATTGACATCTGAAATATAAGTCAATGTGATTGTTCTTGTATTTGAATTGAAATCTCCCAACTCTTGAATAACATGAAGTTGTAATTTAAGCACTCACTCTTTTAGCACTATCTGTTAGGATGAAGAATTCTTGCATATTGTATATTTTTAAGAATGCACAAATCAAATAATTCTACATATCAAAGAAGTAAACTTTTTTATATAAACTAAATTAATTTTCATGGTTCATTTTTAAGGAATTGAAAAAAATATTTTAAACTGTATAAATGTATGGAACTGTGAAGAGAAGATATTATATTTCAGCTATTTAAGCATATTATAAACAGTAATGAAATTTTTTAATGAAAAAAAGAATATTTGGGGTTTTTGAGTTTTTGACTGGGTTTATGACATGCCCATCTTTTAATTATGAAGGGTTGAATTCTTTCCTCTCTATTCTTTTTGAATACAAGTATCATATTCCTGGGACTTATCTGATAATACTCTTCTCCTTTTCTTCATGCTTCTCTGGCTGAATCCTTAGTTCCACACTGACTGTTTCTCCAGCCAGTGACCTTCGCACATTATAGACTCTCTCAGCCCTAGATAATTCCATTTCCACACAACTTTATGTCAGTGGCTTCTCCCCTAACTATATTTTCTATATTCCCACATCATAGCACTTTACTTTTTCTTTTTTTAAGGACATATTAGGTATTGTTTTACAAATATATGTTGTGGAATTTTAAAAATGGTTTTCATGGTGGGAATGCAAATTGGAACAGCTACTTTGGATGATAATTTGGTGGTGTAGGGGAGGAAAAATAATTTTCCCTCTACCTTTCATTGTTTTGGGCTGAGGACCCCTCTGTAAAAAAGACAGATTAACAAGAAAAAAACATTCAACTGCATACCTATGTACATATAGAAGCCCCACAAAGATATGAGACTCAGAAGGTGGCCAGACGATTGAGGCTTATATACTATCCTGAGCTAAAGAAAGGGATAGGGATCTGGGGCTTTAAACTGGGGAAGGCAATACGTGGGAACAGGAGAAGAAGAGATGTTTAGTAAACAAAGGTTGCCCTGCCTTGCAGGTAAGTCTCTCACATGAAAAATTTATCTCTGGTATTAGCCCTCCTTCAAATGTAAATTTCCCTTACAGAAGGGTAACTCCTAATCTGTGTACAGAGCTTTTCCTGTGTCTGTAGTTTCTCAAAAAAATCTACTCAAAATAATCCTTATGCCAAAGAGGCATATTTTCATGTGGCATAATCTGATACCCTTCAGAGGTTTCTTACAAAACTAAACATACACTTACCATATGATCCAGCAATTGAACTCCTTTGTATTTACCCAAAAGACCTGAAAACTTAGATCCGTGCAAAAACCTGCACACGGATGTTTATAGGAGCTTTATTTATGATTGCCAAAACATGGAAGCAACCAAGATGTCCTTTAATAGGTGACTGGATAAATAACTGTGATACATCCAGGCAATGGAATATTATTCAGCACTAAAAAGAAATGAGTTATCAAGCCACAAAAATACACGGAGGAACCTTAAACACATACTACTAAGTAAAAGAAGCCAATCTGAAAAGGCTACATGTGATTCCAACTATACGACATTCTGGAAAAGACAAACTATGGAGACATTAAAAAGATCAGTGGTTGCCAGGGGTTTCTGGAGAGGCAGGATGAATACAGAGCACAGAGGATTTTTAGGGCATTGAAACTATTCTGTATGATACTATAAAGATGGACACTTGTCATTATACGTTTTTCCAAACCCAAAGAATATACAACATCAAGAGTGAATCCTAAGGTGAACTATGGGTTTTGGGTGATAATGATGTTAATGTATATAGGTTCATCAATTTTAACCAATGTACCACGCTGATGGGGATTTTGATTATGGGGGGCACTATGCATGTATGAGGGTAGGGTGTATATGGGGAATCTCAGTACCTGCCTCTCAGTTTTGCTGTGAACCTAAAACTGGTCTGAAAAATAGTCTTTAAATATGAAAAAAAAAACAAGTATTTTTAATGCAATAGATATAGCAGAAAGTTCCAACCACTGCTGCAATTATAGAATTTGTACTTTATGTATTTCTTAGCTATAGTTTGTTTTGAAATTTACCTGTTTTTTTTTTCAGAACACGTGTGGTAGATGCTTGCTAAGTCCTCTTTATTACAAACCAGATTTTTAAAAAATTCATTTTAAAAAGAATATAAACAAATTGTTCAAATTCGAAAAGCTTTGTAAAGTGTCACATACACTTTACATGAAATTAGGAAAGATGGTTTATTATTATATTTTATTATTATCATATCACTATTCACTTTATTTTCTTAATAAGCGAAAGAATGATCTTAATAGCAGAAGTTCCACAGGCTTGTGACTGGCAGACAAGAGGCAAGTTGACAATAAAAATATGAAGTGGAAAGTAAACAGAGTGCTTGAGGCCAGGTCCAAATAATACCTGGAGAGAGAGATTTCAGAAAATGTTGTTTAATATAGGCAGGCCCAGGCTGAGAGCCTCTAGAGGTACACTTTTATGGCAGGCCTGAGGTACTTCCTGAAGGAATTCCCTATGAAATGTAACAGTATTTTAAAGCCTAAAGTGGCAGGCATTTAATTCAAATGCTCCTAAGCCGCTATGGGAGAGGGGGAAATTCAGGAAGCAATGTCTGCACGGTAGAAGGCAATTCAGAAATTCAACCTTTAAAAGTTAATTCAAGACAATCTTGCCCTGAATGTTGTTAAATGTATGCTTATAATTAAATAGCAGTAAATGAATTCCACAGCATCTCTGTGGGATATCACAACATGTAGGAAAAAGACAAAAGATATCTGTCAATTGAAGAGTAGCAGAATAGGCCACCCCAAAAGGATACGCCTCTATGACTATAGTTCAGGACATGCTACCCCCAAATATGCTGCTTTGGTATATTGATTATTTTGAACTATAGGCACTTGGAAAACAGCAAATGCAGCAGGGGTTTTCTCAAAACTCCCCTTATCTGCCTAAACACACAGACTCCAAATGGAACTCAGTTGTTATAAATCCCCTCCCTAGGAGTTTCATCGACCAGGAAAGATTGACTCATCTCATGGGAGAGGGGACTGGAAGTCCACACCACACCCAGACACACTTTGTCACAATCGATCACACCTCCCATCTGTTCTTGTAAGGGCCCATTCATTTTTCCTAAAAATCATTTACTCTCCCCTAGGAGGCCTACAACCCCTCCTCTTTCCCTATTAAGATAGGATTTAAGCCTGATTTCTAAGCCACCTCAGGAAGTTAGTCAGTTTCTCCAATGTATACATGAGGTATACATGTTAACAAATTTCTGAGGTTTTTTTTCTCTTGTTAACCAATCTTTTACTACAGAGATCTCACCTAAGAACTCAGAAAGCTAGAGGGAGAATAATTTTTCCTCCCCTATACCATCAATCATATTTAAAACCTAAAATTCTAAAGTTTGATTCAATATTTAAAACCGAGTGCACGGGACAGTGAAGACTATGATAAGAAGAAACACATAAACCAGAGACTAATTTTTTCAACCATACAAACATGATATTAAATTCCATTGAAAAGGGGAATTGGAGTGAAATGTTTTGCCTTTCCAAGAGTTGCAAGTTGAATAAAGTAATGTGATACTATTAAATGAGATGACCTGACCTGCTAAAAGCAATTTAAATCACACTAAAGGAAACATTCAGCACTTTGCACATGTAGATGGAAAGAGCTGTCTTCCAAAGGGTCAGTTATGTTAGAAAGACTAAAACATATGGGAGAATATTAGAAAATTGCCCTTTGGACACTTAATGGAGAGCATTATAAATGACCCTGTGCCTAGTGAATCTAGCCTGAAAAGATTCAGTCAGCTTGCACTGGTGAGCATAATATGATTTTTTTTTAAAGTTTAATACCTGGTTATATTCAGCCAGTTGGCAATTATTTTTGCCTGGCAGAGCAGTCATTTTGTGGATCCTATTTTATTTTGTGATTACAGACTATATCAGGTTTTCTGAATTCCAAATTTGAGCAAAACCTGCCATGAATAAATATATGTATATATTTACCCAAACTATAATTTATTTTAAGAAACATATATGATGCAAAATTGTTTTGGGGCTTTGTCAGATAATATATAGATAGTCTGTATTTCAAATTATCAGAAAGGAATAGTATTCATTAAAAATTTATTCTAAGGAAAAGGTAAAATAACGAGTTCTAGTTGTAAAATACATAATAATATACCTACTCAGGAAAAAAATCAGAAGGAAAAATGAGTCACAGAAGTGAAAAATTTTCATGACAGGTGTCTATTTCATAATGCATCTGCAAAGCTAACTGTGAAAACATTCATGACCTAAATGATAACAGCAAATAGAACAACCTAAATATCAAATACTGGGTTTCTCTATTTTGTTACATGAGGCAAGAGATATGATTTCAAATGTATTTACCACTCTTGAGGCAGGAGATAGATGGGCCCCAGGCTGAACAGTTTCTCCCACATGGACAGAATCTCCATAATAGCAGAAACTCCATAAAAGCAGGATGATGGAGGAAGCTGGGCCCTGCCCAGATAAGAGATAAAAGACCACATATTCCTCAAAGTCAAGGAGACCTCCCTGACTACACATGCGCAGAAAGGTTCCTGGGAGGTCAAAAAGGGAGGGGTTGCCACCTCAGAGTAAGTGATGCCAACTACCCATAGCCCTCTTCACTAGAATCCGTCTTGGCTAAGAGATGTGCACGCACACAGGGGAGGACCCTGAGATATACCAAATACAGACTCACAACCAGGCAAAGCAAGATGATTAGTCAAAGGAAACCCGGAAGAAATGCCCCATAAAAGTGATTCAAGCTACCACGAGGGCACAAATCTCTCTCTCTCTCTGAGCCCGCCTGTGTGTCTATACACATGTACTGTCCTATTTTTCCTCCTAATAAACACTTTACTTGCTTCACTACTTTCCGTCTCTATGTGGAAATTCATTTCTTCATAGTTGACGGGCCAGGGTCACTGGTTCCTGGTGGTCTGGTGGCTAGGCTTCAGTGCTCTCACTGCCACTGCCCGACCTCATTCTCTGGTCGGGAGCCAAAATCCTGCTTCAAGCCGCTGCAGGCCGAGGACACCCGAGATCCCTCTGAGACATGTCTAGTTCTTCAGATTCAAATGTGGATTCTAGATTATGTTTCTAAAAGTGTTTACTGTTTAGAACTGACTAATGTGATATCTTAGAACAAATGCAACTTTATTTGAAATACTAGACTATAATCTCTGTGAAGGGTAGGGATTTCTGTCTGCGTATGCAGAAGACCTGGGACAAGGTTGGCATTCAATATTTATTGGCTGAATGTAAGAAGTATATGAATAAATTTTCAAATATGCAAAGAATTATCCAATAATAATGTTTCTTTGAGATGATATATCATTATATAATAATAGAAAAAAAACAATTAGGATGGTTTCACTTCTGGTAATTATTAACTATGTGACATTGGGCAAGTCACATAGCCATTTCAGCCTGTCTTCATTTCTAAAATGTAGTTCACATTAATTTTTAAAAATTCTATTGTTTTCCCTGGGTTCCCTGAGGCATATGTGTGAAGTTACCTTATTAACAAAAGGCTCTAGAAACTAGGGGGGAAAACTCAATTTGAATATCTTCAAAATTAAAGCTTAAAGTACAAAATTTTTAAAAAACTTTATTGTTTATTGCACAGAATAATTAAAATGATCTGCTTTGTAAAATTTCTTTTTACAAAATTCTATTACCAACTATATTGCCAGGTATAACTCTGAATATAGTTATTTATAAAAATATGCCTGTTTGGCAGCTCTTTGAATGTTTGCTTAAGGTTTAAAAAGCAGTTTTAAACTAATTAATTTTATATCTTTTCCCACATTCCTCATCATCATGGCCCTGATGTCTTTGATAGCAGTATCTACAGTTTGAAGAAATAATGTCATATTAATTCTGGAATTATTACTATGCAAAGCTGTTATCTAGTACCATTTTATAAAAATATCTAACATTTCAGTTCCTGAAATAACCCACTTAATTTTACATTCATAACTTTACTTACATGAGTTTTTACAGGCATAAGTTGGTAGAGATAAGCACTCGTTAATTTTCTTTGTAAGGCTTTGCCTTTAAGATAATTAAAGTGACTGTGTTCTTCACATAGCACTGCAATTTTCTTTTGTGACAACTATTCTTTTTGACTCTACAAGGATGTCACACTTCTTAAACTTATCTATTTCAAAATGTAAGCATGCTTGTGTGGGAGTTCAATGAAAGGAAAGATGATCGTCTATAAGAACAGACTTATCGACATCCCAGTGAGGCCAGAGACTCATCAGTCTAAACAAATACATCGCCAATTTTTATTAAGTTCAATAGCTCTGGAAAATGTTCTTGGGGTGCCGGGGAAAAGAAGAAGTGATAGAGTCAGAGCCACTCTGAGCAATACAATTGGAAATCAGATGCTCCTTTGCATCCCCTTTGGGCTTGGGCCTCTCCCTTTTTAAATTTCTAGGACAAGTGTCCTAGAACAAGTGTCCTAGGACAAGTGTTCCTTATCTTGTCAGCATAAACAGGGTATAGATATACAGATAGTCCATGAACACTTTCAAAGATACATGGAGATGAATACAAATATTTTTTGGGGGGAAGAAGATACAAGGATATTATGTTTCTCAAAGTATTTCTGTGACTTAAAATTTAAAAACTAGAAGGAATGAAGGAAGGCAAAGGGAGTGTCAAGAAAACAGAATATTAGAAGGCAAAAACAGGATAAAAACTTTAAATATGAAGTGATTTGTTACAGCAAATATCTCAAAGTTTTAGATGAATCTAATAAGTAGAAGGTTATTTTTGAAATTTTAAGCAATTTCAGCCAAAAGAGAGAGGAATCTTATTGAGAGGGATTTAAAAACAGAAGTTATTAAAACATATTTAAGAAATACCTTTTAGTCACTTTTTTATGGTTCTAAAATAGTTCACTTATGATAAGATTATTCTCATTTTACATATGGGAAAGTAGCATTTTAGAGGAGTTTAGAACTTATTCAGGATATAGATGAGTGATATACAGCCGGAAATAGAATGTTAAGTCATGTGGTTATTAGTTTCTTGCTCATATTACTCCAGCCCTCATCCTGTTATTATAGTCAGATTCTGGTTTATTCAAAATTTTCTTTGGTTTAATTCACTTTACTTAAATTCATGGTAACTTTCACTATTGAGAGTGCATGCCAAAAATATAGTCAACTTTTTTTGGTAGTACCCATATGAACAGACTGATAAAGCAGAGCAAATCAAAGGGAAAAAAAGCATCACTTGATCAATGTAGTCTTGGGAGAAGTTCACAGTGCCAAAATATAACTTTATATAAAATATTTCAAACTTGTACCAATGAAACCTCAATAGTATTCACTCCACTGAAGATAAAAATCAATAAAATATGTTTAATCTGGAAGAACGGTACCCCTTTGATTGTGTTACTTCAAAAGGTGTTGAAATTATGCAGAAGCAACAGTTTCATACATTTTTAAAACTATTTTCAGAAATATTCATGCTTTGGGATAATCTGTTCTTCTTCAGATTTTTTGGATCATTATCCAAAATGTTTAGTGGTCTTCATCTTTCAACCTCCAGCCACGACAGTTCCTTTATCACATAGTTAGACACCTGTTCTAGGCATGGCTTTCCTCAGGAGTAAGCTGCCACCTAAGAATTATTTGAAAGGTAACAGGCAGGCCACCTTCATTTAAAAACAAAAGCCTCCCTATTCCTTGCGACAAATACTTGGCTTCCATTAAATCATTTACTCAAATTACACATTGCTAAAAATGAAAACTGATGGGCACATTTATAAGTCATTTATCCACTGGTATGAAACAATGGATCTTTTTTCCTGAAAAAGTATTGTTTATAAGAATTAGAAAGGCCCTGCGTATGTGGAGACTGGTGCTGGAAGTTCTTTTAAAGTCAGCTGTAGAGACAGGAGAAGACGGCGGAAGAGTACGACGCGGAGATCACCTTCCTCCCCACAGATACACCAGAATACATCTACACGTGGAACAACTCCTACAGAACACCTACTGAACGCTGGCAGAAGACCTCAGACCTCCCAAAAGGCAAGAAACCCCCCACGTACCTGGGTAGGGCAAAAGAAAAAAAAGAAAAAACAGAGACAAAAGAATAGGGACGGGACCTGCACCAGTGGGAGGGAGCTGTGAAGGAGGAAACGTTTCCACACACTAGGAGCCCCTTCGCGGGAGGAGACTGTGGGTGGGGGGAGGGGGGGAGCTTCGGAGCCGCGGAGGAGAGCACAGCAACAGGGGTGCGGAGAGCAAAGCGGAGAGATTCCCGCACAGAGGGTCGGTGTCGACCAGCACTCACCAGTCCGAGAGGCTTGTCTTCTCACCTGCCGGGGTGGGCGGGGGCTGGGAGCTGAAGCTCGGGCTTCGGTCGGAGGCCGGGAGCGGACTGGGGTTGGCGGCGTGAACACAGCCTGAAGGGGTTAGTGCCCCAAGGCCGGGAGGGACTCCGGGAAAAGTCTGCAGCTGCCGAAGAGACAAGAGACTTTTTCTTGCCTCTTTGTTTCCTGGTGCGCGAGGAGACGGGATTAAGAGCGCTGCTTAAAGGAGCTCCAGAGACGGGCGCGAGCCATGGCTATCAGCGCGGACCCCAGAGACGGGCAGGAGACGCGAAGGCTGCTGCAGCCACCAAGAAGCCTGTCTGCGAGCACAGTTCACTCTCCACACCTCCCTTCCGGGGATCCTGTGCAGCCCGCCTCAGCCAGGGTCAACTTCCCCGGGAGAACGCACGGCGTGCCTCACGTTGGTGCAACGTCACGCCGCCCTCTGCCGACGCAGGCTCGCCCCGCCTCCGCACCCCTCCCCCCCCACCCCGGCCTCAGTGAGCCAGAGCCCGCGAATCAGCGGCTCCTTTAACCCGGTCCTGTCTGAGCGAAGAACAGACGCCCTCAGGCGACCTACACGCAGAGGCGGGGCTAAATCCAAAGCGGAGCCCCAGGAGCTGTGTGAACAGAGAAGAGAAAGGAAAATCTCTCCCAACAGCCTCAGAAGCAGCGGATTAAAGCTCCACGGTCGGGGCTTCCCTGATGGTGCAGTGGTTAAGAATCTGTCTGCTATTGCAGGGGATACGGGTTCGAGCCCTGGTCTGGGAGGATCCCACATGCTGCAGAGCACCTAGGCCCATGAGCCCCAAATACTGAGCCTGCGCGTCTGGAGCCTGTGCTCCGCAACAAGATAGGCCGTGATAGTGAGAGGCCAGTGCACTGGAATGAAGCGTGTCACCCGCTTGCCACAACTAGAGAAAGCCCTGGCACAGAAACGAAGACCTAACACAACAAAAATAAATTAATTAATTAATAAACTCCTACCTCCAATATCTTTTAAAAAAAAAAAAGCTCCACAATCAACCTGATGTACCCTGCGTCTGTGGAATACCTGAATACACAACGAATCATCCCAAATTGAGGAGGTGGACTTTGGGAGCAAGAAAGATTATTTTTTTCCCCTTTTCCTCTTTTTGTGAGTGTGTATATGTATGCTTCTGTGTGAGATTTTCTCTGTATAGCTTTGCTTTCACCATTTGTCCTAGGGTTCTGTCTGTCCGTTTTTTTTTTTAACTTAAAAAAATTTTTTTTGTAATATTTTTTATTTTAATAAATTTATTTTATTTTGTCTTTATTTTATCTTATCCTCTTTCTTTCTTTCTATTTTTTCTCCCTTTTATTCTGAGCCATGTGGAGGACAATCTCTTGGTGGTCCAGCCAGGCATCAGGGCTGTGCCTCTGAGGTGGGAGAGCCAACTTCAGGACACTGGTCTGGAAGAGACTTCCCAGCTCCATGTAATATCAAACGGCAAAAATCTCCCAGAGATCGCCATCTCAACACCAAGACCCAGCATCACTCAACGACCAGGAAGCTACAGTGCTGGACACCCTATGCCAAACAAGTAGCAAGACAGGAACACAGCCCCATCTATTAGCAGAGAGGCTGCTAAAATCATAATAAGGCCACAGACACCCCAAAACACACCACCAGACGTGGACCTGCCCACCAGAGAGACAAGATCCAGCCTCATCCACAAGTACACAGGCACTAGTCCCCTCCACCAGGAAACCTACACAACCCACTGAACCAACCTTAGCCACTGGGGACAGACACCAAAAACAACGGGAACTACGAACCTGCAGCCTGTGAAAAGGAGACCCCAAACACACTAAGACAAGCAAAATGAGAAGACAGAAAAACACACAGCAGATGAAGGAGCAAGGTAAAAACCCACAAGTCCTAACAAATGAAGAAGAAATAGGCAGTCTACCTGAAAAAGAATTCAGAATAATGATAGTAAAGATGATCCAAAATCTTGGAAATAGAATAGACAAAATGCAAGAAACATTTAACAAGGACCTAGAAGAACTAAAGAGGAAACAAACAATGATGAACAACACAATAAATGAAATTAAAAATGCTCTAGAAGGGGTCAATAGCAGAATAACTGAGGCAGAAGAACGGATAAGTGACCTGGAAGATAAAATAGTCGAAATAACTACTGCAGAGCAGAATAAAGAAAAAAGAATGAAAAGAACTGAGGACAGTCTCGGAGACCACCGGGACAACATTAAAGGCACCAACATTCGAATTATAGGGGTCCCAGAAGAAGAAGAGTAAAAGAAAGGGACTGAGAAAATATTTGAAGAGATTATAGTTGAAAACTTCCCTACTATGGGAAAGGAAATAGTTAATCAAGTCCAGGAAGCACAGAGAGTCCCATACAGGATAAATCTAAAGAGAAACATGCCAAGACACATATTAATCAAACTATCAGAAATTAAATACAAAGAAAACATATTAAAAGCAGCAAGGGAAAAACAACAAATAACACACAAGGGAATCCCCATAAGGTTAACAGCTGATCTTTCAGCAGAAACTCTGCAAGCCAGAAGGGAGTGGCAGGGCATATTTAAAGTGATGAAGGAGAAAAACCTACAAGCAAGATTACTCTACCCAGCAAGGATCTCATTCAGATTTGATGGAGAAATTAAACTTTTACAGACAAGCAAAAGCTGAGATAATTCAGCACCACCAAACCAGCTTTACAACAACTGCTAAAGGAACTTCTCTAGGCAAGTAACACAAGAGAAGGAAAAGACCTACAATAACAAACATAAAACAATTAAGAAAATGGGAATAGGAACATACATATCGATAATTACCTTAAATGTAAATGGATTAAATGCTCCCACCAAAAGACACAGACTGGCTAAATGGATACAAAAACAAGACCATATATATGCTGTCTACAAGAGACCCACTTCAGACCTAGGGACACATACAGACTTAAAGTGAGAGGATGGAAAAAGATATTCCATGCAAATGGAAACCAAAAGAAAGCTGGAGTAGCAATTCTCATATCAGACAAAATAGACTTTAAAATAAAGAGTATTAGAAGTGACAAAGAAGGACACTACAGAATGATCAAGGGATTGATCCAAGAAGAATATATAACAATTGTAAATATTTATGCACCCAACATAGGAGCACCTCAATACATAAGACAAATACTAACAGCCATAAAAGGGGAAATCGACAGTAACACATTCATAGTAGGGGACTTTAACACCCATCTTTCGCCAATGGACAGATCATCCAAAATGAAAATAAATAAGGAAACACAAGCTTTGAATGATACATTAAACAAGATGGACTTAATTGATATTTATAGGACATTCCATCCAAAAACAACAGAATACACATTTTTCTCAAGTGCTCATGGAACATTCTCTTGGATAGATCATATCTTGGGTCACAAATCTAGCCTTGGTAAATTTAAGAAACTTGAAATTGTATCAAGTATCTTTTCCTACCACAATGCTATGAGACTACGTATCAATTACAGGAAAAGATCTGTAAAAAATACAAACACTTGCAGGCTAAACAATACACTACTTAATAACGAAGTGATCACTGAAGAAATCAAAGGGCAAATAAAAAAATACCTAGAAAAAAATGACAATGGAGACACAATGACCCAAAAACTATGGGATGCAGCAAAGCCAGTTCTAAGAGGACAGTTTATAGCAATACAATCCTACCTTAAAATACAGGAAACATCTCAAATAAGGAACCTAACCTTGCACCTAAAGCAATTAGAGAAAGAAGAACAAAAATACCCCAAAGTTCGAGGAAGAAAAGAAATCATAAAGAACAGAGGAGAAATAAATGAAAAAGAAATGAAGGAAACAATAGCTAAGATCAATAAAACTAAAAGCTAGTTCTTTGAGAAGATAAAAAAAAATTGATAAACCATTAGGCAGACTCATCAAGAAAAACAGGGAAAAGACTCTCAAATCCACACAATTAGAAATGAAAAAGGAGAAGTGACACTGCAGAAATACAAAGGATCATGGGAGATTACTACAAGCAACTCTAAGCCAATAAAATGGGCAACCTGGAAGAAATGGACAAATTCTTACAGATGCACAACCTGCTGAGACGGACCCAGGAAGAAATAGAAAATATGAATGGACCAGTCACAAGCACTGAAATTGAAACTATGATTTAAAATCTTCCAACAAACAAAAGCCCAGGACCAGACGGCTTCACAGGCAAATTCTATCAAACATTTGGAGAAGAGCTAACACCTATCCTTCTCAAACTCTTCCAAAATATAGCAGAGGGAGGAACACTCCCAAACTCATTCTACGTGGCCACCATCACCCTGATACCAAAACCAGACAAAGATGTCACAAAGAAAGAAAACTAGAGGCCAATATCACTGATGAACATAGATGCTAAAATCCTCAACAAAACACTAGCAAACAGAATCCAACAGCACATTAAAAGGATCATACACCATGATCAAGTGGGGTTTATTCCAGGTATGCAAGGATTCTTCAATATACGCAAATCAGTCAACGTGATGCACCATATTAGCAAATTGAAGGAGAAGAACCATATGATCATCTCAAAAGATGCAGAGAAAGTTTTCGACAAAGTTTAACACCCATTTATGATAAAAACCCTGCAGAAAGTAGGCATAGAGGGAACTTTCCTCAACATAATAAACGCCATATATGACAAACCCACAGCCAACATCATCCTCAATGGTGAAAAACTGAAAGCATTTCCACTAAGATCAGGAACAACACAAGGTTGCCCACTCTCACCACTCTTATTCAACATAGGTTGGAAGTTCTAGCCACAGCAATCAGAGAAGAAAAAGAAAAGGAATCCAAATCCGAAAAGAAGAACTAAAGCTGTCACTGTTTGCAGATGACATGATACTATACATAGAGAATCCTAAAGATGCTACCAGAAAACTACTAGAGCTAATCAATGAATTTGGTAAAGTAGCAGGATACAAAATTAATGCACAGATATCTCTGGCATTATTATACACTAGTGATGAAAAATCTGAAAGTGAAATTAAGAAAACACTCCCATTTACCATTGCAACAAAAAGTATCAAATATCTAGGAATAAACCTACATAAGGAGACAAAAGACCTGTATGCAGAAGAATATAAGACACTGGTGAAAGTAATTAAAGATGATACAAATAGATGGAGAGATATACCCTGTTCTTGGATTGGAAGAATCAACATTGTGAAAATGACTCTACTACCCAAAGCAATCTACTGATTCAATGCAATCCCTATCAAACTACCAATGGGATTTTTCACAGAACTAGAACAAAAAAATTCACAACTTGTATGGAAACACAAAAGACCCCGAATAGCCAAAGCAATCTTGAGAATGAAAAATGGAGCTGGAGGAATCAGGCTCCCTGACTTCAGACTATACTACAAAGCTACAGTAATCAAGACAGTATGGTACTGGCACAAAAAACAGAAAGATAGATCAATGGAACAGGATAGAAAGCCCAGAGATAAACCCACGCACATATGGTCACCATATCTTTGATAAAGGAGGCAGGAAAGTACAGTGGAGAAAAGACAGCCTCTTCAATAAGTGGTGCTGGGAAAACTGGACAGTTTACATGTAATACATGTAAATGTATTAAATTAGAACAGTCCCTAACACCATACACAAAAATAAACTCCAAATGGATTAAAGACCTAAATATAAGGCCAGACACTATCAAACTCTTAGAGGAAAACACAGGCAGAACACTCTATGACATAAATCACAGCAAGATCCTTTTTGACCCACCTCCTAGAGAAATGGAAATAAAAACCAAAATAAAAAGATGGGACCTAATGAAACTTCACAGCTTTTGCACAGCAAAGGAAACCATAAACAAGACCAAAAGACAACCCTCAGAATGGGAGAAAATATTTGCAAATGAAGCAACCGACAAAGGATTACTCTCCAAAATTTATAAGCAGCTCATGTAGCTCAATAACTAAAAAACAAACAACCCATTCCAAAAATGGGCAGAAGACCTAAATAGACATTCTCCAAAGAAGATATACGGATTGCCAACAAACACATGAAAGAGTGCTCAACATCATTAATCATTAGAGAAATGCAAATCAAAACTACAATGAGATATCATCTCACACCAGTCAGAATGGCCATCATCAAAAAATCAAAAACAATAAATGCTGGAGAGGGTGTGGAGGAAAGGGAACACTCTTGCACTGTTGGTGGGAATGTAAATTGATACAGCCACTATGGATAACAGTATAGAGGTTCCTTAAAAAACTACAAATAGAACTACCATACAACCCAGCAATCCCACTACTGGGCATATACCCTGAGAAAACCATAATTCGAAAAGAGTCATGTACCCAAAATGTTCATTGCAGCTCTATTTACAATAGCCAGGACATGGAAGCAACCTAAGTGTCCATCATTGGAAGAATGGATAAAGAAGATGTGGCAAATATATACAATGGAATATTACTCAGCCATAAAAAAGAAATGAAATTGAGAAATTTGTCATGAGGTGGATGGACCTAGAGTCTGTCATACAGAGTGAAATAAGTCAGAAAGAGAAAAACAAATACCATATGCTAACACATATATATGGAATCTAAGACCAAAAAAAAAAAAGGTCATGAAGAACCTAGGGGTAAGACAGGAATAAAGACACAGACCTACTAGAGCATAGACTTGAAGATATGGGGAGGGGGAAGGGTAAGCTGTGACAAAGTGTGAGAGTGACATGGACATATATACACTACCAAACGTAAAATAGATAGCTACTGGGAAGTAGCCACATAGCACAGGGAGATCAGCTAGGTGGTTTGTGACCACTTAGAGGGGTGGGATAGGGAGGGTGGGAGGGAAGGAGACGCAAGAGGGAAGAGATATGGGAACATATGTATAACTGATTCACTTTGTTATAAAGCAGAAACTAACACACCATTGCAAAGCAATTATACTCCAATAAAGATGTTAAAAGGAAAAAGTCAGTTGTGTTTGAAAGCTATGGTGTATAAATCAGCCACCAAAATAATCCACAAGAAATTGATTTGCATTGCTCATGAAATAACTGAAAGTATGAACAGGGAAATAAGGAATAATGTTTCTATAATCTTAATATTGTTTTAGTAAAGATTTCCTAGTTCTCCCAAAGTCTAATTCATTTTTAAGAGCAATCAGTGAAGTCAATACTATGGAAATAAGCAGAAAGGCAAAAACAAAACAGGCATCAGATGCACCCATATGTCTAAATTAATTTTATATTACTTATTCATACACACCCAAAAAGTTTCTTCAGGAAAGTACTGCAACACTGGTGTCAGACACAGTTCTTTTTCTACTTCAGTATTGTCTTTATTTGGATGTTATATCAGGTAAGAAGGCTTTTAATCACAAGTCATAGGAAAAGTAAATAACAGAAACTTAAGTTTTCACATGTAGGGGAGGAAAAGTAATTTTCTCTCTACCATTCTGAGTTCTTAGATGCAACTCCTATAATAAAAGACAGTTTGACAACAGAAAAAAATACTCAGAAGTTTGTTAACATGTATACCTCATGTATACATGGGAGATATCAATGGAAAAATTAGTAACTTCTCCAGGTGGCTTAGAATTCAAGCTTAAATACCATCTTAATAGGAAAAGAGGAGGAGGGACGAAAGCCTGTTATGGGAGAGTAAATGATTTTTAGGAAAGATGAGTGGGCCATAGAAGAACAGATGGGAGGCATGATAGATTGTGACAAAGTGGTCTGAGTGTGGTGTGGACGTCTAGTCTCTTCTCCTTTAATAAGAATCAGCCCTCCCTGGTTGATGTAACTTTTGTGGAGGCGATTTATGACAACTGAGTTCCTTTTGGAGAATGTCTTTAGGCAGATAGGGGAGTTCAGAGAGAATCCCTGCCTGAATTTGCTATTTTTCAAGTACCTACAGATCAAAATAATCAATAAAACTAAAGGGACCATTCTGGGGATGGAATGTTTTGTTACCCTTCACTCCCATGGAGTTTGCAGGTAGGTCCTTCTAGTTTGGATGCAACAGCTCCATGAAGCAGTCAAGGTACCAAACAACCTTTATGTATTTATTCTAAGATCCTCAGACACTTGGCATTTTTTCCTGTTACTTCAGGATCACAGGAATGTTGTAATTATCTCCTGGTATCACATCCATACGTTGTGGTCAAAGGGGCGAAGCAAAACGGGTTTGTAGGAGTTACTTATACTCATGATACATCTGCTATCAGAAAGCAAAAGCTTTCCGACCAAAGACTACCTACACCCTGAAGATTTCATTTTATGCTGTATTGACCAAAACTTTGTCACATGGCCAGCCCTGACGAAAAGGAAACTGGAAACTTGAGTATCCAGTGGATATCTGGCAGAGCAGAGTGTGCTTACTACGACTGGTTAAGATTAATCAGGATAGGGCTTCCCTGGTGGCGCAGTGGTTGGGAGTCCGCCTGCCGATGCAGGAGACGCGGGTTCGTGCCCCGGTCCGCGAGGATCCCTCATGCCGCGGAGAGGCTGGGCCCGTGAGCCATGGCCGCTGAGCCTGCGCGTCCGGAGCCTGTGCTCCGCGGTGGGAGAGGCCACAACAGTAAGAGGCCCGCGTACCGCAAAAAAAAAAAAAATTAATCAGGATATATCCCTGTGACCAGGCATTTGGTGGCCTTAAACAAGGTAGTGGTTTTGTTGGCAAGGAAGGAGAGAGAGCAGCTAATCATGTTTACCACAAATGAATAAAATTCTTTAGAGGAAACTTATGGTTTTCTGTGCTAAATATTTGTGATACAATTTTTCTTTTATGGTCTCTTGAAACCAATATAAAACATGAATAAAAGTATTCCTAAGCCAAATTTTAAGGATCAGTAAAGCTGATCTAGCGTGATAGGCTTTGGCAGGAATGTTCTACCACATCACCCCATCATGTTCATTCACAATTTTTATTTCTCTGAGATGAGAGAGATGCTGGATAATAACTTTTCAATCAAGAAAGGAGAATGATAATTATTTGCTCCTACAATTAGGGAGTTGATAGGTTAGTAACTTTTACATACGTTTCACGTTTAATTCTCAAAATAATAAGTGAGATGTCTATGAGTATATACATTTTGCATATCCATAGAGATTCAGAAATGTTAAGTAGTTCATCCATATGTAATACTTTATCAGTAGAAACACCAACAAAATGAGAAAAGCTTCAATATATGAGTTTTTCTCACATCATTTGGAATAGCTTCATCCTACAGTGACAGATTTAACATTAATATAGATCATTTTTAGATCACACTTTTAATGATGTCTGCTGAATCAATTAAGGTATGATATGGGTATTGGTGCATAAACACACAGAATATGCTCATTTGTTTATCCATGCAATAAATGACTTTTGAGCATGTAGTAGAATGTGCTAAAAACACAAAATATTAAAAGTTATAAGAGTATATATGATAAAATCCTTTTTCCAAAGAGGCTCTCAGGTTAGACAGGTAAATAGACAAAGGCACGGGCACTGCCATGTTTTCCGTTAATGTTGTGAAAGAGATATTCCCATCATAGCATCAGAATAATGACAGCGAGCACATCCTATGCCTACCGTCGGCATCTTGGTTATTTGTATATGTGAGCAGAGTCAGTTCTATGTGTGTGTTATGGGAGCTACAGATGTAGGTCCCTGGCAAAGGCAAGAGTATTTGAAAACAGTAAGAGGCTAGAGAGCACACGGTTCAGATATCAAGAAATAATAGGACTTAACTATAGCTGAAGTATAAATAGGGACATGAGTATGGACAGGCAAGGAGGACCTAATATAATGTGTAAAGACTATGGACTTCCTTTTTCCAAGGATAGACAGAATCACTGGAGACAGCTCTATGATATTTGTGTATTAGCTAGATCACTCTTGTTGTAAAGTAGAAAACAGGTTTATAGTTAGCAAGAATGTAGGCAGGGAGACCAGTTGCAGAAAATCAGATGAGAGTCGATGGTAATCTGAACGAAGATAATAGAAAGAAGGATTTGAAAACTAGGTCTGTGGATGGATTTTGGAAGGGTAGAGTTGTCCAGATGTATGAGATTTTCTACACAGCTCTCTATATTATATTTGTGTTTAAAATAATTAAAAATATATGTTACAAGTGTGTTTATAACTTTATATTCCAGCACTTCTGTTGCTCTTGCACTAGCCCTAGCTCAGTGTTCCTGTTCAGGATCCTATGTGACTTGAACATGAATGGTGACACCTTTGTTTAGTTCTGAAAACTTCTCAGCCTTTAACTCTTAGACTGTTACTTAGAATGTTATATTTGTTTCATTCTCTTAGTATGGGATTCCTGATCAACAAATATTTTAGAGTTATTATAAGGCTTTCTAATCCTGAAGTCGATTTTCATAAATACACTATGATAAGCACCTAACTCCAAAAAATTTTTTTTCATTTGTCAAGCTGGTGACTCTTGAGAGTGGTAGATATTTTCAGACTTGCTTTTCCTCCTCTGCAGGATATTTTAGGCACCATATACCTTGGAGAGACTTCTAGAAGTGCCAGCTTTCTAACTTTTATTAGGGATTAGATTAGAACCATTTCAGGGCTGCTAATACATAGGTAATGTGTCCTACCGCTGTTTTAGTTTCAATATCAAGGATGTGGATTAAGAATATCTGTCCCAACTTCTTGCCCACTTGTCTGGAGAAATAGTTTATGCATATCAGAGTTGTGCTATCAATGTGGTCATCCATTTTATTCTCCCCAGTTCTTGTCCAGGGCTGAATGCATGGGTTCCTTTATATCCATATATTCATATTTATAATAGTAACCCATAAAATTACAAGTTTACAAATTTAATTGCAAACAAGATATATGCATTTTTATCTACTTGAAATGAATAATATCAATCCACACAATTATTACAATGGAATACAGTTTAAATACAGTAGCCATAAAGAATTTCCAAGTACAATTATTTGACATCCACTACATGACACCACTGCCATATGCTTCACCAAACCATGTGGCCTCAGGGTTGGAACATTTACCCGGTATGAATTCATTCTTGTTAGCACCAGGCCTCTACACCTTTTCCTGAGCTTTCTGCAGTTTTCTGCAACCCAGGAAGCCTGGCATGATTTCTTTTTAACTCCCATATTTTTTGTATATAGTCTTTTGTTTCTCTGGGCCACTTATATTTTTCTCAGCTCTCTGTGCCTTGGAACTGGCAAAACACACACACACACACACATACATGTATTTTACTTGAAAGCCTATAGAGCCATGGTCACAGTTTCCACTGCTGTATTAATTTCTCTGTAATAGTCACTATTATGAATATAAATGTCAACAGTGTTACACGACAGAAATGTACCATGAGCAATGCAAACTAGCTCAACTTCAAAATGAAATATATTGGTCCACGTGTCCAGGAAGGGCAAAGGTGAAACTGATGTTGAGTAGAACCAGGGAACTGAATGTCTTCAGGATGCTCTCTACATCAGTCTTTTCTGATTTTCTTTCTAAATTATTTTAGCTATATTCTAGGGCAGTCAGGACTATCTACATGAGGGACGTGTGCTGGTAGCTCTGGATTCATGCTTACAATTCAATGGCCTGTCAGGTAAAACCTTCCCCACTAGTTTTAGTTAGTAAAATCTTGGAGAATGAATCAGATGTCCTGATTTGGGTCATGTTTATCTCCTGGCTTTGGGAAGTGGGTTTGTATTTTTTAACAGAATAAGAAATGGAAGAAGTGTGAGACAAACCACACGAACACACACAGATGCACACACACGTACACTCACACCTCTGCAAGAAATACACATCTAGCTCTATATTTGCAGAAGTTACCAGTCTCTATGTAGTCACCTTATCTTCTCTGTTTTAGTTTTCATCTTTCACATTTTGCGTTCTATAATATGGATAGCGTAAAGACTGTTGGTGGTTTGGTAACTGTTGTTTTTAATAAAATGTGCTTTTCAGGACTACTGCCCTTAATATTAATGTTTCCTTGATCTAGCCTTCCCTTTTATCCCATCTTATCCCGTTACAGTCCCTTCCACTTTAAAACGAAAGGGGATTCCTTTTTTTCCTACTCTCTTATTAGTGATTAAGGCAAGCACAAAGACCACTTTATCCTGACATCCCCGCATGAAAAGTGCCACATACAGCCATGCAAGTTAGAAATGGCACAACTCTAGGAGGTGTTATTCACCTGGACTATGAAGTGACTAGTTTCCTCATGAGCTCAAATATTCGCAAATATTTGTCCATTGTTACTGAAATTGCATATACTGTAAGAATAAATTAATTTCAAATGTTGGATATTTAAGCTTTCCCTAGAACATTTTCAGATTTTGTTACTCATGAAACTCAGTCACTTCACTTATTGCCCAATATTAGGTCTCTCATTCTTACAGCATGCCCAAATTTAAGGTTCTCCCACCCAAGTTCTTGAGTCACATTTGTTAACAGATACAAACTTTGCAGAAATTAACACTAGAAGTATGAAGACATAAAAGTATCTTCCAAATCCTTCATTATTTTCCTGTAGGATCAAAGAACAACTAATAACATCAGGAAATTCTACCAAGGTTGTGTTCGCATTCTTTATATGTCTGTACATTCAGTGAAGCCCAGGTGATTCAAACCTATGCAATATTTTTGTTTTGTATTTTTAGCAGCCTCAATGCTTTTCTTGGCACTCTAAAGCCAATAAATAACCAAAGAAGACATCTGTTCCTGAATACTGGTTCTCTCTGTTACAATTATTTTCCTACTTAGCAGTTAGTTCAGCTTCTAGTAATTACTGTGTAGTGAAGGTGTGTACTATTTAATTATTCACAAAAGTTCTATATTAGGACTTCAAGCATAATAGACTGTATAAAGGCTTATGATCTAAAAAATATATATTTCCTTAACACTTATTTTAAGAACTTAGCCTCTCCCAAAATGTCAAATGTTGACAAGGTCAACAGATACATGAAAAGGTATGCAACATCACTAATCATCATGGAAATGCAAATTCAAAACCACAATGAGATATCACATCACATGGAGGCTCCACAAGAAATTAATAATAGAATTGCCATATGATCCAGCAATCCCACTTCTGGGTATAACTGAAAAAAACAAAATCATTCATTGTCTTGAAGAGATATTTATACTTCTATGCTCATTGCAACATTATTTACAACAGCCAAGGTGTGGAAACAATCTAAGTGTCTGTCTACAGATTAAAGAAGATACAGTACATATATACAATGGAATATTATATTCAGCCTTTTAAAAGAAGGAAATCCTGCCATTCTTGACAACGTAGAATTAACCTGGTGGGCATTATGCCAGACAGAGAAAGACAAATACTTCATGGTATCACTTATAAGTGAAATCTTAAAAAAATAAAAAGGTAAATATGTAAGGTGATGGATGTGTTAACTGAATAAAGAGAGATAATCCTTTCACAATTTATGTGCATTTCAAATCATCACATTGTAAACTTTATATATATATTAAAATTTTGTCTACTATACCTCAAGAAACCTGAAAAAGTGAGAAAACTAAAAGCCAAAAAAAAATGCATAGCAGGTAAATTTTTGAGAACTTTTATGTCTAAAATATATTCATTCAACTGTAATATTCAGTCAATGATTTAGTTCATAAGCATATATTTGGGGTGGATCAGGCGAGGCTAAGCATGCCTGGCCAGCTATTATGTTAGGAAGGGGTTTTACTTGTTCATGGGGTAATAGGAAATGATGGAGACCTCTGGGACTCCTCATGATTTGCAGCTTTAGAGTACTCAGGGCAAGACTTCTAGAATCTTCTGACAATCCTTGACAACCTGGAGCATTGAAGTGCTCCTTGATGATCTTAATTTGATTATCTCCATGTTTCAGTTTCCTCTCTTTAATAATTTAGAAAAATGATTTATCTCATGCAATTGTGATGATTATGAGATAAGATCATATGTCCCACAAAGATGGCATACTTGGACATTGTAGGGTATATTGGTTAAGAACTTGGACTTGTGGAATCAGGATTTCTGGATTTGACTCAACTTTATCATTTGCTTGGTGGTATGAAGTTTGGCAAGTTATATAACCTCCCTAAGCCTCAATTATTCATCTGTAAAATGAGGATAATAACAGTAACTTTTTCATAGCATTGTTGCAGGTTTGCATGTGAAATAGAATCATATATAAAGTATTTGGCACAGTGCTGGGCACAAAGTAAAAATACAGCAGGTATTAAATACTGTTATTTATGAAACACAGTCTAGGCAGAGATTGATCAAATAACTCAAGGGCATATTTTTTTTTTTTAAAATTCACCATTCTATTTGCTAATATTTTGAGTCCATAGCCATAACTTAACTAAGTAATATTCAAGAATTTTTAAAATGATGACTTTAATCAAAAAACTGTTGTGAACCTATGTGTCAGTATTTGGTACGGAATAAAATTAAATGAACACTGTTTTAAATGTTTGAACTAAATGTGTACAACTAGATGAAAGCTACATTAGACATATATTTCAAGCAAACTGTAGAATTTCATGACTAGCATCACTAAAAAACTATGAAACTCGTTTTTAACTACCCATCATTATATAGTTCTTTCTCAAGGAAATTGAAGACTGACAACCTTGTTGCCATCTGGAAACATCTAACATCTGTGGTTGTAAACATCGAAACACAGCTGTTGCATTTCTGAGTAAGCACTCCAATTTATTTATTTTTGACTTAAAAAAGTCTTCAGTTTTCATCAAACATCACAGTTGTTAAGCCATGTTCTTGCAGCAAGAGGAAAAACAAGAGAAGTCACTATATCAAACAGTTAAGAGCAATAGTCTTTCTTGTATTTTATTTAGAGGAGATATAATCTCATGCCAATTAAAAAATGTATTTTGTGGTTGTGCCTGGTTTATAAAAACCAAAGAATTTGAAGCTACAAGGATATTAGAGATCCTTGAGCTCATTTTGCAGTTAGAATATTATAAATTGGGCTACTCAGGGTCACACAGGCAGATAAGGAACAGAAGAACATTATTCTATTGTTTTTGCAGATTGTACTTGGGTGTTTCCCATTAATTTTAACAAGAAAAGTTTTTACTAAAAACTTAGAGTACATGATAGTGTATCACTGATTTTAATGTATATGATTCTAAAAATGATTCCATATAACAAATATTTAATATAAGTTTTTACTATTATACGTACAGGTAGTATTGTAAATATCCCTAAAACTTGAATCATTTTCCCAATTCTTAATCATAGTTCTAATTCAGTTTTAGCTAGATTAGCTCCCTTAACTGCTACCTCCCCATCAGCAGCCAGGGAAACCTGAAAAAAAGTCCTGTAGCTTTAGTCCTTCAAGGAAGCTAACCAGATGTAATTCCCCACACTCCAGTCAAAGTCCCTGAAGATGGGTACTTTCTGACCTCTTATGTATTCCTTCTGTATTTAAACCTAGGACCGTCTGATTGATTCCGTGTTTGGTCTTTCTACCTATGTTGCCTCATCCTAGCAGGCAGTCATCTCCAGGCTCTGCAGTCTGAAGGCAGGTCCCACCACAGCCTGGAATGCTCGAGGCCACCTACCACCTGTCTGGAAGGGAAGTATTGGTAGAGTCCCAAAACTTGAAGGACATGGGATCTATCGGTAGTTTCTGTGTTCAGCACACAGCTGAAATAGTGACACCAATATTTCACCTGACGGTAAAGCCAGGTTCTGATCACCAACTTCATTGATTAAGGTGTGCAGATTTTACAGATTGTTGCTTAAGCCTCCGTCTTAACCTTTGAGGTCCCCAAGAGGCCAAGTTCAAAGCCAGAAAGTTCTGTCCTATGGTGCAAGAGTGCCTCCAAGCGGCAGAAAATTAAGGTACCTTGGGTAGAACTGAAAACTAAAGGGCATGCCAAGGTCACCTGAATGTCACTGGAACACTGGCAGTAGTTCTACTTGCCATATAAGAGAAATTCACAAGTGATTTAATAACATTTCCCCTTTGGATATGGCTTATCTCACATTTTTAACCCTAAGCTTTCTCTAGACTAGAAAACGAGAATAATATGCTTTTCACAGCTAGTTTCAGTCTTCATCTATAAGATTTGGGCAATAAAATTTTCCAACTCATAAGATTACTGTAAGAATTGAAATTTATAATATATAGCATTATACATAGTATAAAATATACTGTACATACTAAATAGCATGATATATAGTATATATTCCATGTTTAAATATATAATGTTACATGAAATGTATAATACATTATATGCAATACTTGTAATATGGAGTATGATATTTAATATATAATTTATAATATGATCATGAGCTGCAAAAATGTACTTTTTCCTCCTTTCTGGTTGGGGATTGTGTTACAAAAATTTTTAACTCTTTTTCTTGGGAGATTTCCAAGACAGCTGTCCATCAGCAGTTATGGATTCAGTGACTCAGTAAATTATGGATTTTTTAAGGCATCTTAACATGGAAACCAAGTGGCACTATTGTAATTTTCTTGTGCAGCTGAAGGCCCCAAATGGAAGCCCAATGTTATAAAATGGCAGAAGATTCTGAGCTCTTTCTCTCTGCATCAACATTCCAGTAGACTAAAAGGAATTTTCTCAAATCTTTTGGAGACATATATGCTCTCCCCCTTTCCCTGCTCTCAAGAGAGTATGGTGTTTGTATAAAAACAGGCATATAGACCAATGGAACAGAATATACAGCCCAGAAATAGATCCATACATCTAAAGCCTATTTATCTTTTAGACTGCCAAGAACATACAGTGAAGGAAATGAAAGTCTCTTCAATAAATGGTGCTGGGAGAACTGGGTATCCACCTGCTAAAGGATGAAATTAGACTCATTTCATACCACATACAAAAAAACAACTCAAAATGGATTAAAAAATTAAATGTAAAGTGAAATTGTAAAACTTCTACCAAAAATATAGGGAAAAACTTCTTGATATTGATCTGGGCTATAATTTTTTGTATATGACAGCAAAAGTACAGATAACAAAAGCAAAAATAGACAAAATGAATTGGATCAAACATGAAAAGCTTTTGCACAGCAAAGGAAATAATCAACAGAGTGAAAATGGTAACTTACAGAACAGGAACAAATATATGCAAGCCATATATCTGATAAGGGATTAATATTCAAAATATATAAAGAACTCATGCAACTCAATTTAAAAAAAAGCCCAAATAACCCAATTAAAGTGGGCAAGACCCAAACAGACATTTCTCAAAAGAAGACATAAAAATCACCAGCAGATATATTAAAAGTTGTTCAACTTCATTAGTAAGAAAATGCAAATCCAGATCACAATGAGATATCACCACACACAGGTTAGGATGGCTATTATCAAAAAGATAAGAGATAACAAGTGTTGGTGAGGATATGAAGAAAAAGAAATTCTTGTACACTGTTGGAAGAAATGTTAAGTGGTACAGTTATTATGGAAAAAATATGGAGGTTCCTCAAAAATTAAAATAGAGCTGCCACATGATATAGCAATTCCACTTCTGCGTATATGTCCTAAGGAAAGAAAATCAGTATCTTGAAGACATATTTGCACTCCCATGTTCATTTCAGCATTATTTACAATAGTCAAGACATGCAACCAAACTAAATGTCTGTCAATGGATGAATGCATAAATAAAATGTAACACACACACACTAAAACAGTTTTCAATTTTAAAAAAAGAATAAAATTCTGCCACAGACAATGACATTATGTACTTTGAGGACATCTCCTAAATGAAGTAAGACATGCAGAAACACAAATACTGCATGATCTCATTTGTATGTGGAATCTAAAAATGTCAAATTCATAGAAACAAAGAGTAGAATATTGTTTACCAACAGTTGATGGGAGAGGAATATGGCTAGAGGTTGGTCAAGGGGTACAAAATTTCAATTATGTGAGGCAAATAAATTCTGGATAGATAATGTACAACAATGTGATTATAGTTAACAATATTGTATCATATATTTGAAATTTGTTAAGAGGGTAGATCTTAAGTGTTCTCACCACACATACAAAAAATGTAGCTCTGTGAAGCGATGGCTAGGTTAATTAGCTTAATTGCGGGGAATATTTCACAATGTATACAAATATCAAATCATCATGTACACCTTAAATATATACATTTTAAAATTGTCAAGTATACCTTAATAAAGTTAAAAAATAAGATAAACAAAGAAATGTATTCATTGACCAATTATTAAGCAAATTCTATGATCAATTATCAACATATATTTTACCAATATATGATTTATGAGATCTTGAGACAATTCCATAAAAAAGATTCCTGTTTTATATAGTTGTATACTATGCTTATCATTTTATGGTTTTGTAAAACCACATTTCCAGAAATCTTCAACCCATACTGCATGCTTTTATTGTTTTCATTCATATTTTTTAAAAAAATTATAAATCTATGATTAGCATGTAAATCAGAAACAAAATCAATACACCATTGTTAGGTCTTTTTAAATTTTAATTCTGTTTCAGCAAGAGAAATTTGTCAAAATGAACATGATTCTCTTTCAACAATGACGGCTAATTACAAGCAGTGAAACATTAATATCAAATATTCAAAGGAGACTTCTCACAGCTGCCAAGTGAATCTCCTCTAAACCTCAGTTCTGTTCACGTTACTCTCTTACTCAATACCATCATTTGCTCCCCTGCTCACCAAATTAATTACAATTGATGCATTTGGTATTCAAGGCTGGATGCAGTGTGTCCTCATATCTGTTCTTCCAGTTTTTTCTATCATAGTCCCTCTAAATTGTAGTATACTTTTCAGCTAAACTAATACACTTATCGACTATACTCCATAAACGCTCTGGACTTTCTGAAATTTGAGTCTCTATAGTTTGTTCTCTCTTTCAGTTGGAACTTCTCTTGCCATCATTAACTGCCAATAGAAAAAAGTCATACAGACAGTACTGATAACCGCCTTACAACTGTCACTGAAATGATTTTCACCAATACCATTCCCTGTGCTAGTTATCGGGTTCCTACTGCATATTCAGGACTCAATTATCACCCTCTCTAAGAGTCTCCCCTGATAATTTCATCTAGACAACCTGCTCATATATTTTTTTGTTTTAGTATATACTTTTTTTAAACAAAATTAGCCTCTTCATATATGAAGTTTTGTATCCTGGTATAGACACTGTCCTAACAACTAAATTTAACTTTAATGGCGTAACAGAACCAAGGTTAGTTTCTTGCTTTTTTCCCCCTTGTTGTTATTTTATTTTATAAATAGTAGTTGGTATCTGCTAATCCAAAACTAATTTATCCCTCTGCCAACCCCTTTACCCTTTGGTAACCATAAATTTGTTCTTTATGTCTGTGAGTCTGTTTCTGTTTTGTAAATAATTTCATTTGTGTCATATTTTAGATTCCACATATAAGTAATACCATATGATATTTTTCTTTGTCTGTCTGACTTAATTCACTTACTATGATAATCTCTAGGTCCATCCATGTTGCTGCAAATGGCATTATTTCATTATTTTTTAATGTTGAGAAATATTCCATTGTATCTATATGCCACATCTTCTTTATCCCTTCATTTATCAATAGATATTTAGGTTCCTTCCACATTTGGCTATTGTAAATAATGATGTTATGAACATTGGGGTGCATGTATCTTTTTGAATTAGAGTTTTCTCTGTATATATGCCCAGTAGTGGGATTTTTGGATCATATGGCAACTCTATTTTTAACTTCTTAGGGAACATCCGTACTGTTTTCCATAGTGGCTGCAACAATTTACATTCCCACCAACAGAGTAGGAGGATTCCCTTTTTTTTTTTTTAATTTATTTTAACGTCTTTATTGGAGTATAATTACTTTACAATGGTGTGTTAGTTTCTGCTGTATAACAAAGCGAATCAGCTACATGTATACATATATCCCCATATCTCCTCCCTCTTGTGTCTCCCTCCCACCTCCCTATCCCACCCCTCTAGGTGGTCACAAAGCACCAAGCTGATCTCCCTGTGCTATGCGGCTACTTCTCACTAGCTATCTATTTTACATTTGGTAGTCTATATATGTCCATGACATTCTCTCACTTTGTCCCAGCTTACCCTTCCCCCTCCCCGTGTTTTAAGTCCATTCTTTATGTCTGCGTCTTTATTCCTGTACTGCCCCTAGGTTCTTCAGAAGTTTTTTTTTTTTTAGATTCCGTATGTATGTGTTAGTGTACAGTATTTGTTTTTTCTCTTTCTGGCTTACTTCACTCGGTATGACAGACTCTAGGTACACACACCTCACTACAAATAATTAAATTTCATTTCTTTTATGGCTGAGTAATATTCCATTGTAATATGTGCCACATCTTCTTTATCCATTCATCTGTCAATGGACATGTAAGTTGCTACCATGTCCTGGCTATTGTAAACAGAGCTGCAATAAACATTGTGGTACATGACTCTTTTTGAATTATGGCTTTCTCAGGGTATATGCCCAGTAGTGGGATTGCTGGGTCATATGATAATTCTATTTTTAGTTTTTTTAAGGAACCTCCATACTGTTCTCCATAGTGGCTGTATCAATTTACATTCCCACCAACAGTGCAAGAGTGTTCCCTTTTCTCCACATCCTCTCCAGCATTTATTGTTTGTAGACTTTTTGATGATGACCATTCTAACTTGTGGGAGGTGATACCTCATTGTAGTTTTGATTTGAATTTCTCTAATGATTAGTGATGTTGAGCATCCTTTCATGTGTTTGTTGGAAATCTCTATATCTTCTTTGGAGAAATGTCTATTTAGGTCTTCTGCCCAATTTTTGATTTGGTTGTTCGTTTTTTTGAAATTGAGCTGCATGAGCTGCTTGTATATTTTGGAGATTAATCCTTTGTCAGTTGCTTCATTTGCAAATATTTTCTCCCATTCTGAGGGTTGTCTTTTCATCTTGTTTATGGTTTCCTTCTCTGTGCAAAAGCTTTTAAGTTTCATTAGGCCCCAATTGTTTATCTTTGTTTTTATTTCCATTTCTCTAGGAGGTGGGTCAAAAAGGATCTTGCTGTGATTTATGTCATAGAGTGTTCTGCCTATGTTTTCCTCTAAGAGTTTGATAATGTCTGGCCTTACCTTTAGGTCTTTAATCCATTTGGAGTTTATTTTTATATATGGTGTTAGGGAGTGTTCTAATTTCATTCTTTTACGTGTAGCTGTCCTGTTTTCCCAGCACCACTTATTGAAGAGGTTGTCTTTTCTCAATGGTATATTCTTGCCTCCTTTATCAAAGATAAGGTAACCATATGTGTGTGGGTTTACCTCTGGGCTTTCTATCCTGTTCCATTGATCTGTATTTCTGTTTTTGTGCTAGTACCATAGTGTCTTGATTACTGTAGCTTTGTAGTAGAGTCTGAAGTCAAGGACCCTGATTCCTCCAGCTCCGTTTTTCTTTATCAAGATTGCTTTGGCTACTCAGGGTCTTTTGTGTTTCTATACAAATTGTGCATTTTTTTGTTCTAGTTCTGTGAAAAATGCCATTAGTAGTTTGATAGGAATTGCATAGAATCTGTAGATTGCCTTGGGTAGTATAGTCATTTTCACAATGTTGAATCTTCCAATCCAAGAACATGGTATATCTCTCTATCTGTTTGTATCATCTTTAATTTCTTTCATCAGTGTCTTATAGTTTTCTTCATACAGGTCTTTTGTCTCCTTAGGTAGGTTTATTCCTAGGTATTTTATTCTTTTTGTTGTAATGGTAATTGGGAGTGTTTCCTTAATTTCTCTTTCAGATTTTTCATCATTAATGTATAGGAATGCAAGAGATTTCTGTGCATCGATTTTGTAACCTGTTACTTTACCAAATTCTTTGATTAGCTCTAGTAGTTTTCTGTTAGCATCTTTAAAATTCTCTATGTATAGTATCATGTCATCTGCAAACAGTGACAGTTTTACTTCTTCTTTTCTGATTTGGATTCCTTTTATTTTGTTTTATTCTCTTATTGCTGTGGCTAAGACTTCCAAAACTATGTTGAATAATAGCAGTGAGAGTAGGCAACCTTGTCTTATTCCTGATCTTAGTGGAAATGGTTTGTTTTTCACCACTGAGAATGATGTTGGCTGTGTGTTTGTCGTATATGGCCTATATTGTGTTGAGGTAACTTCCTTCTATGTCTGCTTTCTGGAGGGTTTTTATCATAAATTTGTGTTGAATTAAGTCAATAGCTTTTTATGCATCTATTGAGATTATCAAGTGATTTTCATCCTTCAATTTGTCAATATGGTGTATCACATTGATTGATTTGTGTATGTTGAAGAATCCTTGCATTCCTGGGATAAACCCCACTTGATCATGGTGTATGATCCTTTTAATGTGCTGTTGGATTCTGTTTGCTGGTATTTTTTTGAGGATTTTTGCATGAATGTTCATCAGTGATATTGGCCTGTAGTTTTCTTTTTCTGTGACATCTTTGTCTGCTTTTGGTATCAGGAGACAGTGGCCCTGTACAATGAGTTTGGCAGTGCTCCTTGCTCTGCTATATTTTGGAAAAGTTTGAGAAGGATAGGTGTTGACTCTTCTCTAAGTATTTGATAGAATTTGCCTGTGAAGCCATCTGGTCTTGGGCTTTTGTATGTTGAAAGATTTTTAATCATAGTTTCACTTTCAGTGCTTGAGATTGTTCTGTTTATATTTTCTATTTCTTCTGGGTTCAGTCTCAGAAGGTGGTGCTTTTCTAAGAATTTGTCTGTTTCTTCCAGGTTGTCCATTTTATTGACATACAGTTGCTTATAGTAATCTCTCATGATCCTTTGTATTTCTGCAGTGTCACTTCTTTTTCATTTCTAATTGTGTGGATTTGAGAGTCTTTTCCCTGTTTTTCTTGATGAGCCTGCCTAATGGTTTATCAATTTTTTTTTATCTTCTCAAAGAACCAGCTTTTAGTTTTATTGATCTTCACTATTGTTTTCTTCATTTCTTATTCATTTATTTCTGATCTGATCTTTATGATTACTTTCCCTCTGCTAACTTTGGAGGGTTTTTTTTGTTCTTCTTTCTCTAATTGTATTAGATGTACAGTTAGCTTGTTTATTTGAGACTTCTCTTTTTTCATGAGATAGGACTGTATTCGTATAAACTTCCCTCCTAGAACTGTATTGCTGCATCCCATAGGTTTTGGGTCATCGTGTTTTCATTGTCATTTCTTTCTAGGTATTTTTTGATTTCCTCTTTGATTTCCTCAGTGATCTCTTGGTTTTTAGTAGCATATTGTTTAGCCTCCATGTGTTTATATTTTTTACAGGTTTTTTTTTCCCTGTAACTGATAGCTAGTCTCATAGCATTGTGGTCACAAAAGTTACTTGATATGATTTCAATCTTCTTCGATTTACCAAGGCTTGATTTGTGATCCAAGATATGATCTATCCTGGAGAACGTTCCATGAGCACTTGAGAAAAGAATGTATTCTGTTGTTTTTGGATGGAATGCCCTCTAAATATTAATTAACTCCATCTTGTTTAATGTGTCATTTGAAGCTTGTGTTTCCTTATTTATTTTCATTTTGGATGATCTGTCCATTGGTGAAAGTGGGGTGTTAAAGTCCCCTGCTATGATTGTTTCACTGTCGATGTCCCCTTTTATGGCTGTTAGCATTTCCCTTATGTATTGAGGTGCTCCTGTGTTGGATGCATAATTATTTACAATTGTTAGATCTTCTTCCTGGACTGATACCTTGATCATTATGTGTTGTCCTTCTTTGTCTGTTGTAATAGTCTTTATTTTAAAGTCTATTTTGTCTGATATGAGAATTGCTACTCTGGCTTTCCTTTGATTTCCATATGCATGGAATATCTTTTTCCATCCCCTCAGTTTCAGTCTATATGTGTCCCTAGGTCTGAAGTGGTCTCTTGTAGACAGCATATATATGGTCTTGTTTTTGTATCCATTCAGCCTGTCTATGTCTTTTGGTTGGAGCATTTAATCCATTTACATTTAAGGTAATTATTGATATGTATCTTCCTATTACCATTTTCTTAATTGTTTTGTTATTGTAGGTCTTTTCCTTCACTTTTGTTTCCTGCCTAGAGAAGTTCTTTAGCAATTGTTATATAGCTGGTTTGGTGGTGCTGCATTCTCTTAGCTTTTGCTTCTCCCTAAAGGTTTTAGTTTCTCCCTAGAATCTGAATGAGAACCCTGCTGGGTAGGGTAATCTTGGTGGTAGGTTTTTCCCTTTCATCACTTTAAATATGTCCTTCCACACCCTTCTGGCTTGCAGAGTTTCTGCTGAAAGATCAGCTGTTAACCTTATGGGGATTCCCTTGTATGTTATTTGTTGCTTTTCCCTTGCTGCTTTTAATATTTGTTCTTTGTATTTAATTTTTGATGGTTTGATTAAAATATGTCTTGTAGTGTTTCTTCTTGGATTTATCCTGTATGGGAATCTCTGTGCTTCTTGGACTTGATTATTTCCTTTCCCATATTAGGGAAGTTTTCAACTATAATCTCTTCAGATATTTTCTCATTCCCTTTATTTTTCTCTTCTTCTGGGACCCCTATCATTCCAATGTTGGTGCCTTTAATGTTGTCCCAGAGGTCTCTGAGATTTTCCTCAATTCTTTTCATTCTTTTTTCTTTATTATGCTTTGTGGTAGTTATTTCCACTATTTTATCTTCCAGGTCACTTATCTGTTCTTCTTCCTCAGTTCTTCTGCTATTGATTCCTTCCAGAGAATTTTTAATTTATTTTATTGTGTTGTTCATCATTGTTCATTTGCTGTTTAGTTCTTCTAGGTCCTTTTTAAATGTTTCTTTTATTCTCTCCATTCTATTTCCGAGATTTTGGATCATCTTTACTATCACTACACTGAATTCTTTTTCAGGTAGACTGCCTATTTCCTCTTCATTAGTTTGGTCTGGTGGGTTTTTATCTTGCTCCTTCACCTGCTGCATATTTCTCTGTCTTCTCATTTTGCTTAACTTACTGTGTTTGGGGTCTCCTTTTTGATGGCTGCAGGTTCGTAGTTCCTGGTTTTTTTTGGTGTCTGCCCCCAGTGGGTAAGGTTGGTTCAGTGTGTTGTGTAAGCTTTCTGGTAGAGGGGAATAGTACCTGTGTTCTGGAGGATGAGGCTGGATCTTGTGGTTCTGGTGGGCATGACTGCAGCTGGTGGTTTGTTTTAGGGTGTCTGTGAACTTTTGATGATTTTAGGCAGCCTCTCTGCTAATAAGTGGGCTTGTGTTTCTGTCTTTCTAGGTGTTTGGCATGGTGTGCCCAGCACTGGAGCTTGCTGGTTGTTGAGTGAAGATGGGTCTTAGCACTGAGGCTGAGATCTCTGGAAGAGCTCTCGCTGATTGATATTATGAGGGGCTGGGAGGTCTCTGGTGCACCAATGTCCTGAACTTGGCTCTCCCACCTCAGAGGCTCAGGTCTGACACCTGGTCAGAGCACCACCACCCTGTCAGCCTCACGGTCACTAGGAGACAGCTAAATATGCAAGTATCTCTATGACTTCTTAAGTGATGGGCAAGATGTGATGCATGAAAGACACCAACTCTAGTCTCACAGCTTACTTCTGTGATCTTGGACTAGGCAGTTAACTTCTCTATGCCTCAGATTTCCTTTCTATTCTTGGAGCAAGCAGTTAACTTCTCTGTGCCTCAGATTTCCTTTCTTGCAGCAGCTCCTTGCCCCATATCCCCAGTCAGGTGTGAGGGAAGGGCTGTCACTCACAGGCTGTGCAGGGAGGAAGCCCATGTGGCTGGCTCAGGATGCTGGCACTGAGGATTCCCTTTTTTCTACACCCTCTCCAGCATTTGTTATTTGTAGACTTGTTAATTATGGCCATTCTGACTGGTGTGAGGTACCTCTCTGCAGTTTTGAGTTACATTTCTCTAATAATTAGTGATGCTGAACATCTTTTCATGTGCTATTTACCATCTGTATGTCTTCTTTGGAGAAATGTCTACTTAGGTCTTCTGCCCATTTTTCGATTGGGTTGTTTGTGGGGTTTTTTTGTTGTTGTTATTGAGTTGTATGAGCTGTTTGTATATTTTGGAAATTAAGCCTTTGTTGGTCGCATCATTTGCAAATATTTTCTGCCAGTGCTTATGTTCTTTTTTCATTTTGTTTCTGGTTTCCTTTGCTGTGCAAAAGCTTATATAAGTTTCATTAGGTCCCATTTGTTTATCTTTGTTTTTATTTCTATTGCCTTGGGAGACTGGCCTAAGAAAACATTGCCATGATTTATGTCAGAGAATGTTTTGCCTATGTTCTCTTCTGGAAGTTTTATGGTATCACGTCTTATATTTAAGTCTTTAAGCCATTTTGAGTTTATTTTTGTATATAGTGTAAGGGAGTGTTCTAACTTCATTGATTTGCATGCAGTTGTCCAGCTTTCCCAACACCACTTGCTGAAGAGACTGTCTTTTCTCCATTGTATATTCTTGCCTCTTTTGTGAAGATTAATTGACCACAGGTGTGTGAGTTTATTTCTGGGCTCTGTCTTCTGTTCCACTGCTCCACATACATGTTTTTGTGCCAATGCCATGTTGTTTTGATTACTGTAGCTTTGTAGTATTGTCTGAAGGCTGGGAAGGTTATGCCTCCAGCTTTGTTCTTTTTCCTTGGGATTACTTAGGCAACTCTGGGTCTTTTATGGATCCATATTATTTTAGGATTATTTGTTCTAGGATTATTTGTCATGGGTAATTGATAGGGATTGCATTAAATCTGTAGATTGCTTTGGGTAGTAGCTCATATATTTTTTATCATGGTTAACTATATTATTTAATTCATAAGATTTATCACAACCTGAAAGCAATTTGTACATGTATTTATTCACATGTAGGCATTCAAAGATTATTAATTAAATAAATGGAGAAAATGGCCATTATGATATTATTGTAAATAGTGTGCAATAAGGAGTTTTTAAGCCTATCTAAGGAGGAGAAATATTGGAGAAATTCTTAGAGATAATAGGCCTTGAAATTGGCCTCAAAGGTGAGTAAAATCTTTCCATGTAGATAATAATTACATATTTTAAAATATGATTTGTATTGGCACTGACTTTACATGTACAGCCTGTGATGCAATGATACTTCCACATTTTATTTGTATTTCTTGATCAATTCTCAATAAATATTTTTATAAATGTTTCTTGTAAATTCTCAATTAATTTGCAAATATCAAATCCACTTTAGGTGTATTAATCCTATTGTAATAAAGTAATTCAATATCACCATAAGTTTACTTTTCATTTTAAACCTGTCCAGCTATTTAAAATTTTTTTATCTTCCATCTATAATTTAAACATTTTAATATATTCTTAAATATTTAACATTAAAAGAATAGAGAGTATATAGATTTTTAATTAAAAATTGAATTACTGAAGTCATTATCAAATTGAGAAGCAGTAATTCTCTTATTTCATGTCTTCTTCTATTCCTAATGGTCTCTTTTTTATCTCTAGCTTTGATGATCACCTGAAGTCATTGCCACTTTTTTTCCCCTACTATGTGATTACTTCAGACAAACTGAAGTTCTAAGAGAATAATCTGTTTTCTTCTCTTCCTCCCCATTCCCTCACCCTTATACAGTTTCTTCAATGTCTAAGATGAGAGGTCAATATCATTTCTAAATCTAAGGTCATTCATTCTATTTCACATAGCAGGGCTTCTTTTATTTTGTCTGTGGCCATTACTTTTCTCAGTATCAAGTTAAAGAAACAGATGGATAATGCTTCTATCACATTTTTATTCATTTTGAACCCTTCACACAGTTCTTAGCACATTCTTATCACAGCCTTTGACTGTCAAGGTTTTCCATCACTATGTTCAGATTTTTTTTAAATTAGTTTTGCTCTGTATCAATCTTGACAAAAATCCTTCAAATTAAAGTTTCTTTTGAGGTAACATATAGGATTGCACATGCTAGGCGATGTGTATGAGTTATTTTCTGCAACAGACACACATACACACACACACACACACACACACACACATTGATTTTATTTTTTTCAAGAAATTAGAAAAATGAAGAACATAAATCTTATTCTTCCCAAAGTAGTATTTCTAAGACATCAATTTCTGGTGTTGTAGCCTTACATTTTAAAAGTAAGGATGGTTTTCAAGAACAAAATAATTGGCAAGAGAAAGAATGAATATTGGAGATTATGTAACAGAAAGAATGGCTTAGCTTGTGTGGAATTCAACCTCAAAATGATTTAGACATTAGCCGAAATATTACTTTATTTATCCATGTCCCTGGTCATTCTTGTTATTTTCCTCAATGCTTTCTTTTCATCTCTTTTTAAAAGTGTTTTTTCTCCCTATTCTTTCTATTTTCTCTTAAAACTAAATGTGGTTTGGAATTTATTTTCAGGACAAGTAAGAGCCAGTCGAAATGTGTATGTTCTGAAAGAAGTTGTGAAATAATGAAATTATATATTTGGCATTTATGTTGAATTTAAAGGTGTACGTAAATCCGCAAATGCAATCATGTATTAATCTCACTTTTTTCTCTGCACAATTCTATTATCACCACCAAAATGTAATATGAACTCAGTAAACATCAGTAACATTTCAGGGCACATAAACTATTACTACCTTTGTGTCACCCAGCTACATAACCAAAATTTCCCAAACCACACATATTTACCTCATCTTATACTTCCCTGACTACTGGGAATTTTCAGCATGTTTCTTCCTTGTTTTTAAGAACACGCATATATCCTGCCCGATGGCTGGTTTTGCTCTCCTAATGCCCCTCTGCTGAGTACCAGCTTCTCCAACTGGTATTCATCCATGGCTTCTATCACTATTAACCTCCTGGAATACTTATTGCTGTGGGTCTTCCAAAGTTGTGACATTCAAAATGTGACAAAAATACTGCTTTCTCTCCAACTGTCATAGATGACAGAGAACTTCACACTTTTGTATCAGAAATGAGGAGATTCCTTTTCTCCCTGTAGTCTTTTATCATTTTTGCACATCTTTGGAAAAGCACCATTTGTGTGCCAAGAATTACAGTTGCCTGAAGGGAAGTAGCTGCTTTTTTGGTTTTCCTATAACCATTCAGTCAAGGACTTCAAACAGCATTCTATGGCTCTACCTAAGTGATAACACCCTTGACTCCCATCCCTTGTTGCCTCCACCCATTGTCTTACATGCATATCACAAATCTTATCACAGTGTTTGTCTGTTAGTTGAAAATGAAAGGAAACAAACAATAAATTAAGAAATACAAATATACACTTCATAATTATCATCTCATACAAAAGACACCAAAAAAAAAAAAAAAGTTACCAACACTACCAAAGTTAACAGGATCATAATGTGAATCCCATGATAAGACTCAACTGAGACTCCCCACTGATCACCCCCCCACCCCCCCCACCCCCACCCCCCCGCAACAGAAAGCCATTTTTATTTAAACAATACCTGGAATCTCTTGCTTTCATAGAGAAATCTCCCCCCCACACACACCCAAATTGGTCATTAAATAAAACTCCCTGATAAGCTACAGGTGCTGTGATTCAGTCTGGAGTTTTGGGCTCCAGGGCTTGATTTAGGAGCATATGGAATTAGTTCACAACTAAAAGAGACTGAGTAGAAACTAAGGATTAATTTCTGAGACTGAGTATAAACTAAGGATTAATTTCTAGGTCAGGTTGGTGTTAACAGTCGTGAGACAGTTAGGAAAAACCTTTTTAATATTCTACCTGAGAACAAAGGAATAAAGGAATTGGGGAGAGAAACCTGAATCCAGAGGAAGAAAGGAAAAGATCAGCAAAATACGCCAATGATGAAATTCAAGACATATTTTGCATCTATTTGAGTGTGTATTTGTGTGTGTGTATGTGTGTGTATGTGTTAGGGGACAGGGTATATCATCAAAAAATAAATTATATAGCGAATATTTACATTTGTTTCAAAACAACAAAATCATCAAAATAAAAGTATTCTCAGAAAGGTTTTGAGAAAATAGATTTGCTCATAACAAATTGACATCTAGAAATCATAAACAGTATGCCATGAAGAAAATTTTAAAAGACACACAAGTGAATTGGAAAAAATTGCTATATAAATGCAAGAAAATGACATTTAATTATGAAAATTTCTTATAATTTACTAAAACCTGTACAAACAATATCCCCAGTGTGGGGGGAAATGGGCAAGAACAAGACTAGGTAATTTATAGAAGTACTAGAAAGCCTAAAGTTCTATATTCACATATTTTTAATATTATTAATGAGAAATTCAAGTTAAGGCAATGAAATATCAAGTTTTTTAATGTCAATTAGTTGATTTTAAAAAACTATACTATTTCTTAATTTTGGACATTTTCAGATTTATGTAAATAAAATATTAAATATAATTTGAATTTATTAAAAGATGTATTAAAGAATATATACAACTAAAGAAACAGAGAATATATAACCTTTCCTCTTTTATTTTAATGTTTCCTAAAATAGCTATAATGTTTCTATAAAATAGCTATAATGAACATATACTTAGTAATCAGAAAATTAATGTAAGAAAACTATATATATTTAATTTTAAAACATATTTGTTAATTTTGAAAATTAGTTATTCAAGAAAATATCACATATTCTAGTTATTCCTGAGTTTAGATTGTAGCCTAGAAATAGCTGATATGTGTATTTTCTTTTTGACAAATTATAAAACACCACAATACACAATATCAGTTTTAACTTTTTATCTTGTAATGTTGTGATGTATCTTCCTTTTCCTTTTCTTTTTGATTTTTGGTTTTGTTTGAGACATTAAGACATCATATTTTCATTAATAACATTATGTATATTAAGACTACATTGCATTTGATTACTTTTTGGATTATTTATTCCTTCTATACTCTTTTCTCACGTTCAGACTGCTATAACAAAATACCATTGACTGCATGGTTTAAACAGGAATTTAAATCTTACCATTCTGGAGGCCAGGAAGTCCAAGATCAAGGAGCTGGCCTATTTGGTCCCTGGTGAGGGACTTCTTCCCGGCTTATAGACTGCCGCCTTCTTGCTGTGTCCTTACATGGCTGAGAAAGAGAGAGAGAAAGAGAAAATGAGAGAGAGAGCTCTAAACTCTCTTCCTCTTCTTAAAAGAACACTAATCCCATCATGAGGGCCCAACTTTCATGACCTCATTTAAACCTAATTCATTCCAAAGTCCTCACTTCCAAATACCATCACACTGGGGGTTAGGGCTTCAACATATGAATTTTCAGGGAACACAAATATTCAGTCTATAAAATGTGGAAAATAATTTTTCTGAAGCCTTTATATAATCCTAGGTTTTTGAACACTATGAATTATTCTGCTTGCTTTCTCTGATTAGGTATTGATCTATATAAAACTACTTCTGAATTTGCTAAATATTTCACCTACAACTATGGGGTATCTTAATCTATTCTAATTATACTTTTTCAATTCTTCTCTCAACTGATGAGAAAAAAATTTGGTAAACTACAATTTTAATCTTCCTAAAATGAGAATCTGAGTTAAGAATTAAGAAAAAATAGTTATATTAACTATATTAACCTACTGGACTACAAGGCATTTAAGAGCAGGGATTTTTAATGAAATATTATTCAGCCATAACAAGAGAAGAAAGTCCTGTCATTTTGCTACAAAGTGGATGAACCTTGAGTGTATTATGGTAAGTGAAATAAATCAGATGAAAAAGACAAATACTGTATGATCTCACTGTTATATGCAGAATCTAAAAACAAACAAACAAACAAAAAACTGAAAAAAAAAGCAGGATTTGTTTCCCTGGACTCTGATGACACAAAGGTCAGTGGCTGGCACTGACTATTTCCTTGATTGATTTGTTAACTACCTCAAAACTGGGTGTTTCAGCAATACTGTCAAAGCAATTGCATCATCTAAGGAATCACTGCACTTTAATGGAAGAGGAAAAAAAGAAAAGAGAGAAGTGTGAGGGAAGTTCATACATAATTAAAAATTAGTATTATAAGGCCCATTTTCGTAGTGAAAAACTTTATAAAAATTAAATTGAATTGAAATACATGTCCAGAAAATGTGAAAGACATTCCTCACAATTCAAATATAACTGGAACAGTAAGTGTCTGATGCCTATCCCCATGCTTATTACAATAATATCAATAAAAATTCTAATAATATTAGGCAACATTGAATGTTTTTTTATGGGCCAGGTATTACCCTGTGCTCTTTATATATATTAATTCATTGATTCATTCTCATAATAACCTAGGATATCAAAAGATCTTTTTTTTTTTTTTTGTGGTACACGGGCCTCTCACTGTTGTGGCCTCTCCCGTTGCGGAGCACAGGCACCGGATGCACAGGCACCAGATGCACAGGTTCAGTGGCCATGGCTCACGGGCCCAGCCGCTCCGCGGCATGCGGGATCCCCCCGGACCGGGGCACGAACCCGCGTCCCCTGCATTGGCAGGTGGACTCTCAACCATTGTGCCACCAGGGAAGCCCTAAAAGATCTTTCATTTGGTCCATATTTCATCCTGTTCTTATACAAATATGTTTTTCTTCAAAATTATGTTTTATTCTCATCTCTATTAATGGAAAAAATAGATATGTTACAATTCATAAAAACATAAATATTTTCAGTAACTCAGTAATTAGGTAGTGCTGAAATTTCTATCATTTTTTTCCCAGAAATTTACTTGGACATTAGATTTATCCAATCTTTCCAATATGTTTCTCTTTTTTACCACTTTGAGATACTACAACACTGATCCTGGATTTGGATGTACATGTTTCTATGAAAGAGTTTCTAGTTCTCTTGCAGAATTGGAGTACAAAATACTGATTTAAAAAAAAAATTCTGATACTTTTCAATGTTTTCAAAAATACCAGTGTAATAATTACAAATTAAAATGTTACCTAGACAGAGCCCTCAAAATTTTTCTAAAAGAAAAATATAAGCTAAATAGCTATCTTTTTAGGGAACAAACTTCCTCATTTTTATCAATACCATTTTCGTCTCTTCTACACATTACTTTTTGGTTAATGATTTGTGGTTCCATTTGATATCATTGGAAAATACATAGATCATTTTCAATAATCATGACAGATATAATATAAAAAAGTTACTTACCATATGTTTCATGGTTATCTGTTGCAAAATTCAGTGTCCGTTGAGATCTGCACACAATGAATAAATGAGAAGACTCGTAAGTACCCATGTGCATACTGCACTAAGGGAGCAGTCTCCTAGTTTCTGTAGATTCTTCTGCTTTTGGACATTCTACAGAAATGGAGCAGAACCCACACAAAATTTGGTGTGTATGTCAGAAATGATGATGCCAAATACACACCAAGAAGGAGTGGAAAGTTTATTAGAAGTATACCTCAAAGTTATTGCAGGTTTGGTTCCAGACCACTGCAACAAAGCAAGTCACATAAATTTTTTGTCTTCCCAGTGCATATAAGTTTACACTATACTGTAGTCTAATAACTTAATAGCATTATTTCTCAAAAACAATGTACCTACCTTAATTTTAAAATACTTTATTTGTAAAAAATGCTAACCATCATCTGAGCCTTCAGCAAGTCATAATCGTTTTGCTGGTAGAACATCCTGCCCACGTTGATGGCTGCGGACTGATCAGGGTGGTGGTGCTGAAGGCTGGGGTGACTGTGCTAATTTCTTAAAATCAGATAACAGTGAAGTTTGCCCTCCCTATTGACCCTTTTACTTGAACACTCAGAGGTCACTGTAGGGTTATTAATCAGCCTAATTCCATTATTGTTGTGTCTTAGGGAATAGGGAGGCCTGAGGATAGGGAGAAAGGTAGGGGAATGGCCATTTGGTGGAGCCTTTAGAACACAAACAACATTTATCAATTAAGATCACTATCTTTTATGGGTGCAGTTTGCATCCCAAAGCAATTACAATAGTGACATCAAAAATCACTGCTCACAGATCACCATAACAAAGTAATAATATTGAAGAAGTCTGAAATATTGTGAGAACACCAAAATGTGACACAGAGACACAAAATGATCAAATGCTGTTGGAAAAATAGTGCCCATAGACTTGCTTGGGGCAGGGATGTCACAAACCTTCAATTTGTAAAACACTTAATCTGCGAAGTGCAATAAAACGAGGTATGCCTGTAGTTGCAAAATAAGTGTTTCAGAGAACAGAGTAGTCCTCCCAAGTTGGTCTCAAATGGTTTGAGAGAGCAGGGAAAGGAAACTGGCTTGGGGGTTTTATTGTGATGTGGGGTAGGGCCACGTTTCCAACTGTGGGCAGAGGATTGCGGGTGTGACATCCCTGCCAGGGCTGAGAGAGGGAGCATGTAGACTTTGTTCTCTGCTTGTGCAAATGTGGAGCAGAGGAGGGGAAGAGGGATGGCGAAGCTTGAAATCTGACAACATTCAAACATTAAAAACTGATGTCTGACTCTGTTACATTTGTTATGCAGTTATTTTTCTCCAAGTACTGTCAGATTTGTTATTAACAGAGGAAATCTATCAATCTTTATATATTTGCTTTAATAAAATAAGAAAACTGTATAGATAAATCAAACCTGTCAGCGTCCTCATTTCAAACTACTCATTGCCACTTTGAGATCTGTGTATTATTGGTGTGAGAGTTATTTATGTCAGTAGATATTTTAATAAAGGGGATATCCTTGAGTAAAGAAATTTAGTCTGTAAAATGAAGATTATGAAGATAAAGTAGAAGGCTTAAACGATGGAGAGTGACAAGTCATTAAATAGGTGATAAAAAATAAATTTCCTCAACAAATGGAGTAAGTAGAGTACTAGGGTTTAAAATGTAAATGTTATTACAATAGCAAAATAGATGAGAAATACAAATGTAAATCATGTAAAAATGTATAATAAAAACCATCATAGTTTCATAAGTTGAAAATCTTAAAGAGATATGTTTTTCTGGGCTGATGGAAATAAGAGCTAGATAAAATGTAAAACAGAAGCAGAAAGAAGGATATGGCCTCATTATAAACGCTGATGTGATTCAATTCCAAAAAATGTATTTGCAATAAATGGGAAATCTAGACTCATGAAAAGAGAGTGGAAACCTGTTTAAAATGATTCATGGATATAAGGTTAAGGACACAAGGTAGGAAGATGTAGAAAGAGAGAGTGTCATGGAGACATTTTTTGAAAAGTTAGGAGAACTGGCTACTAGTGTCAGAAGGCTTGGCAACCAACTAGTGTTTTGTCTGGACACTTAACTTTTCTGAATATAAAATACCTTATTTGATATTAGAGAATGAGACTTATAGATCTCTTGAAACTTTTCAGTCTATCTCTCTGATTCTTGCTATATATCTATGAAAAAACTGGAATACTACTGAGCAATAAAAAGGGAATGAAATATTAACACATGGATAAATCTCAAAACATCATGCTAAGAGAGAGAGGCCAGACACAAAAGATTATTATTGTATGACCCATTTAAATGAAATTTCTTATTTTATAATTTGTATTGGAGTATAGTTGATTTATAATGTATTAGCTTCAGGTGTACTGCAAAGTGAATCAGTTATACATATATATATATATGTATATATATATATATATATATATATATCTCCATTCTTTTTTAGATTATTTTCCCATATAAGCCATTAGAGAGTATTGAGTAGAGTTCCCTGTGCTATACAGTAGGTCCTTATTAGTTATCTATTTTATATATAGTAGTGTGTATACATCAATCTCAATCTTCCAATTTATCCCTCCCCCTCCCATTCTCCCCTAGTCACCATAAGAGTCACCATCTGTGACTCTATTTCTGTTTTGTGAATAAGTTCATTTGATCTTTATGATGCAACTCCTAGAGTAATGAAAATGAAAACAAAACTAAACAAATAGGACCTAATTCAACTTAAAAGCTTTTACACAGCAAAGGAAACCATAAAAAACCCGAAAAGATAACACACAGAATGGGAGAAAACATTTGCAAATGAAGCGACTGGCAAGGGATTAATTAATTTGTATATTAATTATTAAAATACAAACAGCTCACGCAGCTCAATATCAAAAACAAAACAACCCAATCAAAAAATGGGCAGAAGATCTAAGTAGACATTTCTCCAAGGAAGACATACAGATGGTCAAAAAGCACACAAAAAAGATGTTAAACATCACTAATTATTAGAGATGCAAGTCAAAATACAGTGAGGTATCACCTCACACGAGCCAGAATGGCCATCATCAAGAAATCTACAAACAATAAATGCTGGAGAGGGTGTGGAGAAAAGGGAACCCTCTTGCACTGTTGGTGGGAATGTAAATTGATATAGCCAGTATGGAGAACAGTATGGAGGTTCTCAAAAAACTAATAATAGAACTAACATATGATCCAGCAATCCCACTCCTGGGCATATATCTGGAGAAAACCATAATTTGAAATGATACATGCACCTCAATTTTCATTGCAGCACTATTTACAATAGCCAGGACATGGAAGCAACCTAAATGTCCATAGACAAAGGAATGGATAAAGAAGAGGTGGTACATATATATAATGGAATCTTACTCAGCCATAAAAAGAAAAGAAATTGAGCTATTTGTAATGAGGTGGATAGACCTAGAGTCTGTCATACAGAGTGAAATAAGTCAGAAAGAGAAAGACAAATACCGTATGCTTAACACATATATATGGAATTTAAGAAAAAAAAATGTCATGAAGAACCTAGGGGTAAGACAGGAACAAAGACACAGACCTACTGGAGAACGGACTTGAGGATATGGGGAGGGGGAAGGGTGAGCTGTGACAAAGCGAGAGAGAGGCATGGACATATATACACTACCAAACGTAAGGTAGATAGCTAGTGGCAAGCAGCCGCATAGCACAGGGAGATCAGCTGGGTGCTTTGTGACCGCCTGGAGGGGTGGGATAGGTAGGGTGGGAGGGAGGGAGACGCAAGAGGGAAGAGATATGGGAACATATGTATATGTATAACTGATTCACTTTGTTATAAAGCAGAAACTAGCACACCATTGTAAAGCAATTATACCCCAATAAAGATGTTAAAAAAAAAAAAAAGCATGGGGGAACAAGCCAAAAGGAGAGAACAATAACAAAATGTAACGAATAAAATAAAATTAGAAAAATAAAAGATTTATTAGGAAAAATATAAATGAATCAACAGCAATGGATCAACAAGGTAAAACAGAACCGCAATCTAAAGGAGGTAAAAAGAGAAAAAAAAAGCCTTGGCTATGCGCAGAGTTTAGCGGGGCGGTGGGTGACGTTTGAGCGTGGTGTGGGGTCTATGCTCAGGACCCACACAGCTGGAAAAGGCCTTGAGGACGGGGCATAGGCGGGGCGACGTTCCAGCATGGGGCGGGGCCTCCCCTTAGGACTTGCGTGGAAGGCGAGTGGCAGCATGCAGAAAGGAGGGCCTCTGGAGTGTGGAGTTCTGGAGTTTGGAGGTAAGGCCCTGGATGAGGATGTGTTGGTGGGGTTTAGGCCCAGCGCATTGGAGGGGGTCTAAGAGGGGGTCTCCAAGTGTAGAGGTAGAGCCCTGGGTGGGGGTTTAGGGGCGGGGCTTGGGCTCTGCTGGGCAGGAGGGAGGCTCTGAGGGCAGAGGATAAGGCCTGGGAGCCCCACAAGCTCCCCAGTGCCTAGGTGGACAGTGAAAGCACTGGCCGCATTCCCTTCCGTTCCTCTGCGCCCCCTCACACCGTCTCCCCCGGGGTCTCCCCCGTCCTCGCTCGACCCCTAACCGTGGGTGGGTCCCGCTGGGTGTAGGAACTCCTCCCCTCCCCCCAGCCACCCCTCAGGGGTGCCAGTCCCAGAGGTCCGGCCTTTACTTTTGCTCCCCCTTCCTTCTCTCCCACTCCCTCAGGACCCGCATGGTTGGAGGGGGCCTCGGTGGGCAGAGGATCAGGCCCAAGATCTCAGCAGGCTGTCGGGGGCCCAAGTGGGCAGGGGAAACCTGTCCATGCTCCCTTTTGATTCTCTGTTCTCCTGATGGTCCCCCAATTACCCCCTTCGGGTGTGAGATCCCTTCACTTCCCCCAGCCGCTCCTCAGGGGCACCAGTCCCATCCCACCCCCACTTCTCCCCCTACACTTCCCCCGTGCCCCACCTCCTACCCAGTCACTGGGGGTTCCTCCCGTCCCCTTAGGTGTCCGTGGTCCCCCACTGGTGCCTGGTAGGTGCCCTAGTTGTGTGGAGTCATGAATTCCACGTCCTCCTAGTCTGCCATTTTGACTCCACCCCTCATGTGGCAAATTTTAGAGCCTCCAGATATACTTTTCACTAAATGAAATAATAAAGTATGAAAGAAAATAGGAAGAGGAAAAACAATAGATGCTACCAATAATGCAAAAATGGTAACTTGTTAGCAGTTATTTAATTATCAATTTAAAATAAAGTTTATTTATTTTATAGTTAGGAAAATTTAGAAATCATAAAGTAGTATGAAAGAAACTAAAGAATATTTGCATTATTTTCATATGTAAATACCAAATTTCAGAATATATTTTAAAAATAATTTAACAATCTATATTGCTCTCTAAATCCATTCACCATTATAAAAACCAAGCAGCCTACGTATTCCCTTGGATCATCTCTACAGTGAACTTGTGAGGACACAAACCAGACTATCAAAAATATCAAAGAACCAATATAAAAACTTAAAATTTTTGGTTTGATGTTAATAAATCTTAAAAACAAAATGTTACCCCTAATACTGAATATCTTTTTCATGGCTAGGCTGCCAGTTAAGCTTTCCCTTTGTTCCTGCAGGCCTCAGGCACACAATCTGCTGTCTTCTTTTCTCCCTAGCCCCAAACACATACTGCTCCCATCTGGTTTCCTGTTTTGCTCAAGCCTTCAGCAGACTAGAATGCTGTGTCTTCAGCTTTTCTATTTTTTATGAGTTTGTAAAGATAACACAGAGACAATTCTAGTTTAAACCAGTTTACTATTAATTTCTGAGAGGAGGTAAAGGAGAGAAGTAAAAATAAACTAGCTTAATTTATAAGAAATATAGAAAGAAATTTTAAAAGTCCCTAATATCTAACAAAACTCTCATTGTTTTCTTTCTAGAGCCTCTAGTTCCTGTCTCACTTTTATAGAGTCTCCTGAAAGTTTCAAAGACTTCTTGATGCTACTCTATAATAAGAGGTTTGAGTTTCTCCCTCTTCAGTGCAGAATTCTAGAGATATTCCTCTCTCTACAAGATTGCTTTGTCTTTGTTTTTCAATTAAACACTAATCTAGGTACCTTTGGGAAGTAACTTTCCTGATACAATTAAGGTTATTCATCAGCTGACAATACAATAGGGAGATTATTCTGGATAATCTAGACGAACCTTTTGAAATCACGAGTGCCTTTAAAAAGCAGGACAGGAAGGCAGAAGAGTCAGCTCAGATGCAACTGCAGAAGTCAGGAGAGATGATATAGAAGGAGAAGCCACAGGTGGTGAAGGGCCCCACATGGAAAGTATGAGAAGAAAAGCAGGCAGCCTTCTGAAGCAAACATCAGCTGGAAATGGAAACCTCAGTCCCATAACTTCAAGGTCAACAACAATCTAGTTAACAACCTGAATGAACTAAGGAACAGATTCTCTTCAGCATCTTCTGACAGGAGTACAGCCAGCTGATCCCTTGAATTTGGCTTCATGAAATCAAGAACAGAGAAAGCAGTTATACCAACCTAAAAGACTGACTTACAGAATTCTGAAATAATAAATTTGTGTTATTTGAAGCCAATAAGTTTGTGGTAATTTTTTATGGCTGCAATGTAAATTGAATACAAGTGTTGAAGCCTACACTTAATTATCTGTAAACTGAGCCCATTGGTTGTGCATTCTTAAGTATTATACAAACATAAAGAGTGAACTAGAAACATTTAATTTAGTATTTTTAGATTCATATATAATTGTTCATTCATTCAACAAGACAGGAGGTTGCCTTCAGATGCACAGAATTGTTTCAATGGATGCACAAATTTTCATATTCATTTTTATTTTATTTTTAATTAGAAAGTGACACTTCAGACTAAAGTTACTAGAAACCCCCACTGAGTAAAGGAAGAAAAGAATCAAGGAACCAGAAAAACAATGGCAAATTTGATGCAAAACAACAATTCAGCACAATATGATTTGTGGATGTGTGTGTGTGTGTGTGTGTGTGTGTGTAAACGGAAAAGGAAAAGCTTAAAAGAGAAAGACCAAATTTTAAAAGCCCTTCAATCCTTTATGCAACAAATTGAGAATGTATTTGTCATCTGTTGTGCCGGTCACTGGAAATTCAATAGGAAACAAAAGGAGCCTTGGTGTCTGTATTGTGGACGTTCAGTCCAGTGGGGAATCTGAAGTTTTATCACACCATCATTCTAGGAAGTAATATCACAATCTATGCAGTCTAGACAAGGCTGTGCCAACCAATTTCAGGCATTTAACTTTTATCCTATAAACAACAGGAAGCTATTGGACAATTCAACTTCAAATCTTAAGATTTTCTATTGGGAAGAAAGGTGGCATGATCAGATTATGTTTTAGAAAAATCACTCTGATTACTGTGGGGTTAGATGATTTGGGGAAGGTGAGTCTTATGGCAGGAAAACTGCAAAAAGTTATGATAAATGAGTAAGAGATGAGACAAAAATTTAAAAATTCAATTATAATTAAAATAAGGGGTGAATTGAGCACTTTTTTATTTTTAGAAAATAACAACTGATTTAGAAAATTATTGGATGTGGGCAAGAGATTATAGGATGATGATCAGGCAAGTAGTTGAGAAGTTGCTTTCACCAACTGGGATATACAGAAGGAGAATTCATGAGAATATTAAAGTTAAACATTAAAATTTTTCTAATTGAAATTCCTATGAAACATGAAAAGGGAGGCAGGAAATCAGAGTGAGTAGTAAGAGATGTGACAACAGAAGAAAAAGGTTGGTGTAATGTGGAGAAAGAGCCATGAGTCAAGGAATCCAAAAGGAACCAGCTCTGTCAACACCTTGGCTTTAGCCCAGTGAGACTGATTTTGGGCTTCTGACATCTAGAATTATAAGGTAACAAACTTTAAACCACTGAGTCTCCAGTAATTTGTTATAGCAGCAATAGAAAATTAATACAGCAGAGGTGCATGCATGTGCGAACTTGAGCGTAGATCTGGACAGCTGGGAGATACGAGTAATTTATATCTTAATCTCCCTGCACCCTCATCCACAAATCCTTATTACAAGTGTGGTCACACAGTTTAAGATACAAATTTATGCTCTAACAAACCCATCCAATTTACAAGAATTAAGTCTACTCTCAGGTCCCTTCTCCACCATGACACCCTTCTCCCTAGGCAAAACAAACAAACAAACAATAAAAAACAAAATAAAATCAGAAGTTACTTGAAATCAGCAGCTTTTTAAAATTCTCCCATAAAACTGAAAAACATTAAAGAGATTATGTTAGGGCTTCCTTGGTGGCACAGTGGTTGAGAGTCTGCCTGCCGATGCAGGGGACACGGGTTCGTGCCCCAGTCTGGGAAGATCCCACATGCCACGGAGCGGCTGGGCCCGTGAGCCATGGCCGCTGAGCCTGCGCGTCCGGAGCCTGTGCTCTGCAATGGGAGAGGCCACAACAGTGAGAGGCCCGCGTACAGCAAAAAAAAAAAAAAAAAAAAAAAAAAAAGAGATTATGTTAGAATGATGTGTAGAGGTGGGGATACTGTACGGGACAGAAAATATTGGGCCTGAGGACAGCAAAGAGGAGGAATTGCAGATTTCAACAGATATGGAAAGTGTCCAAGAATGTTGGGTGCATTCACATGGTTCTCTGAAGCATGGTGAGAAGGGAACAAGTGCTCACAGAGAAAGGCTACATAGGGTATCTCTATAGAATCTAGTGCCAGAATTTTTAGGCTTGGCAGCTTCCCAATTACTGTTTGTAGCCTGAAGAGATTTCACAGATTAATGTGGGCTGGGACAATAGAGGTGGTGTTTATAATGGATAAGGGACCTGGATTATTTTCTTTTTTGTAAAGCATATAAACTTCCCAGACTTTGGGCAGGTAGAGGAAGGATACGTGAACCACAGGAATGGCTGAGATATATTTTCCTACTAGCTGTTTAGGATAGGAACTAGAAACTGGGTTTATGATTAGTTTTAAAATATGGAAAACAGTAACACTTGCATGCCTTTTCTTGTGAAATAAGGTTGTCCATATATGTAACAGAAAATAATTTATAAATTATTAAAATTAATAGGAGAGTTCAGCATGGTTAATGGGCATAGGATCACTGCACAAATTCACTGAATTTCTACACACCAGCAATACCTTAACTAAACAAATGCTATAAAATTGTTTTACAAATACTTAAAATTTACAATAGACACAAAATAATTCAAGATATGTAGGAATGAGTTTTTTTTGTTTGTTTGTTTTTGTTTTGCGGTACGTGGGCCTCTCACTGTGGTGGCCTCTCCCATTGCAGAGCACAGGCTCCAGACGTGCAGGCTCAGTGGCCATGGCTCATGGGCCCAGCCACTCTGCAGCATGTGGGATCCTCCCAGACCGGGGCACAAACCCGTGTCCACCATCAGCAGGTGGACTCTCAACCACTGTGTCACCAGGGAAGCCCAGGAATGAGTTTTATAAACAATGAATAAGTTATTTTGGGAGGGAAATATAAATTCACTAAAAACATTAAACAAATGTAGATATAATATTAATGCATTAGAAAACTCAATATCTTAAAAAGATAACCATTCTTTGCAAATTGATCTGCTAACACATACATTTCAAAAAAATTCCAAAACAACTCTTCATGGAACTTGAAATATATAGGGAAGTACAAAAAGCCAAAATATGCTTCTGAAAATGATCAATATGCAGAAATTTGCCCAACAGATGTTATGATTAACTGTAAGACTACAGAATAATACAGTTTGATATAGGAATTCATAATTAAGACAGTGGAATAGAATAGAAAAAAACAGTAGACAGAAACATATATAAAACCTTGATTTATGATGTAGTAGAATGGCATATCACTGAGAATGATGATCTAATCAACAAAGAGTGATTGGGTGATTGATTTACCTACCAGGGAAAAGAAATGAAAAGGCGATTCCCACCTCAAATCACGCACATATCAACAGAAAATTATAAAAGATAAATTACTTAAAAGCTAACATTAAAATACTTTGTATTTAAGAAAATATTATTATGGGCTTAGGATAGAGAAGCATTCCTTAAATAGAACACAAAAGTAAAATCATTTTAAAAGACTGATAAATTTGACTACACTAATATGAAAAACTTGTTTCTCAGTGCAATGTCAATCAGACTCCCAGTTATTTTGTGGATATCAACAAACTGATTCTACAGTTTATATGAAAAGCAAAAGATCCAGGATAGTCAACCCAGTACTGAAGGAGAAGAACGAAATTGGAGGACTAACCAACCCTACTTGATTTAAGACTTACTATGAAGCTACAGTAATAAAGACAGCATGGAACTGGTGAAAGAACAGACAAATAGATAAATGGAACAGAAGAGAACCCAGAAATAGATCACCATGGATAAAGTCAACTGTAGAGGAGTGATGTCAGCATTGAGATGCTCCCTTTGTCTTTCCCCTCAATCTACAGCCAGTAAATCATCCATAACTGAACAAAGGTGCTTCTGCCCAACACACCAGGGTACTGAAGAACTACACACATCTGCCTGTCTAAAGGTGGGTGGACCAGAACACATAGAGGAGGCAGAATCATGAGAACAGCTGAGGTGGTGCCTGTGATCTTGGACCCCCAGCCCCTGCACTGCACTCTGAGGTCTGAGCCTCAGAGAATTTTGTAGCTTCATGGGAGGCAGCATACACAACTCTGGACTCTCAGCACTCACAGCCAGAGTGAACAGGGCAGCAGCCCATGATTCCTCCATCTCCTGTCATAGAGGCATCCATGACTCTGGCCCCACACCCACAGTGGAGATGCACATGAACCTGACAATTCCAGATATGGCAGAAGCACCTATGACCCCAGTTATCACCCCATCCTCTCCCTCCCCCCATGGCAAGTGAGCCTGAGACTCAGGAGACCATGGACACAGTGGAGGCACTCACCATCCTGGTACTCCAGGTAGTAACACCAGTGAAAACAGCAGCAGCAAGGCACCAATGACCCTAGAGGCACAAGAAGCAACAATGAGTGCACCAGGCTACACCTCTGACAGAGGTGGTGGAGGGTGCAAAGTACCAATTCTCAAATACAACCAGAGGCAGCTCAGATAAGAGAAACAAAAACTTGTGATATATCGCCACCTACTTGAAAGCAAAAGAATGGCCTCTAACTTCTAACCTGTTCAATCTTTAGAATCAAGGGGAAAAATATAAAAATAAAAGCTTTACCTAAAGAAGAAATGTGTGCACTACTACAAATGTGCTGGTAGAGGAACAACTCATCAAGCACCATGAATAACCACAGTAACACTGTAACATAAAAAGAAAATAACAATTCTCCAGAAACCAAACTTAAAGCATAGACTAGTACAATCTAACTAATAGGGAATTCAAAATATCGGTCATAAAGAAACTCAACAAACTATAAGAAAACTCAGAAAGGCAGTTCAATAAGCTCAAGAACAAAGTTAATGAATAGAAGGAATACTTTATCAAAGGACTGAAACTCTAAAAAAGAACTAAACAGAAGTTCTGGAACTAAAGAACTCAATAAATGTGATGAAGAATGCATTAGAAAGCATTGGAAATACAGCAGATGATATGGAAGAGAGAATTTGTGAACCTGAAGATAGAAATTTGTGAACTTGAAGAAGAAAGAAGAGAGAGAATTAAGATTTTTTTAAAAATGAGGAACTTATAAGAGAAGAATCCAATTTGTTTAGTAAGGGCAACATTAGACTAGCAGGTATCCCAGAAGGAGAAGAGAGGGAGGAGGGAGCAGAGAGTTTATTTAAAGAAACAATAGCTGCAAACTTCCCAAACCTGAGAAAGGAACTGGATATACAAGTCTATGAAGCTAAGAGAGAACACCAAATTACTTCAATACAAAAGGACCTTCTCCAAGACATATTGTATTAAAACTGTCAAAAGTCAATGACAGGGCTTCCCTGGTGGCGCAGTGGTTGAGAGTCTGCCTGCCGATGCGGGGGACACGGGTTCGTGCCCTGGTCTGGGAGGATCCCACATGCTGCGGAGCGGCTGGGCCCGTGAGCCATGGCCACTGAGCCTGCGCGTCCGGAGCCGGTGCTCCGCAACGGGAGAGGCCACAACAGTGAGAGGCCCGCGTACTGCCAAAAACAAAAAAAAAAAGTCAATGACAAAAAAAGAAACTTAAAAGCAGCCAGATTAAAAAAAGGATGGTAACCTACAAAGGAACTGCAGTTAAACTATCAGCAGATTTCTCAGCAGAAACTCTACAGGCCAGGAGGGAGTAAAGTGACATTCTCAAAATACTGAAAGATAAAAACTGTCAGCCAAGAATACTCTATTTAGCAAAGCTAACACTCAGAGATGAATGAGAAATAAAGGCTTTCCCAGACAAACAAAAGCTGAGGGAGTTCATCACCACTAGACCTGACTTATAAAAAATGTTGAAAGGAGCTCTTCCACCAGAAACAAAAAGGCAAAAGTACACAAAACTTTGAGTAAGATGATAGGTACACTGACAAAATCAGAAAATTCCAACTGTATATCAGACTAGGTTTTAAACACTTTATTATAATATAAAGGTTAAAAGGGGGAAAAAAGCAGTAAAAATAACAATAGCTACTTCAATCTGGTAACAAATTCACAACATAAAAAAGAATAATTTGAAACACCAAAACACAAAATAGGAAGAGGAAAAAAAAACAAATTTGTATAGTCAAATGAAGATAAGATGCTTTGAGAAGAAAAAAATAGTATTATATTTATGAAATGTTTTATACGTACCTAATGGTAAACACAAAAGTATAGAGAAGAGACATGAAACATAAAAAAGAGGAAACTGAGAAAAACATCAAAGAAAACCACCATGCCAAAATTCAGATAGAAACACAAGGAAAAAGAAACAATGGAGATATAGAGCAACCAGAAAACCAAAGATAAAATAGCAGTACTAATTCCTCATTTACCAATTACCACCTTACATGTAAATGGATTGAATTAATCAATCAGAAGACACTAACTGACTGGATGGATTAAAAACAAAGTGACTGGATGGATTAAAAAACAAGACCCAACTATATGCTGCCTCCAAAAGACTCACTTCACCTCTAAAGAAAAACACAGGCTCAAAGTGAAGGAATAGAAAATGATACTCCAAGTAAATGTCATCCAAAAGAAGGCAGGTATAGCCACATTCATGACAGACAAAATGGACTTCAAGCCAAAAAAGGTAACAAGACAAAGATGGGCAGTATATAATGATAAAGTGGACAATTCATTAAGAAGACATAACAGTTATTAATATATGTGCATCTAACATAGGATCACCAAAATATATAGATCAATTAGTAACAGACTTAAAGGGAGAAATTGACAACAACACGCTAATAGTAGAGAACTTTAACAATGCACTTATATCAATGGATGGATCATCCAGACGAAAGTCAACAAGAAAACCATGGCTTTAAATGAAACATTAGACCAGATGAATTTGATAGATTTACAAAGAACACTCCATCAAAATAAAGCAGAATACACATTCTTCTCAAGTGCACCTGGAACATTCTCAAAAATAGACCTTATGTTGGGACACAAAACAAGTCTCAATAAATTTAAGAAGATTGAAATCATAGCAAGCATCTTTTTATAGATAAAGAAAGGTAGAGAAAAAATTTGAATATATCACTTTTTGCCTGTAAAATTTTGTCCCTGAATATTCAGTGCAAAATGCGTCACGGAAATTTGAAAAATATAATATGAATATGTGTTTTTTAAAATTTTTAATTGGGAAACTTAATACATCCCAACAACAATAACAACAAAACACTGCGTATGTATATATGTATATAGAACTTTTAAAAAGCCATCTTGTTTCTTTAGGGAACCGGCAGATTCTAAGAAAATCAGTTAACTATAGTATACTTCCTGTGGTAATTGTATTACACAAAAAGGGATGAATTAAGATGTTATACATGTAGTATGCCATCTGCTTCTGTTTTTGTTATATTCATTATGTGCATCTGTTCTTATTCAGCTATAAGGAAGCACTTTATCTTAATTTACACATCAAAATATTGCAAAACAATAAATTTTGTATATATAAAAATGTCTTTTTTCCTAAAACCTGTGCTAAGATCAAAGAGTAACAGATTATCAAATTAAGGCTCTATCTTCCAGATAAAATTTCAAAAAATCTAGGTAGATAAGGGGGATCCAAATCACTCTAACAAAAAAAAAGTCACTTAAAATTTTTTTTATCTCCAGTTTATTTTTTTAGACTAAGAGAGTTGAGTATGAAAGTCACAGCCAAAGCACTTGAAAAAGGCCCAAGAGGATAGATGGGGACCACTGAGGATGGGTGGGCAAGACAAGGTTCTGGGAGTTAGGGGCCGGCTCAGGGCTGAGGCGAGGAGGGGACGTTGTTGTCTCAAGTTCTCCAAAAGTGTCTGTGCATTGCACAGGTCCTAACTTCACAGAAGACAAAAGAGGGGCCAGGGCATGCCCCCCTGGGGTGCCTAGCCTGGTGCGGAAGGGGTCTGAAGCAGGAAGGGGAAGTCAAGGAAGGTCAGGGAGTTAAGGAGTGGGAAGGACTCTGTCCATCTGTACATTATATATAGCAATATAAAGTCTGTACATGCCTGCCTGGCACCCCAATGCCCACCCCTTGGCACCCTTGTCCACTGTCTGCCCCCCAGGGGATTTTTCAAAACTAATCAAAATTATACAGGCATCATTGTATGATTAATTCATCTCAGAACTATGAAAACTGATCTTAGAAAGTTGTACTAAATATTTTTCTTATATTTGACTGTGTTAATGTTATCTAAACTATAAACTTTTTATAAATATGTTTTGAAATAATGAGTTAGATACACCTGTATATAAAAGTATCATTTAAAAGTATATGTTAAGTAATGATCATCCCAATGTTTTATTTTGAATTAGAATTATCAGACATTAAATTTATATTCTGAAAACAAACAGAATCAAAGGAATCTACTCGTATTTCAAGTGAATAAAAAATAATGCCACAGAAGAAAAAAAGAGATACTAATCCAAGTAGGTTTTGAACATAGGACAAATATTTGATTATGTACTGTCAGGCTAAAGATAAATACAACTACAGATAAATCTTGAAATCTAATTAGTAGTTTTGTTTTTTTCCGGTTGTATTGGTTCAGCATTCCTATACTTTGGTGAGTATTATAGAACTAGCAAATGAATAAATGTTTGATGTTGTTAAAAGATGGGTTTCTAGGCAGTGTGAGATGAGAAAGGCAGATGGACAGATGGGGAAGGCAAGGAAGAACCATGGACTAATGAATTAAAAATTTAGAGGTATCAGTAGAAACTCATCACTCTTAATGTGCTCATACACATATACATCTATGTATATGAACATATATTTTTAGCTGTTTCTGGACAAAAATTCTAGTCTTGGTTTCTACATACCTCACTGAACTAATGAACCCAGTGCTCCTTGGAGCAATGGTTGATTCTAGGGTTGAGGCAGAGAGAGTTTTAAATGAGCCTGGAACAATGTCTTGTGCCTGAAGAATACGGAAATGCACATGGCGTTTGTTATAATCTTAAGATCATAACAAAAGACACAGAAAGCAAGTAGGTGGGAAGTTCACTGGCCAATTTGTAACAATTTAAAGCACTAAAATGAATAATGACAATAATGGATCATAAGACACTGAGTAATATTAGCCTCTGATTTCCCAATGACATACATACATACATAGATACATACATATACAGAAAATGCCAATTAATAAGTATCAAAGGAATGATAAAATTAGTAAAGTAAAAATTTACTACAATCATTGTAATAATTAATTGAGGCAAATATCAATAAGCGCAAAACCAGTGGGTGAAATTTTTATGGACACAGAATAATTGCATAGTTAACATTATTTCCTCATTATTTCCTCATCAATGTAAATGAAATTTGGAGAAACTCAGACACTACCTCAATCAAGAGATCAAAGTTTATATCAATAACAATGAAATTGACATCATGTGCCTTGGACTGTGATACACCAAAAAGGACACAGCTTCCCTTATGTAGTATTCTTGCTCAATAATATGAATCTATCATGAAGAAACATTAGAAAACCCAAATTAAGATTCTACAAAACAACTGGCTATTATAGTGTTCAACAAGCAAACAATAAACAAACAAACAATTATGTTAAGAAAGACAAAGAAAAATTGTTGAAGAGTTCTGCATTAAATGAAACTAAAGAACGTATTAACTTAATTCAACTGGTGAAATTGGGAAAATTCTACAAAGTGGCATCATCAGGACTATTGAAAACCACCTAAAAACTATGCAAATAATTAATGACTGTAAGGAAATGAATCATATGTTTCATATTTCATGAAAAAATGTAAAACAATCAAACAGAGAAGTGGTAAGAAATTTGTAGATCGGGGAATTTAAAACCTGCAAGTCCACAGGGAATAAAAAAGAACAAAGAGAAGTCAAGCAGTTCAACCTGAAGAACTCATAATTTTTCTGGAATTGATTACACAGCTACCATAGAAAGTGGCTAAGAGGCAGAATGTGAAAACAATTGTTTTTAAGTCTTTTAAAGACATTTATATATGCAGCATTACCCAACAGGATACCCGGAATGCAGTTTCTAGAGAAATTAAACAAGGCTGTTCTTAGATTCAGACACCCAAGGCACCAACATTGTAGGTAAAACTGGTGCCATTATAAATTTGGGGAATTAAGAGGAAGTCCTCATACTGAATATTGAGGCCCCTGAATCCACCTTCGTTTTTAAAAATAATCTCCTAGTTTGAAGATTATAGGACACTATAGATATTTGGGAATTCCCATTTTGTGTTTTCTATTTCACTATTCATTTCTGCTTTAATCATTATTATTCTGTTTCTTCTGCTTACTTTGTGTTTAATGTGCTCTTTTTAATCTCGTGTCTTAAGGTGAGGTCATAATTCAAGAATTTTCTCCTGTTGTAATATAAATATTTAGTGTTATAAATTTCTGCCTAAGTATTGCTTTAGAGACACTCCACAAATTCTTATACAGTGTGCTTTAATTTTTATTCAGTTTATAATACTTTTTAATTTTCCTTTTAATGGGTTCTTTAATCAGGTTATCTACACAGGTGTTATTTAGTTTCCAATACATCAGGATTTCTCCAGAGTTCTTTCTGTTATTGCTTTCTAATTTGATCCTATTGTAATCAGATAACATACTTTGTTTGGCTCAAAATCTTTAAAACACTTGTTTTTGTCCCTGAATATTCAGTTCTTGATAAATGTTCCATTTGCACTTTATAAAGAATATACATTTGGCTATTATTGGGTAGAGTGTTCTATAAATGATTAGTTCAAGTATTGATAGATCAATAGTGTTGTTAAAATATTCCATATCTGTCTACTTGTCCTATTAATTAATTAAGAATGGGTGCTGGATCTCCCGACTGTAATGGTAGATTTGTCTCTTTTTGTATTTTTTTCAGTTTTTGCTTCATATATTTTGTATATCTGTTTTTAGGTTAAGTAAATAAAAATTTATAATTGGGGTCCCTCCTAATGAATTGACTCCTTTATCCTTGTGAAATAACCCTGTTATCCCTAATAACATTCTTTGCTCTGAAATCTACTTTACTGATGTTAATATAGCACTCCAGCTTTGTTTTGAACTTGTGATAGCATGGTCTATACTTTTACATTCTTTTTAAAAATCTTGTGTTTATATTTAAAACGCAATTCTTGTAGGTACCATATAGCTGGGTCAAGACTTTTTTAATTGGAGTAGTTAAAAGATTAACATTTTATGTGATTACTGATATAGTTAGGTTTTAGTCTTTCATCTTGCTGTTTGTTTTCCATTTCCCACCTTTGTTTTGGTAGTCTACTGGTTACTTTAGGATTAAGAGAATACATCTTTAATTTATCATGGTTTACATTCAAATGATACTATGTAACTTCACACATAGCATAAAAATCTTACCATAGCATACTTCCATTTTTGCTCACCTAACCTAGACAGAAGTTGGCCCAGAGTAGGCATTATTATTTTCTGAATGAAGGAGGGAGCTTAGAAAATGATTCAATCCTTGCATAGTGTTCCAGGCTGAAGGTGGTCATGTCTCGAGAGCATCTCTTTCATAGTCCAATGGAAGGAAGATTAAAAAGCAAACATGGCCTAAGTTTCATTGTGGCAATATCTAGTTTTGAGTCAGTTTGGGTAAGATATTTTATTTCCTTGTTTTTGTTTTGTTTTGTTTCATTTATGAATTTGTAAAATTAGACATTTTATTTACATTATTTTGAAAGTCGAATTATATACGTGGTCACCTATAAGGTCGTTGAATTGACCATTGGTTTCTTGGCCTTATTCTCCCTCCCATCACACCATTCTTTCTGTCTTTTTCCTCCTATCTCTTGTTAATTTCTTGCTCCCTCTCCTCTCCTCTTCCCTATGGCCACCATTTCTTCCCTTTCTCTTGCATTCTTTCCTTCCCTATAAATCTCTCTTCTCCACCTCTTTCCTTGTTCCTTTTCCTTCTTTCTTTTCCCCTTCTCTCCTTCTATTTCCCTCTACTTTCTTTTCTCTTTCTTTTCTCTCTATTCTCTTATTCTTCAAAAATACAAAGTTCATTACTCTAGTGAACTCTAAAACACAATGCTCATAAATTTAACAGATTTTTACAAATTAATGCTCACAAACCATATGCTAAGTATTATATTAAATGCTGGGGAATAAGGTAAGGCAGTGTGATAAAATATCTACCCTCACAAAGATTAGAATCTGCCAGAGAAGAAGGTATTTTATCAAAAAAGACAGATGTGAAGCCAAGAGTTATGGTGTTGACTAATAGATATCAGTACATTAGATTTTAAAATTGTGTTTTAAATAAAATTTTAAAATAAAACATCTTTGATTATCTAATAACACCAATTTTGTTTGACACTTGGGCTATTTGTCTTAAGAATTAGGTCTTAAGAACTTGCCCTAAGAAATTAAAAATCCTGTAAAAAAACCCACTTTATATACCATAGGAATAGGATATGTCCTGTGTGTGTGTGTGTGTGTGTGTGTGTGTGTAAAAGAGAGACAGACAGAGAGAGAAACAGAGACAGAAAAAAATAATCAGTTACTTGCCAATAGCACTGGTATTCAAGCAAGCACCTGATACCTTCCCTCAAGCAAAAGAAAAGAAAAAAAATTTCCAATACCAATCCACATTATATAAGTACAGAAATTCAAAAGAAACCTCCTATTCCCCCATACATAAACACAAAACAAAAATCTTCTGAACTTGTTCTACTGCACCCTAAGACATTAAAAAGTCCTTGAAGTTCACAAAGTTTTACTTGTGTATCATTCTGTGAGGTTATTTCTATCTTATTCTGTTGATTGTGGAAGTGTCAGGGGATTCCTGTTCAACAGTAAATAAGCAATACCTACAATGACAACAATTCCATTTATCTACCTCCTAAATAGCTCTTAAATTTAGCTTCATATTGGCTACCACAGTCCTAGCTCAATCTTTTATTTCTCACCTGGAAAACTATAATATCTTCCTAAAAGAGAATCTAGATTCTACCATACCATCCTCTGCAGTATTACCACAAAGATTTGGTGTTGACTGTTTTAAAATTGTAATCTGCTTATAAAAGTATATTAGACTTTTTAAAGTAGTTTACCTGGAGTTCAAATCCAGACTTGATACTATCTGTAAATGATGGAAGTTATTTAACTTTTTCAAACTGTATTTTCATCTATAAATTGAGATTGATAATAATTACTTCATAGAATTTTTGTAAGAATTATATATGGTGTGGATGTAAAGTGCTTCTCATATTACATAGAATCAAGTTAATTCTCAATGAATATTTGTTTTTGTGAGTGCTTTGATGCTCATGGCAAATAATTTGGAAACAAAGAAAAAGAATCATGAAGGACGTAGAAATAATACTTTGTAACCCATTAATGCTTTATAGAAATTTCAATTTTTTTCTAGTCCGTTACTGCAAATGATGCACTAATCACAATTAAGATGACACAAATAGATGGAGATATATACCATGTTCTTGGATTGGAAGAATCAACATTGTGAAAATGACTCTACTACCCAAAGCAATCTACAGGTTCAATGAAATCCCTATCAAGCTACCACTGGCATTTTTCACAGAGCTAGAACAAAAAATTTCACAATTTGTATGGAAACACAAAAGACCCCGAATAGCCAAAGCAATCTTGAGAACGAAAAATGGAGCTGGAGGAATCAGGCTCCCTGACTTCAGACTATACTATAAAGCTACAGTAATCAAGACAGTATGGTACTGGCACAAAAACAGAAAGATAGATCAATGGAACAGGGTAGAAAGCCCAGAGATAAACCCAAGCACATATGGTCACCTTATCTTTGATAAAGGGGGCAGAAAAGTACAGTGGAGAAAGTACAGCCTCTTCAATAAGTGGTGCTAGGAAAACTGGACAGGTACATGTAAAAGTATGAGATTAGATCACTCCCTAACACCATACACAAAAATAAGCTCAAAATGGATTAAAGACCTAAATGTTAAGGCCAGAAACTATCAAACTCTTAGAGGAAAACATAGGCAGAACACTCTATGACATAAATCACAGCAAGATCCTTTTTGACCCACCTCCTACAGAAATGGAAATAAAAACAAAAATAAACAAATGGGACCTAATGAAACTTTAAAGCTTTTCACAGCAAAGGAAACCATAAACAAGACCAAAAGACAACCCTCAGAATGGGAGAAAATATTTGCAAATGAAGCAACTGACAAAGGATTAATCTCCAAAATTTATAAGCAACTCATGCAGCTCAATAACAAAAAAACAAACAACCCATTCCAAAAATGGGCAGAAGACCTAAAGAGACATTTCTCCAAAGAAGATATACAGACTGCCAACAAACACATGAAAGAATGCTCAACATCATTAATCATTAGAGAAATGCAAATCAAAACTACAATGAGATATCATCTCACACCAGTCAGAATGGCCATCATCAAAAAATCTAGAAACAATAAATGCTGGAGAGGGTGTGGAGAAAAGGGAACACTCTTGCACTGTTGGTGGGAATGTAAATTGATACAGCCACTATGGAGAACAGTATGGAGGTTCCTTAAAAAACTACAAATAGAACTACCATATGACCCAGCAATCCCACTACTGGGCATATACCCTGAGAAAACCATAATTCAAAAAGAGTCATGTACCAAAATGTTCATTGCAGCTCTATTTACAATAGCCTGGAGATGGAAACAACCTACTTGTCCATCATCAGATGAATGGATAAAGAAGATGTGGCACATATATACAATGGAATATTACTCAGCCATAAAAAGAAACGAAATTGAGCTATTTGTAATGAGGTGGATAGACCTAGAGTCTGTCATACAGAGTGAAGTAAGTCAGAAAGAAAAAGACAAATACCGTATGCTAATGCATATATATGGAATTTAAGAAAAAAAAATGTCATGAAGAACCTAGGGGTAAGGCAGGAATAAAGACGCAGACCTCCTAGAGAACGGACTTAAGGATATGGGGAGGGGGAAGGGTGAGCTGTGACAGGGCGAGAGGGAGTCATGGACATATACACACTAACAAACGTAGTAAGGTAGATAGCTAGTGGGAAGCAGCCGCATGGCACAGGGATATTGGCTCGGTGCTTTGTGACAGCCTGGAGGGGTGGGATAGGGAGGGTGGGAGGGAGGGAGACGCAAGAGGGAAGAGATATGGGAACATATGTATATGTATAACTGATTCACTTTGTTATAAAGCAGAAACTAGCACACCATTGTAAAGCAATTATACCCCAATAAAGATGTTAAATAAAAAATAAAAAAAAAAAGAAGATGTGGCACATATATACAATGGAATATTACTCAGCCATAAAAAGAAACGAAATTGAACTATTTGTAATGAGGTGGATAGATCTAGAGTCTGTCATACAGAGTGAAGTAAGTCAGAAAGAGAAAGACAAATACCGTATGCTAACACATATATATGGAATTTAAGAAAAAAAAATGTCATGAAGAACCTAGGGGTAAGACAGGAATAAAGACACAAACCTACTAGAGAACGGACTTGAGGATATGGGGAGGGGGAAGGGTAAGCTGTGACAAAGCGAGAGAGAGGCATGGACATATATATACTACCAAATGTAAGGTAGATAGCTAGTGGGAAGCAGCCAGATAGCACAGGGAGATCAGCTGGGTGCTTTGTGACCGCCTGGAGGGGTGGGATAGGTAGGGTGGGAGGGAGGGAGACGCAAGAGGGAAGAGATATGGGAACATATGTGTATGTATAACTGATTTACTTTGTTATAAAGCAGAAATGAACACACCATTGTAAAGCAATTATACTCCAATAAAGATGTAAAAAAAAAAATCACAGTTAATTTTTAGGCCTACAAATTAAATTTATATTCTCTTATTTGAAATAACACTTTTTAAAAATAAATTTTTAGGCACTTTTAATCATCATCTATTTTTAACCAAACTATATAATGATTTCTTAAGATGAAACTTGATATCTAATATTCTTCTCCCAGCCTCTACTTCCTCCCCTACTGCTTTCTGGCTATTCTTCCATATTTATTTCCTCCAGATGAACTTAAAGGAGATTTAACATATTTGAAATATTGACTTTCTTACTCCAGAAATAGAATGTATATCTTATTCAAGACTCTTTTATTATTTCCCAGTACATTTTTAGCTCTTGTATGTGGGTCCTGAATAGTTTTCTTAGGCTTATTCTACTTTTTATAGATAGTATTGTTATCATAAAACAAGTGATTTCATCATTAAATATTCTAAGTTGTTAATGTAGGTGTATGGATAAGCCACGGTTTTAATGTGGATCTTCTATTGACTGTAAATTTGCGAGGTGATTTTGCTTCATATTTTGGTTGACAATCATATCTGCAAATATCGTCAATTTTGCTGCTTTGTTTTTTATCATTTTTAATTTTGAGAAAAGGTTTGTGGGTATTAAATATTCGGAGTAAGTGAATTCCAAAAAATGTATTAATGTTGATTTCTTGATTCTGAATGTTAAATAGTTTGTGTAGTGAAATCCAAGTTCAAACTAACCTTGCTTATATATTTGAAGCCATTGATCTACTATCTTCTAAAGAACGAATATAAAATAAAAAGTTAAAAAAAAAAATTTAAAAACTTTGACACAAATTAAAAAATAAACATTTATTAGTACACTTGCAAAAAATAACCTTTAAATTACCAAAATTATTCTTATTTATGCAGAAATAATCTGCACATCTCCTCTTTGAAATACTTAAATAAATTCTCCACATATTCTTTGTGTTTCTTCTATATGTGATTCTCATCTCTAAATTATTCTTCTGCAATTCTAATGTTAGATATACCTTAGAAATTCTAAACCTCGTTTATTGGCTAAATTTCTGTCATATTTCATGTCTTTGTTGGTTTGCAGCTCATTCTAAGAGAATTCTGTAATTCAATATCTTATGTGACTAATAAGTTGTGTCCATTCTGTGGCATGGATGTTAATTTATTGATGTGTGCGATCTAGGCTAAATGAGTTTGGAAATAGTGTGGGTCTTAGAAATATTTTTTCTGTGATGAAATTAGTGGTGCTCAAGATATATGGAAAAGAGTATGTGTTCTCTTATCCATTCTTGAAAATTATAATAGAGTCTGTGTTTTTGAAATGACTTGTTTATTGAAAATTGATTAAAGAATAGTCACCTGACGTTGACTAGAAAACTTGCTGAATTTTGCATCTAGAATATTTTTCTATTTGTCTTGAATAAAAATTTCACATGAGGTGAGTTAGAGCTAAAAAACAAAACAAAACAAAGCATTAAATTGAAACTCTTTGATAACTTTTTCGTCATCTGCTAGCAAATATTTGTATCTGTGGTAGACTCTTGCTTGACGATTTGTTCTTTGTAACATATTCCTTAAAGGGAATATTGTAGTGAACGCAGCCTTACCTCCTTCACCTATTTTATTAGAAGGTTATGCTGTACACCTAGAACAATCTAATAATTTTGAGTGACCAAAGTCTTTGTTGGTTCTGAATAGCATATAAAATTAATTTTCCAAAACTTAACTTTTGTTTTTAGAGACAATACTCTGCTTTTAGGTTTCCCCACTTCAGTAAATGGAAACTTTATTCTTCCAGCTGCAAACTCCACCATAACTGTGTCCTAAGCTACCATCACTCATCTGAATTGTTCCCATAACTATCTCCTTGTTTTCCCTTTTCTCTTCTATAGTCTATGTGCCATACAGCAGTTAAAATAATTAAAATGTAAAACAAATATCTGTACCAAATTTACTTTTTTTGTTTGTTTGTTTGTTTTCGGTACGTGGGCCTCTCACTGTTGTGGCCTCTCCCGTTGCAGAGCACAGGCTCCGGATGCGCAGGCTCAGTGGCCATGGCTCACGGGCCCAGCCGCTCCGCGGCATGTGGTATCTTCCCGGACCGGGGCACGAACCCGTGTCCCCTGCATCAGTAGGCGGATTCTCAACCACTGCGCCACCAGGGAAGCCCCAAATTTACTTTTTAAAATTTATATATATATATATTTGTTTCAGATTCTGTTCCCATATAGGTTATTACAAAATATTGAGTATAGTTTCCTCTGCTATACAGTAGGTCCTTGCTGTTTATCTATTTTATATATAGTAGTGTGTATATGTTACTCTCAAATTCCTAGTTTATCCCTTCCCCCGCCACCTTTCCCCTTTGGTAACCATAAGTTTGTTTTCTATGTCTGTGAGTCTGTTTCTGTTTTGTAAATAAGTTCTTTTGTATTATTTTTTTAGATTCCATATATGTGATATTATATAATATTTGTCTTTCTCTGTCTGACTTACTTCACTTAGTATGATAATCTCTAGGTCCATCCATGTTGCTGTAAATGGCATTTTTCATTTTTTTGGCTGAGTAGTATCCCATTATATATATATATACTGCATCTTCTTTATCCATTCATCTGTAGATGGACTTTTAGGTTGCTTCCATGTCTTGGCTATTTTAAAGAGTGCTGCAATCTTCCCAATTAATTAAGAATTTTATTCATAGTGGCTTTTTTCCCCAAGACCATTGAGGCTCTAAATATAATATTCACCATCATCACCAACCTCTAACATACACGCGCACACAACACACACACACACACACACACACACACACACACACACACACACAGCACTTCCCTTACCTTTATCTTCCACTATGTCCCCTTTGAAAACCATGCTCTAGGCTGTCTGGAATCTGTGATATTTCTAACTAAAACACACCTGTTACAGTCTTGCCACGGGTCCTCGGCACATCCCAGTTCCTCTCACTAGAATTATATTCTCCAGATATCTTTATTTCGGGCCCTGTCATTTCCATTATGTTTCTGTTCAGATGTCTACGTAGTAGAGAGCTCTTTACTGTCCATTTTATATAAAATCATAATCAAACAACCCATCTACTCCCCCTTATTATCCTGTAACTTCTATGACAGAAAGAAAAATAAATAGGTAATGAGTGAAAAAAATAGGTATGCACAAACTGCTGAAATAATCCTACAATTCAATTGACTCTCAAAAGTAAAAGTTTAGCACTCCCTTCAATTATGAATGTAGGCAACAAAGTGGAGTAATATGAGTAGTATCTGTAACTGCATCACAAATATAAATCATGATAATGTTCTATCACATTACGGTCTTTACAGGATACTCATGTTTTTAGGCTCCTCCCTACTGAGAAATTATGGTTCTTATTAAACATGCCACTGGATCACACATGATGGCCATAGTATCCACCTGGGTTCTCTGCTTTTGGAACAAAAAAGGGTGTTTGGAAGTGACACCATGTTGCTTTCTTTCAATTTGAACCTCCTTCTAATTTCTAAGTGGGATTTCTCAGATTTTCTGGCGTATGGCTAAGATCTGTGCTTATTGTCACTATTGATTCAAACATCTTCCTAATTCAACATTTCCTCCGTCATTCTAAATAGGAATCTTAGCAGCGTGTGAATTTACTGGGTGGGGGATGGAGATTGACACACTAGTGCTTATGGCTCATGATGTCATCTTACCAATAACTAATAAAATGATCTATCTCACAAGTTTGATCAACCCACTCATGATTCCAACCAAAAATGTTTCTAAGTCGCCTTCATCACAAAGTACAAATGCCTCAGCTTGTGTACAGAAAACTTCTTCCACTCATCTCTACAATATAATCTCACTTTTCTGTTTCTTATTTTATCTTGTAGCAATAAGAAGAAGGAGAAGAAGAAGAAGCCTTTTTTGAGACTAATTTTCTTCATGCCATATATCAAGCTAAGCGCTTTATTAGAAATTATCTCATTTCATCCATAATAATGTTATGAGGGTATGTACTATTATTATCTCCAAGTTACAAGTAAGAAAAATCAATGTTATGAGGTTAAGTAAATTACTCAAGGTCACACAACCAACCGATGTAAAACACAGGATTTTGGACCACACCAGTTGACTTTAGAGCCAAAGATCTTTAGTGTGTACGTTACAGTAACATCCTGTGAGTCCCTGTGCCTCCCTGCCATACTCGTCTGCACATCTGACACAGCGCTGGCCCCATTATATTTACTGAGTTATAAACCTGCATGTGTAAAAGGAAATGTGCTTATTTCTTTAAACCAGTATCTATTGGTTTTATATGCTGCAATTTTAATATCTAAGTACCTAACAAATTAGAATAATTTTATAATTTAATAGTAAAAATTCAGTTTATTAAGATTATAGTCCTTTCAAGATTGAATTAAAAGAAGAGACAGAAGCTCTGATTCTTAAACAAAATAAAGTGAAACTTACTAAAGAATTAGGTACATTTCCAGCTGCATTATTAGAAGCTTACATTTTAAATTAGAACAAAGGTAAAATATCCAACCATAACAACAAACTTGTTTTGCCCCCAAAGATCACCTCTCCCTGAAGGTTTCCCTAAAGCTATTTCTTATTTTAAGTAAATGTCTTGCTTTGCTACTGTTGTTTCTCAGGGGAACAAAGATGCAACATCCTGATAAATTTAACATTTTTTATACTGAGAATGTCTCCCAGGAGATACAACCACTTGCAGCAATGGATGCAGAATCTTGGTAAACATGTTGTGAAAGCAACTCTTAGAGGAAACCAAAAGCATCAGCATAAGCTAATTTCCTCTCCCCTGAAGCCAGTATTTGACTTCTAGCATGACATCCTCCTAAGAGTTTCAGAGGATTCATCTGTCTATATAGATCAGTTTGTAAATTTTAAATGAGACATTCATGATAAAATTTTTGATAGTTCTTATTTACTTTATCCAATATTAATAAACCACTAGTCTTTACCCTGCTAATTATTCAGAACAATCTGTGAGGTATTTAAAAATGCAGATATCCCCTGTGTCCTACTTCTGAATCAGAGAGTCTCCAGGTAGACATTTAAAGACTTTCTGTAATAAACAGTAAAATTCTTTCTTAAAATTCCAGGTTCAGAATTATCTTAATTCACTTTTATAACAGTTTGAAGGGAAAGGGCAAAGGCAGACTATGCGGATGTTACTTAGAGTAGGATGTAGAAACCCAGTCATGTCTCCACAGTGTGGGATTAATGTAGTGAGCCAGTATACCCCAAAATGGCAATCATATATGATCAGAGACACAATGCAAACTCAACATCTACCTATCTCTCAGGGGGTAACTGAGAGCAATCAAGCTCATAGGCAGCAAGTATAAAGTCAGAATATCTATCCAACTATCTACAGTGAAAAATAAACCTCTCAAGTTAGAATTCTCTCATATAAATAAATTCTCTCATATAAATAACTTTTGATAGAAACAGCAAGTTTCTATCAAAAGTTCAGCAGGTTTCTATCAGAAGTTCATCAGAACAAATGATTATTAATTTAAATGGTAAATAAGCCTGGATACTCATACCATCTGGAGAGTAGCATCTTTTGCTGTGTACATGCTACATGAGAAATCAGATTACCATGGGAACTATTTCGAGATGATATGAAAACTAGCAGTGTTAAGAATGGTGTGCTGTTCTCTGACATCTGGCCAAGACAGCCTCACACATCCATTTCTGCATTATCAACACATCTTCCCCTTAGAATGAAAGTCTTTGCTCTTAGGCCAAGGAGCACTTGCCCTTCCGAATGTCTGAATAGACAAGCTTGATATTTCCCTGTGTAGCTCCATTCTCCTTTTTAAAGAAAAGCAGTCCCTTTTCTAAGTGATATTTTCTTTAAATTATAATAATACCTTTACTTTATAGTCAAGCCTGAGCTTGTGAGTCTTAAGGTTTACAGTGGTTTGATATATTACCACTCTGATTCCAAATGTTTATAGTTTAAAGCTCAACTCTTCTTTGAAAATTATATTTGTTGTTGTCAAGTTTTTGAGATCATGAGTGGTAGAACTCAACTTCCCTCCATTTGCCCCCCTAAAAAATTTATCATGTAGTTAAATATTTTATTGAAAATTGCATATTTAAAGGAAACATCTTATAAAGCCCTGTAATTTATTATCTGGTTTATCTCCAATACCACTCCCTTAAGAATCTTGTATTTAAATTTCTAAGAAGAAGAAAAAGAACAAAGATAATAATATAAAAACTTACGCTAAAGGAATCAACATTAATATAATATTCTGATGTGTTATATGCTGCTAAAACATTACCAATTTCCTGACAGTATAAGAACAGGAATAAGCTTGCCTAGGCAACTGTTTTATAAATCTCACTTCTAATCTGGGTAATTCATTATGTGCTATGGGATTCAGACAATAGTTTGTACTGTGAACAATGCTGCTGGTTCAGGAAACCTTTTTTTAAATAGTGCCCCAAAGGTTATGCAAATAATATCTGATTAAACTTTAATAATGAATTAATCAATCAATACACACATATATACGTATCATCTAAAGGTAAGAAAAACATTTTTTGACATCAAATTTCAAATGTACAAAGAAAGGTTGAGTTGAAAATGTTGAATCCACATCATAATGAAAAATACATGTGGTTCACCAATAATGAGAAATGATGTATAAGTTAGCTTTTGCTATTCAACAAATACCTCCAATTCTACTGGCTTGAAACAACAATCACTATTTACCTCAACATCTGGTCTTTCTAGACTCTCTTATCTCAACTAGGATGGCCTCATTTATTTGTCTGGTTGTTAGAAATTGTCATCTTGGGAGCTTGATTCTTTTCTATCTTTTCTATCTCACCTCTCATCTTTCAGCATATTAGCCAGTGCAGTACAGATGGTGGCCTCAGGTTTCCAAGCTTGCTGGAAGAGGGCAAGCCGCAATGCATAAGGAATGTCAAGTCTCAGCTTATGTTACATATCCTTATGTTCTACCAGCCAAAACATAATCAAGGGGGTTGGCAATCGACTCCACCTCTTAATCAGAGGAACTACAAAGTCATAGTGCAAAGGAGGATGCAAAAAGATGAGATGGATTTGTAACCATTTTATGATCAACCGCAAATGATATATTTTATTTGTTATAGAAAGTTTTCAGAGCACTTTTGTCCAAGGCAGTTCACAAGGCCTAGACACAACATAAAGCAACTAATAACTCTTGCCTAATGCCCAGCCTTCTACACACAATTACATAATGCTCCCATAGGGTTTTAGTTTGTTAACTTGGAAAGTACCCATATATCCTGCTGGAATAATTCTCCCAGCAGCTATAACTTGGGTTAAAATCTGTCTGTTTGCTGCCTGTGCGGTATGTTTGCTCTTTATGTATTTTACTTGCTGACATGTTCACGATGGCAGAATGATACTGGCAATTTTAATCTATAATTACCCCTCGTTACCCAATTGCTTTTTAGACATTTTAGAAGTTAGCCTTGAGCAGCTGCAATGTAAGTTCATTCCCACAAGAAACTTGATCTATCTGCTAGCTTTTTCCCTGTATGGCTTCCATTGCTTCATTTTCAGCCATCAGAATTGTTAAATAAACTCTAGTTACCGACCCTTTTAAAAAGCTCATCTATTGCCTGGCTGCACATTCATGCCACTCAGAGACATTTAGGGCTGTAACTCCTACATCCCTTGCAGGAAAAAGAAGGACAATTATAAATGGGGAGGAAATTAGAGTAAGTGATTTGTGGCTGGAGAATAAAGAGTTCCAGCCAGTATTCCAGTCAAATATCAAGAACTCCCAAGCAAGTCGGTCACTGTAATGCTTTTAAAATGATGCTTACTATTAACATCTTGCCTTTCTTATTCCATACTCATTTTAGCAAATACTTTTCATAAGAATTTTTATTCCTTATTTATTTTTTCCTTAGGGCTGAGCCCAATAAGCTGCAGCAGGATTTACGCCAGATAATTTCATTTCCTGTCCTAACTTATGTTAAAGAATGGCAATGCCATTAGAAAGAGGAAGTTCTGTGGTATCTTGTACTTCTTATTAATTAAAGTAGAAGCTCTGCTAGTCCTTGACACCTGGCTTTTTCATGCTCTGTGAAGCGATATGTGATATGAAAAGTGGGATATAGTGAAGGGTGTTAATTCAAAGAATCTGCAAAGTAAAATATAGGTTATTCATCCCAATTGAGAGAGAACGTCAAAAGAAATTTTTAAAGCATCAAATACAGTAGGTGCTTAACAATTACTTGTTACTTTAAGTTATCTAGTGGATTCTTGAAATCAGCCAAGCACTTCTTTCCCAAGAGCTTTCTATTCTCAAGCACATGGCAAATATGTAGGGTGACCCTATATTTTATTGTTAACCTCAACATTTTTGAGAATGTAAGAGGTGTCATTAATGACCATCACAATTCTCTACATGCTGGCTTCTGACGTAAGGTAGATCAAGAAGTTCCTTTGCCAATTTTGGGCAGAAAGAGCTAGAAGGCAATTGCTCTCTGGTGGTTAAAGATATAAAATGTAGCCACGTCAGCTCTCTTACAAGGACAAGGCAGCTTCAAGCAAATGAAGATGAAGCCATTATAGGGAAGATAAAACAGACAAGCAAAAATCAGACTATAGCAGAGATGAGCAGACTGAGAATGAGCCACCTCTGCTCTTAAAGCCCAAAAGAATGATGGCTCTTTCCATGGTTTTGTTTTGATCTTTATTTGATTCCTGTTATCTTTTTTCTATGTAGTTTGAGATTAGTTTCTGTCATTTGCAACCAAAATGATCCAAATGAAAATACAATTGAACGATTTCTGTACCAGACAACATATTTTCTTTTTAAATCATCCCGTAAGAAGCATTCAAAATAAGAATTAGAAACCCCTACACACTGAAGGGAAAACAAAGATCTGGAGTTATTAGTTTATCTAATACTGTATAATGATTAAATAATTATCAAATATTTCAATCCTTCTTTTTTGGTCTTATGCTCCCTGAACTCTTACTTATAATAAAGTTAATTTTTTTATAACCATTTTTCTGTGTACTCCAGGGGATGCAAAATATGGTTTTAAAGTGTGATCTTTTTCAGAAAAATGTAGGACCATTTCATACCCAATGCCTACTTTAGTCCAAGAATTGAAAGCCCGTGTCATGAATTCTTACTTTTTCCCAATGGAAGTAGAGTCGATAATAAGTCACTGCTTATGGTATCAGGTTCATAGTTACTCAAGAGATTTTTAACAGTATAATTATTTATTGAATCAAACTCTAATTCATTTTTTGTTCATCCTGAAAATTAATCTTGCTGGCAGAGAGTATTTCTGATCATTGCTCTGTCACGTATGCCAGGAAGGTGTTAAATTGGAAACACCAAACACAGAAAACAAATTATGTTTTGAAACCCAAAAGGGAAAGTTGACAAAATCAATAACATTTGAAACTAGATATAAGTACCCAGGAAAATAGCATCTGTGGGGATTAAAGTAGGAGGATTAAGGGAAATATATCCCCCACAGGTTGTGTGCTTTGTGGCTTGTCTTAATAAAAATACTAAGTCAATATAGGGATTAATACACTTAAGGCAGGGAAAAGTTCCAATCACTTCAAAGTCATATCTTTGAACTACTCAGTTTTCATGGATATTCTTGCAATAGGACAAAATATAAAACTATATTGAAGTTTTGATGTGGGACAATGCTATCCTGGCAATTTGAAACAAACATTATCTTCTTTAATTTTGAGCAATTGACTATACAGGAATAAGAGACCTACAGGCTGCACTTCCAAAAGTGTTTCATGGTAGAGAACATAATTTTTATCCATATAACCAAAATTATTGTCAGTTATAATTGGAATTGAACCACTGATTCATTCTTATGACCAAGATTTACCATTAAAATGGGGACATAATCAGGGCAAAGATGATGTTTTATTTATATATTTATTCCCAGACTTCGCTAGAACCTCGGAAATAGATTATGCTTAGTGAATATTCAGGAATGAATATGGTTGTAAGCTTTATGCTGTATTATGTATGTGACTTAAGATCAATATGTATTTCATATTAATTTTAAATGTAATGCCAGAATATTGTAATGAGTAAAGCAGTGCTTTTCAATTTTGACTGTGCATTAAAATTACTTAGGAAATTTTATAATATACTTTTACCAGGACCTACTTTGAGAGGTTGATTTATTCAATAGTTGTCAGGGATGGAGCAATGCATTGATATTTTATAAGCTTTCTGGGTATTTCTATTTTCTATCCAGCATTGAGAACCACCAGTTAAGAGTTTGAGTTTTCAAAGCAAGTAGATCTGTGCTCATTTTCCCAATTATGCTTTTTACTTACTGTATGTTTTTCAGAAGTCACTTGAGTTTTCTAACTTCAGTCATAATATGGAATAATAATGTATTAAATACAAAAAATTATTGAAGTGCCTCTGTTGCTATTATTATTGCTATTAGTATTGACAATATTGTTATCGATATAAGAATATTCTTCTTTATTTACATGGCTGCCTCAGATCTCAACTCAAAGGTCTCCTCATAAAGGCTTCGCTAAAAACCTCAATCTCTCTCTAGCTCAGGTAAATAATTGCTTATCACACTATTTATTTAACTTTTAATGCTTATTAAAACTTTTTAAAATGTGTGCTTGCTCTCTCTCTTAGACTATATAAGCATTGGGAAAGCAGGAACTGTTGTCTCTGTTATTGACTCTGAGTCCTCAACTCCTAGAACAGTGCCTGGTACACTGCAGATGCTGAGTAAATATTTATTGAACACTGAGGTTAGCAAGGTTACATCTACAGTTTCCATAGCTTGACCTGAGAGGAAAGGAGTCCCAATGTTAGTGCGAGGTAGATATATCTAAATTCCTTTGATTGGTAGTCTTTATAGCTGCTGACAGAGCAGTTGAACAATCAACCAGAATTATTCTGCATAGATTGCAATTTGTCAGTATCAAGGAGGTTGGGGGGCGGGAATCACAGAGAAATCACACTGTAATAAATTGGGCGTAACACCTCCTTAAGATCTGATTTTCATTATGACTCATCACAGCAGGTTGGATGTGATGTCAAGCAATTTAAAGAAAAGAACTAGAGTCCACATCTTTCCTCTATCCTTATTTAGAATCTCCCGTCTCTGGTAAGCAATATGATTACATTAGGTTTCATTAGGAAGCCAAATCGCAATGGACTGGAATTTCCAGAACATTATGAAGACAAGAATTCTCAAGATAAACGTGCGATCTGCAGGAAAAAAAACTGCCACGGCAGAGTAGTGGCTTGTCTGGAAAATGGATGAGATGCTGGTGAAGTGCATGTACTTGGAACATTTTATCTGAATAACTAAAATATCATGAAGAATGGAGCAGATGAATTTGCTTAAAGTTGCATTCCACCTCAAATATTTTATTGAAATTTTTCTCCCAAATCTGTAAAAGTATACTTTTTTGACTAGAAAATTATATGGTAAGGACAATTATATGATTTAGATATTCGTCTCTTGCTTTAGAAAGCAAAACTGTCATTTAAAGAAAACAAATAATAATCATGTAGCTTTTGTTTATTGAATATTTGAAGCAAGTTCAACAGAGCAACAATATAAAAGAAAGCATCTAAGTGTAACATTGAATAAAAGTGGAAGTTTCATAAAAATGAACTACAGTTTCTACAAAGACAGGATGAGTAATTTCGAGACATGGATTGGGAGAATAGTTAATGCCTATACTCTTGATGATAACAAACACCAAATATGCTTAAGAAAAGGTGTTTTTCTTATTTATTTATATCTATGAAGAAATAATATGATGAGGGAAAATAAAGTACTATGGTAACATATTTGTCCATAAAACTTTCCCATTTCAAGGACAGAAATTGCATTTTATAATTTAGTGAATCACTCTTGAGGAAACATTGTGAAAAGAAACACACTCCCCACATATCAAATCTCATAACTGATTTAAAAGCACCACATTTTCCTGTTAAAATCGAATTCTGATGCTTGTGTCTTGAAATTTTATGAGTACCTCAACTCTCTTATTGTGTATATTTCTCTCACACTAATTGTCAGTAACTTCCTGTAACATAGTATGGGAAGTTGTGAACCAAATAAATTACTGTACAGAAAAGAACAGGGGAGGAGAACAGGGAAGGGAAAGAAAGAAAAAGCCCATTAATTTTCAATAAGTCAAAAAGAAAATCACTTGGATTATTTGATCATTTCCTTTTTATAATGAAAAAGTTTTCCTTTCTCATTTTTAAAAAATACAGAGATTTGAAGGATAAAGAAAAGTTTAAGTAAGAAAATCAAATTTATACTTAATCTAACGACAGATGGCTTATGATGATATTTGGCTGCATTTAGGCTTTCTTATACATTTTAACTTAATATTGTGTTGTAAATATTCTCTATGATATTAAATAACAATTAAAAATGAATTTAATTGGTGGCCAATTTTCCATTTTATATATTTATTTATTTATTAGCCTGCTTTTAGTAATCCCAATATGTCCTTGGTGTTTCACTTTTATATATAACATTGTGATGAAAATCTTTGCACCTATTCTTTTTGCAGCAAGGGGTTATTTACATGTTAGTTTACATGAGGGCATGAATTCATTTCTAGCAAATGTGTCTATCAAGAAAGGACAATTAATTGATTTACATATTAGCATCTTTCTGAGAAGAGTGGGCTTTTGCTTTCCCTCGAAAAAGAACATTTTGAGTAAGAAAATAAAAATTATACTTAATTCTCCCACTCAGAGATAACTAATGTTAGTAATTGGATGTGTTTCCTTTTTTTTTTTTTTTGTGCGTACCACACATGTGGAACTTCCTTGACCAGGGATCAACCCGTGCCACCTGCAGTGGAAGCACAGGTGTCTTAACCGCTGGACCACCAGGGAAGTCCATGGATGTGTTTCTATATATAAATAATTTTTTACTCAACCCCCAAAATTGAATATTAAAATGGTATTAAGTAGACTCCAGAAATAGAATCTAATGTTTTCTATACCATTATCTTGAGCATCATGGCCTCTGCTCTGAGTAAGCAGAATGTCTAAAAATGATCCTGTCTGTAGCTATATGGATACAATTGGTGTAACACTTCAGTCCTTTCTCTTTGTTCCAACTGTATTTTTCACCCTAATTTATTCATGTGTTTATCTTTCTCACTACACTGTAGGATTTCTGAGTGGGGTTACTATGGTTTACACATTATACTGTCCCAGCAAGTAAGTGTGTCTTGAATTAAAAAAAATAATAACCCAAACATTTTATTCTTCATTCATGTTTAAGTCCAGTAGTCAATTGATATGATTAGTTTGTCAAAAATTACTGTATAACATGAATAGATTAATTTGATATTAGGTTAGTACAGTGAAATAAACTATAGAAAAAAAAAAACAAATTGGTATCTAAGAAAACAAATGATTTACAAAAACCTATAAGCCCAGCGTATTTAAATTCTTAAAGAAAATCTTTGAACACAGTAGCTTCTCTCATTACAACTTCATATAAATAAAGTAAAATAGAAGTTGAAACCTTATATTATATGTCTAAATTCTGTATTTAAGGCAGTGAAAATAAAGGCTTAAAAAAGGCCAGTGAAACAAATAGCTGATGTGATGGATGCTTACGTTTCAGAACCATCTCTGAAGGACTCTACTTTCTCAGGTTCCTGATCTAGAACTCTGAAAGAACCTATGAAGGTACCTCCCATCTAGGTTGCACAGTTGCAATCACAGGATTAGAAGAATACAAAGGACACTCATCAAGACACTTCATAGCTCTACCAGTCTCTTATTCTGATGTACTGTATTACATTATGTACCTTCCAAAAATATTTTCCTGGACTTTCAGAAACTGTAAATAAGGTATCAAAATAAAAAAGAAATAGATAAAAAAATACTATATAAGTAAGACAACATCTCTTTATTATGACCATGACAAATTTTCCAGGCATTTATCTTTATCTAAATAATAAAAATACTTAAAAATATTCAGTGTGAACTTAGAGACATTAAAGAGCAGAAAATCTACTTACTGCTGAGCCATATCCAAAAGACAATTTGGGTAGATTATCCCAGGCTTATGCATGCCTAGATTTGATTATTTTCAATGAAATAAAGAGTATGGGAAGAACTGTAGCTGAGGGAGAACAGGACTGTCAGTTGCTCTCTAAGAGCATGTTCATGACCATGGTACCTTTTCAGAGAAATAGTGGTACCTTTTAAAGGAAATATGTTGACATGACATGACTCTAGGTTAATGGAATACATTAAAGAAGCAGGGCTGCACCAAGCCCATGACATTTACGGTGATAACAGGCATTAGGGAATGGTATTTTTGCACGCTCCTTTTCACAGTAACTAAAAGCACAGGCTTTAGATCATACTCAGTATGTTCCACACTTTGATGTTAGAAACTGTGCCTTACCATGGAATAAACTAATCCACATCAAAACTACAAAGCTGTATTAAGGCTATATTTTCTGCTGAATATGTGAATGTATCAATAGTTCAGGAAGTTTGACATCCTGCTCAACAATTTCAAGGCTCTATAACAGAATTATTAAAATTGGGGTGCTCACAGCTCTGCTCAGGGGAAGTTCGGTTCTTTTTGGTGAATTTCAGAAAGGCATTAAATTTCCAAAACAATCATAACTACTATAAGCCTGTCACAATGCCATCCTTGAGTCTCCAGAACATGGACATGGCAATGAGAGCCCTACAGTAAAGAAAAATGGTTTACTAAGGCCCAAGCTTGGTCTTTCAGGAGTTTCATCCCTACATGTATTAATAGCTGTATAATATGTGGGAGTCCTGATTATAGAGTTGGTCATAGCTCTTTCACGGTGATATATTAGCTTCATAGACTCTAAATCCATTTGTATGCTCATATTTGTGATGTAATATATGGCTCACAAATAATTCACTAAACTTCCTACCCTTAAGAAAATGGTGCAAGATTATATCATGCACCCTATCATTGACACTGTTATGAGACCAAAGGGAGAAGGGAGAAATTATCATAGTGGCAAAACTGGGACATAACCCAGTATTTATTAACACTCTTTCCTAGAACACAAAAAGTTGCCAATTAAATGATAAGGTCACTGGCGTGTCAATAACTGAGATATCATGTCTAGCATTAAAACGAGAATAATAATCTCCCCAGATGAGCTAAATTCCAAATCATCTAAACGTGGATATATAATCAATTCCCTTTCCCTCTCTCTCCCTCTCCCTCTCTCTGTGTCTCCCTGCCCCCTGCAATAATCTATAAATAATTCTTTGGAAAGTATAATTGAACCAAAATAATAGTTAAGTAGAAGCCTCAACAAGACCTGATAGTCATTAGATAGCATAGGCATAGCAAAAGATTCATTAACAGAAAAAGGCAGGGGCAGGATGCTTCTCAAAATGAGTCTGAGTTACTGATGTGCTTCTGGCAAATGACCATTTTGAGTTTGCCTCTGTAAACTGATCAAAATGATCTTCACGCTGAGCTACACACTGATGTTCTGCATAAGACCTCATTGGTAAGTAGAATAAATAAGCCCCTTCCATTATATAATGAGTGTAAATGTGAAATTTCCAAGTAAATATTTCCTCATATTAGAGTATGCTGTATTTCAAAAGGATGACTTTTGAAATTTCCCATTTGTGATGCCATTTTTTGAGGTACACAGGAGTCAGTCACTTCTTCTATGGTGCCTAATTAAAGTAAACAAGTTAGAGCCATGAGTGTCCTAGACTGAGCTCAAAAAGTTAGTGACTTCTTGGGCTTCCCTGGTGGCGCAGTCGTTGAGAGTCCGCCTGCCGATGCAGAAGACACGGGTTCGTGCCCTGGTCCGGGAAGATCCCACATGCCGTGGAGCGGCTAGGCCCGTGAGCCATGGCCGCTGAGCCTGTGCATCCGGAGCCTGTGCTCCGCAACGGGAGAGGCCACAGAAATGAGAGGCCCGCGTACCGCAAAAAAAAAAAAAAAAAAAAGAAAAGAAAAAAATGAAAAATCACAATGCAATCTGTCTTATCAGAGCCTGTTAGGAGTTCATTCCTTCATGGGAGGGAGCTCGCATTTCAGAACCTAATTTATACATTCATTTTGCTACCATCTGGTTCACTTACTTTTTCGAATAACATAGACCACCGGTAAAAAGTCAAGGCCTCTTCCTCACCGGGGGGAAGAGGAAGAGAAAATCACCACACCTGGTGGAGGTGGGTGCAATTTGAATCTTCATTAGTGAAAACATTTTTACTTCAAATTCTCTTTTAAGACTCATATATTAATAGTCTCTAACCAAATGCTGAATTATGCTGATCCCTCATTCCTAGAAGAAATATAACAGGCTAGAAAACACAAAAATATGCAAAAGGGGAAAATTGGAACTGCATATCCTATTAGAATAGACAAGTAGCTGGTGCCCCAGTGCCTACAAGGCACAAACAGGAAGAAGCCTGCCCTCAGAGGTATGACACAGAAGACTTCACATACAAGTGATCTGCATTGAAATAAAATGCTGAGAGATTTAAGTACTTTAACCTCTGGTTCTGGCAAAATGGATAACCAAGAATATGTGATTTTTTTCTAATTAAATAGTAATAAATGTTAGGTATGATAAAGGTGAAAGAACTGGACTCACAGAAACTAAAGTAGGTTCACATATGAGAAATAAAATGTCTTTAGCATGTAAACTAATGCTGATAGAGCACTGAAAGTGGAATCATTGAATCTGGTAATGCTGAGGGCCTTGGGTACTGAAGATAATGAAAGACTGGAGATAAAATTAGGCCCTATAAGAACTATGAGACTTGAGGTTGGAACCGAGATTTTCAGGGACTATAAAAGGGAGAACCAAATTATTCCTGGCTACTAGCACAGGGATATGAAAAGCAAAATTGTCTGTGCTTGGACTTTGGGGAAAGACTAAATATCACCTCTGATATATCAGAATCTTGAGTCTGTGCTTTTCATCTATTTATAGTTTGAAATTGTATATGCTGCAGGGTATGTAACTTGAGAAATTAACATTAAAAACACTGGCATGTCTTCAAGGAGAAAACACAAAATGCTATGGACAGACAATCTGACAACTCAGGCAGCATTGGCGGAATATAGACCTAAGAAATATCTCCACTGAAGATGGGCTCAGAAAAAAAACCTTAAAATTCATGAGGAAATATTTAACCATGAGTGACAATCAGTAAGTATTTTGAACAGGAGGAACCACACTTTAATTACTTGAGATAGTAGAATACTTTAATTGAAAAAGAAAGTAAAATAAACATGTTTACAATAATAAAAGATATAAATAAAAAGAAAACCAAAGTAAAAGATCAAAGTTTATGAAAGAAATAATTGTCAAATTTGAAAATATTAAGCAAATGGAATGTCTAGATATAAAACATATATATACTCATTAATTAAGAAACCAATGGACAGAGCAAATATTAGATTTAACAAAGCTAAATACAAAATTCATAAACTGAAAGACAATTTGAAGGTATGTCAACAGGTAGAGCTGAGAAAGATGCAGAGTTGCAAAATTTGAATGCAAGATTAAGACATATTCAAAATAGATCTAAAATAATTTTGGGTAGAAAGAATAAAGAGCAAAAGAAGTACTATTTAGTATAATGACAGGAATATATTTTAAAAAGTGGTTCAAGAAGCACAAAATGAAGGAGATGATAAGCTAAAATAAACACAAATGCAATTATACCACAGTGAAACTGTATCCCCTCACCCTCTCCTTCAAAAAAAAAAAAAAAAAAAAAAACACAGAGAAAATTCTAAAATTCATCAGGGAAAAAGATATATACGAAGAAAGAACATTTTTTCACATCAGGATCAATAAAAGCCAAAGGATATTACCTTCCAAGTGCTGTGTGAAAATAGCTTACAGTGAATAATGGTTGACCCAGATAATTACCAGTTTAAGACTAAGGAATTAGGAAAAAAAATTCCATACAAAAGATTGAGGCAGCTTAGATCTGTACAGTATTATAAAATAACAAATTAGCTACTTCATTAAAATGTGAATTGAACCCAGTAGAAAAGATAATAGCCAAGCAAAAAGTAAACAAATTTTAAAATATTTTGATAACTTAAACCAATATTGAATCTAAATTCCATAATCAAAACAGCAAACTTAAAATCAAAGTAGAACTCAAAATACAGCAATATCATGTAAGATGAATGGAATGAATGCTCAGAACTGAGGCAATATTTTTAACAATTTCAATTAAACAGACAATTATCCCTTAAAATGTAAAATAAAAAACTTACTAAAATAAACAAAATTGATCAATAATTGCCCAAAATATTAATTCAGTTTTTTAATACACCTCTAAGGGATTACCAGAGAGGCAAATTCTAACAAATGTACAAGAGGAAAAAATAATACTTGAAAAAGATCATAGAAGATAAAAAGAGCTGCAGCTACCAACAGGCATACATCCAAAATTTTAAAGCAATATATTCACATAAAAATCTAACAATGTATTTGAAGTTAAATCATGCTATGTAGGGCTTGTTCTAAGAGTGCTAGCATGGTTTAATGCTAAATTTGCTACTCAAGTAATTTACTGTGTTAACACATTAAAAGGCCAAAACACTGAATACAGCAAATATGTATGGAAACTTCCTGTGGCTGTTCTCAGTCATTAGGAAAGACCAGTGACCAAAACAAACAAAATCTGCATGTGTAATGCTTTCGTTTTACTGGAGGAGACAGATAATAATGTCAAACAAATGAATAAATTCAACATTATGTTAAATAGAAGAAAATGGTAAACATGAAATGTGTGTGTTTAGAAGTAGATGGGGATAAAACCAAAAACACACATGCAAAATCATTGCAGGGCAAACTAAAAGATTACTAAAAAGGTGCAGAAGATTGAAATATTTAGAAAAAATTGCCTGTGTTGGAAATTTCAATATTGTAAGGATGTAAATTTCCATAGTTAATGAATAAATCAATGCAAAATTTTTTCTGACAGCAGTTTTCCTAGAATTTGTTTATTTGTAAAATCATAATTAAATATAAATTGGTAAGAATAAAGGAAAGTATTTTGAAGAAGGAAATTTATGAAGGGTATAAGGAACTTACTCCCCTTATTATCAGTGCTTAATATAAAACTCTGGTAGTTATCACAGTGTATCAAAGGAACAAGATGAAAAGCCCATAAAAGTCACATCCATAAATGGACACTTGGCATGTGATACAGGTATATTACAAATTTGTGTGCATAAATAGTCCATGAATGTGGACATGCAATGTGTATAAACAGGGAAGACATTATCCCTGAACTAACAGAGATTACACTTATGTTTAACTTTTTAATAAAGGCTACACTGTTTTCAAAATATGAATTCCAGTTCTGCCACTTTCTTGCCAAAATCTTAGATATTCTAATAAGTGTGTAGCAGTGTTTCATTTGTGGTTCTTATCTGTATTTCTAATTACTAAAGACATTGGCTTTTCATTTGCTTATGTGACATCCATATATCTTTTATGATGAGGTGTCTGTTAAATTGTTGCTCCTTTTTTTTTTTTTTTTTTTTTTTGAGGTATGCGGGCCTCTCACTGTTGTGGCCTCTCTCGTTGCGGAGCACAGGCTCTGGACGCGCAGGCTCAGCGGCCATGGCTCACGGGCCCAGCCACTCCACGGCATGTGGGATCTTCCCAGACCGGGGCACGAACCTGTGTCCCCTGCATCAGCAGGCGGACTCTCAACCACTGCGCCACCAGGGAAGCCCTTGTTGCTCCTTTTTAAAGCAGAATTTTAAAAATATTGATTTTTGAGAGTTCATTTTATATTCTGCAGAAAATTTCCTTATCAGATAGGTACTTTGCAAATATTTTTCTCCCAGTTTGTGGCTTATCTTAGCAACATTTTAGCACTCTTTTTTGAAGAGTAGAAGGTTCCATTTTAATGAACTCCACTTTGTCAAAATATTTTTTCATGGGTCAGGCTTTTGATGTTACATACGAAAAAATTTGAAATCTTTCAATATCACAAAGGCTTGCCTTATGTTTCCTTCTAGAAGTTGTCTAGTTTTACTTTAAGTCTATCATGCTTTTTGAGGTTTTTTTTTTAAATAAAGTACGAGGTATGTTATATGTTATACTATTTTTTTTTCTATGAGCCTCCAATTTTTTCAGTACTACTTGCTGAAAAGACTTTTTCTTCATTGACATGAATTTGAAAATTTGTTAAATATAAGTGGATTATATATGTGTTGGTTTATTTTTGGTCTCTGTTCAGCTCATTGATTGATGTTTCTATCTTTGGCCAGTTTTAGTTCTGGGAATTAATTATTCATATCTGTTCATTTAAAAATTTTTGATGATAATTTCCTTATGTTTTTATAGTCTTTTTGTAAATTAAGAACTTAACATTTCCTTATATTTGTTGAAAATGTTTTTGATTATTTTCATTGACATATAATGAACATAGAGTAAAATGGATGTATTTAAATTATACAATTTTATGTGTTGACATACATGCATACCCACGAAACCATCACACAACATGCTTCTCCATCCAGCTCCTCCATACACCTTTCCCCTACTGAATCCCTCCTTATTAATTCCAGCATGTTTTATTTTTTATTTTTGTAGATTCCATGAAATTTTCTACAGTTTTTTTTCCCCCCCTTTCTGGATGCTTCTCCTTTCTCTTGCTTGATTGTACTGGCTAGAACCTGCAGTACAAGGTTGAGTGGAAATGGTAAGAACAGATGTCCCTGACTTGCCACCAGTCTTCAGAGGGAAACATTCATTCTTTCACCAGTAAGTATGAAGTTAGCTGCAGGTTTTTATAGATGACCTTTAGCGGGTTTAGCAAGTTCTCTTCTATTCCCGGTTTGATAATAGTTTTTGCCTGAAATCAATATTGAATTTTTGTGCCCTGTCTTTTCAGTGTCCATTTAGATGGTCATATATTTTGCTGTTATTGTTGATGATATTGTTACTATGGTAATTTACACTGATTGATTTTTGCATGTTAAATCATATTGTATTTGTGATGCTAACTTCACTTTTTCATGATGCATTATCATTTTTATATATTATTGGATTCTATTTGCTAAAATTTGGTTTAGAGGTTTTGCATCTAGGTTTGTTAGAAATTTCTATTATATTTTTCTTTCCTAGTAATGTCTTTATTTGGTTTTGGTATCAGGATATCAGGTAATAATGGAATGAGTTGGGAAGTATTCCTCTCTCTTAATTCCTGGACAAGTTTGTGTGGAATTGGTATTATTTCTTTCTTAAATCTTTGGTAGAATTCACCAATGAAGCCATTTTGGCCCAGAATCTGGGAATGTTTTTAACTATAAATTCAATATATTTGATAGTATTAGACTATTCATTTCATCTATTTCACTTTTTAAAACAGTGTTATTGAAATATAATTTCCATATCTTCAAATTTACCTATTTTAAATGTACAGTTCAATGTTCTTTAACATTTAGTTCTTGCCCATTTTAAAAATTGATTTATCTTAATTTTCACTTGCAAGAATTCCTTTTATATTCAAACCCCTTATCAGATAAATGATTTACAAATATTTTCTCTAATATCTGGTGTGTCTTTTCATTACTTTGATCATGCCTTTTTCATATATTTATTTTTGAGTAATCCTTGGCTATTTTTGTCTTTCAAGTAATCTATTTCATCTAAGTTGTTGAATTGTTAGGAGTAACATTCGTAATGATTCCTTATTATCTCTTTACTATCTGTAGAATCTCGAGGGACATTCCCTCTCTCGTTCCTGATGATAGTAAATTGTATATACCCTCTTTTTGTTTTTCCTGTTCTGCTAATTAATTTTATTATTCTGCTTCTCAAAGATCCAGGTTCTGGGTTTATTCATTTTCTCTATTGTTTTTGTTTTCTAATTCATTGATTTCCTCTTAGATCTTTACTAATTCCTTTCTTCCGTTTACTTTATATATATATAAATATATATATTGTGTTGTTGTTCTTCCTTTTGTGGTTTCTTAAGTTGGAAGCTGAAGTAGTTGATTTACCATTTTCCTTATTTTTTAACATAGGCATTTAGAGCTATACATTTCCCACTACTTACTGTTTTACCAGTCTCCCACAAATTCTGATGGGTTTTCATTTAGTTCAAAATATTTTTTAATTTCCCTTTTAATTTCTTTTTGACCCATGGGTTATTTAAAAGTCATTTATTTAGTTTCCACATATTTGGGGATTTTTCAGAGGATTTTCTTTTACTGATTTCTAATTTAATTTTATTGTGGTCAGGCAATGTCATTTACATAACTTGAATCTTTTCGAATTTATTCTGAGTTGATTTATGGTCCATAATTTAGTGTATCTGCATAAATGTTTCATGTGTTATTGAAAATAACACGTATTTTGTTGTCAGTAGCTGTCATGTTATACGAATATCATTATGTTGATGATTAATAATGGTGTCCAAGTATATTACATGTTTGCTGATTTTCCACTCTATTTCTCTCTCAATTATTGAGAAAAGAGTGTTGAATTCTCTAATACAATTTTGGATTTCTTTTCCTTGAACTTCTATCAGTTTTTGCATCATGTATTTTTAAGCTCTCTTATTAGGTGTATATTATTTAGGATTATTATATCTGTTTAATAAATTGAAAACTTTATTATTAAAATATGGTCATTTTTATACCTGGCAATGTTTTTTGCTTTTGAAGGTATTTTGTCTGACATTCAGCCATTTTCTGACTAGTGTTAATATGGTATATCATTTAATACTTTTTACTTTGAATTTATTGGAGTCATTATATGTTTTTAACATATCTTTATTATAGGCAACATATATTTAGAATTGTTTTTTCTTCTTTTGAAAATCTCTGTTTAATTAAGGTGTTTTAATCATTTGCAGTTAATATAATTTTCAATCTATCACCTTAATATTTGCTGTTTTCTGATTCTACTCTTTCTTTTGTTGACTTATCAAAGTAACCCTTTGCTTTGTTTGTTAGTGCATGTTTTAGGGTTTATTGTATACATGTCCCTTTTACTTCAGGAAGCCTGGAGGACTCCCCTCGTGTTTCTTATACCTTAGCCATGGCCCAGAAACTCCTGGCAGTACATGGGTGTAGCTTTAGCTTACTATCTCATTCGTTTTCTGTTTCCAAGGAATCATTTTCCTCTGTTGCCTGATGCCCACTATCTTAAAAAGAATCTTATTTATTTTGTCAATGTTTTTATTTGATTCAGGTGTAAGACTACATGTAGTCCCTGTTTCTAAATCTTGACCAGAAGCAGAAGTCAATTATTGAACACTTAATCTCTCTGAGTTAGGCACTTATTACCTTCATGTTTCTACTAAATCAATATGAAATAACAATTTTGCTTGAAGGATTTACTACTTTTAATGTTCCAGAAAAATTGCGATAGGTAATACAGATACAAATGTATGGCTAATATGAAAGTTAGAGGAAACTGAGCTCTTGAGTAATATTACTTTGACTTCAAACATGCGGTTGGTTAATTTGAATCAGTAGTGACAAGTCAGCTTCAACTGAAATCAAATAATTGTCAACAACCTCTTTACTTGTCAACAGAAGGAAAGAATAAGGCTGGAGATAAAGTCACATTTCATTTCTATCCTTATACCTTAGTCTCTCTGTTGACAGGTAATTAGGGCCATTCACAGTTTTTTTCGGTTTTTTTCCTACATTGAGAAAAGGAGATTATTAAGTGCTCCTGCTATAATTCAGACACACCAGAATTAAAATGGTTTTATTTCTATGGGTTCTTGCGTTTGAGAATTAAAAATAATTTTAACTTTTCTCCTGAAGTGCTAATATTTGTTTATGTAATTTCTGTTCATCCTACTACCATTTCCTGTATGTTATATGGCTGAACATGAATCATATGCATGATGATTTGTTTAACAAATTTAATTAATTGCACCATGTTTATGAATTTGCCCTATATATTAGAAAAGTGGATCTTTGTCCAACGTTGCAAACTGTGCTTATTATTTTTCCTTCTGTTTTAGTGACTGAGGTTCTTTGTCAATGCAATTCCCTTTGCCAGTGACATTGAAAATATCCTTTCCATTATTTTCTGGAATCTTGTATCTGTTATCTGTTGTATTTTCTACATATTTTGGACTCTCTCTCTCTGTTAACTTTTTATTGTTTTTATTTTCTGTGATTCTTTCTTCACATCTGAAAACCAGTTCAATTCTCCTATTTTATAAAAACACTACCTGACTGTTCATTTACCTCTACCATAGTATCTTTAGACATTTCGTTAAATTTTGGATCTTGGAACTCAATTCCTCCTGATGCCATGTTTACTAACTTTCAATTAACTCCTTAGTTCTATGTAATCTAAATTCTGTCTTCTTCACTTTAGTAAAACTTCATAGACAGAGGACGGGAACACCTTTTATGTTGCTAAATTTAATAAACATATTTAATCCTTTTATTATTAGGCATTTCTGCTCCATTGAGCAGACTGTATATTTACTCATTGACATTTCTCTCCAAACCAGAAACACTGGCCTCAGTAACACTGTTAATACCCAGATTGTGAATGAAGTATCATGCTCAAGTAAATTGGAGGAAATATATCAAATAAACTTAAGTAACTTTTATCTACAGAAATTTTAAATACCAATACAGACAGAGATATTACATGCAGAGACTCAAAGAATATAAAACAATTTTTGAAAGACATATGAAAATATCTTTTCTTCACAACTTGAGTAATGCTGCCTTTCTCTTTTTTCATTTTTTAAAATAATTCTCAGTATTTTAAGTATATTAGTGAGTCTATTTTTTAGTGCCAAGCTTTGCATATGTATTCTCCTTCTTCTCACTCTTTTCACTCTCCTACAGAGATCCCACACATTCTTATCGTTTCAGCATGCTCTTTACCTTATGAATGCATATCTCTAGCTTTGGTGTTCAGACTTGATAATTCAAGCTCAAATATCAATTTGCCTGCTGGATAACTTCATTTGTGTGCCTGTAGCCGCATCACATTTAATAATTTTAAAACAATAATTTTAGTTTTCCCCAAATTCGATCTGCTTCCTGTATTCCCCTTCTATAATAATGGCACCCAAAACAACCCAGTGATCCATACTAGAAACCTGGACATCATCTGAGACATTTTACATTCCTTTAGAACCTACACATTCTGCAAGTAATTAATCACAATATGCAGTCAATATTACTTCTTAAATTGTTCTTAAGAGAGGGTTGGCTAGCAAGATGAAAGTCAGTCTTTTGTAATATAATATGGGAGTGACATTCCTTCAGTATTGCCATATTCTAATGATTAGAAGCAAGTTACACAAAGGAAGGAATTTTTATAAGAAATTATTTGGGGGGCATCTTAGAGGCTTCCTGCCAAACATTCCAGAAAACGTGAGGGTTTTGAGACACATACTGGGTTAAAGGATTATTATTATTATTAAGTTTGGTTTGGAGAGTGCAAATTGGACCCAGGGCCAGAGCGGTTTATCTACTCTATGGACAGAAAGGAGAGGGGAAAAAGCAAAGCTGCTGATGACAGATGGTTTTGCAGTATCCCCAAGAGACTGGCCTATCAAAGGACCCAGTAAATTCATTCCCCCTTCCATAAAGAGGAGCAGTTTAGCAATAAAAAGAAGGAAGAATATTTCCCTCAGTGGCTGAAGCAACTTTCTCATTAGAAGGTATTCAAATAGAGTGAAAAATGTTTTTTTCCTTGACATCTAAAAGTCCAGATGTAACAACCATATTATCATACAGGCATCATTATTGTTTTATGGAATTAGTAGATTAATCTATCAATCTATTAGTAATTAATAGAGCTATACTGAGATCTCATCATTTCTTAATACCTTTTAACAAGATGTAAAATAACAATTCCAGCTTTGGAAAATTGGTAGTTTCAGTTCTAAAATTTTCTTTAACAGATCATCATTTCATATCAATGCCCAATTTTATATTTGTTAATATTGAACTGAGACACAACCCTACCTATGCATCAGATGTGGACACTTTACTGTCAAAAGTGGTATTATTATTAAACCATGGACTCAGTTGCTTATCATAAGTTTTAGAGGCTAATGTTTAAGGTGAAAAATTTGGTAACAAGAAGGTCCTTGCACTTCACCAGATATCAGCTGACCCCTCATTTACTTCTTATTTCTCTGTTGTTATATCCTCAAATAAATCCATATTGATGCAGGAACTCTAGCTTCTATACACATCAGTGAGAATTTGTTTACTTTCAGCCACTCGATTTTATAATGATCTTAGGATCACATCTAACTTCAGGTCCAATTATTTTATAGAATGATAGTGATCAGTTATTCAACTCTCCCACCAAAAAAATACAAAGGCATTGATCGAATCATAGGAGGTGAGATTTAGGTTAGATATGATAAAGAGCTTCCATATGTATGGACTGGGATGTCATTTTAAGTTTTAGAATTATTTACCTTGAAATCAATCAGAAATAATATAATATATAACATTTGAGAAGACACTGATTTATACTAAAAATTCTGTAGTTATCTTGTTTAATGTTTTAATGATTTTACAATCTCTATATAGTAAACTATGAACTAATTTATCTGTTTGGCAATGACTTTCTCTCGCTACTTTTCTCAGCCTACCTGCCACACTTTGCCATCAGTCTCTCATTACTTTACATATTTCTTCTTTAAGTCAAATACTTTAGTTTTGCACAGTGAGAAACTACAATGTGTTGAATGTAATTTTATTGTATATTTTCCAGCAAGGTGTTGTAATTTCAAATTTAAAATGAATATATTTCGACAATTATATGCCAGATAAACAGTCTGATTCCAGATGGTTTAAACAAAGTCAATAGCACTTTTTAAAAAGTCAGATTGCCCTGTGCAATTGAAAACCTGTTGCTTAATTTTGTGGTCTAAGATAGCAAACATTACAAAATTCCACTAATTAACAATTATGTATGCATGATTATAAACAAGAATATAGGAATGGTGTTTTAGCAATGTGTCTTCTTAATTTTATCTTTAATTAACTTTGTGCATTACTTAAGTCAAATAAAATCCTGAAAAGACTGTCCAGAAACAATTTGTAGTGTGTGTGTTATTTCTACACAGCAGTATATATTTCTATATATCTCTATGTATATTTCTATATTGAAATAGATAGATGTTGCTTCTACTTTTAAGAAATAATCAGTCTCTAAGAAATGCATAATTGCCTAAATTTCTACTTTCAACTACTGTTCTAGGCACTGGAAATATAGAATGAATCAGAAAAGCTCAGTAACTCTAAGGAGTTTACATGTTAATGAGGTAGAAAAATGTAATCAGTAAGTTAAGAAGAATTTTTAGATTATGATAAATTATGCAGGAAATAAACTGAGTGATGTGATAGAAAATTATGCACGTGGGGAAGGTTTATATTGGACAGGGATATCAGAAAAGATGGTATGTAACTGAGGCCTGAAGATAAGAAGGATTTAGTAATATTACAGCAGGGAAATGAGCATTTGAAGTGTGCATTTGAAGTATGACAAAATGTGCAATAGATCTGTTGTCAACGTGATCAAGGGGCAGGGAGGGAGGTGGCTGGCGTCTTGTGAGCAAAGAAGAAAGAGGGTGAAAATAAGACTGAAGTGTGAGCAGGAGAAACCTACAAAATGAGCACACTAATAGTATTAGGTAATTCCACATATTTTCTGTGTATCTTTATTTATTTTCTAATTTTTTAAAATATTTTTATTGGAGTATAGTAGCTTTACAATATTGTGTTAGTTTCTACTGTACAGCAAAGTGAATCAGCTATATGTATACATATATCCCCTCTTTTTTGGATTTCCTTCCCATCTAGGTCACCACAGAGCACTGAGTAGAGTTCCTTGAGCTATACAATAGGTTCTCATTAATTATCTATTTTATATATGGTATCAATAGTGTATATATGTTATCTTTAAATTTAGCTAGTTCAATTCCATAGAAGCTTGCAAATCTGTCATTTCAAGATAATCACAATGATCATTTTTTTGGCCTAGGTTTCAGCTCAAGTAATGAATTGTCCATGGTAAGTTTTTCTGCCCTATAAACTAGAATATTATTAAATTTCTATCATCTCTGGTGCTTATTATGTGTCAGGTTCTAAAATAAGCTCCATATTATATTATTTAATCTTTATAATAAAGCATATATAGAATCTTCCTGGTTTTACAGTTGAGAGAACGAAGGATCATAAAGTTATGCAGAACAAATGGTCTGCACGATTCTGTGTTATATGCTCTCTCTATTGCACAATCACTATGAACATTTGATAGCTCTACCAGCCTTCCACTTCGCCCTGGATTCCTGGCCTCTCTAGGTTCCTGGAATAAGTTACTAGGGAAATATGTCTGGTATCTAATTTTCAAAATTGTAGGCAACTGTTGATTCCCACATAGTAGCAAAAAATAACTCAAAACTAGCTCAGAGAAGTTTGTTTTCATAAAAATAAATATGTATAAAGCACCTCTCCACATTGTACTATCACTGGCTGTCACCTCTGAATTCAATTTATTCTTTATCACTATAACAATCTAAATTTCACCATAAAAATTTTAATCTCATAATAAGAAATGGGCACAGATATACTGACATTGAGTGGGAAAAAAATGAACACATCTTCAATGAAGGAACTAAATTCTACCTACTCCAGTAAGTTCACCTAGAAGTGGCAACCTCTCTCATTTGTTTGGACTTCTCTTAGGACATTTGTTGGTATTTGTGTTGAATTAAGTTTAATTATATTGAAGTGTATGAATACACAGTTTGTCAGATATGTTTTAACGGTTATACTAAACAGCACACAGGTCGGGTTCACTTGGTAGAGTAGGACAATAATAACTGCCTGTGATTATTATTATTCCTCCTGATTGCCGACGTAGGTAACTCAAGAGAAGGGCACAAAGTAATAGATATAAAAAAAAAACAGGGTCCAGCCAGTGTTTTTGTTTAATGTGAATACACTTAAAAATTGCATTGCCATGTACCAGTCTTAAAGCATTGGAACATATAGTTGTAAAATTATATTATTTAAACAGAATCAAAAATATAAATTGCCAAGTACTTCCATAATATTCATGAAGAAAGTTTTTCAAAATTATAGAGATAACCTAAATTAGTGAAATGATAACCATGCTCATGGGTAGGAAGAATTAATATGGTAAAATTTTCATTTTTTCCACAAAACAATATATAAAATTAAGGCAATTTCAATCAAAATGCTGAAAGCTTTTTCTTGGTACTTAAAATGTTGATTCTGGAATATGTAGGGAAAAGCAGAAGAAAAAGAATAAGTAATCATGCTTTAAAGAAGTACAAGTTTACAGAATTTGTCTTATCAGATAATTATAGGTACTATCAAAGTACAGTAATGAAGAAATGTGGTATTGACACACGGATAGAGAAATAAACCAATGTAACACATTTAAGACATCATAAACAGGCCCTCATATATATTGCAGATCACTGGAAAAATCATGATACTTTCATGAAAAGGTGCTGGAACAATTAGCTATCTACTTTAAAAAAATAACAGCAATAAATAAACTGCTTTTATTATTTTGCTTATTTAGGAAGCAATAAACTACTTTTAAAAAATAGTTTCTCCAAATACAAAAATTCAGTTACTAGAGATTAAAGAATGATGTCAAAATAATAAAGTTAGAGCTTTCAGGAAAATAAAGGTAGAATATCTACATCACCAGACAGATTAGTTATGTATTTCTTAAGTAACACATAAAACAAGAGCAACCTCCAATGATTGTGGTCCTTATAAAAAGAGGAAAACCTGTACACAGACACACAGGTGAGAAAGCCATGTGAAGATGGATGAAGACATTGAATAATGCATCTACAAGCCAAGGAATGACAAGGTTTGCTTGCAACCACCAGAAGCTGGAAGCGGAAAAGAAAGATTCCTCTCCTTGAGCCTTTAAAGAAAGCATGGCCCTGACAACAGCTTGATTACAGACTTCTAGCCTCCAAAACTGTGAAAGAATAAATTGCTATTGTTTTAGGCCACACAGTGTGTGGTGCTTTGTTACAGCAGCCCTTGGAAACTAATAGAGCCACTGAGTGGCATTTGTAGTATTCTAAAACTCCCCACATATTGACGCCAAGTATCTTGCGAGGTCACTGTTTAAAGACTTTTGTAGTTCTTTTGACTTCCCCCATTTCGTTATGATGTCTCATTTAGAGTAATATGCGTTTTCATTTATTTCCTTAAACTTCAAGTCGTCCACTTTTAAAATATTTACTTATTTCTTTATCATAGACAAAGAACCTTATTACTCATGGCAGAAGCAGAAGGCAGACTTCACATTTGAGCCAATTACCCTTGGCCTCCTGCCCACTACCTTCACCCCTCAACAAGAGAGTGACACAGATGGGCCTACACAGACTCCAGCACAAACAGTGGGCTGCATTGTAGGAAAGGAACGCTGAGTGTGGGGGGAGTCACTGCTTTTCTAGTGAATGGTAAGCAGACCATGCTCTTTATTCCATAGAGATACTGCCTTGTATAATTACTTGCTGTAAACACAAAGCTGAGAAATAGCCCAGGTAAAGAACTGTTAAGACCTTGCGTTCTTGGCATCCCAATCATGAGCATGTAGGAATGCTCGGGGCCCATGGCATATTGTGTCCTTTCTAGTGTAGAAGAGTGAAAATCTCCCACGGGGAATTTAAGGACCACTGTGGCTTATAGGTAGAGAAGATAAGACACAGAATGAAGGTGCCGGTTTCAAGCCACCACAGTAGAGGTTTTTTTCTGAAGAAAAATCTTAGGTCATGCCAAATCAGACCTATACCCAGAAGTTGAAACATAATGCTCTCACTCTATTGTACATTGATCAAAAACTACACCTGAGGTACAATATTCATTCTGAACATCATATTTTACACTAGCGTATAATACATTACATTAGATTTAAATGGTTGAAAAAAAGTTCAAAGAAGAATATTTCCTGACACGCGAAATTCAAATTTCAGTGCCAATAAGTGATGTTTTAGTGAATACAGTCATATTTATTCCTATAAGTATTATCTGTGGCTGCTTTCCTGCCAAAACGGCAAACTTGTGAACCATAAAGAGACTACAAAACCTAAAATGTTTACTATCTGGCCCTTTATAGAACAAGTTGATGAATCTGCTTGTACACAATGGGGTAGGGGTTTAGCTCTATTGGCTAAGCCAAACGCCAGGCAAATTAATAAAAGGAGCAGCAACTTACAGGATATAGGGGAAGGGAGTGAGAAGGTTAGGAAATAAAAAAACAGTTAGGAGAGCTTTGAAGCATGGAAGTAAAGGGGTATATTGGCACATCACCAGAACTCCAGGTTGAGAAGGAAAGGATGAAGTCTGTTCAGGAAACAAGCAGCCAAAGCTGTCCAGAGAACTCTGGATGAGCCATGACGCCCTCTGCTGACCACTCCATGCCTGTGCGCCTGAAACCCTTTTTGTTTTGTTTTGTTTTTGTTTGTTTTTTACATATTCATGTATCTATTCTTTTTCAAATTATTTTGCCCATTTATGAAAACTTTTCTTAGTGAGATTGGAGGCAGGCAGTAGGTGGAGAATATGAGAGGGTTATTTGAGACGGTTACCTGAGATGGGTTTTAAATAAGGATGGCAAGATAGTTTTCATTGAGAAAATAAGGCACATGATAATATCTAAATGAAGTGAAAGAAGCTGCACTTATTTTTTAAAGATCCCAAATGATGAAGAAGTGTTTGGGACCATTTGTAAAACGTGTTAGGCTGTCAAATGTGAGATATAAACCAGTATTTTTGTGAAGGTATTGAACCTATCTCTAGGAGTACCATTTCAACTGCTGAATTAAAACATTAGGCACAGCTTTTATTAGAAACACAGAAAATGCATTACTTCACAAGCGATCACATTCCCTTTGAAGTATTTGAATAGAGTTTAATTTAAAAGTATCACAATTAGGGCTTCCCTGGTGGCGCAGTGGTTGGGAGCCCGCCTGCCGATGCAGGGGACACGGATTTGTGCCCCGGTCCGGGAAGATCCACATGCCGTGAAGCGGCTGGGCCCGTGAGCCATGGCTGCTGAGCCTGCGCGTCCGGAGCCTGTGCTCCGCAGCGGGAGAGGCCACAACAGTGAGAGGCTCGCGTACCGCAAAACAACAACAACAAAAATTATCACAATTGGATAATCTGTAGTCTCTGACACTAAAATTATTATCATGCAGAAGATGCAGGCATACCTTTTTGGAAGAAATTTTCTCACTACATTGCTTAATTTTAGCCATTTTCCCCTCAGACTTCTGGCATTCTAACACAATAAAGTAAATAATAAAGATAAAGGAAAATTTTAGTGCTGAATGGACTCAATAGTCAACAACAAAAATGCATTACAATATATATAAATCAAGTTTCAGCTAAAAATATGTAAAGGTTTTTTTGCCAAATGATCATTTAAAAAATCATTTTTGAATTCTTCATTGCTAAGACAATTAGGTGTTATTGACAATTGTAGGATTAAGTCAAGCAATTTGTCCTAACAAGTGAAGATTATAGTTGAGTATACATTTTGCTGTGTATATAAACCATGTAACCCAAAATATAACTGCATAGAGTATCTAAAATAAAAAAATAGCAAATACCATATAACAAATTAATACTTTATATAGGTATAACTAATTACTTAATAAATATTTTTACAATATAGTCCAGGTGGTTTACTTTGTTCCCTTACCATTTTCTTTCCTTAAAGATTATTCACATTAATTTATTGTATTAAACAAACCCTTAACTAACTGATTAACTGTCAAATTTAGGGCTTAAACAATCAATGCAAGTCTCTTTTATAGTAAATTACTTTCTACCAGGGACTAAACCTACTGTTAAAATGTATACGCTTTTATGAACTGTCCATATAAGGTGTTTGGGAATCACATGGCCACTTAATGCCACGGGATTGAATAACTAAAGGACATACAGTTATCTCTTTTTCATTGTTGTATTTCTTTTTTTTTCTTTTTGAAATGTGACCATAATATTTTTACATTTTGGAAGTGCCCGTAAGGTTGTTCTGAATCCCTTTCTATCCATAAAAATGGCTTCTCTGTCACTCTCAAAACTTATTATGAAATTCAGTAATATATGGAAATATTTTGTATATTTCAGAGGAAAGTATTACTTTATATCTTTTTTCTAGGCTCTTCTACCACAGATAAGTTACTATATATAACTCAAAATTTTGTAAATCGATTTTTTCCTTCTTGCATGCAACTTATTCTTTACTCTTTGATCATCTTTCATTTCCCTGAAGCATGTTCTATGGTAAATATAAGCAGCTTCTCAAATTTTTTTCTTATTTCAAATCTGAAGTTAGTATTAATAGATAGACCTCTCTCTCTGTCTCTCTTTCTGTGAGTGTGTGTGTGTGTGTGTGTGTGTGTGTATGCATGTGTGTGTGTCTTACATCGCTAGAGATAAGGCACTGGATATATTTACACAATTTACTCATGTATATCTCATAAAACAAACTTAACTAAAAGGTAAGGCAAATTAACTCATCAGAAGAGCACGTTAAATAAGGCCAGTTTCTATACTGAGAAAGTAAAATATAACATGATCATGATATGGGAAAACTTAGGTGACGAATATAATTTTGAAAATGCAGTCCGTTAAAAAATAATTCATCTTAGGAAGGCTAGGAAAATATGGAGAATAGACACTAATATTTTGAAAATAACATTTAAAATTCAATTTTAGTGTATAAAAGTAAAAAATGCTATTGGTTGATAAAATATATTTCACAAATAAACATACATGTTCTTCCTATATTAGGCTTTTTTCTCCCTCCAAATAAAAATGTTCATTATAGCAAAGAATGCCACAATATAGTGAGGTGTGGCTTGTCAGTAAGACCCCAATTTTATTAACCTGCCCAAAATAATAATGGTCTTAATGAGTTATGCTAAATTTTTTTTCAACTATTTAAAAATCTTTCCCTAAAAATGTATTATGAAATGTGTTACAATATGAGAAATTCATGGATTACATGAAACACATTTTTCCAGGTAATTCATGATTTGAAATTTATTCTAATAATTCTTTTTCATTTTATTATGTTACTATGAAAGGAGATAAAAATAGTGATACATTTTTAAAAGACTATGAAAGCAGTGGTACAGATTATTAAATTGGGTTCTGAGATAAAAATATATTGAAAGATGCCTTTATCACTCACTAGCTATGTTACTTTGAGCTTCAATTTCCTTATCTCTAAAACGTATAATAGTAGTATCTTATTCATAAGAATGTCTTGAAGATTTAATGAATATTGAAAGTTCTTATCTCAGTAACTGGTTCACAAGGCTAAATAATGTTTAATGAATGATGCTGTTTTCATTAGCATTATTGATAATTAGGATCATTTAAGTGTTATCTTCCCAATTCCTTTTCTTATTGGAGATCAGTTTGCCTTATTAGCATATATAATTGTTAATTGTAAGATAATATTCCTTTTCTTAATGTATGGTAGCCTAATATTCATTTTAAAAATTTCATCTGAAAGTGAAGAGACAAGTGGTGAAAACTATCTACTGCCTGTGTAGCTATGGTCTTATCTTAGGTCAAGGAGGAAAATGTGAGGCTCCCTTGTATATATATGACAGAGAAACCTGGGCTTTCATTTCTCCATGAGAGTGTGAGAAGAGATGATTGTGAAAGGAGAAGTGGAAGGAAAATGACTCCTTAGTTACACAGCACTTTTGTGGAGCCACATTTGTCACTGGTCCCTAGTTAAAGCCTCTTCAGAAGGTCCATTTTTCACCCCCAAATTGAACAGTTTCAAATTGAACACTTTCCCTGGCTAAATTGCTCACTCTCTCTCCATGCTTTGTATGAAGATCTTGCATCTGACGTTTCAGGTGCAGAGCGTTTTTGCTATGAATAGTGTTCTTTGTGTATTCATGCCAGAGGCTCACGTATTTATGATTATTTTTCTTTCCTCAATCACTGACCAAAAAGAGAGCCAGACTCTGATGAATGTCAAGTAACTCAGAGATATGAATACCAAGTTGGCCTGAGTGACTTGAGAGAGATGAATTATTGAACATAAATGGATCATGTCAGCAAAGAATTGTGACTGGAATATGTAAGAGTTTATGCTCTTTTTCTTTTTTAAGTCATCAGAAATGGGAAAAATACAGATATGATGATTAAATTATACATTTAAAGAGGAACCATAAATAATTATGAACCAAATAAAATCAACACCTTACTAGTACTTCTGAAAAATTAAAATGTGGCTGTCAGATGAACTGTACAGCCTGTTTACATCTAATTTTATATAAATATTTAAATATTGACTATGATTCACAAGGTATTTAAGTCCCATGAATAAACAAGACATACACAATCATATGGAATATAGATTTATGTATATGAAATAGGCTTGCTATTCTAGTAAAAATTATTTGGGTTCCTATTACAGTATATATATAAATGAATAAACTAGAAAATAATTGCCATCTGGTAAAATGCATTATAGATATATTTATTTTAAACACATTTTTATTCATTTAGTCCTTACTAATTAGATCAGTGTGTTCTCATTCATTAATTTGATAAAGCACACATATAATTTGCTGGTATATTTGGGATTTTTAAAGTTCTGTTATTGATTATCTCATTTTAGAGGATGATGCAATAAAAGCTAACTGCTAACCTATTTCTGGAGAATTTCCTACATAAATTATATCTCATCGCCAAAGGAAAGAACTAGGGAGAAAAAACAGTATTTAAAAGTTGATAATGATAACTTTAAGTGAATAGAACTGCTGGCTGAACTGGGTGAGACTTTTCTGTACTTTTCTTTTTAAAATTTATTAGTTTCTATTAACTTAGTCGCAGAAAGAAAGGAAAACCAATTGAACTAATAATAGCTATGTGTCAGTCCTGTAAGTGATTCCTTGAAAGAGAAAACAGTGAGCTGCCAGCTCCTTCTTCTGAAGTAATGGCCTTGGGAAAATTTGATCATTATGGAATTTATGCAGTCTTCAGAGTTAAGAGTCTGGAGGAGGCAGATGATAAACATTCTGAGGCATCATCACAATATAAGGCTGCTAGGGTTGCCTTATATTTACCATGTTCAGAGCATACCTGAAACCCATTCTCTGACTACCCTTCTCAATAAGAGGTGGGGTCTTCAGTGGCTTAATATGGCCAATAAATTATATAGGGAGCTATTAATAACCATATTCTTCATTAAGTACATCCATCCGCAGTGGGAAATGGACTTGAGGGCAAGACCAAGTGAAAGGAACAAGGGAGTTGGCACCACTTATTTACCCCTTCCTTCTTTGACAATTATATTATTTAAGTTGTACTATTACCACTCAGCTTCACCCTTACCCCTCCCCTCAACCCAAACATAACTTCTCTAAGTGTATGCTGCTCTTGCTCAACTTGACTTGGATAATATATTTTTCTAGTTAACTTAAAGGTTATTCTGTAACAATCAAACACTGTGTAAATGACATGCATGTAATGGTGTTAAAGCAGACATGGCTTATTCTTAAGGCAGTAGGGGAAGATCATTTCACTCAAGTCAATTTTTTCTTAGAGGCTCAGCTGAGTAATTAGAAGGTTAAAAAGGGCCATGTGCAGAATCTTGCTAGTCTATAAAATTACCTTAATTCACTATTAGAAAATGCAGGAGACTATACGAGACCTGTCTAGTAGAACTTTTTTGCACTGACGGAAAGATTACCTACTCTGTACTGTCCAGTACAATAGGCACTAGCCATATTAAGTTACTGGGCTCTTGACATGTGACTTGTGTGATTGAAAACTGAATTTTAAATTTTATTTAGCTTATATTGATTTAAAATTAACTTTAAATTGACATAGTTGGCTTTTAGATTATATATATATATATATATATATATATATATATATATATACACATATATAATTTTAGGCTTACAAAAAGTTTGCCAAATAATTCCTATACACGTCATACCCTAACGTTGACATTTTACTTAACCATACTACAATTTTCAAAATAAAGCAATTAATATTGGCATCATACTGTTAGTTAAACTAAAGTCCTTATTTACATTTTATCAAGTTTTTCACTCATGTTTTCCTATTTTTGCTCTAGTATCCAATGTAGGCTTCCATATTGCATTCGTTGTTACTTCTCCTTAGTTTCTTCCATTCTGTGCCAGTTCTCAGTTGTTCCTTGTATCCTTGAAGAATACTGTTTAGTTATTTATTTGATAGAATGGCCCAACACTTGGGTATATCTGATGTTTTCTCTTAATTAGATTGATTTAGGTTATGCATTTTTGGCTAGAACACCACAGAAATAATGCTCCTTCTCAGTGTATCACATCAGGGAATACATGATGCTGATACTTATTTACCTTGTTCAACTGGTTAAGATGTCTTCTATAAAACTTCTTCTCACTAAAGGTATTATTTTTTTCTTTCATGATTAATAAATATATTGGGGGAAAATAACTTGAGAATATGCTAATAACCTATTTTTCCTCAAACTTTTTGCCCAATAGTTTTATCACCCATTTATTTCAATCAGAATAAACTCATAGACATTTATTTCATTCTATGAGTTATAATTCAGTATTATTGTCATTTATTACTTAAATTGTTCCATCATTGGCCTTTGGGAGTAATATATACAAAAAAACAAATGATCTATTAAATAAGTTGTGCAGTTATGTGATTGAATGACTACTATAAAAGTCAAGTTTCAAGCTTTTTAATATTTAATAACATTAAACATTTAGAATTACTATTTAATAATTTTGAACCTGTATAACCTGTATTTTGAAATTCTCTAAAATATTCAAATATTGTTGAAATTTTAAAAATACAGTGGGATTTTGAAGATATTTTATAAAATATCTCATTATTTTACATAGGTGGAAAATTAATCTCAAAATGAAAAAGTAAGTGGGGAAGATCATACAATTGCAGAATTAGAAATAAAAATAAAGATGTTGCTTTTGATCAGTTTCTATAACAATAACTCCATCTCTTTTTTTTTCCACTTCCTCTTCCCTTTTTTTCTTGCTTGTTTTATCTATTGTCTAATTATACATATACCCATATACATAAATGCATAGATTGCTTAATATCTAAACTTTTTTCAAAATTTTATTTTATTCAGCCCTAAACTAGGTACCCTAATATCCTTTAACTACTTTTGTCCTTAATATATTGTTTATCTAAGTGGTGTATTATTTTTTTTTTAGTAGTTACTCATAATTATTTGCTTCTTGTTTAGGTTGCAGGCAACTTTAAGGCCTAAATAATTTTTTGCTATACTGCAAAGGAATTTTTGGCTATTGCAGTATAGCAAAAAAATTAGAAAGTTAAACTCCTTTATGGAGTTATCATTTTTGAGTAATAACTCAAGGCTGGGAAAGCCATGGTAAAATGGACTTGAATTGGGCATTTATACAGGTAAGCATGGAATTTGGGCAAAACATATTTGTAAAATTTGGAAGTAAAAGGTAACTTATAACAAAATATCATTTAACATCTATACTATACTAAAACTATCATAATAGTATGATTATTAACTCCAAGTTATATTTACCAAAATACAATAAAAGCAAAGGACAAAAAGATGTGAAAGTGACTTTACATATAAACTGCCCAAAAATTATCATGTTATTTTTTTATTTAAAAAATGTGATATAAATTAAATACTGATGTGAATACTTGGAAACTATTCATTATGCAACTTAAACAAGCAGGTGTATCTACCAAAAAAACACTGACTATAAGAACATAGATTATTGCAATATATATTTCTTTCCTGGATTAGTAAAACGTTTAAAGAGATCACATTTAGGTGTCAGGCACCTTTATGATGCTCTTTTTTAAAAAAAAAATTTTATTGGGGTATAATTGCTTTACAATGGTGTGTTAGTTTCTGCTTTTTAACAAAGTGAATCAGCTATACATATACATATATCTCCATATCTCCTCCCTCTTTTTTTCTTAACATCTTTATTGTAGTATAATTGCTTTACAATGGTATGTTACTTTCTGCTTTATAACAAAGTGAATCAGCTATTACAATGCTCTTTGATCTCAAAAGCTTTAGAGCTGAAAGGATTTGGAAGTTGTCCTCAGCAACTGCAGAAAGCTGCCATCTTATTTGATATCCCTTTGATATTTGGCCTCTTTTTAGTTCTATGGATTCAGAAGTCTTTTGGGGTCATGCATTAATATTCAGTGAACAATGCTACTGTCTTCATATATAGAAGAAAATATTTTAGAATATTTTTAATACCAAATATTTTCTTTAGTTCCAAATTATCAAAAATCCTATAAAATTTAAACTAATTTTCTTGTCCACCTTTTTTTCCTTCATCAACCTAGAAACAGTATAATAGTTTTCTGTCCTAACTCCAGTTTTGTCATAATCCCAAGCAGAGGGATTTATCATTTTTCACCAAGTAAATCCGGTAATATAAATAAAACAAAACAACAATAATGTAAGAACAAAATGTCAATAGCTGAGCAAATTTTCTCCCTTAGTTTTATTTCCCTAATTCAATTGGAACTCATAAAAGTTTCTATAAAATGAAAAGTCAAAATGAAATAAAAACTTTAAATTGGTTTATCAGAATTATTACCAAAGTCATCATTTCTTTTGATAGATCCATTAAAAAGTGGAATAAGAAATAAAATGTAAGCTTATTTGAAGAGTGTTACTTATTTTATTTTTGTAAAGATCTGTTTTCTCTAAGAAATAATCAAGCCTTTTTAGGATTTCTAAGTAACACAGTATTTACCAATGCTAGCCTTACTAAGCATAAAGCTTAACATTTTTAAAGGTAGAAAAATAGAAGTTATATCTTTATTTTTAATGAATTTGAATGTCAGGAAAGATGACAGCATTTTAAGCATTACAATAAGAAAGAGACAACTGCTTGGTCAGAAGTATTTTTCTGCATAAAATTCATGTCTTAGGGCTTCCCTGGTGGCGCAGTTGTTGAGAGTCCGCCTGCCGATGCAGGGGACGTGGGTTCGTGCCCCGGTCCAGGAAGATCCCACGTGCCGCAGAGCGGCTGGGCCCTTGAGCCATGGCCGTTGAGCCTGCGCGTCTGGAGCCTGTGCTCCACAACGGGAGAGGCCACAACAGTGAGAGGCCCGCGTACCGCAAAAAATTTAAAAAATAAAAAAATTCATGTCTTAATTTTCTCCTATGCTCTTCTCAAAAGCTAAACGTACAACTGCATGCCAATCTACTTCCCGTTATCTGATTATACATTCTGTCTACATAAATTTGCTCACAACCTTTCACCAATTGAATATTTTTACTATCCTCATTGTCAACCAGATCATAAAAATCTTATACATTATAAATTAACTGCACATTTAAAAATATTTGAATTCTGTTATAAGCATATAAAATATATATGTAATATATATGTAAGCCATGACATATAATAATAAAATGAAACCATGGAAACTTTGGCCATGAAACCACTGCTTATCTTGAGAATTACATTATCAAAACCCTGGTATTTAATTATGTGCTGTACTTTATTCAATCCTTTCACCTGACACAAGAGGCAGCTAAGATATAGAATTTTGTATTTGTTATTATCTTCCTCTATGTTATATACATTTATCACAAATATATACATCCCCACACAATATAATGTGTAGCTTAGGTTATTTTTAAACTTTGTATAAACATTTTAATATTTATGACAACTTTTTGTTCATGCAACATTAAATATAGTAGATATGTCCACAATGTAGTATTTCATTGTAATTCATTTTCTTGGCTTGGATGGTACAAGCTAATCATAGTTGCCTTGTTTATTTAGATACAACCCTACATTCTCTCATGATATGACCACTATTACTATAAACTCACTCTTCTCAATAGAACTTTCTCAATCATAGTGTGAGTAATTTAGTTTTCAGAATTTTGGACACATTTAAATACAGAATATTTTAAAGGTTTTTGGTCATGGGTGGCATAGCTGTGCTTTATTTGAAATGTTTGAAGTTAATTTTTATAATCATTTTTTTTAAAATTTATTTATTTATTTTTGCGGTACGCTGGCCTCTCACTGTTGGGGCCTCTCCCATTGCGGAGCACAGGCTCCGGACGCACAGGTTCAGTGGCCATGGCTCACGGGCCCAGCCGCTCCGCGGCATGTGGGATCCTCCCAGACTGGGGCACGAACCCGCATCCCCTGCATCGGCAGGCGGACTCTCAACCACTACGCCACCAGGGAAGCCCCTGTTTTTAATTTTTCTTTTCCTAAAATCTTCATGTGTTTTCCCCTTGGGCCTTCCTGAAACCTAAGCTGTCAAAATTAGTACTACAGATATTTATTATTTTTACTCTTACGCCAAAGGATTCATCTTTTTGGGCATAAGCAAATCTATCAGGTAATTCCAATACTATACTCTCTAACTTCTCAGGGATAGAAAATAAAATTATATTTGATCAAATTATCTCATTTTAGCTAAGTGATACTTCCCACAGCCATCTCTCTTTGGTATTGAAGCCTATGGACAAGTACTCCTCTGTGGTTTTTAGATTCTGTCAAAAAAAAAAAAAAACCCAAACCAATCAATTCTTCCACCTAGCTGGGAGATCAGCAAAATACCCCCATGACGTGTAATTTTTATTTTATTCTTTTTCATTTTCATGAAAAATTTTTAAAATATTTCTAGAGAATGAATAGGAATTAATACTTCTTAAGCACTGACTGAAAATCGTGCTAACAACACTATAGGGTTTGCTGATTTTTCTCTAACAGATGAGAAAAGAATGAACAGATTTGCCTGTTTTGGAGTTGCACTGTAGATTCTTCAAATAGTTCTTTTTTTTTAATATTCCTTTTTTTCTCTAAGAGTTTATACTTATTATCTGAAAGCGTATTAGTTCAATATAGGTTACTTTGCTATTCTTGGAATAGAAAAACTTCCTGAAATTTAAATTTTATGTTATCTTCATATTGTAAATTCCTCTTAAGAAACAATCAAATAATGTAAATCTATGAACATTGGAATAATATGTCTAAGCTTTTCACTCATACTGTCATTTCTTAGGGAAAAAAAGAAGGGCAGTTTGGAAAACATTATCTAAATAAAAATTTTAATAATGTTTTTTTACTAATTTTTTCTAATTAATGTTTACAAACATAGCAACTAGTTTATATTTATAAGTAACTAGATAAAGATTCACTTAATTTGTGATTCCCTACGTAGTTTTTATGTGAGCGTTTTCCATTTTTTAAGTGAAAGATGCTACTACAAAGCCTGACTAAATATAGAAAGCACTGCAGATGGAAAGATACCATCATTTGATTATCAACATCAATATTTTAGTGACATCTGACAAATGCAAACAAAGAACTAATGCTGATATTGAAAGGTACTGGCTATGATTATCAGGGAATAACTAGGTGGGCTACATTCTTAAATAAGATGCCAGTGAAATGTCGCTTCCTAGAAAACAAAACAACAACAACAAACACCCACCTAAATGGTTGTTTTATTTCGAGTAGAAAATGATTTTTAATTGCAATTTCATTTGGGTATTTCCATGTAATTTGTTGATTGTTTAACAAGTTTTAAGGTGATATTCCCTGAGACTCCTTTGTAACTTCATATATTAAAAATAATATATATAACATAAATAATCTTTTGCTATTTTTCTTGTCCTTGAAACAGAATGTTTATATTTTCTGGGATTTTTATTCTGGCACACTTAAGTATTTTCAAACAATTGTATCCAACATACAGAAGAATACAGTTAATATTATGGAAATGATTCAATTTACTGAAATGTAATAGTCATTTACTTATTAAATACAAGGTCACAATATTATCATGTCCTCTTAATTTTTGACATATTCCACCAACTTTTCTAGCTAAAGATTGATCTTTAGCCTCTGCCTGCCATCTAGATTGTCAGATATATAGTTTTATTAGGATTGACTTATCAACCATGAGATGTTGTCAGCCACAACCCTGGAAAGTAAAAATTGTTTATATTTTTCCAGAGTTCCAAAATGTGCTCAGGCAAACCTTCTAGTATTTATGCCCCATTATAAGGTATTCCCTCAATGACCATTCATTTTAGTTCAAGGCCAAGACCCTTAAATAAAAATGAATATTTGTTATGCATCACATTTGGCAAGTGAGTAGAACTGTGGTTAGATGTAAAAAGACTTCTTCTAGGATATAACATGCCATATATCCCTGTAAATAACTCATTTTATGTGATAAAAGTTCCACTGTGAGAAGGATTATTCCCATAGATTAGGATATTTTTTTTTTCTGTTTTCTTCTATTAGAAGTTGTTTAGACCTTGTAGAAATCATTGTTTGTATTTGATGGAAAATTCTCTAGTTCTTACATTTCCAAGCTTAGAATGCGCTGCTTTACTGCTAAGGTAATTAGCTAATATATATTGTTACCACATGCAAACAGTCATGCTAGATATTGTGAGACAAAAATAATTAGAATAATAAATAAAGCAGAATCCTTGCTTATGGAGCCCATAACTTAATAAATATATATCTCCCCAATGCCTCTTAAATCTATTTGGCAAGAATTGATCTTTAAAATATCTGCCCATGTAACAGCTAGCATTAAATAAGTGTACACTGGTGTTTTTCAAAGGCTAAAATTGAAGCCTATTGCCTTGTCCTACTGTATTTTCTAATTCCCTTCTTTAGCATCCAATTTCTTTCCATAGTTACCTATGCACAAATCACACGCATTTGACCTAGTGCTTCCTGCACCTCCTCTTCTTTTGCTTTAATTTTTACGGGGCAGCCAGATGGTGTCTGGCCCTCACTCATCTATAATGCCCAAGCCAGCATCACCCCTGGTCTAACCCCAAACCTACCTCCTGGCTGGACTTCTGGAAGGAATCATTCTAAACAAGCAAAAAAGAATAGGAGAGTTATAATCCATTAAAAAACTATTTCCTAATGATTTACATTAGTTTTCATGAACCCTATAAGAAATATAAAATACTTTGTACTTATAAGGATTACTAAAAGATTTTTTTTTTGGCCAAATTCATCAGTTCCATTTCTCTTCTTTCTTTTTTCCTTTAATCTACTTTATTTAATGCACATGAAAAGAATCCCTGACTGGACTATATGATTTGTGTTCATATATTTGGTAGAAGTCTTGTTTTGGGGTGGATCTGGAAGACTGCAAAGAGTTAGGGCATCTCATTGAAGGTTGCTATTTCTGTGGGCATTTAAAAAGAAGCAATGGCTGAGTCACAGTTCATTATGTCTTTATCATCTAAAATAATTATGTCTGATTTGAAGAAACGTGAGATGGAATAGTCATGATGTGCTCCCTACCTATTATTCCAGTTTCTTATTTTGCTGTATTTTACCACTTTCCAAGCATCCTTACACATGCACTTGCATTCTTGGATTATCAGGTTGTTAATACTTCCCCAAAGGCATCATGAAGTTTCATACTTCTATGTAAATATATTTATTTTTGCCACTTAATCAGGAACCCCTTCTTATTCTTTTAAGCTTAAGCATCTTGTATTTAGGCTCTAAACTTAGGTCAGAAGTTATGTTTTCTATGAAGCTTTGTTATTACAGTGTCCACCTTAATACACTCCTTTTATATTTTGCCTATACTTCTAGTGGTATATATATATATATACACATATATATATATATACATATATATATATATGTATATATATATATATAAAACTGTTGAATTTATTTATTTGGCTGTTATCCTATATTTGAGCTCCTTGAAGGCAGAAATTGTATTGTATTCAGCAATCTGCCTTCAGTTAACAGAAGTTATTATACATAAGATGCTCAATAAAAAATCAATCACCAACTGATTGGCTGAATGAGTGTGTGGAATGGTAGTTCAGATATGTATGCAGGCTGTAAGACAAGCATGTTGATTTGAAAAATGACTCTCTTCCCTTTCCAAATGGAATATTATCAAGATAGTGCCCTCCTATCCCTGAATTATGAACTTAATGTCTACATATTTACTATAATAGTATATGTTACATAAAATTTTATAAAATATACACTCTTTTAAAAATTCATTCAGAGACTATAGACAGCAGACTTGACTCCTCTCTGGCTGGGAACAATCTCTTGTTATATTGGATAGCAGGCCATAGTGGAGACTGCTACAGGTTGCAAATGTAACTATAATGTGTACCTACGTGACCATGGCATTTGAAAGACTGAACATTTACTAGACGTTGCTATAATTTAGAGCCTTGAAAATAATAGTACTGATGTTGGGGGATTCAAACTCTAATTCATGCTAAAACATCATTGCCATCTTGCTCCCTGCCAAAATGTTAACTCAAGTCATGGGTCACTAGATAAATCTTCAGATGCTTCTAAGATCTATGCAGATCAGTTAAATGTGAAGGTGTTGCATCCTACATGAAATAGGTTTAAAGGTTCTGTTAAATGAGAGTATACAGAATGCCTTCTTAAAAACATTGATATTAAGAAACATATAAACACAATCTTCAAAAATCTAAAACAAGAAATCTTCGCATTGACCAAATCAGATAAAACTTTTGGCTAAGCAAAACAAGACAAGGTAGGATGCCATAACGATCACTGCTAGACCAAAAGCAAAGAATTCTTATCCATAATTTTTCTTACTCTTGAATTGAACTATTTGAGTCTCCTTGCAATTCCTAGCTCTGCACACTCACTTTGCTAGATGATTATCATCTCCCTCAGTTTTTAAAAACTTTTAAAAACAGCTTTATTGAGGTATAATTGGTATCTAAACACTACACCTATTTAATGTAAACAACTTGATGATTTAGGATATGTGTGTACACCCGTGAACTACAGTCAAGGTAATGGACATATCCATGAATTCCAAAAGTTTCCTTGTATCCCTTTGTTCTTTGTTTCTTTTTAAATTTCATTTTATCATTTTGTTTTCTTTTTTGTGGTAAGAACACTGAAGATGAGATCTACCCTCTTAATAAATGTTTAAGTGCACAATACAGTATTGTTAATTATAGGCACTATGGTTACACAGTAGATCTCTAGAACTTATTTGCTTTAATGACTGAAACTTTATACCCATTGAACAACAGCTTCTCATCCTCTTCACCTCCAGCCCTTGGCTACCACCATTCTGTACTCTGTTTCTTTAAGTTTGACTAGTTTAGATAGTTCATATAAGTAGAATCATGCATGATATGTTCTTCTATGAATGGCTTATTTCATTTAACATAATGTCCTCCAAGTTCATCCATGTTGTTGCATATGTTGGGATTTCCTTCTTTTTTATGGATGAATAATATTCCATTGTAGGAATATACCACATTTTCGTTATCTATTCATCCATCCATGGACACATAGGTTCTCCATATTTTGGCTATTGTGAATAATACTGCAACGAACATGGGAGTGCAGATATCCTCTTCAAGATCCTGCTTTCAATTCTTTTGGCTATGTACCCAGAGGTGGAATTACTAGATTATATAATAATTCTATTTTTAATATTTCAAGGAAATGCCATACTGCTGTGCTTTCCACGGTGACTGTATTATTTTACAGACCCACCAACAGTGTACAAGATTCCAATTTCTCCAGATGCTCATCAGCACTTGTCTTTTCTTTATAGTAGCAATCTTAACAGATGTGCTTATATCTCATTATAGTTTTGATTTGTATTTCACTAATTATTCCAAGATAATTCGTGATCTTGAGCAACTTTTTATGTATATGTTGGCCATTTGTATGTCTTCTTTTGAGAAATATCTAATCAGGTCCTTTGCCCATTTTTATAATCAGGTTATTTGTCTTTTTGTTATTGAGTTGCAGGAGTTTCTTATATACTTTGAATATTAACCCCTTATGTGATATACAATTTGTGGATGTTTTCTCATATTTTGTAGGTTGTTTTTTTATTCTATTGATTATTTCCTAAAATCACATGATCATCTCAATATATACAGAAAAAGCATTTTAAAAAATTCAACATACTTTCATGATAAAAAAAACTAATCATCAGGGAAATGCAAATCAAAAACACAATGAGATATCACCTCATGCCTGTCAGAATGGCTACCATCAAAAAGAACACAAATAACAAATGTTGGTGAGGATGTGGAGAAAAAGAAACCCTCCCACACTGTTGGTGAGAATGTAAATTGTTGCAGTCACTGTGGAAAACAGTATGGTGGTTTCTCAAAAAACTAAAAATAGAACTACCATGTGACCCAGCAATTCTACTCTTGGGTACATATCAGAAAATAAAAACCCACTAATTTGAAAAAATACATGCACCCCGATGTTTATAGCAGCTTAATTTAAAACTGCCATTGTGTGTGTGTATATATATATATGTATATACAAACACACATACACCTACAATGGAATACTACTCAGTCATAAAAAAGAATGAAATTTTGCCATTTGCAGGAATATGGATGGACTTGGAGGGCATTATGCTAAATGAAATAAGTCAGACAGAGAATGACTAATACTATGTGGAATCTAGAAAATATAACAAACTGTGAGTATAATAAAAAAGAAGCAGACTCACAGATAGAGAACAAACTAGTGGTTATCAGTAGGGAGAGGGAGGGAGGGGAGAGGCAATATAGGGGTGGGGAAGTAGAAGGTACAAACTACTGGGTATAAGATAGGCTGCAAGGATGTATTGTATAACACAGAGAATATAGCCAATATTTTGTTACAACTGTAGATGGTGTGTAACCTTTAAAAATTGTATAAAAAATTAAAAACAAGCAAACAAAACAAAAAAGACTCTTAACTAATTAGGTATAAGAGGAATGTGTCCTAATATAATAAAATATGACAAGCCCACAGCTAACATCATGCTCAATGGTGGAAACTGAAAGCTTTTTCCCTAAGACCAGGAATAAGACTTACCACTTCTATTCAATATAGTACTGAAAATTCTATCCAGAGCAATTAGGGAAGAAAAAAAAAGCATCCATTTCAGAAAGTAAGAAGTAAAATTATCTCTGTGGCAGATGATATGATCTTATATGTAGTAATCCTTGAAGACTCCACCAAAAAAAAGATTAGAACTAATATTTATTGAAGTTGCAGAATATAAAATCAACATATAAAAATTAGTTTCATTTCTATACACTAATAATGAACTATCCAAAAAAGAAATTAAGAAAATTATTTCATTTACAATAGGATCAAATAAAATATGTAGAAATAAACTTAACCAAATAGGTGAAATATTTGTACCCTGAAAACTACAAAATACTGATGAAAGAAGACACAAATAATTGGAAAGATACCCAACGTTCATCGATTGGAAAACTTAATATTGTTAAAATATCCATACTACCCAAAGTGATCTACCGATTCCATGTTACCCCTATCAAAATCCCAATGGTATTTTATAAAGAAAGAAAGAAGAAATCCTAAAATTCACATGGAACCACAAAAGACCTAGAATTGCCAAAGCGATCTTGAGAAAGAAGAGCAAAGCTAAAAACATCACATGTCCTGATTCCAAAATGCATTACAAAGTTATAGTAACTAAAACAGTGTGGCACTGACATAAAGATAGACACATAGACCAATGGAATAGAATAGAGAGCGCCCAAATAAACCCAAACATATACAGTCAACTGATTTTGACAAGGATGCCGCCAAGATTACACAATAGGGAAAAGAGTCTTTTCAACAAATGATGGGAAAACTGAAAATTTATGTGCAAAAAAATGAAACTGGACCTTTGTTTTACACCATACAGAAAGGTAATTCAAGATGGATTAAAAACTCAAAGACCTGAAGCTATAAAACTACCAGAACGAAACACAGAAGAAAAGCTTCTTGCTGTCAGTCTTGTCAATGATTTCTTGGATATGAAAGCAAAAGCACAGATAACAAAAGCAAAAATAGACAAGTGGGACAACATCAAACTAAAAAGCTTCTGCACAGCACAGGAAACAATCACCTCTCCCAGTTTTAAGTACTCCACTATGAACTGTTAGCTTTTTGACCTCAACATTTCAATACAGCTCAGCCTGCAAGTTACATTTTATCTTTATAAGTGTGAAAACTAATTTCCATTAACCCTAGGCTATCAAAAGACCTCCATCTGTACTGGGTTGGTCTCTCCATAGTTATCACAGGATAGGAGAGAACACTGAATTATCTGAATGGCACTCAAAGAGTTATGTTGCAAGAACAACTTTATTTTGAACATTCAAGAGTTTTTTTTCAATTATTCTAAGTCAGCAGGCCAAAAGGTATCATCAGATTTCAGTATGCTTCTTTCACAAAGAGAGTTACACAAAACATTCTCTCTGTTGGATAATACTGCAAAATAGTTTATTTTTTTACATTTTCTGCTTAATTTGCTCCATATCCTGTAAGTTCTTGATGTTTTACTCACAAATAAGTAAAATGTCAACTGTCAACAATTGGCAACATATATCATTTGGACAAATATACCATAATATTGCCTTAAAGGAAATAGTTATAATGATATTTAGCTGTGAAAACCATTTCTTGAGCAGACCTTCATACTGGGTTCATTCAGTATTAGAACTGATATTGAAAATATATCTCTAAGTAAAAGTAAAGAATTTTCATAAAGTTTTTCTTGTAGTAATCCAGGAACTCTAAGAGAATGGCCTCAGATCACTTCCTAATGAAAGCAATTCTTTGGTACATCAAGATAATTTGATCAAAGTAAAAAGTTTCTCATGTCATTATTGAATTATGAATCCTAGACTAACAAGAACAGATAGATTCTCTATTCTTAAGTAATTCATGAAGTCCATATTCTTACATGAAAATCAAAGAACCTAACCAACATTTCAACCATGAAGACAATTATTCTGTTTTGATACTGGAGTTTGGATCAAATTAACTAAGGTAATCTAATGGTGTAAAATGAAAATTGATGAATGATTAAATAGTTATTTTTCTCTTATTCTGGAATAAGAATACTCCTATTATTTCCTATTTCCAGTGATTTAATTATTTCCTTAAATATAATAAAACCACAAATTTTAAAAATCAATAAAGTATAAAACTGAGCCATATATTAGGCAGAAAAATGGAATTTAGTTGCTTACTGTATTTTCTATTTTTCTGTAGTAAATGTAACACATTCACCTTCTTTAGTAGATACTTTTGGATATTTCAGCTTTGAATAGTGAAATTATTCATACTTATGTATGTTTCCAAATTTACTCATCATCATAATGAAGGTGAATGTCTGCATCCTCATTTTCATGCATTTTGGGAAAAGGCACTAGTGTTATGAGGTGGTACAACAAATCCACATAAGAATTTTTGCTTCTTAAATATAGCAATTAGTCAAAAGTCTTTGTAAAGTTCATCTATTTGTACTCTGAAAGAATATTTAATATACAAGTCCGTTGCTTAAAGTGCCTACCACTCCTTTTTGGGGGCAGAAATCCTGCTAGCTTCTTTTTTCCCTAAAAAACATATTAGATTTGTTTTTTTTATTGTAGAGCACACATATCAAGGCAAAGTGATGCACACACAATTACAAATCATTTTGGAGAAAAAAAAGCTTAAAAAAAAAAAATCTGCAACTACTTTTGTTATGCAGTTCCAATCTGAGGAATCCATACTGGCAAAGGAGACTGGGGTCCTAAGAAGGGCTTTTTGATGGTGGCTGCCCCAGATTTCTGCAGCCTCAGGCCTGGACCTCTGTAAGACACCTGTAAGACACCTCTGTAAGACACCACCCTGCAGTGGTGGCAGCCTGGGGACTGGAAGGGCTTCTGCTTTCAGCAGGCCTGGGTCTTGGCCCTGGCTGGCAAGGAGACATTCCTAATGAATCTAGATCAGCCAAACTTTATAGGTTTCAAGGAACTGAGTAGGTGGAAACTGTCAAAGACTTCACTTTTTTTCTTTTCATTATTATTTTAAAAAAGCACCTTCCCCAGCTCCCATACAACTGAGGCAGAGGAGGTGTTACCAAACGAAACTTGGGTTCATTTGCCTTCTTGGAGTAAAACCAATCTACTGATGTTGGGCTGTGGTAAAGGAAAGTGCAGTGTTTATTGCAAGGCCATTCAAGGAGTAGGGCCAGCTAATGCTCAAAAGAACCAAACTCCTTGATGGTTTTCAAGGAAGGGTTTTTAAAGGCAAGGTGAGGGAGAGAGTCGCAGGGTGCGTGATCAACTCCTGCACAATTCTCTGACTGGTTGAGGATAAGGTAACAGAGTGATATCACAGATGTTAACATCATCAATCCTCAGGCACCAGCAAGACTGGGGGTGGCATGCTCATGGTCATCATGCAGTTAGCTTCTTCCAGCTGGTAGGGGTTTTAGTATCTGTTAAGCAACTCAAGAATGTTCATCATACACTGTTATGTATGTCCATCAGGGAGGAACTAAAGATTCTGTGACTCTACTATATGGCTGATCTATTGTTTAAGTTATTACCAGTTCTCCTGACCCAACTGCCATCTTTTGTTATTACATGTTCATATTCTTCCAGTTATTAACTCTTGAGCCAGCCTTTTGTGTCTCAGGGGAGGCCTGGTAGACTAATAATTCTAAAAACAAGACGCAGAGGACATGATGGGGTGCACGGTCTGTCTAGGGAAGGCTCCATAGGGTCCTGCTCAGTTACACAGGCACCTACCCAGTCTGTAGGCCTGAGCTCTGGCCTTGGATGCATGCTGCAGGTGGACAAGGGGGCAAATGCCTTCCTAGGGGAGGCAAGGGGAGAAGCCCCAAATTGGCCAATGTAGGAGAAAGAAAAGGGAAAGAAAAATGCCAGGAGACAACAGAAAAAAAAAAAACCCTCAAAACTATTTCCATAGTTTAGGATGAAATATGTCCCTGCTTTACTCCAAATAAGCAAAAAGGGAGTTGTCACTGTTTTACCATATTATTATAAATTTTGACCAAGGAAAAGACACGAGTGTTTGGAAGTCTCTCCTTACTAAAATTCTTCTTCTGCAGTCCCTATTAGTCTGCAGGAAGACGCATCTCTCACCACTCCCAGTCACCCACAGAGTATCATAAGGGGCTTAGGGCTGCCTCAGTAGCTAAAGATTTCCACCCTCCGGCAGAGCACTGATTGCTGTGGTTAGACTCTATTCAGCATGTGGTTTGGGCATTTGGTAGATTATAAAGAGCATATGAAAATAAATTACTGACTTCTATTTCTCAGTGTTCTGAAATTTCTAATTTTTCATGTTAACAGTAAATAAAATACTGTCTGCTTTGGAGAAATTGAGGAAGTCTTGATTTTAGGAGTCATTTAGATGATTCCAGAAACATGAAATAAAATAACATGAAAATATTTCACTTATTTTGCTGTTTTGACTATCCCTAATCCTTTCCCCTAAAGTTCCCTAAAATCCTCCTGAGGTACAGCAAAAAGCATGAATAATGAGAAGCTTTATTCAGAAACCTACTCCTGAATGAAAAGGTAATCTTGTGCAGAATTTTCCTATTTTTACTCTCATGTATTTTTCAGGAGAGATCACAAAATCTGATGTGAAATATTATCCTTTACTCATTTTTCATTTTTAAAAGAGGAAATTATATTCTACATGTAATATTTTACCACCTTTCCTGTGAACATCCACAGTAACATGGTCAGAACTATACTATGGCACACGCCATTTAAAAAATAATAATAGAGTTTATTTTTCAGAGAAGTTTAGGTTTATAGAAAAAATGAGCAGAAAGTACAGAGAGTTTCCATATAACCACTCTCCTACCCCCTCTCCTCCACACAGTTTCCCCTGTTATTAACATTTTGCATTAATGTGGCAAGTCTGTTAAAATTGATGACATAATATTGATGCCTGTTATTAACTAAAGTCCACAGTTTACATTAGGGTTGACACTTTATCCTGTGTTCTTTGGGTTTTGACAGAAGCATAATGTTATGCATTCACCATTACAGCATCACACAGAATAATTTCACTGCCCTGAGTGTGTCCTGTCCTCCACCTGTTCATCCCTTCTATCTGCCTTCCCAAATCCTGGGAACAACTGATTTTTAAAATCATTTCTAGTTGTGTCTTATGCAGAATGTCATGTAGTTGGAATCATATAGTACGTAACCTTTTCATACTGGCTTCTTTCACTTAGCTATATGTATGTAATACCCTTCCATGTCTTTTTGTGACTTGGTAGCTCATTTCTTTTAATTGCTGAATAATATTCCATTGTTTGGGTATATCACCGTTTGTTTATCCATTTGCCTATTGGTTGTCTCCAGTTTTAGGGAGTTGTAAACAAAGCTGTTATAAACTTCCAAATGCAAGTTATGTGTGAACATATGTTTTTAACTCATTTGTTCACGATTTCTAGAAACATCTAGGAGTGTCATTGCTGGATCATATGGTAAGGCTAAGTTCAGCTTGGAAGAAACTGGTGGACTATCTTGCAAAGTGACTGTTGGATTTCCACCAACAATGAATGAGAGTTTGTATTCCGTAACCTTGCCAGCATTTGGTGCTATCAGTGTTTTTGGATTTCAGTAATTCTAATAAATAGGTGCATAATGGAATCTCATTGTTTTAATTTGTAATTAACTCATGACATATGATATTGAACATCTTTTCATATACTTATTTGCTATCTGTAGATATTCTTTGACAAGATATTTATACACATATTTTGCCCATTTTTAATTGGATTGTCTGTTTTCTTATTCTTAAGTCTAAGAGTTCTTTGCATAATTTGGATACAAGTCCTCTATCAGATAAGTGTTTTTGCAAATATTTTCTCCCAATTTGTAGCTTACCTTTTAATTATCTTAACAGCACTTTTCCTAGAGTAGTTTTTTGTTATAATGAAGTCCAGCTTATCAATTTTGCCTTTCATAGATCATACATTTGGTGTTGTAGCTAAAAAGTCATCACAAACCCAGTTTACATAGATTATCTTCTATTTTAGTTTCTAGAAGTTTTATAGTTTTGTATTGTACATTTAAATCTATTATCCATTTAGAGTTACTTTTATGAAAGGTCATAACATATTTCTACTATAATTTATTCCTGTGATTTTTTGCTATAATATAATCTATAAGAGAATGGGGAGTATTCCCTACTTTAAGTTATATCTCTAACACAAAGATCTGTGTTTGGGATCAATAAATGTTTTTAAATGAATGAATGGGAGAAATGATAGCATGTATATAAATTAACTCTGTAACTATACTGATTATTCCTAATTATTCAATTTTTACACTTTGAAGTACCTTGGCAAATAGCTCAGTATTTCATATTTATAGTGGTATAAGAAAGATAACATAAAGAAAAATATTTAAAATACTACAAATAATTTAGTCTAAAACATTCCAGTGCTTTCTTTTTTTTCTATTTAATGTTTCCCCTTTAAAAATAGGGGGAAAAATAAGCACAACAAATTGCAAGCAGTAACAATCTAGATATAATAGATATTTACAATAATGTCTATAATGTGAAAATCTGCATAAATTTTAATTTCAAATATTTATAACATTTTATTTTAAATAAAAATAAATTTCAGAATGGAGGATACTGCAATTATCTAGATATTTAAGATACATATTGCTTACGTTATAAGATAAAAATGGAGATTTATGTCAAATATTGTAAATAAATTATGCTCAAACAAGCTCAACCCCAATCTTTACAAGCTACCCAAATATTTTTATCTTTGAATATGACAAATTAAGTTGCACATTTAAAGGATTAGCAATTTTGTATATCCAAAATTTTGTATATCAACATGTCTGCTCAGTATTTTAATACACCGATATAGAATTTAAACTGTTCAAATAGAAATGCCTTATGTTTTAATAATATCATAAAATTGGGTCCAGAAAGCACTTTTAGGGTGTTCTGAGTAATTGAAACAAGTCTTACATAATTTAAAATGCTTCTGAATGAGACAGCAGAGACTACTTAGAAGGATAATTCTACAGTATATGGTAGCTAAGGGATTATGGAACAATCCTTATTGGAATTGACGTACTAAGATCTGTATGGAATAAAATATAAGAGAACAGCACTTTTTGATATATACAAGTAACTGCTAATGTAATGAAAATAAAAAACAAGCATAGCAGAAATGTAAAGATACTCTAGAAATATTTAAACATTGATTCAAATTTTTACTATTAAATAATTTGTATATTAAATATATGTTTAGGAGAAAAATGTTTATTCAATTTTATGTTCATTTTAAATTGTAACACTCAATGTATTCATGCCCAATATAAAGTAATATTATATCTTACAGTAGGAAAAAAGGGCAAAGATACGTTTTAAAGAAAAGAGAATTTTCTTCTGAAACTAGTTTTATGTAATTGAATTTTTTAGTGCAAATAAATACAGTAGCATAAATCGACATGTTTAAGGCAGAGGTTTTATTCTTTTTATTTTGAATAAAGGTTTGAGATGTTCATGATTCTTTTTTATTTGAAATCAAAGTGTAGGATTTAACAGGTATGGATATGTAAGTGTGTGTGTGTTTAATAAGTCATAACGTTTCAACTGAGGAAAGTAAATATCAACAAAATTTTGTTGAAGCATGTAGTATCCAGAAAATAATAGTGCCAATTTAATTATTGAGCTATCAGTACTTTGCTAATATATTGAATTGAATTCATTGATATATTCAAGCAAAGACAAAATTACTATTTATTTAACATTATAAAGGAAATATCTATATTGCTTGGGAGGCTAGAGTACAGAATCACTCAGATTCTTAGATATCTAATATTTTGGGATTTATCAGTTGTCTCTTCCTTTTTGATAGATGTGTTTCCTAAATTAAAATCATTCAGTAAGTGTATTAATTTGCATTTTTAAGTAAATAAATCACATCAATAATATTGAAATTTTGTCTTTTGACAGGGCAATTCCACTTCTAGTATTATTATCTTTTACAGGTGTGAAAGGATATTCATTTACAGTTTGTGAAAACTGAATAAGTATAAATGTCTATCAAGAGTAAAATAATTAAATATATTTTGGCACTTCTATATTTTTGAATAAATTTTACCCATTGAAATGAGTTAGACCTATAGTTACTGATCTGTAGAGAAGTAATAATATCATGTTAAACTAAAAAGGGTAACATAAGAAAAATGGAAATGCAAGTCCCTTTGTTCAAAAGTTATCAAGAATTTCAAGATAGCAGCCATAAAGCAAAATCATTTTCCTAATGAAGGCTTATATTTCCTACAGTGCCTTATGCCTAAAAACCACCAAATAGTAAAGGAATACCTGAGATTTTTATTGAAGCAAGTCAGTTAAGTAACACAAAATGTATCACTTTGGCTAATCCTTTTATAAGATGCAGTGTATGCCATTGTCCTTTCAATAAAGCGTAGTGTGTGCACATGAAAAAAAAAAGAATTTCAGGATAGCAATAGCAGAACATTAAAGCATGGATCTTTCTGAGGAGATATTAAGAATTTGTCCAAAATCACAGGGCTACTAAGTAGAAAAGCTGAGATTTGAACTCAGGTAATTTCAGACTGGAACTTGTGCTTATATTTTTTATGCTATAATGCTTCTTTCCCCACCTTATGTTAGAAGACCTAAGTAAAAATGAGTATTATTTTACTGATGCATAACTATCAGAAAAGTTATTGATCTAGAATAAACATCTGAGTCATTTCTATTTTTACAAACATATATTTAACATATCAAAAACTAATGCCATCAGTTTCAACACACTGTAAAAATTGTTACATACATATAAAATTGTTATATATATATAAAACTGGTGTGTGTGTGTGTATATATATATGTATGTTATTCTTTATTCTCTTCCAAACCACAGTGCTTCAGATTAATACATTCTGACTCAAGTTTAGCAAATGATTTCTCTCCTTTAAGTCCAGATGAGAACTAAGAATAAAGCTCACATTGTATTTTCAGTGGCAATAATATAATCTCTTACCCTAAACAACTTCTATTACACTGGTTACTCACTGAAAGCTAATGATTTTATATTAGAACAAATATATAAATGCCTTTTTATATTTAATAATATATTTCAGTATTATTACACAGACCAGTAAGCTCTTTTGTTTTATAAAAGATTAATTTGCCTTTCTTTCTTTTAGAACTTAAATGTTTTGGCATACATTTTTTTATATTTATATAAAATCTCACAGTTTTAATTAGATCAGCATGGTATGATTTAATTAATTATTGAACATGATAACATTTTGTATATAGAAAATACTCCTGTTCTAATAAATTTTATTTTATACTTGATTGGTATATATATTTCTGTTATTTCTCATATGAACCTCCCATTATCATAAGTTATTATTATAAGTACCAGGTTACTGGAATTGTTTTTTGATATTAAAAAATATAATTTTTGTCACTTTTCCTTAAGAACAGTAAGAAAAAGAGACAGTAAGAGATAGAAAGATAGCTAGAGATAGAGACATGAGAGAGAGAGGGAGAGAGAAGTTGTAGGAAAATATATCTATTTTATCCAAAGATGGAATACTTAACTGGATTGTCCATAATAAAAAGGAATACTATGGATTCTTTTTATTTTAAAGAAGGAAAATTTAATAAATCTAATATTCAAAGCTGTTAGGAATGAAGTGTTCTTCTAGGTCCTTTAAATATGCTTTTTATATATTACCTTTAAAAAAGTATGTTTATTCATGTGTTTCACTGAGGAACATAATCAAATCAGTCAAATGTGTGTGAATTTGCACCACTGTCAAAAGGCCCAAAGCAGAATTTGATTATAAAGTGATTTTTCATACACCATAGTACACTAGCATATAACTTTCTGGTTTAACCAGAGATTTATTTTTAAAGATAATAGGAAGTAATAATACTTATGATACAAGTTAAGACATAATTTATTTAAAAATGTGTTAGGATTATAGAACATCCTCAGTTGACTGGATATTTGTTCATTTTATTGACAAATTGTTAATTTGTTCAAATCCCCTTAATTACATTGCTTCAATTTCACTGTATTGCATTTAGTATGTGGTAGCTTTTTTTTCAGAAAGTAACTAATTCCTACTTTATTGTAAAACCAGGGTGATTAAAGAACACAAATATTTAATTTTAATGACTTTTTAAAAGTTTATTTAATCTACTATAAATTACTTATTAATATCTTTTTAGAACTCAACCATATAACATATTCTAGCAGTGTGAGATGTTATATTCCAAACAAAGTTTGTACTTTTAAGGTGCTATGTAATTTTTACTTTAATAACTTGCTGAAAAAAGTAAATATTTTAAAAGAATGTATATACTCCTAATTGATTTTAAAATACTTGATTTTTTTCTGCACCACACTTTCAAAAACAGTTTCTTAATTTTATCCTTTACCATCTGAGTAGGCTGAGAATTTCCCAAATCCTCAAACCCTCATTTGTTTTTTTATTTAACAGTTCTTCCCTCAATTTATTTCCCCCCTCTCACATTTTACTATAAGCAGCAAGAAGGAACCAGGTCACAACCATAACATTTTGCTTGGAAATCGCCTTAGCTAAATATCCAATTTAATCATTTATAAGTTACTCTTTCTACATAAATGAATGAAACAATTCCTCTAAGCTTTCTGCCACTACATAACAAGGATCTCCTTTCCTCCAGTTTCCAGTAACATGCCTCTCACTTCCTTTTAAGCCTCAGCGAGTTGTTAATACCCACATTTCTACTAACAGTTTGTTCAAGGAAATCTAGGCTTTTCATCATGTTCCTTAAAGTTAGCTCTTCTGGTCTTCACTCACTGACCACTTCCAAAGACACTCCCACATTTTAGGTATTTGTCAAGGCAGGACCCCATTTCCAGGTACCAAAATCCATGATAATTTTCTACTGGTGGACAACAAATTCCCACAAACTTAGCAGCTTGCAACAACACTAATTTATTATCTTTCAGTTCTATAGGTCATAAGTCTGGTGGAGTTGGCTGGGTTCTCTGCTTATCAGTCATAGAAGGCTAAAGTCAAATTATCAGCTGGCCTGGGCTCTTATCTGGACACTTTGTGGAAGAATCCTCTTCGAAGCTCATTATGGTTGATGGAGTAATCCAGTTCCTTGTGGTGGTAGGTCTGAAATACCCATTTATTTGTTGGCTGTCAATTGAGATGTGTTCTCTACATCTATAAACTACCTGCCTTGGTTCTTGTCAGACCACCTCTATCTTCAAACCAGCAAGGGTGCAGTGAATCCTTTTCACACTACTAACCTCTCTTTCTTCTGTCACCAGCCAGAGAAAACTCTCTGCTTCTAAAGGAATCATGTAATTAAATTAAGTTCACTGAGAAAATTTACTTTTTGCCATATAATACAAATAAGCACAGGAATAATACAACAAGACAAAAGTCATGAGGGTCATCTTAAAATTCTACCTGCCACATATACTGATTTTTAATTCAATGATTTATCATGTGACCACCTCTTCGAAAAGCGTAGTGTCAACTCTGTTGAAGCTAAAATTTTAGAACAGTTGATCTTCATGATAGCTATCTGATTAGATGACTGCAAGATTAACTTCATTATCAATCTATTCACACTCACCAGTCTCCAGTTTCTCCATTATTTTCCTTGCCTCATCAAGTATTACAGACGAACACTTCTCTACCTCTACTGCCTAGCCCTCACACAATACTACTTACAAAAATAGCCTTTTAAGTTAGATCATAGGCTACAGCAAGTATTTGTCTACACAGAATATGGGTCTACACAAAAACCTGCACACAGATGTTTGTAGAAGCTTTTATTCATAATTGCTAAAACTTGGAAGCAACCATAACACCTTCAGCAGGTGAATGGATAAATAAATGTGGTACACCCAAACAATGGAATATTATTCAGTGCTAGAAATAAGTGCACTATCGAGTCATGAAGAGACATGGAGTAAAGTTAAATGCAACTTAAATGTGTATTACTAAGTAAAAAAAGCCAATCTGGGCTTCCCTGGTGGCGCAGTGGTTGAGAGTCCGCCTGCCGATGCAGGGGGCACGGGTTCGTGCCCCGGTCCGGGAAGATCCCACATGCCGCGGAGCGGCTGGGCCCGTGAGCCATGGCTGCTGAGCCTGCGCACCCGGAGCCTGTGCTCCGCAACGGGAGAGGCCACAGCAGTGAGAGGCCCACGTACTGAAAAAAAAAAAAAAAAAAGCCAATCTGAAAATGCTGCATACTGTATCCAACTGCAGGACATTCTGGAAAAGGCAAACTATGGGGACAGTAAAACGTTCAGTGGTTGCTGTGGGTGGGAGGAAATGAAGAGGCAAAGGCACAGAGGAGTTTTAGGGGAGTAAAAAACTCTGATATTACTTATATGATGTTACTTATAGTGATGGATACTTGTCATTATATATTTGTCCAAAAACAAAGAATGCAGAACACCAAGAGTGAATCATAATGTAAACTGTGAACTTTGGGTGATCATGACGTTTCAGTGTAGGTCCATCAGTTTTAACAAATGTATTGTTCTAGAGATGTTGATAATGGGGAAGGCCATGCATGTACAGGGGCAGAGGGTTTATGTGAGATCTCTGTACCTTCCTTCATCTCAGTTGTGCTGTGAACCTAAAACAACCCTAAAAAAAATTACCTTTTAAAAAAAGGGGAAATTCATGACCTGCCTCTGCCTTGTCCTAATATCAAGTTTATTTGTAAGCTAGCTGGTATAATTTTGATGTATTATTAACTCCCTCAAACAGAATTGTATAACATAAAGAAAAACCTTGCTTTCTTATGCGTGTTCCAACAACGGCATGTAGCAAGGTCAGATACTGGTCAGAGTGAGGACACTACAGAATTCCTAAATTTCTTACGAACTGGTCAAATACTATCAAATTCAAACTCACCTATGCAGGCCTATGGAGGATTGATGATATCATGCATGGGATCTGTTGTCTTACAAGACTGAATTCTAACTCTTTATCTTATTTGTTTTGTAACATTGCACCATTAATTATCTCATCTGAGTGAGGCTTATTTGTAATACTAAGAGTTAATAGTGGAATTACTGTCAATATAGGCAATATATTTTAGCGATCTTCTCCCTCCTTCATAATTCATTTCAAACATCTGTGATTGATTTACAATTCAAGAAATTGAGAACCCTGACAGAAAATGAAATAATTATGCTGTGATTGATACTTGCTTTGTACTATATTTCTCTTATATTCTGATTCATGATTCTGGTTAATTAATGGTACAACATTGGCTGTTTTCAGTGACTAAATTGGAAGGAAATCTTGCCTATAATGAACCTCTGTAATGCACTCAGATTATCTGATGTCACCTTAAAAAACTGTAAAATATCTTTTCACTTCTGCTGTCAGAGAAAAGCCTTAGATTTAACATTTAATTCACACACACACACACGAATAGATTCGTACACATATATCTCTTCATAATATTAAATTTTAAAAGATAAAATAATATGCTCAGGAAAAGCATAATATGCATGAAATTATGGCCTGAATTAGAGTGGATTAAGAGACAAAGAAATTGCTTATCGCTTGTTTTCTGCAGGGGAAAGAATAAAAGGAAATATATTTCATAATACTACCACAAAGAGTTTTAGTCTATAAGAAAACAGAAAGTCTCAACTCCTCAGAAGTAATCTGAAATGAGACACAATTTGCAAGATATCACATGGCAGTGTAATGAATTTTGAAAGTAGTGGAAATTCATAGGGTCTAGTCTCCTGTGAAATTGAGCAATGCATATTCCTCAGCTTGCAAAGAATAAAATAGATCAATACCAGTCAGAACCTAAAGTCTGCTGTGCTATCAGCCTAGAAGAACAAACACAATATGCCATGCTGTTGCTATGTGAACAAGGTCCTTTTGCATGTGAGGGATTTTTTTAAACAAAAATTCAACTAGAATTGCTAATATATGGACAACTGTAATCTTCAAAGTGAAAGAGAATTTCTAGGCATAGGTATTCATTTGAAGAAATTTCTTTTCAATTTGGATTTTATAAGTGTTGCAACTTAAAGCCTTGAGACAATTATAGTCAAGAAACTGAGCCACTTAGGGCAGTTAGTAGATAATTTTCTTATATACAAAGGAAATGTCAAAGTCAGAATACTTATTAGGCAAGTCTTTCTCAAAAACTGCTCTTTAGAAACAATATTTGCTTTCTTACTAGGATAATGACATAACTCTAATGCTGTTTATTAGAATTTCCGTATTCAAAAGACTAAATGAAGCCACTAAATATGAGATAATATTTGTAAAACATATAACTGATAAAAAGCTGATGTCCGAAATATATATGAAGATAGTGTATAAATCAAGAAAGACAGACAACCTAATGGAAAAATGGACAAGAGACTTGAAAAGATACTTAACCAAGGAATAAGTGAAAAGTGTTCAACCACTTTAACAATCACATGAATGCACAGTCTGAAACAATGCACACTGATACATACTCACTTGAATAGTTATGAGAAAAAGACTGGCAAAGCTAAGTGTCAATAAAGATATGGATCGATAGGAATTCTCGTATACTGTTGATGGGAGTGAAAATCTGCCAGCTGGTAAAATTCTCTAAAATATTCTGGATAAGGTGAATATATATATATATACCCAATAGAAATGTTTGTAAATGTTCATCAAAGTATATGAATTAGAATTCTTATTACAACAACATTATTAATAGCTGTCAGAGATCGAAAAAAATCCAATGTTCATCAACAGTAGAATGGATAATGGTATTTATGCTATAGAATACTATGCATCAGAGAAAATCAACTACAGATGTAAGTGACATAAATAATGCACTAAGATAATGCTTAACCAATGAAGGCAAATTCAAAAGAACATACATTATATGATTCCTTTATATAAAGTTCTAAATCAAGCAAATAATTTTATATTTTAAGAAGCTGTGTTACATAATAGTTGCAAACATTGGGTTTCCAGTCAGGGCTGGGGACTCAGCTTCAAGTTATTTGACCTTGGTCAGGTTGCTTCACCACCATGTGCCTCATGTCTTTATTGGCAAAGAAGTCACTGTATTAGCACTAATCTTGTATGGTTTCTACGTGCTCAACGCAATAATGCAAATAAAGTACATCTCAATCTCAAGATTCATGGCACATTGAAAACACTCAATAAACATAATTACATTAATTTAAATAATAATGTATCATTTATAATAAAATGAAATAAGAAAAGCACTAAATAGAAATATCAATGGAAATCTACTTAACTCAAAATTGTACTATGCTGTATATTATGTAATTAATTTCTACTCTCTTGAGTAGCTCAAATATTTTACATTCCTTTTTTTAAATATTCCATTGTATTAAATTCCTTTTGGATTAAAACACATTGAATTGCAGCTGAACCCTGAGTGGCTCAGTATTTAGTACCAGACACGGTTTCAAACATCTAACCCTCTAGGATGAGATTTTGGTACTGGCTTTCTGACCTGCTTTAAGTTTAAAGGCAATGAAGATAAGGCTAACATCAGAGAATGGAACTGTAGTAGTCTAAGGAACATAGTGTCAAAATTGTCACTTAGGGACTTCCCTGTTGGTCCAGCGGTTAAGACTCTGTGCTCCCAATAAAGGGGGTCTGGGTTCGATCACTGGTCAGGGAACTGGAACCCTCATGCTGCAACTAAGAGTCCGCATGCCGCAACTAAAGACCCAGAGCAGACAAATAAATAAATACATATTTTTAAAAAACCCCAAAATTGTCACTTAAATCATCACTTGTGGTTGCCTGGAATACAATGCCTACTGAGGGCATAGCTATGGAGGACCAAGTACTGGCCAAAATAACACTTGTGCTGGGTATGCAAGAGAAAGTGGTTATGGAGTAGGTTAAAGGCTTCTCACAGCACTAAAAAATTGAAGAATGAAACCAACAGGATTTTTTCAATTCAGTGTTCAATGTATATAGAGAGAGCCAGTAAGTTTCTATGATTACCACAAAAAAAAAAAAAAATTCAGATCTCCAAAAACCATACAAAGAATTTGTTACTGGTGGGTGATAAATTATTATGTAGGTTGAATTCACAAAGTTACCAGATATCTTTGGTTATTCATTTGGGAAAAAAATAAGACCTGAGAGTTGGAAGGATGAAATTTGGATAATTCTGAGGATCACAAATTCCAAATCTCACTGAACCTTTCTAGTCAGCAGAAACAGCTCCTCTTCCACTGTCTGAGGCAATCTGTCTTGCATCAACTGGAAATCCGTTAAGACCTTAATTTAGATACCTATCTTTCAAGGACATACCAATTTTCTTCATTCGTACCACTCCTCAGTGAGTCTTGAACTGTAATTATATTCCAAGTCCAGCCTATCCCAGGGTGCCAGTTAAGAAATCGAAACTGGGATAGCAAGAGTGTGCATGGTTTTCAAATTTATGTGTTCAAAACCATAGGTAATTTGTGAAACAGTTTGCTAAACCAAGAGAAGAGGAAAACTGTAAGTTCAAAGTGTTACATCTAGCAGCTAGGAATCTCTCTCTCTCTCTCTTCTTTCTTTCTTTCAGTTAGATCTCTAAAACAGACTCATTGGTAGTATATACTCAGCATGAGATTAAAGTACCAGAAATGTCTGGGTATAGTCAAGAACTGTACAGTTCTTAGTAGCCAAATGTGTCTATCAAGCAATTTAAATGTGGCTATCCAAATGAACATGTGTTTTAAGTGTAAAAAGCACACACCAGATTTTGAAGACATATCTTGACTTGATTTTTATATCTTAAAAGTAAAATATCATTAATGCATTTTTATACTGATTACATGTTGAAGTAATGATATTTTGGATATATTGGAGTAAATAAAATGTATTATTGTTACCTGTTTCTTTTTTTTTTTTTTTTTACAGTACGTGGGCCTCTCACTGTTGTGGCCTTTCCCGTTGCGGACTACAGGCTCCGGACGCACAGGCTCAGCGGCCATGGCTCACGGGCCCAGCCGCTCCGCCGGTTGTGGGATCTTCCCGGACCAGGGCACGAACCCGCGTCCCCTGCATCGGCAGGCGGACTCTCAACCGCTGCGCCACCAGGGAAGCCCACCTGTTTCTTTTAAATGTGGATTGTAGAACATTTAAAATTACATAACTGGCTATCACTGTATTCAATATTATACATCTAGAAAAAAGGATCTAAAGATTTAGAGAGATTGGGGTGTTGACATAAATTTATAATGTACATTTGGTTTATACAACTATTGACTAAGACCCGTAACAGGGCCCAGAAGTTACTCTCTTCACCAATACTTGAACAGCTCTTTGGTGAGGAGAGGGCCAACATTTGGAATCCTGTAGTATAGTTGGGGGATTGTAGACATTGAATTAGACCTGAGTCCTCAGTGGGAAGGATAGACTTCAGCTTTTACACGTCATTGGTCAGTTCTCACAGATACTGTAATGGACAGCAAAGCCAGAGTTAGGATCCCCGTGTTCTGCTGGGCTGTAGTGTAGGATAGAGCATTTGTTCTAAACTCGTCACTAACAAATTCTTCTATTTTTTCCATACCCATAAGGCTTAGGTGTCAAAGAGTAGCTATAGGAGAGGCATAAAAATTTTGTTCCCTGTTTATGGGCCTTAGTATTTAATGCAAAAAATAATTCCACCGGGAGTAACCAAAACCGAATTAATTTTCCTTCACCTAGACTAAACTTAATCAGTCTTCCTTGTGACTCTAGGCTGTAAATTCCTTTCCTCAGAGCATTTACTTTAGAAAATTTGTAACTGTCCATTCCTCAGCTGCCTCTTTGTTACTGCAAATCTTTTTATAAAGACTCTTGTCAATTTTACAACATAAGAACATCTTTCTCAAGGACCTGGGAGCCATCTCTTTGAAATGTAATCATCAAAATAAATAAGGTTCCTTTCGCTCAATCTCTGTGGGAGGGTAAAGCAGGCATTTTGCTCCAACTTGTAAAACTACCACCTCTCATGAAGATACTAGAACATTTACATTTCCTTTGCATAAAGCCAGTTTACAAATACAGATGGCCTATGATCTCCCTTTGCCATCTCTTAAAATTCAGTATTGTTAAGCTCAGGCTGAATTCTGGCCTTTCTCCCCTATTGCAATAGGCTGGAATAAAGTATTCCTTGCATGTTTAACTTTATTCAGTACAATTTTTGCTTTGACAGGAGATTCAACAATGCTTCCATTGTTCTAGAAGCCTAGATTAACTGTCAGCCATTATAGTCTTACCATGTCATGGGACAAATAGGCATAAAAGAGAAGTATGGTATAGACTGAAGCGGTTATTTTTGTTATTCAAATTTGCTACATTATGTGTGTGAGGAAGGTTATACCAGGAACTTGTGGGGTATTCTGCTCTGCCTTATTGTACTGCCCTTTCAGTCATAAAGTTAATAAAAAACTATAGCAACACAATGCAAGCAGGACCACTGAAGGCTACGGTTATGCCTGAATGAAGGTTTGAGCCATGCTACAAGGTATAACCACTGACCACCCAAAATGCATCCAGGTAATTAACTAGAACAACTGAGGACAAAAGAATGATAAAGATAGGAAAAATGAATATGGGAAGAGTAATGAAGGAAGGTTTTTGCTCATTTTAACTACAGTCTAGGAAAAGAATAGAGAAACAAGAGCTGTTAGCTACCCATATTTTCTCCCTTGCTCTGTGAGTCTCAGATTCACATTCATCCTTCTATATTCTACAGTTAGCTTCTAGTTAATTCTGCCTGTGGGAAACATTCATGTGAAATTGAAAGAGGGAGAGAGAAATCATAGGTTTTCTTTCTTCTTTCTTGCTATAGCAGGGGCTATGTGTATAAAAACCAGGAACTGAAAGCACATATAAACAATCTCACACACAATTATGCACCTATTTCACAAATAGATATGGTAATGAATACTATTAAATAAACAAAACACTACTAAATTAAAAATGGCAGTAAATTGAGTGGTTAATAAAATCTGATAATATATGATTTATGCCAAAAATCTAGTCACGTCGCAATAAAATTCTGCAATTTTTAATATAGCTAATTATATTAAAAAAAATTTGGAGATTTTTTTATGGTGTTAGAAGGTGGGGCTAAGTTGCTCTTTAGGGAGTAAATGGGTAGTGTTTGGGGAAATTACTTGAGATACAAGATGAAACCTCAAGAGTTTGGGTGTGTATGTAGAACTACAGGGTCTAGGGAAAGAGAAACAATTTTTGAAGCTCCAAAGAGAGCCTGGGTGGAGCTTTCAGTTCAGACAGTACAGTGGAAAGATTTACTTAAGTGTCAGAGAAAGCAGATAGATGCTCCTCAGGAATTCTTCAAAACTCTAGACTCTCAGACTATGGAATGGCATGGATTAATCAATTTTACTTTGTATTTCTGGGCCATGTTTATATCTGGGCTATAAATTCCTTTGGATCATCATGCATCAGTTGAACTAAGGTGCAGTTACCAGCTATCTATCAAATTAAATCAAAAACATGGAACTCTTCATGGGAACAGAGACTGATGATAAATTGCTTTGGGCCATCCTACAAACATGCTAAGTTTGAAGAACATTTTAGAATCTTCTTTTAGACCAGTTTAATTGTCTTAGGGGGTAATTGTTCACAAATATACACATGTGTTATACATAGTACACGCTTATGGACTATGCACTGTTAGACAGTATTTTAGACAAAAGCTAAGAATGCTTACTATAGGAGGAATTTGAAAAAAATATGATTCAATTATGTATCTACATATACATTTTCAACATTTTATTGAGGAAAAAATGAAGTGCATATCAGACATGCTTATGCTAGTCTGGATATCCCACCTGCTTCACCTGCCAAGATAAAATCACCTGGATCCCCCTGTGTCATTGGTGATTGCACAAACACTGTTTCTTCTCTAGAGGCTACAATAAATCAGGAACTAGCAACATTCTTGACACATGCAGTGTCAGAGAATGGGAGGAGGGTTTTAAATGGTTGTTGGTTTAATATGCAACAGTAGAGGAGTTTCACTTCTGGAGGCAAATAGAAGAAAGAGATTGATAAACAGGTTCTAGTTCTGCCACTGCCACTAGTAGTTAAATATTGTCTCAAGATTGCCAATGGCTCAGATTCTGGTAGATTGCCTCATAAAAGTCAAATGGATCTTCTCTACTATGGAAAGGCATAAATCAATTTTTTAACCATAAACCAACACTTAGGAGAAAAGGCATCTAGATATATGTTGGGATTAAACATATTTTGCCACAAAGAACACATAAAATTATTTTATATTACAGTATGGTAAAGCAGACTGGCTATGAGTAATTGAATACTGGAGCAGTTTGTACTGGACTTTATAACAGAAGCTCAACTTCGCTGAGAGATCTGAGAAGTCCTTATCTTCTCAGTGTTAACAAAATCATTTTAGTTTTAGGAAGAGAGCAGTCTTATTTTAGTGAACCAATGGACTCTTACACCTCAGTTCTAAGACAATGATTTTAGCTTGAGATCTAAAGAAAGAGAAGTAGCTGGCTTGTGATGAGAAGAGAAAGTAAGCATAACAATTCAGAAGTGAGATAAAATGGGCATACTTGAGGTTCTGGAAGATAACCAGTATGTCTAATGCTTGACCAGAAAGAGGAAGTGCAGGATAAGATTGCAAAGGGAGGCAGGGCCTGGTCATACCAACACTGGGGCTTAGGTTTTGTTCACAATATAGTGCGAAGCCACTGAAGGATTTTAAATAGGGCAGCTGAAACCATGAATGCATGAAGGTGGGGGTGAGGAACCACCACCTCAAAGGATAAAAGTAGTGATGATGAGAAGACTATGAAGCCGGGGGTGTTGGTCTCAGAGAAGCTGACTGTGGAGTCCAAACGCTCCACAACTTTAGGTGCTTTAAGGGTTGGGGTATTGGGAATCTCTTGTCGAGTAGACTGCAGGAAAAAAACATGTCTTTGGGGGACAACCAGTTTTAAATTGAGATAAATTTGTGAAGTGATGATAGAGAAATTTGCAGATAACAAAGTGTCATATTATTTATCAATTGTAGTTACCTCAGTTGAAAAGCAAAAATTTCAAACTTACAACTCGGGTAAAATAACAACTAATAGAGTCCTGTTTTATGCCACTGAGATGTCACGCAACAACTTCCTCCCTTCATGTCATTCTGCTGGCTGCTAGCATATGCCATCATCGCCTTGGTTGTTGAGAGGCAGCCCATGTTAAAAAGACTAACACTCTGTCAATACTCTATATAAGAAGGATGTTTAGTAGATGTGTACCTAAATGAAGAAAAATTATATTTCCTTTTTTAATTGTGGAATTTTATACTTAAAGTTTAGAGAGTAAGATGATGGGTCACATCCAGCTTCCCCATTAACCTTCTCTTCATCCTTTATACAAGTTATGGAATAAACTCATTTGTAAAGAGAAGTTTAAAGGTTTCAGGAAGGCTAGAGAGAGAGGCCAGTAAGCTCAGAGATGTGACTAGAGAAAAACATGGATACACTTGAGTCTTCCTGCCGTTTTGTCAACTAATTTTCCAAATCTATTTTCTGATTGATTTTGCTTTGGATTTATTATAATTATCAAATTTCTTATTTAGAACTTTATGATGATGTCTCTGTTTAGCCAATCAAACTCAAATAAGGGCAGCAATGCCTCTACTAAATAAGCATTTACCTCTCAAAAGAATAAACTGTCCTCGAGCCATTTTCCCCCTAAAAGCACTACATAAAATTTGTAGCTGATTTAACAAATACTTCTTAAATTGAAATAAATTAATCCTATTATGTCATTCTGAAAATAACTTTGGAAATTATCTTTCTTGACATGGCCTCAAGGTAATCCATATGTATCCTCACAAATAAATATGCAGTTTAAAAGGAAAGATTATAACATAACTAATTTCCAGTGGTATCTAAAGCAATACCATGCTAGGAAAAAATGCTTAGTTATATAACTAAGTTATAGTTAGTTTTATAATCATAAAACAATACCTACAGACACAATTATAATCACAAAAGATGCAGCACATTTAAGGTAGCTTCATTTCAGTTGTACAGCAAAACACGAGCTGTTAAAATGCCTCATTTCACTTGATGAACTTTATTCCTTCTCTTCTTATTGTAAATAACCTCCGGGCTTAGAAATGAGATGTTGATTTATGTTTAATCAAGGATTAATGATCGCTTTAATTAAGATGCTTTAATTAATGTAATTAATTGAGAAATTTATGGTCTACTAAAAATCCCCAAGTTTCATATTCAGGGTTGCTAAAATTTAACAGAAATGAATTTTTTGTTGGAGGGCCTGCCACCTGAGGATTCCTTCAACTCTTTTGATCCATGTCTGTCCAAAGCTGATCTACCTAGGGGTGTGATATAAGACTCCATTGTAGACTTGGGTTCATTCCTCACACTGTATTTTATTACTCTAGCATCAATTTCTGCATTGCAATCAGTAGAAGTACCCAGGGGTCCTTTTTGAGATATCCTATAAATCAAAACAGATGATCAAGCATTATATAGCACCTATTTGAAATCTTATCTTTAGAAAATTTTATATATTTAATAAATTAAATCAGATTCTTGTTGGATTAGTATGAAGAATAATTTCCTCATCATAGCTCTATTTAGAAAGTCCTAGTAAAAATAAATGATTCATGCATTAAGGAAATCTGAGTAATATTACATCTTTGTTGCTCTACTGTTGTGATAGGCTCTATTTATGAAAAGAGGTGTTTAAAATCATTCATTATCTCACTAACGATTTTTTTAAACAACTGGTTTCATATACTTTTTTTTAAAGCCTACATATATATTCTCAACTAAATAGATAGCAGTAGTATCAACATTACTTCTCACTGTGAATTTCTGAATCACTGACTCATCCTTTTTGAAAAATTTCTTCTTTATAAAAATGTCAGAGGGCTTCCCTGGTGGCACAGTGGTTGAGAGTCCGCCTGCCGATTCAGGGGACATGGGTTCGTGCCTCGGTCCGGGAAGATCCCACATGCCGCGGAGTGGCTAGGCCCGTGAGCCATGGCCGCTGAGCCTGCGCTTCCGGAGCCTGTGCTCCACAACGGGAGAGGCCACGACAGTGAGAGGCCCGCGTACCGCAAAAAAAAAAAAAAAAAAAAAATGTCAGCTCCATCTGAAAAATGCCACTTCTTCATCTGGATTCTTGCTGCCATGTGTTGATGTCTTGGTGATTTACTCTCCTTGAATGAAGACCTTTGTTCTGACTCAAATCTGTTTCTCTTTTTTCTAATCCTGTACCATTATTAGTGATTTTATACTAAGTAAAATGAACATGACAAAACATCCCAAATCCTGGACTCTGTTTTTTCAACTCATCATTGCTACCCACTCTCTGATTACTGTTTTCTCTAAATGTGCTTTCAACTCCTCCCGACGTCTCTACAGACTGTCAACCTATTCAGTTCTAAACCATTTGACTTCACTTTTTTGAACACTATTCATCAGCCCCTTTCTGGCTTCAACATTTCTTGTCTAGACTTGATTCACTGCTTATCGTAAAACTTATTCTTCAGTGAATGCTCTCAAATCACTTGTGCATCTTACACTTCCTTTTACCACATTGAAAAAAAATTCTCAATTAGTTATGACAAATGCCTCTCTATTATGCATCCACGTCTTTGCATATTGGTTAGGAAAACCCACAAAAAAGAGGTTGCCTTCTCTGACTTCATGAGAAACTCTATTACTTTTCCTTTCTGGCTGAACTTTAGTTTTTCTATATAAAATTTTTCTACATCCTCTTCTGTCCTCTTACCTCCCAATCCCCAACCTCTACATGCATCTCAGGAGATACTGTCTTCTCTAAGAAAAAAGTGTTTAGTTTGGAATCTCTTTATCTTCCCACACCCAAACCTAGTGTATTAGTTTCCTATTGCTAACAAATTACCATCTAGTGGCTTAACACAGCATGTTTATTCTTTTGCAGTTCTGGAGGTCAGAATTCCAAAAATGTGTCTTAAGGTACTAAAATTAAAGTGTTAGCAGTGCTATATTCTTTCTGGAGGCTCTGGGGGAAAATCTGTTCTCTTGTGTTTTTTAGCTTCTAGATGTTGCTGGTATTCCTTGGTTCATGGGTCCCTTCCAGCAAGGCCATTAATCGGACCTCTGCTTCTGTCTCCATATTTCCTTCTTCATCCCATCCCTCCTGCCTCCCTCTAAGATCCCTGTGATCACATTTTGGACCAGCAAAATACTCCAGTTTAATAACTCCCCATCTCTAAAATCTGAACTTAATCACACCATCCAAGCTCCTTTTGATATGTAAGGTAACCCATTCACAGGTTTGAGGGATTTGAACACTGGAAACTTTGTGGGGGCAAAGTTTCAGCCTACTGTACCTACAATCCTACCTGCCTGCATGTTTACCACTGCTTCTTCTTCCCTCCTATCATAATAAACAAAAGCATTCCTTCATTTATAAAAAAAAAAAAAAAAGACAACAACAACAAAAAACAAGCACTGCACTTGTGCTCTGTTCTTTGAATCTCATTTCCTCCCAATTTCAGAACATCGTTACTTAATTTACTCTCATTTTACTTACAACACCAATCTTAATTTTATTTAGAATTGGTCAACCACTTACGAAATTGGATATAAAAATAACCCTCCCTCCACAAAAAGCCAATACTATACTATTTCTCTTCTTTATTTCCTATTCATTCTTTAACTCACCTCAAACTGGCTTAAGTTCTGTACTTTTCTATTAATACAGTCAACAAAATCCACCATTTATTGTGATATTAAAGTAAAATATACTAAATTCTGTCATCTTTCTTTGATTTAAAGGTAGTATGTCCTAATTGTTTCCAGTTGAACTCACTGCCTCCTCTATTTTAGATCATTTTCCAGCTTTTCCTCCTTTTCTGTTTGATCCTAAATGTCAACATTCTCAAATGTTTTGTCTTTAGCTGTATTTTATATCTGGACTCTTTCTCCAGGCAGTATCATTCTGATTCAGAGGTGAGGTCTTTCCAATTATAATCTACATCCTTAACACCAGGATTTATATGTTGGAGTACTCTAGACTTCAATATCAAACTTCTTATATGGCATCTCTATTTGCCTCTCATCACTGACAAAAAATAGGAAACCTTGTAGAAATTATTTTCACAATAGTTGCGAAGTATTAAACACCTCAACCAATGCTATTTTCATCCATGAAAACACATCTTTTTGTTTCTCAGACAATTAGTTAGCCTCTTATCTGGCCTTGCCTCATCTACTCTCATCCCATCTTCCAGTAGCCAGCACAGTGATCCATTTAGAATGTAAGCAATGGTATGTCCCTTCCGTGATCAAAATTATTCTGCATCTTTCTATATCGGACTACTCTTCAAGACACTACTATGGCCTGTAAAACCAGACCATACATTATCTGACGCCTTATCTAATCAATTTCTACACTTATTCCCATCAGAGTCTTAATGCTGGCCTCTTAGCCTCCTACATTTTTCTTGAACAAATAAGCCTTTATACTTGCTAGTTTCTCTGCAGGGAATTTTCTTTTTTTTTTTTTTTTTTTTTAACATCTTTATTGGAGTATAATTGCTTTACAATGGTATGTTAGTTTCAGCTTCACAACAAAATGAATCAGTTATATATATACATATATTCCCATATCTCTTCCCGCTTGCGTCTCCCTCCCTCCCACCCTGCCTATCCCACCCCTCCAGGCGGTCACAAAGCACCGAGCTGATCTCCCTGTGCTATGCGGCTGCTTCCCACTAGCTAACTACCTTACTTTTGGTAGTGTATATATGTCCATGCCTCTTTATCGCTTTGTCACCGTTTACCCTTCCCCCTCCCCATAGCCTCAAGTCCATTCTCTAGTAAGTCTGTGTCTTTATTCCTGTTTCACCCCTAGGTTTTTCATGACATTTTTTTTTTTTAAATTCCATATATATGTGTTAGCATACGGTATTTGTCTCTCTCTTTCTGACTTACTTCACTCTGTATGACAGACTCTAGGTCTATCCACCTCATTACAAATAGCTCAATTTCGTCTCTTTTTATGGCTGAGTAATATTCCCTCTGCAGGGAATTTTCTTCCTCCAGGTATATGTGAGGCTTGTTCCTTTAATTTTTTATCTTCTTTTTACTTTTTTTCTTACTATCTATTATCAGTTTACTCCATGATCCCTCCTATAGGATGTAGAGTCAATGATGAGAGTACACTGTCTGTATCCTCAGTGTCCTGTTACTTGCTTAATGCACTTACTAGTTATATGGCTGTTGACATGTTACTTAACATGCATAGCCCCAGTAATATTACATCTGAAATTTAAATAATACTAGAGCCTAGTACCATAGTGTTGGAAAAAGAATTATATAAGATAAACCATATAAAGTATTTAGCTCAGTTAATAAATGTTAGCTTATATTACTTTATCTCTGATTCCAGATGTGCTTAATACTGTCCTTATGTATCATTTATAGAAAGAGAAATGTTTGCTTTCTTATGTGCAGTTCTTCTCTCCAAATCAATGCATTCTGATCTACTAATCTAGGCTCAGGGAATTTAGAATAGTCATTGAGGATAATATACAAGGTTGAAACTCATATAGTTTACCCTTCTTTTCTCTCTCTCATTCGATCTTTTTCTCCCTGCTGTGGATATAAAGCCTATAAAACATAAAGCTGTATGCCCAAAACATATAAAAAACTTAAGAAGGGAAATTCTTAATTTAATATTAAAAACTCTATGATAGCATAAGGTAACTACACATTTCCATTTTTACCTTCAAAGTTTAAGTTATTTCCTTCAAAATGACCTGTCATCTGAAAATTCCAGATGTCTGACACCTGCTTATGTCTTTTAAAAAGACTGCTTGAAAATAATAGATGAGCAGCAACTAAGATAATTTTTCTATTATAATGTGCATTTGCACAATCAAGCATTTGAGCTGATATTCTTCTCACTTGACAACTAACTTAATTCATGGCAACATAATGGGCTATAAAGATTGATTGCTTATATTCCAAATTTCAAAGGATGAAAAATATATAGTCACATTAAAATTTCCATGGCATAACTCCTAACAAAAGTAAATAGAGAAAGATAAGTAGAGATCCATGGAAAAGCATATAGGAACAAGCTGTAGAAATGCAAACTGAAGTCAAAAGTTAAAATAAGTTTCACAACTGACTATTTCTATTTGTCAAGAGAAGGAAATTCCATAAATTTTAGAGCTAATGGAAACTTAACATTTTATAAAATATCTCACTCCATATTCTTAATTTATTTCTACACTCATAAAAATCTGTAAGCAATTAGATTCAAAGTATAATTGCTAATAACTTGAGACAAGAATGATAACTAGTTGATTAGTTATCAACAGAATTTCCATATTGTCTTTAGTCAAACGTGTGTATTCCTGAGACCCCAAGTAAAGGTTTATCTTCCGACTAATGTATAACCAAACCCACACTCAAGCTTCAAGGTTGAAGATCCACTACATGAACATATTTTTAATGTTTTTTTCATAATGCTTACTTTCTATATAATGGTTCTTTTAAGTGTAAAATTATAATGGCTCTTTTAAGTGTAAAATTATGTAATTATTAGCAAATGATTCAGTGTCTCCAAGAGAATGTTGCCAGTTTAGTAATAGAAAACCTGCATTTGTTATCACTAGTACTGTATTTCATACAAGTAAATATTTCAGAGAGCAAGTGCTTCCTGTTTCAAAAAAAATAATTTACTTGAAGAACCTTGCATAAAAAATATTTCCCGAATATAAAACATCCTGTTGAGTTTCTTAAATGAGGTAAATAAATTTTAACTTTTATAATAATTTTGCCTTTCTTTTTTTCACATTAGTACTGAAATTTACATTTGACTTTAGGCGGTAATTGACTGGAATTTTTTTTTTTTTTTCTTGCGGTACGCGGGCCTCTCACTGTTGTGGCCTCTCCCGTTTTGGAGCACAGACTCCGGATACGCAGGCTCAGCGGCCATGGCTCTCGGGCCCAGCCGCTCCGCAGCATGTGGGATCTTCCCGGACCGGGGCACGAACCCGTGTCGCCTGCATCGGCAGGCGGACTCTCAACCACTGTGCCACCAGGGAAGCCCTTGACTGGAATTTAACCCTTGGCCCCAGGAAGATTATCAGGTTCTTAGTTTCTGCTTCTCACAACTGCTTCTGTACCAGCACTTTCTTTTACAATTTTCTAAATGTAAATCTCTGCGGTTAAGAAAAGTCAAACCACAAAAATTATTAATGAAGTAAGGATCAATATATTTTCCCCTGAATAAAAAATGTAAAATTGACTGTATTCACTTTATTTCTTCATTTTTTTTCTTTATGTATATGTTTTCAGCTCATCTTTAGATGGTCAACATCTGGTTGGTGACAGCTAGTTATGTGTTTCCCCTTTTTATATAATAATTTTATGTAATAACTGAAAGGGAAGTTTGGGTAGGTAGAATAATGGAGGCCAAAAGATGTTCATGCTCTAATCCCCAACTCTGTGAATATGTAACTTTTCATTTTAAAGGTATTTTTCATATGTAATTGAGTTAATGATCTTGGGATGGGGAGATTATCCTGGATTGTCTGGGTGGAGATAGCAGGTGACCTAGAGTCATAGAATATGTGATGATGGAAGTGGGAGAGAGGGAGAGGGAGAGGGAGACAGGGAGAGAGGGAGAGGGAGTGTGAAGGGGGGAGAGAGAGAGAGGGAGGGAGAGGGAGGTTTGAAAATGTTTGTTGCTGGCTTTGAAGATGAAAGAAGGGCCCATGAACCAAAAAACGTCAGAGACCTCTAGAAGCTGGAAAAGGCAAGGAATAGATTCTCCTTAGAGCCTCCAGTAGAAGCACAGCCCTGTTGACTAGTTGATTTTAGGACTTTTGACCTCCAGAACACTAAAATAATAAATTTGTGTTATTTTAAGTAATTAAGTTTGTGGTAATTTGTCATAGCAGCAATGGGAAACCAATACAGAAGTTGTGGGTAGATTAAATATGAAGTGAATTATAATATGTAAACATGTTAGAAAATTATTTCACTTTTAATCATACCCTTTGATTACAGCAAGCAAGTAATTAAATTAATTATTGTATTAATTTACTTTTTATCATGATACTATGAGATGTAATTAACAGGGAAGTTAAATAACATAGAAGGAAATAGATTAAAGAGAACTGTAGTACCTCAGTATCTGATTTCAAGAAGAGAAATTAAGGACGTTCTTATTATGGTATTTTAATAAAGTAGGAAAAGGACTGCTAACAAGTCTAACCATTCGTTTTCCAGAAGAAATTATTTATGAAATTTTCTTAAGCTGTGAGAGAAGGGGGAACACAATACAGTGAAATTAGCTTTACTCAAAAAAGATATATGTTAATACATTTACATATATTTTATTTCTTAAAATAAAACTCTCAAGTCAGAGAAAAAGTAAGATACATGTTTCATGATATTTTAAGCAATCTTACTTTCTAGATATACATATGTATCAAAAGTATAGGTGCTACCTCTATTTTAAATAAAATAATTTTCTGTTGGATCTAGAGGATAAAATAAGAGAATATTTATGACATTGTCATTTATAATGGTAAGAAATTTCATAATAAAAATTTATAGATGTTTTACAGAGACAAAATAAGCAATTTATAACTTCTTTGCATATTTTTATAAATAAAACTTTCTATAAAGATGACTTTTGATAGTTCAGGGCCTGATCATTTGTTTTTTTGGTTTTTTGGTTTTTTTGTGTTTTTTTTGTGGTGCGCGGGGCTCTCACTGCTGTGGCCTCTCCCGTTGTGGAGCACAGGCTCCGGACGCGCAGGCTCAGCGGCCATGGCTCACGGGCCTAGCCGCTCCGCGGCATGTGGGATCTTCCCGGACCGGGGCACGAACCCGTGTACTCTGCATCGGCAGGCGGACTCTCAACCACTGCGCCACCAGGGAAGCCCTACCAGATTTTTTTAAGCGTTAAACATGACAAAGTACATAAAACCAACTTATTTTGCAAATACAATAATTATAGCACATCTGGCATCATTTCTGCCGGCCCTGCCCTGCTGTTTTTCCTCAGTGTGGACTTGGGCTCCAGATGTTGTCGATGCAGTTGGATGGTCACCCACAGGCTATCACCCCAAGGCATAAGAGGCAGAGGTATTTTATTTAGGGTCTTTGGCAGTATTAAAAATCTATATGAATTCACTGGTAATAATAAAAAACACTTTGCTATTTGTGTCTGTATTTGGTAGGGAAGCCTGAAAAATAAATAGCAGATTGTTAAATATCATTTAACTCAACAAATGATTAAGAAGCACTTTTAAGAAGGACTGATGGTGTGGTTTCCTTTTTCCTGTTTTAAATCAATCATTGTTGATTCCTAAGACCATTCCTAAGACCACAACAGGAGGGTAATTTTTAAGATACAGCACAGAAAATATGATCCAGTTTAATTCCATTTCAAACTATTCAACAGTACTAGGCACAATCATATAAAGATAAATTAGTTTAAAGTGTCAAAGTCCTCACAGAGTCCAGGAACTAGAAATACTAGAATATACACAGAAGACGCCATGGTAGGCACAGTCCATTGTCTGGTCACGATGATTTACAAGTCTTCCCTGCCTTCCCCTCTCTTCCTCCTCCCCACATTGATTTCATCATGGTAACAATATGCCTAGCTTCAGTCAGCAGAACTTAAAGACAAGTCTGCTGGGAACCTTTTGGTAAAACATTTACTTCCTTACAAACATGCAAGGAGGGAGCTTTATCTTGCCACCTTTGCTATTTCATCTTACTTGAAACATAGATTTGACGCTAAAAGTTGTGGCCATCCTACTATAATCATGAGGTGATAAAAGAAGGACAAAGGGCCAAAGGCTAGGGACTATAGAGAATAAAAGAAAAAGAACAGATCCTGGGTGATTTGTTGAGCAGACAAATTGATGCCAGCAGCCACCCTCCCACCCCAGCCTTCTCGTTAAGTGGAATAAGAAATCTCTGCATAGTTTAAGCCCTTATTAATTCAGCTTTTGCTACTCGCAGCTGATAGTTTTTCAAGCTGATAAACAAAATATAAATATCTTGTATTAAAAAGGGACTAAAGTAATCTATTTAATTAATAAACATTAGTTAGGATTATGTAAATTAATGAAATAACCTGAAATGTATATTCATATGTTTTTTAAATATTTCATATACATATATAAATGTTAGGATATGATAAGTAAAAATCATGTAAGAGTAAAGAATGATGAGAGATGCTACTTTAAATGGAAGTTAGTAGAGATTTTTCCAGAGGAGATAATTTTATAATCACATGGGTGAATAGGATATTGTATCACTTAAAAAATTTAGTAGCTTTCAATCACCAAGATGATAAATTTCTGAAATACAAAGAGCCTTCAAGGTCCAGTGATAACCTGAACTCAGACACCATTTCCAACCTCTTCTCCAACAAAGGATCTCAGTACCTCATACCCCAAATAGCTTCAAACATTTCACTGTTTTCCTACAATTCACTCACTCATTTACTTACTCATTCATTCATTCATTCAGTAAATATTCATTGAGCACTGATTATATGCAAGGTATTGTCACAGAAGAAAAAAAAACACCTTCTGTAGCTGTATATTTATTGTTATGTCTTTTTCCCAATGTTGGTGTATCAATTATACCAAAAGTTCCACAGCAGCAGGGATTGTATTTCTTTTTGCTCACCATTTTATTCCCAGCATCTAGCAGTATTCCTGGTACTTGGCAGGAAATCTCATAGTATTTATTAAATGCATGAGTGAATAGATGAGTCTGCCTCTGCTATTTTATAAAAACAATTGAAAGCATTTGGAAGGCTTTCTTAACTTCCTATTGCAAATCTCTGGATAAATTAGGAAACTATTGTTTCTATAATATTGAGAAAATTGCAGTGGCCAAATCAAATGAATAAAAATTAAAAGATTAAAATATTTTATTATTGATTTTGTGGGCAGTATTTAGAATATTGTGGTTTCTAAATAATTCTTAAATATTGTACTCAGTACAGGAATAATTTACAAGATACTTTTACCATTTTTACAACTTTTACAACACAGGTATGCTTTGAAAAACATCTTTAAAATAACAGAACTTTACTAATTTGAATTATTACTTATTGTGACATTCTGTGTGTAGACTTTTCTTACTTTAGTCTGTATTACCAATGAGTCCTACCTTAGTAATACTATCACAAGTACTTTTTTTTTAAGTAGAAGTTTTGAAGCATCTATAACTCTTAGAATCTTTGTGATTTTTCTTCAGAGTACCTTCTGAAGTCAAAGGTCTCCAAAAGCAAATATAGAAGCTATAGATGGACTCAGTAGGGAACCAACCACACAGAATGAGTTGAATTACACCATGGGAACCAGCTTTTGAAAATAGTCTCTCTGGGTCAGGTTGGAGTACAGTGTTAATGTCAAACAACCATCCACACAAACCAAGGTCTCCTGTGACTTCAGCAGTTGTTCCCATTAAAGTAGTCAATTATGAGTTTCATAATGACTGAGTCCATTTATATAGGTTCCAATTCTATTCCAAAAGAAAGTACTCTGGTTATGATGGACTTTTAAGCTTTACAAGGGATCTCACTATGTGTTTTATACACTCTGTACTGCCCATTTCCACATGTCTTTGCAATCTATGAAATTGGCTACCATAGAACCATGATTGTGAATAAAAAATAAAATTCTGGTATTGAATGGCCTGCCTGAATCTGGAAACATGCCCCATATTTCCTTTATCAGAAAATATGCTATTTTTATAAATGTAATGAATCATTTGAGTTACTTTCACCTAAGACATACCAAATAATAAAAGAGATGCTAACAAAATATCATATTTCCTATCCAAATAAAGATTAGTATCCAAGAAGGGAAGGAAGAAAACCATTAAATGCTTTATAAATTATAACAATGTAATTATTTGGTGGTTCAATTAGCTAATGACTAAAGTTCTTTGAGTTCTTAGGGAAAAGAGTTCAATATGACTGTAAAGAATTATGATTTTTATAAGCTAAATAACTCATATCAAGAAAAAAATTCTGTAATTTGAAGACCATTTTTATTAGTTTTAAAATTATAGTTGTGATAGTAGTACATAGTTTCAATGTAGCTAGGAAAGGGAGAAAAATATTAATTACACTTATTAGAAAAGAGGTAGAGATAATAGTTTAGCTTAAGATACACAATATAGAATAGAAATTTCATAAAAGGCAGAATATTTTAATGAATATACATTGTTATTCTATCCTTGTGTTCCATAATTGTTAAGGCTAGTTTCCTAGTATTGATGATCCATCAAATAAATTGACTTGCAATATAATTGATGTTCTACTGACATCAGTAAACTTCAATTTATGTTTAGTTATTAAAATATATATGTGGCATCTTTGCACTGGTTAGCTACTATAATAAATCTATTTTACAAAAAAAATCAATGTAAATTTATTTTAAAAAATTGGAATATATTGGGTTTATCTGAATTTCCTTTTTTAAAATCATTTGAACATTTGAAAAGCAACAAAGCAAAAATGCAGTCTAAGGAAATGTCCATGCATTTTCCCCAAGTATTTTGGTAAATTATCTCCATAAACAATTTTAGAAATAAACTCTTTATCTTTTTGAGGAGACCTGCTATTGTGATTGAGAATTTTCTTGAGATGCTTGGGAAGGTTTTTTAAGTAAATGAGTTCATATTCTACTTACTTGATTATTGTCCTTGAAAAATGCCCGTCCCATTCCAAAAAACCATCATAAGCAGAAGATATAAATGTCTTGCTGTTTGGATCCAGGTTTACAATCATGACATCTCCTTCCATCTGGCTACTCCCCATCAGAGGTTTCTCACTGCATTTAGAATAAACTCCAGATCCCTTGATATAGCCCAGAAGATTCTACCTGATTGTGATGGTTAGTTTTATGTCTCAAATTAGCTAGGATATAGTACCTAGTTATTTAATCAAACATCAGTGTAGGTATTGCTGTTAACCTAGATGGTTAATATGTACCATCAGTTGACAGTAAGTAAAAGTGATTACCCTTGATAATGTGGACGGGCTTCATCCAATTACTTGAAAATCCATAGGAGCAAAACCTGAGGTTTCCTGGAGAAGAAATTCTGCCTCATAGCTACAGCATCAATTCCTATCTGAATTTCTAGCCTGCTAACCTGTCCTACAGATGTTGAACTTGCCAGTCCCCACAATTGTATAAGTCAACTCCTTAAAATCAGTTTCTTTGTGTGTGTGTATGTGTACATGTATACACATACACATGTATATCCTGATGGTTCTGTTTCTCTGGAGAACCCTGACTGATATAATGATCTAACTTTGTGCTATCTCCAACCTCATTTCCCTCTACTCTCTCCCTTACCCAGTCTGCTCTAGGCACACTGGCTTGCATTTAACATTTTTGCATTAGAAATGGCTGCTATTGTCCTCTCTGGTGTCCAAGTTCCTAATCTGGCCATTTCTGTACCATGTGTCTCTATCTCTTTTAGAGTTCCAATTTTTTTCTTGAAAACTGGCCAAATATACTCTTTTTTTTTTTTTTTTTTTCCGATACGCGGGCCTCTCACTGCTGTGGCCTCTCCCGTTGTGGAGCACAGGCTCTGGACGCGCAGGCTCAATGGCCATGGCTCACGGGCCTAGCCCCTCCGCGGCATGTGGGATCTTCCCGGACTGGGGAACGAATCCGTGTCCCCTGCATCGGCAGGCGGACTCTCAACCACTGCTCCATCAGGGAAGCCCCAAATATATTCTTATTACAAGTGAGACTTACTCATAATGACATGAAGTTATTATCAGTTTTTCTTTCGTTTTCTTACCTTTTTGTTTCTACTTTTGCTTCAGATAGTTTAATATTTCCTTTTCAATTGCTGGGAATGGATATTTCACTTAGAAAATTAAAGACAAAAGATTTTAAGAGAAAATTGCATCCTCCAAAACATTATCTATGACCTCAACTGACTCCCGCCCCCACCTTTTTGCATCTATCTGCCTATCTTCTATAAATCTTTTTCTTGCAATATTTGAAAAATAATAATGATCTTCATTAAGAAAGAAATATTTGCATAGCCTGAGTCTTGATTCCACTCAGTCCTTGTTTAATCTGGTTTACATTATGAAATGGGTGAGGTGAATATTTCTAGATTCCTGATATCTTCTTTGCTTTCTATGTATTTTAGCAGAACTTTTCATTCAAGTTATTAAATTAAGTATACTTAGCCAATCAATATTAATAGTTACAAATACACTTAATAGTTTTCAAACTTGTTTAGCAATGTCTTACCTCTTTCATCTTGGTCATTTTTGCCATTTTAAAAACATTTGGTTCTCGTTCCCAAAAGAAAGGGGTAACATCTCAAAATTACAGTGTTCTTCTAATTTTTTTTTATCAGTGAACTATTTGCTTAATAGGAATGTTTTCCTGCTAAAAACTATCAATAATAAAAAAATTCATAAGTGTCTATAACTAAGCCTTTCTGTTCTCTCTTGTTCCCATTTCTTTCTAACTGCAAACCATACTTCTCTGGAAATAGGATATGTACTCCTTAATTGGCTTTCTCCTCCTGCTGTTAATTCTTTAGCTAAAGTCATAATCCCAAATTTGTGACATTATAATCATCTCTACAGTTACTAATTGTTCTAAAATGCTATTTCAGGTGAAGATATACAGTCATTAGCCAGACTCATCAAGAAAAAAGGGAGAAGACTCAAATCAATAGAATTAGAAATGAAAAAGGAGAAGTAACAACTGACACTGCAGAAATACAAAGGATCATGGGAGATTACTACAAGAAACTCTATGCCAATAAAATGGACACCCTGGAAGAAATGGACAAATTCTTAGAAATGCACAACCTGCTGAACCAGGAAGAAATAGAAAATATGAACAGACCAATCACAAGCACTGAAATTGAAACTGTGATTAAAAATCTTCCGACAAACAAAAGCCCAGGACCAGACAGCTTCACAGGCGAATTCTATCAAACATTTGGAGAAGAGCTAACACCTATCCTTCTCAAACTCTTCCAAAACATAGCATAGGGAGGAACACTCCCAAACTCATTCTAGGAGGTCACCATCACCCTGATACCAAAACCAGACAAAGATGTCACAAAAAAAGGAAAACAACAGGCCAGTATCAATGATGAACATAGATGCAAAAATCATCAACCACATACTAGCAAACAAAATCCAACAGCACATTAAAAGGATCATACACCACGATCAAGTGGGGTTTATCCCAAGAATGCAAGGATTCTTCAGTATACACAAAGCAATCAACGTGATACACCATATTAACAAACTGAAGGATAAAAATCATATGATAATCTCAATAGATGCAGAAAAACTTTCAACAAATTCAGCACCCACTTATGATAAAAACTCTCCAGAAAGTAGGCATAGAGGGAACATCCCTGCACATGATAAAGGCCATATATTGCAAACCCACAGTCAACATCATTCTCAATGGTTTCCACTAAGATCAGGAACAAGACTAGGGCCCACTCTCACCATTATTATTCAACATAGTTTTGGAAGTTTTAGCCACAGCAATCAGAGAAGAAGAAGAAATAAAAAGAATCCAAATCAGAAAAGAAGAAGTAAAACTGTCACTGTGTGCAGATGACATGATACTATACATAGAGACTCCTAAATATCCTGCCAGAAAACTACTAGAGCTAATCAGTGAATTTGGCAAAGTAGCAGGATACAAAATTAATGCACAGAAATCTCTTGCATTCCTATACACTAATGATGAAAAATCTGAAAGAGAAATTAAAGAAACACTACAATTTACCACTGCAACAAAAAGAATAAAACACCTAGGAATAAACCTACCTAAAGAGACAAAAGACGTGTATGCAGAAAACTATAAGACACTGATGAACGAAAGTAAAGATGATACAAACAGATGGAGTGATATACCATGTTCTTGGATTGGAAGAATCAACATTGTGAAAATGATTATACTACCCAAAGCAATCTACAGATTCAATGCAATCCCTATCAAACTACCAATGGGATTTTTCAGAGAACTAGATCAAAAAAATTCAGAATTTGTATGGAAACACAAAAGACTCCCAATAGCTAAAGCAATCCTGAGAAAGAAAAATGGAGCTAGAAGAATTAGGGTCCCTGACTTCAGATTATACTACAAAGCTACAGTAATCAAGACAGTATGATACTGGCACAAAAACAGAAATATAGATCAATGGAACAGGATAGAAAGCCCAGAGATAGACCCACACATACATGGTCACCTTATCTTTGATAAAGAAGGCAAGAATATACAATGGAGAAAAGACAGCCTTTTCAATAAGTGGTGCTGGGAAAACTGAACAGCTCTATTTAAAAGAATGAAATTAGAACACTTCCAAACACCACACACAAAAATAAACTCAAAATGGATTAAAGACCTAAATGTAAGGCCAGACACTATAAATCTCTTAGAGGAAAACATAGGAAGAACACTCTTTGACATAAATCCCAGCAAGATCCTTTTTGAGCCACCTCGTAGAGAAATGGAAATAAAAACACAGATAAACAAATGGGACCTAATGAAACTGAAAAGCTTTTGCACAGCAAAGGAAACCATAAAGAAGACAAAAAGTCAACCCTCAGAATGGGAGAAAATATTTGCAAATGAAGCAAGTGAGAAAGGATTAATCTCCTATACATACACGCAGCTCATTGAGCTCAATATCAAAAAAAAAAAAAAAAACCCAATCCAAAAGTGGGCAGAAGATCTAAACAGACATTTCTCTAAAGAAGATATGCAGCTTGCCAACAAACACATGAAAGGATGCCCTACATCACTAATCATTTGAGAAATGCAAATCAAAACTACAATGAGGTATCACATCACACCAGTCAGAATGGCCATCCTCAATAAAATTTACAAACAATAAATGCTGGAGAGAGTGTGGAGAAAAGGGAACCCTCCTACACTGTTGGTGGGTATGTAAATTGATACAGCCACTATGGAGAACAGGATGGAGGTTCTTTAAAAAACTAAAACTAGAACTACTGTATGACCCAGCAATCCCACTACTGGGCATATACCTTGAGAAAATCATAACTCAAAAAGAGTCATGTAACACAATGTTCACTGACCCACTATTTATAATAGCCAGGACATGGAAGCAACCTAAGTGTCCATCAACAGATGAATAGATAAAGATGGTGTGGTACATATATACAATGGAATATTACTCAGCCATAAAAAGAAATGAAACTGAGTTATTTGTAGTGAGTTCAATGGACCTAGAATCTGTCATACAGAGTGAAGTCAGAAAGAGAAAAACAAATACCGTATGCTAACAGAAATATATGGAGTCTAAAAAAACAAAATGGTTCTGAAGAACCTAGGTGCAGGACAGGAATAAAGATGCAGATGTAGGGAATGGACTTGAGGACATGGAGAGGGGGAAGGGCAAGCTGGGACGAAGTGAGAAAGTGGCATTGACATATATACACTACCAAATACAAGATAGATAGCTAGTTGGAAGCAGCTGCATAGCACAGGGAGATTAGCTCAGTGCTTTGTGTCCACCTAGAGGGGTGGGATAGGGAGGTGGGAGGGATATGCAAGAGGGAGGGTATATAGGTATATAAGTATACATATAGCTGATTCACTTTGTTATACAGCAGAAACTAACATAACAACGTAAAGCAATTATACTCCAATAAAGATGTTAAAAAATAAATACAAAAAAAAAAAATAAACACATGACTGAAGCTGTGAGAATTTAATCCTGTCAAGTGGAACCTTATATTGTTTAAATGGACACAATCTTTAATTAACTTTGTTCAAAGTGAAAACACATTTTTAGAATAGCTCAAGTGTACATTTAGTTTCAATAAAGGCAATTCTAAACTTTGAATGTTCTTTGGAAATATAACTATTGCCCTAATGCTCTGCATTTTTATTATTTACTAATGTATTAGATAATTACTGAATGCAGTTTCAATATGTCCATGTTTGTATATGTACCTTGAATGGAACTGAAAATAAACCATCAGTTAAACTCTGAAGAGACATGGATTGAGAGAGATTTGAAAACAGAAGGGAATAATTAGACAATGGGTAAACAGAAACCAACTACAAATTAGATGAAAGGCAGAGCGTAATTCAATAGGAATTGATTAGGAAATGTTATAAGAACAATGAGGATTTATTGGTGAAGGAATTAATAATCATGGTGATGTATTTCTAACAGAACTAATTAAAGTAGGAAGCCTTGCACTGGTGAGTAAAAGATGGGTACTAAAGAAGACATGACCCTCAAAGAGATTTGAAGATTATTGCAATAGGATCTAGAAAATAATCTATTTACTTGTATCCCCTTGAGTTCAGCCTGTGTGGCATGAACTGTTCTGATATCAGAGAATGAGATAGAAACAATGCAAAATTCTAGTTCCAAGAGTCACAATTTAACAAGGATAATTACCTCATTAACTAACTATAATGGAACTCTAGGGATGAAAGTTGAACTAATTAATAAAAAACAACAAAGGCTGTGTCTTTCTGGAAGTGGATAGCATATTTAAGTACCTGAAAATAGAATACAATTATAATAGGATGTAATTACTACAAAATGAAAGTACAATAAAAAATAAAATGGCTAGCAGGAATAAACCATTTTTTGAGATAGTAGGAATAAAAATGAATATATTAGTTGCCATGGTAAACAAGAATGCCTTCACTTCCCTTGTTGGAGAATCAAATTGACCAAAGATAAATTTATATTTTTACTATTTATAAGGATTTCACCTAAAAGTAAAATGGCACCCAAGGGTTGAAAGGAAGGGAAAAGGTATATAGTTCAATGTGTTCATGATAATAGAGGCCAAGTGTAGTGATACTAGTAACAGGGAAATCCACACCCACTCTTCTCAGAGCTTGACCAGTTAATTACATAAAAATAAAAATGCAAACTTCCCTGGTGGCGCAGTGGTTGAGAGTCCACCTGCCGATGCAGGGGACATGGGTTCGTGCCCAGTCCGGGAAGATCCCACATGCCGCGGAGTGGCTGGGCCCGTGAGCCATGGCTGCTGAGCCTGCGTGTCGGGAGCCTGTGCTCCACAACGGGAGAGGCCACAACAGTGAGAGGCCCGCGTACCGCAAAAATAAATAAATAAATGCATGTAGAATTTAATATGAAATAAATAAGAAACTTGATTTAATTTAAACACCAGTATTACCTAAATATTTTATTTATGCTATAAAGTATATTGCACACTACCAGCGAAAACAAAACAAAACATGAAACACTGTAGAGGAACTGAGCATTGGTTTACAATATAGAAAAATACGTGTATTCCAAAATAAGAAATCATACAGGTTGTAATGTATAGGTAGAATGGGGCCCATGCTGCAGTAAGGGGGATCAAAAACAAGTTCCCTTGATAGCTTGCTTCGAGGCAGGGCGAGCAGGTTCCTTATATGGGAGTGAGAGTAGGAGTGTGTCCAGGGGTCGGGCTGGAGGGGTGGTTCAGGTGGTTTGCCCACCCCTTTGTGATGTTGAGTGCAGCGGGCACGCCCGGTACCCTGGTTTTTCTCCCGAACCCCTCCTTTTGCTCTAGGCTCTTCAGAAGTGACAGTTGAGCTTTTTTGGTCTTTTGTCCAGAATTTGCCACAACTTTGCATGCACACAGTTATTTTTAGTCCCTTATAGTTTCTTTGTATTTTGTTGCTTGAGGAGACATTTGTCCAGGTGCAAGCATTGCAGCACTGCTGCAAAGAGTCCGAGGTCCCAGCCTGTCTCAATTTCACTGATAAATAGAACTGCATTTACAGAACACCCATGCGAAAATTTGACAAATGATTACAAGAGAAATAAAAATACAAGAGAAAAATACTAATAATGAAGCTGAAAAGCTATAAAGTCAAAGTTAAAACTAAAATTAAAAATAAAGATTGGGGATGTAATGTACAACATTATATCATGCAGATATAATGTACAATATGGTGACTATATGCCATGGAAATGTAATGTATAGCATGGTAAGTCCAGTTATTAATACTGTATATTTGGAAGTTGCTAAGAGAATAAAAGTTTATATCACAAGAAAGAAAAAATTTTGTAACTATGAATGGTGACAGACATTAAATAGACATGGTGATCATTTTGCCATGTATTCAAATATCAAATCATTATGTTATACACCTGTAACTAATACAATGTTATATGCCAATTATACCTCAATTAAAAAAAGGAATTTTTGACAAATCCAATATATTCAACAGAACCCTGGTACAGTCTTCTAACAGAAAAGAGAGAGGCATACTCATAATGCACACACACACACACACACACACACACACACACACAGAATTGTGTAATAGTATCTTCTACTATCAATCCTGGCCTACCAAATTTAACAGCCACTGCTGATCTTCTCAAGGAAGCTTATGCTTCCCTCACCTCTGTGTTCTTTATCAACTTAGACAAAGAATTCCTAAGGCCCTTCTGAGATCCTTTCACTATCCATAAATAGAATTTTCCAGCATAGGAGATTTTAATCTCTAGTCAGTAGAAGTTAGTGGTTTTTCCAGTAGCCCCATTGTAGCTTGCACATTTAAATAGTAGCACACCCAATTGTCTGAGCCTTTTGGTCTCTTCTTCCACAGTTTGTCATGACACTTCTTACATCTCTACTTCATTAAGGTGAGCCAATTCTTTCCCCAAACTTGCATGAGCTGCTCTGACAGCATATTATAACCATATCCTGAAATCCTTTCATGATGTTAAACTCTGTATAATGGAAGAGTGACCCTATCCTAGCGAACCATTTTAATTCAACTTTACTTTTTACCTCCTTTAATCCAGTCCCCTCAGGAGGCACTGCTAGTCTTACTCTCCCAGATCCATGATAGCCACGTCTTGTAGCTTCTTTGGTTTATAATCTTTCTATTTCTTTAGCAAACCCGAAACTTTCCAAGTCAATTCATGTAGAGATTTGACCCTAGTTCTTGGTCCGGTGGTGAGGAGATATGGGTAGATTCTGAGGAAAGCAGCATTACCATCTATTTTTTTTTTAACATCTTTATGGAAGTATAATTGTTTTACAGTGTTGTGTTAGTTTCTGTTGTATAACAAAGTGAATCAGCTATATGTATATGTATATTCCCATATCCCCTCCCTCTTGCATCTCCCTCCCACCCTCTTTATCCCACCCCACTAAGTGGTTGCAAAGCACCAAGCTGATCTCCCTGTGCCATGCAGCTGCTTCCCACTAGCCATCCATTTTACATTTGGTAGTGTATATATGTCAATGCTACTCTCTCACTTCATCCCAGCTTACCCTTCTCCCTCCCCATGTCCTCAAGTCCATTCTCTACGTCTGTGTCTTTATTCCTGTCCTGCCCCTAGTTTCATCAGAACCTTTTTTTTTAATATTCTATATATATGTGTTAGCGTACGGTATTTGTTTTCTCTTTCTGACTTCACTTTGTATGACAGATTCTAGGTCCATCAACCTCACTACAAATAACTCAGTTTCGTTTCTTTTTATGGCTGAGTAATATTCCATCGTATATATGTGCCACATCTTTATCCATTCATCTGTCGATGGACACTTAGGTTGCTTCCATGTTCTTGCTATGGTAAATAGTGCTGCAAGCATTATATCTTGTGAGACATCTTCTCCTTTGAGATTTTTGCACAGTCCTTAAGCAAGGTAGGCTTTCAACTACTTTTTAAATCTGCCTTTCAACTAAAAAGGGTAGGGGCTTCCCTGGTGGCACAGTGGTTGAGAATCTGCCTGCCAATGCAGGGGACACAGGTTCGAGCCCTGGTCTGGAAAGATCCCACATGCCACGGAGCAACTAGACCCGTGAGCCACAACTACTGAGCCTGCGCGTCTGGAGGCTGTGCTCCACAACAAGAGAGGCTGCGATAGTGAGAGGCCTGCGCACCGTGATGAAGAGTGGCCACCGCTTGCCGCAATTAGAGAAAGCCCTCCCACAGAAACGAAGATCCAACACAGCCAAAAATAAATATAAAAATAAATTTAAAAAAAAAGAAGGGTAAAGAGTTAAGTGAATGAATTGCTCTACCTATTATGCCATGATTGTGATTATTATGCAAATGAGTCTAAACTGGATTTAATATTCATGAGTTTATTGATACCCTAAGCTTACTGATACCTATGTTTATTGATACTCTAAACTTTCTTTAAATGCCAGAGATATAGTATGACATTGGGCATTCCTTTTCACTTGTATTCCTCTGGTTCACCACAGGTGAAAGGCTTAGCAACTATTCACTGTAATGCTATGCAATAAATAATGAAGGGGGTCATTGGCCAGTAAGTAATGCCACACTAGAATGCCATCCACAGAGTCTACTCTTGAGGGTTAACTGTGTTTTTCCTCTCTTTATCTGGCATTCTTGGGATTCTCTCCTACTCTACTCTTCTAATTCCTGCCTGTACAGGCTAAATAGCTTTTGCCATTCCATTGGCATATAGCAGTCCTAGATCTTGCCTAGTTGTCTCATACAGAGATGTAGCTCTAGATTCTGGTGTGGTGGAGGGGAAGGCAGAGTACCAAATGTTTTAGGTTAGGTTTCCAAGAAAAAGAAGGAGAAATTATGCAGATGCACATAATTTATAGAATGTGCTTCATAAAACCCCACCATAGAGGGAATGAAAAGAAGAGGGAATGGAAAGGAAATGGGCAAGTATGTAGTCTCAGATAAAATCTAGCTAGAGTTGCCTCCAAATAAGGAAAAGAATCCATACTCCTTTCTATATACATCAGTGAGCCATTGGCTACTGGCCACCCCAGGTGTGGGGGTTAGGTGAATGAAGTTTCCCAGGGTAAGGTGGATCTCATAGTTGTGGCTAATTCTCTGAAGAAGCTGGCATGGGGTTGAAAGAGAAGGAGGTGATGGTAGTGAGTAGATAGTACCCAACTCTCACAGCTGCTGGGAATTAGTACACTTGCTCTTTAAATGGGATCTGGATGGAGAATCCACAGCATCTTTTAAGAAGGTGATTCATTTTTGTTTTATATTTATTCTTATATTATCTAGTAATGCAATTCTGAGAAATCTACTTTACTTATTTTTAGTTCTTGCATCTGAAGAATAAGGGAATGGACTGGATATTAGCTAAGGCTTAGTTATAGCTAATATTGATTCTCCTTGTCTAAATATGGGGAAAACAGTATCTTTTTCAAGTCTTATTTTGATGAATTTTTAAGACAAAAATTTGAAAAGTAAATTCTAATCTCTAAACTGTTATACTTATGCAAGGTATTCTTAATTATATAACCATTATTTGACAAAAATATCCACTATCAATTCATACTAATAGATAATACTTAATGGTTATGAATGAATTACACTGTACCAGCATCTGGGCATGTCACACAGGATTATAGTAGAGGGGATCATCTGTTAATTACAGCAAAGTTTCTCAACCTCAACACTCTTAGCATATTGGGTTGGATGATTCTTTTTGTGGAGTTCTGTCTTTGCACTGTAGGATGTTTAGCAGCATTTCTGGCCTTCACCCACTAGATACCACCAGTTGAAAACTGCTGGTTTACAGCATAAAGCACAAGAGCATATGTTATCTGTTTCTATCACAGACTACTTATGCAGTCCAAAGAGATCACAGAGTTCCATGTGAGACAGTGCTAAGGATTTTCAGGACAAAACCTCAAAATATGTTTTAATTTTACATATATGTATATGTAAATTCTCTAGTCATGGGCCAAAGTAAGCAGATATACCAAAGAGATTGATGACACTGGTAGCTCAGAAAACTTGTAACTGAAAACCACCATATTTTATTGTTCAGGGTAGAACCCAGAAGCAGAAGGCCCAAATTGTTCAGTAGGGCACCTGAATATTCTAGAGATATGTTGTTGAAGGCCAAGAGCTTAGGGATGGGGACTTCTCTGGTGGTCCAGTGGTAAAGAATCAGTCTTACGATTTAAGGGACACGGGTTCAATCCCTGGTCAGGGAACTAAGATCTCACATGCCGCAGGGCAACTAAGTCCACGTGCTACAACTACTGAGCTTGCGTACCTCAACTAGAGAGCCTGCGAGCTGCAAACTACAGATCCTACGTGCTCTGGAGCCCACGCGCCACAACTATAGAAGACAAAACCCGTGTGCCGCAACGAAAGATCCTGCATGCCTCAATGAAGATCCTGTGTCTGCACCTAAGACCCAACGTAGCCAAAAACAAATAAATAATAAATCTTAAGAAAAAATAATGCTAAAAAAAAAAAGAGCCTAGCGATGGCAGAGCTAAACGTGCCCAAGCAACTAGAAAAGAGAAGGTATACTATATTCTGGATGATGCTGATATTACAATTAACTATGCTCAACCTTTCTCTGAAAGCCTACTACCGAAAAGAGACTAAAGGTGGTAGCATTCTAGGGAAGCTAGAGTTCGTTAATAAAAGAGTATGGCTTGTCCACATCAGTTCTCCAGTGTGGCTTGCAGACGTGTGGAATTACCAGAACTATAGAGAAAGGTAACCACAATATACATATCTGCAGAGCAGCAAAGTCAAAAGTAAGCCATGCACCTTGATGAGAACCAGAAAATACAGGAGAACTAGGCATTACTATGGGCTGACTTAGAACTAGCCATGAATCTGACTAGCCAGAACTAATCAAAATCCTTTTTTCTCTGAATGTTCTAAGGAAAGAAGAATCGTTGCAAGTCTATGATTTTTTAAAATTGAAGTATGGTTGATTAAAATATTACATTAGTTTCAGGTGTACAACATAGTGTTTCAAAACTTTTGTAGATTAAGTCTATAATTTTTTTTGTATCTAAGTGGAAATATATTGGGAGAAAGACGATGGTGAAGGTTGACTGGAGTCCCACACTTAAAGTAGTTTTCCCCAAAATCTATTATCAGCAGATAGTAAAATATCACTTCTGAGGGTTACTGTTTCAGTTTTCAGGCCAGTGTCCTCTTCAGTAAAACTTCAGACCCCTGGGCTATATGCTTTGACAGTTGTCACACACATTATTGATCCCAACAGAGAATGTCCATAAAAACTTAATTCACTTATGTTGTTGTAACAGAAAGAGGAAAAGGAATGACAAAGAAAATGTTTGGTGTCTTTTGTTGATTTATACAACTATAATAAGGAAAATCTACTGTTTGAACAAATGCTAATATCTGAGCTCCAACTTAAAAAAAATTACTTTTAAGTTGTTAATGAAACCTTTAAGAGCACGTCACATTCTTCTGCTTCACTTTATGTCACAACCCTTCCTTTTCCATTATATTTTGACTCAGACCTATTCTTCCTGTCCCTTGAGGCAGAGGATCAACCTAACCTATTTAATTTAATTGCCATTTAGATATCAAGGGATTTTCCATCTTGAAAGTAGAATTTTTATAATGAAGGATATATCGGTAAAACGCACTTTAAAAATTAAACAATTGAGGTGAACTTGTTATATACTGAATTCCATTAAGCAAATCTTAATAATAAAAACAAAAAAAAATAAAAAGAGTTTTTCATCATTTATCACTATCTAAACAGCTTCAATAAAGTTAATTAAAAATCTTTCCAATTTTCACAGTAGGTAATAGTTTCAATCAAGACTCTAATAACTTTTTCCAAAAAATATTATAATATAAATGTGTTTTTATACCAAGTATCAATTTTCAGGTTGATTTAGTCACACAAAGTGCATAATTTTAAAGTAAAATGTATTGCTCATCGAGTGAGTCATATTAGGGGGATCTAAACACTGCCTCTTTTAGATAAAGTGATACATGAATGACACGTACAGAATGAAAGTTTAGATGCTCTTTATTTTTGCCATAGGTGGACCACCTGTTATTGCACATGCTACCTTTCATGCTAATACTAACTCACTGCCACTGTTCACTGAATGTAAAGCCAGGTGAGTACTGAGAGAAAGATGACCTGCAAGCACTTACTCTCGTGTTGGACTTCGGTTTTGCCTACATTGATGTCAAATCCTCATTTTAGAACAAAGTTTCCTTAGCCATTAAAACTGAACAGAGCTTCCTAGAGCTTCTGCTAAGTAGGAAGTTCTTCCTCTGTGATCCAATGTCTAACCTCAGATAACCCAACCTGATGATTTTATGAAGAGGGCATTGACTTCCAAGGCATCCGGTTTAATGTTAAGAATACTCTCCTATTTTCATAACATTCTTTTTTTATATTGAGCCAAATATAGTTCATCCACTGCAGCTATTCTTCCCTTTCCTGTCCTTAGTGTTGTACTTTTTCTGTACTTTAAAGCACTCATTCATTTAAAATGTATTTATCAAGGATGTACTCTATGCAAGGAAATGTACAAAGAACAACTCCAAATAATAACACAGAACATTACTACATGACATCTTTTCAAATATTTGAGGACATATGTCTACCTTATTCAGGCTTAACTTGCAAGTGTGACTCAACCATTTTATATTGATTTCACCTTATAAACATCACGGCAATCCATATAGCACTTATTCTTATCTTCATTACTGTTCTCTTAGTCAAAGTTTCCTAGTTGTCCTTGCATATACCATAGCTTCATGCTAATTCTTCATTCAACGGACAATGATCCCTAAGACATGCAAAAATTGATTCAGTTTCTGTCTGGTTAACATCAATTAAACAGCTTTTCATTGCAACAATAATGCAGTGTAAAACTTTTATAAAACACTGTACAAATATCCTGGTTGATCTGGCCCTTGCTACTTTTCCAACACTGATTTTCACTACTCTCCCTGTTGGGCACACAGGTTTTTATTCACATTTGAAATGTTCCAAGCTCTTCCCTGCCTCCAGACCTTAGCACATGCAATTTCTCTTCCTAGATTTCACACCAGCCTACTCTTCCTACCCATCATTCTTCGGGAATGACCAGAGATGAAACCAACTCTATCTATTCATGGCAGAAATTGCTAGATGTTTACCAATATACATTCATTTGTCTTCTGAACTACACTTCTTGGACATGTATCCAAGTGGAATGGGAGTGGAAGTGATGTGTACCACTTTGGGAACAAGACTTCAAGAAGTAGTGTGCCTTCTACAGCTCTCTTATTTTTCATCTCTCTGAACTGATGTAGTAACAAGTCCCCAGGGAATTGAGGATCACTTGGAAACTTGGTTGCTGAGTATTAAAGAAAGAAAAGCCACATCATAACATGAACATTCTCTCTGGACAACCAAGCAAGTTTGGTGCTAACATTCCTGTCTTCTTCTTTGTTTTATTTTGGATTTGCATAAATGATACTACCATTGCCCTTCACAGCTGAAGATAATGAGCAGGATAGCTAAGGCATGCAATAAAGAAAGAAATCAATGCATATTTAGTGTATTTTCAGGAAGAGAAGGAAAACAGTAAGGTGTTAAGTGTGTTAATTCCAGAGTTCATGCCTCCCCAAGAGCAACTAATGATCTGGCCACAAGAGAACTAAATTTTGCATTTTTGAATCACCTTGTTGATTTTTACTAAAAATACTAGTGGGACTTTTTGGGGAGTTATGTTAAATCATTACAACAATTTTGGGAAAATGGACAGTGTTACATGTTCCTATTAATGACAATGGTATCAAGCTCTTTTCATTTGGCTCTTCTTTAATTTCTTTTACTGCTCCTTTGTAGTTTTTAGTGTAGATCCGGAATACATTTTGTTATATTTATACTCATATATTCCATGTTTTGTGATGTTGTTAGAATTGTATTATTTTTTTTAATCTCAGTAATCAAATATTTATTATTGTTACATAGAAATGTAATAGATTTTTATGTATTTACCTTATAGCTTGAAACATTATTAAATTCACTAATTAGATCTAGCAGCTTATTGAGAAATTCTTTGGGATTTTCTATGTATTGAATCATATTTTCTGCGAGCAGAGAGAGTTTTGTTACTTTCCTAAACTGTATGACTTGTATTTTGTTTATTTGCTCATTGCACTAGCTAGGAACTCCACTTTGATGTTAAAAATAACCAGAAAAGAGTGGGAGCCACTTCACGGAGGCAGCCTTGAGATAGCACTGTGGTACTGAGACCATCTGGACACAGTACACGTGACTCAAGGCATAAATGACTTGAAGCAGAATGGACTGATCAAGAAGCAGTTAGGAGACCTTCAAAATGGTGGAGGAGTAAGAGGTGGAGATCACCTTTCTCCCCACAAATACATCAGAAATAGATCTACACGTGGAACAACTCCTACAAAACACCTACTGAACGCTGGCAGAAGACCTCAGACTTCCCCATAGGCAAGAAACTCCCAATGTACCTGGGTAGGGCAAACGAAAAAAGGAAAAACAGAGACAAAAGAATAGGGATGGGACCTGCGAGGGAGGGAGGGAGCTGTGAAGGAGGAAAGGTTTCCACATACTAGGAAGCCCCTTCACTGGTAGAGATGGGGGGTGGGCGGGGGGTAGTTTTCGGAGCCATGGAAGAGAGTGCAGCAACATGGGTGCGGAGGACAAATCGGAGAGATTCCAGCACAGAGGATCAGTGCAGGCCAGCACTCACCAGCCTGACAGTCTTGTCTGCTCACCTGACGGGTGGGTGGGGGCTGGGAGCTAAGGCTCAGGCTTTGGGGCTCGGGCTTTGGAGGTTACATCCCAGGGAGAGGACTGGAGTTGGCTGCGTGAACACGGCCTGAGGGGGCTAGTGTGCCACAGCTAGCTGGGAGGGAGTCCGGGAAAAACTCTGGACCTGGCTAAGAGGCAAGAAACCATTATTTTGGGGGGTGTGAGGAGAGGGGATTTCTTCCCCATCTGACCAAAGAAGCCAGAGCACTGCCTAAATGAGCTCCAGAGATGGGCGTGAACTGTGGCTATCAACTCAGACACCAGAAACGGGCATGAAACTCTAACGCTGCTCCTGCTACTAAGAATCCTGTGTGCAAGAGCAGGTCACTATCCACACACCCGCAGGAGTCTGTGCAGCACGTCACTGCCAGGGCCCAGTGATTCAGGGACAACATCCCCAAGAGAACACACAGCGCTCCTCAGGCTGTTGCAAATTCATGCTGACCTCTGCCGCTGCAGGCTCGCCCTGCGTTCCAATTATAACTATGATACCCATCCCTCCCCTGGCCTGAGTGAGCCAGAGCCCTCTAATCAGCTGCTGCTTTAACCACATACTGTATGGCCAGGAACAGATGCCTGAGGGGAATCTACACACAGAGGTGGGGGCAAAACCAAAGCTGAACCCCAGGAACTGTGAGAATAATGAAGGGAAAGGGAAATCTCTCCCAGCAGCCTCAGGAGCGGCAGATTAAATCCCTACAATCAACTGGAGGTACCTTGCATCTGTGGAATACCTGAACAGACAACGAATGTTTCCAAAATCGAGGCAGTGGACTTTGGGAGCAACTGTAGACTTGGGGTTTGTTGTCTGTGACTGACTTGTTTCTGATTTTTATGTTTATCTTAGTATAGTTTTTAGCTCTTGTTATCATTGGTGGATTTGTTTATTGGTTTCATTGTTCTCTTCTTTATTTTATTACTTTTTAATTTTTTAATGTAATATTTAAAAAAATTTTTAATTACAATTATTTTTCCTTTTTTTCTCCCTTTTATTCTGAGCCATGTGGTTGACAGGGTCTTGGTGCTCTGGCCTGGTGTCAGGCCTGAGCCTCTGAGGTGAGAAAGCTGAGTTCAAGACATTGGACCACCAGAGACGTCCTGGCCCCACGTAATATCAATCGGTGAAAGCTCTCCCAGAGGTCTCTGTCTCAACTCTAAGACCCAGCTCTACCCAACGGCCAGCAAGCTCCAGTGCTGGATGTCCGATGGCAAACAACTAGCAAGACAGGAACGTAACCTCACCCCTTAGAAAACAGGCTGCCTAAAATCATACTAAGTTCACACACATCACAAAATACATGACTGGACTCGGCCCTGCCCACCACAAAGACAAGATCCAGCCCCACCCACCAGAACACAGGCACTAGTACCCTCCACCAGGAAGCCTACAAAACCCACTGAACCAACCTAACCCACTCGGGACAGACACCAAAAGCAATGGGAACTATGAACGTGCAGCCTGCAAAAAGGAGACCCCAAACACAGTAAGACAAGCAAAATGAGAAGACAGAAAAACACACAGCAGATGAAGGAGCAAGATAAAAACCCACCAGACCTAACAAATGAAGAGGAAATAGGCAGTCTACCTGAAAAAGAATTCAGAATAATGATAGTAAAGATGATCCAAAATCTTGGAAATAGAATAGACAAAATGCAAGAAACATTTAACAAGGACCTAGAAGAACTAAAGAGGAAACAAGCAATGATGAACAACACAATAAATGAAATTAAAAATACTCTTGATGGGATCAATAGCAGAATAACTGAGGCAGAAGAACGGATAAGTGACCTGGAAGATAAAATAGTGGAAATAACTACTGCAGAGCAGAATAAAGAAACAAGAATGAAAAGAACTGAGGACAGTCTCAGAGACCTCTGGGACAACATTAAACGCACCAACATTTGAATTATAGGGGTTCCAGAAGAAGAAGAGAAAAAGAAAGGGACTGAGAAAATATTTGAAGAGATTATACTTGAAAACTTCCCTACTATGGGAAAGGAAATAGTTAATCAAGTCCAGGAAGCACAGAGAGTCCCATACAGGATAAATCCAAGGAGAAATATGCCAAGACACATATTAATCAAACAGTCAAAAATTAAATACAAAGAAAACATATTAAAAGCAGCAAGGGAAAAACAACAAATAACACACAAGGGAATCCCCATAAGGTTAACAGCTGATCTTTCACCAGAAACTCTGCAAGCCAGAAGGGAGTGGAAGGGCATATTTAAAGTGATGAAGGAGAAAAACCTGCAACCAAGATTACTCTACCCAGCAAGGATCTCATTCAGATTTGATAGAGAAATTAAAACCTTTAAAGACAAGCAAAAGCTGAGAGAGTTCAGCACCACCACCAGCTGTACAACAACTGCTAAAGGAACTTCTCTAGGCAAGAAACACAAGAGAAGGGAAAGACCTAAAATAACGAACCCAAAACAATTAAGAACATGGGAATAGGAACGTACATATCGATAATTACCTTAAATGTAAATGGACTAAATGCTCCCACCAAAAGACACAGGTTGGCTGAATGCATACAAACACAAGACCCATATATTTGCTGTCTACAAGAGACCCACTTCAGACCTAGAGACACATACAGACTGAAACTAAGGGGATGGAAAAAGATATTCCATGCAAATGGAAACCAAAAGAAAGCTGGAGTAGCAATTCTCATATCAGACAAAATAGACTTTAAAATAAAGACTATTAGAAGAGACAAAGAAGGACACTACCTAATGATCAAGGGATTGATCCAAGAAGAATATATAACAATTGTAAATATTTATGCACCCAACAGAGGAGCACCTCAATACATAAGGCAAATGCTAACAGCCATAAAAGGGGAAATTGACAGTAACACAGTCATAGTAGGGGACTTTAACACCCTAGTTTCATCAATGGACAGATCATCCAAAGTGAAAATAAATAAGGAAACACAAGCTTTAAATGACACATAAAACAAGATGGACTTAATTGATCTTTATAGGACATTCCATCTAAAAACAACAGAATACACTTTCTTCCGAAGTACTCATGGAACATTCTGTAGCATAGATCAATCTTGGGTCACATATCAAGCCTTGGTAAATTTAAGAAAATTGAAATCATATCAAGTATCTTTTCTGACCACAATGCTATGAGACTAGATATCAATTACAGGAAAAAAAACTGTACAAAACACAAACACATGGAGGCTAAACAATATGCTACTAAATAACCAAGAGATCACTGAAGAAATCAAAGAGGAAGTAAAGAAATACCTGGAAATAAATGACAATGAAAAAACGAGGACCCAAAAACCTATGGGATGCAGCAAAGGCAGTTCTAAGAGGGAAGTTTATAGCAATACAATGTTACTTCAAGAAACAAGAAAAATCTCAAATAAACAACCTAAACTTACACCTAAAGCAGTTAGAGAAAGAAGAACAAAAAACCTCAAAGTTAACAGAAGGAAAGTAGTCAGAAAGATCAGATTAGAAATAAATGAAAAAGAAGTGAAGAAAACAATAGCAAAGATCAATAAAACTAAAAGCTGGTTCTTTGAGAAAATAAACAAAAATGATAAAACACTAGCCAAACTCATCAAGAAAACAAGGGTGAAGACTCATATCAACAGAATTAGAAATGAAAAAGGAGAAGTAACAATGGACACTGCAGAAATACAAAGAATCATTATGGATCACTACAAAAAACTATATGCAATAAAATGGAAAACCTGGAAGAAATGGACAAATTCTTAGAAAAGCACAACCTTCTGAGACTGAACCAGGAAGAAATCGAAACTGTAAAGAGACCAATCACATGCACTGAAATTGAAACTGTGATTAAAAATCTTCCAACAAACAGAAGCCCAGGACCAGATGGCTCATAGGCGAATTCTATCAAACATTTAGAGAAGAGCTAACACCTATCCTTCTCAAACTCTTCCAAAATACAGCAGATGGAGGAGCACTCCCAAACTCATTCTACAAGTCCACCATCACCTTGATACCAAAACCAGACAAAGATGTCATAAAGAAAGAAAACTACAGGCCAATATCACTGATGAACATAGATGCAAAAATCCTCAACAAAATACTAGCAAACAGAATCCAACAGCACATTTAAAGGATCATACACCATGATGAAGTGGGGTTTATCCCAGGAATTCATGGATTCTTCACTATATGCAAATCAATCAATGTGATACACCATATTAACAAATTGAAGGATAAAAACCATATGATAAGCTCAATAGATGCAGAAAAAGCTTTCAATAAAATTCAACTCCCATTTATGATAAAAACTCTCCAGGGCTTCCCTGGTGGCACAGTGGTTAAGAATCTGCCTGCCATTGCAGGGGACACAGGTTCGAGCCCTGATCTGGGAAGATCCCACATGCCGCAGAGCAACTAAGCCCATGTGCCACAACTACTGAGCCTGCGTGCCTGGAGCCCATGCTCTGCAAGAAGAGAAGCCACTGCAAGGAGAAGCCCATGCACCACAACAAAGAGTAGCCCTCACTCTCTGCAACTAGAGAAAGCCCATGCACAGCAATGAAGACCCAACAAAACCAAATAAATAAATAAAGTTATTAAAAAAAACTCTCCAGAAAGTAGGCATAGAGGGAACTAACCTCAACATAATAAAGGCCATATATGGCAAACCCACAGCCAACATCATTCTCAATGGTGAAAAACTGAAACCATTTCTTGTAAAATCTGGAACAAGACAAGGATGCCCACCCTCTCCACTATTACTCAACATAGTTTTGGAAGTTTTAACCACAGCAATCAGAGAAGAAAAAGCAATAAAAGGAATCCAAATCAGAAAAGAAGAAGTAAAACTGTCACTGTTTGCAGATGACATGATACAATACATAGAGAATCTTAAAGATGCTACTTGAAAACTACTAGAGCTAATCAATGAATTTGGTAAAGTAGCAGGATACAAAATTAATGCACAGGAATCTCTTGCATTCCTATACACTAATGATAAAAAATCTGAAAGAGAAATTAAGGAAACACGCCCATTTACCATTGCAACAAAAGTAATAAAATACCTAGGAATAAACCTACCTAAGGAGACAAAAGACCTGTATGCACAAAATTATAAGACTGATGAAAGAAACTAAAGATGATATAAACAGATGGAGTGATATATGATGTATTTGGATTGGAAGAATCAACACTGTGAAAATGACTATAGTACCCAAAGCAATCTACAGAGTCAATGCAATCCCTATCTAAATACCAATGGCATTTTTCACAGAACTAGAAAAAATTTTTTCACAATTTGTATGGAAACACAAAAGACCTCCAATAACCAAAGCAATCCTGAGAAAGAAAAACGGAGCTGTAGTAATCAGACACCCTGACTTCAGAGTATAGTACAAATCTACAGTAATCAAGACAGTGTGGTACTGGCAAAAAACAGAGATATAAATCAATGGAACAGGATAGAAAGCCCAGAGATAAACCCACACACACATGGTCATCTTATTTTTGATAAAGGAGGCAAGAATATACAATGGAGAAAAGACAGCCTCTTCAATAAGTGGTGCTGTGAAAACTGGACAGCTACGTGTAAAAGAATGAAATTAGAACACTCCCTAACACCATACATAAAAATAAACTCAAAATGGATTAAAGACCTAAATGTAAGGCAAGACACTATAAAACTCTTAGAGGAAAACACAGGCAGAACACTCTATGACAAATCACAGCAAGATCCTTTTGACCCACCTCCTAGAGAAAGGGAAATAAAAACTAAAATAAACAACTGGGACCTAATGAAACTTAAAAGCTTTTGCACAGCAAAGGAAACCATAAACAAGACCAAAAGACAACCCTTACAATGGGAGAAAATATTTGCAAATGAAGCAACTGACAAAGGATTAATCTCCAAAATATACAAGCAGCTCATGCAGCTCAATAGCAAAAAACAAACAACCCAATCCAAAAATGGGCAGAAGACCTAAACAGACATTTCTCCAAAGAAGATATACAGATTGCCAACAAACACATGAAAGGATGCTCAACACCACTAATCATTAGAGAAATGCAAATCAAAACCACAATGAGGTATCACCTCACACTCATCGGAATGGCCCTCATCAAAAAATCTACAAACAATAAATGCTGGAGAGGGTGTGGAGAAAAGCGAACCCTCTTGCACTTTTGGTGGGAATGTAAACTGATACAGCCACTATGGAGAACAGTATGGAGGTTCCGTAAAAAACTAAAAATAGAACTACCATATGACCCAACAATCCCACTACTGTGCATATACCCTGAGAAAACCATAATTGAAAAAGAGTCATGTACCACAATATTCATTGCAGCACTCTTTCCAATAACCAGGACATGGAAGCAACCTAAGTGTCCATCGACAGATCAATGGATAAAGAAGATGTGGCACATAGATACAGTGGAATATTACTCAACCATAAAAATTAATGAAATTGAGTTATTTGTAGTGAGGTGGATGGACCTAGAGTCTGTCATACAGAGTGAAGTAAGTCAGAAAGAGAAAAAGAAACACCGTACGCTAACACATATATATGGAAAATTTAAAAAAATGGTTCTGATGAACCTAGGGGCAGGATAGGAATAAAGACACAGATGTAGAGAATGGACTTGAGGACACAGGAAGGGGGAAGTTTTATCTGGGACGAAGTGAGAGAGTAGCATTGACATATATACACTACTAAATGTAAAACAGACAGCTAGTGGGAAGCAGCTGCATTGCATGGGGAGATCAGCTCAGTGCTTTGTGACCTCCTGGAGCAGTGGGCTAGGGAGGGTGGGAGGGAGGGAGACGCAAGAGGGAGGAGATATGGGGATATATGTATGCATACAGCTGATTCACTTTGTTATACAGCAGAAATCAACACAGCATTGTAAAGCAATTATACTCCAATAAAGATGTTAAAAAGTAAAAAATAACCGGAAAAGTAGGCTATATACATCTTGCTTGACACTCAGTGGAAAAAATTCAGTCACTGACAATAAATAAGATATTAAGTGTAGAACTGTTAATAAACTTCTTATATTAGAATGGTTTTGGATTTACAGAAAAAATGCAAACATGAGAGGTCTTTTATATCTCACACCCAATTTTCCCTATGATTAACATCTTTTATTAGAATCATACCTTTGTCACAATTTATGATCCAAGATTGATACATTGTTTTTTTTCCCTTATGTTTCTTCTCTTATAATGTTGTCTCCTACTTTTGTTATTAGATTAATGCTGATGCTATTAACTAATTTGGGGAAATCCTCAGTCATTATAGCTTCAAATATTTCTTCCGTTCCTGTCTTCTCATTCTGGTATTCGAATTATACCTATGTTACACTTTTCATAGGTGTCCCACAGTCCTTGGCTGTTTTGTTCTGTTTTTTTTCAGTCTTTGTTCTCTTTGCTTTTCAGCTTTGAAGGTTTCTATTGAGATATCCTCAAGCTCAGAAATTCTGTCCTCAGCCATATCATGTGCTAGTAAGCCTATCAAATGCATTTTTCATTTCTATTACAGTGTGTTTGATCTCTAATCTTTCTTTCTGGTTCTTTCTTAGGCTTCCATCTGTCTGCTTACAAAGCCTACCTGTTCTTGCATGCTGTCTATCCAGTAAAACCCTTAGAGTATTAATGATAGTTGTTTTAAATTCCTACTCTGATAATTCCAACATTCCTTCCATGTCTGGTTCTGATGCTTGCTCTGTCTCTTCAAATTGGGTATTTTGCCTTGTGGTATGACTCGTAATGTTTTTGATAGCTGGACGTGCTATACCAGGTAAAAGGGACTGCTGTAAATAGGCCTTCAGTAATGTGGTGGTAAGGTGTTGGGGGAGAGAAAGTATTCTATAGTCCTACAATTGTCTTAGTCTTCAGTGAGACTATGCCTCTGGACTGTGAATTTCAAAAGTGTTTTCAGTTCTTTTCTCCACCTTAGGTGAAAGAGGATGGCTAGAGTTGTTCCAACATCTACTTCATCACTGATTCTGTTTTATTTTATTGATCTTTACCTTTATAATGGGTTTTTACCTTGCATTTTTGTGTGTACCATGTGTTTCTTGCAGGCTAAATAATGTGAGGAACATTTGAGTATGAGATAAATTATATTTATGACTTTGAATGTCAATACCCCTCTTGCTAGGCCACTAATATAGGGGATTGAATTATTCCAATCAGTAATAGACTTGTGATTGGTTTTGTTTCTGTAATGTTTATTATGGGTTTAACACTTACATCAAAGACATCTATTGTTACCTATAATTGGAGAGTGGCCTGGTTTGCTAGAGTTTTCCCTCAATATTCCTATTCCATCCTCAACTTTAGGACTTTTTGTGTATAATTTCCTCAGAGAGTATCTTTCTCTTTGTTATTCTTCCCCTGTGGTAGATGGCTCTTGCCTTTACTCAGTGAAGTAAAGCTACTCAGTGAAGCTAGTCTGTTGGAGAAAATGCAGAATCAATGAGAAACGCCTCTTGTGAGATCAAAGAAAACAGGGTATTCTAAAAGCTAAGGATGCCCAGAAATGGAGACTATCTTCACCACCCACTGCCATGTCCAAGGAAATTATATGGCCTACAACTGGCCATAGCCTGAAGGACAGACCTTTTCCCCCTTTTCCATCTACAATACAACTAAAGTCTACCTTGTGGTCCAGAGGGTTTGGTACCCATCCGCTTTTTATTTCAGGATTTTTTCCTTAGGAGAGAAGAGTTTTGATCAGGTTTTTTGCCTTTCCCCTGGTGGCCGCTTCTACCTTCCTCAAGGCTCATGCAATGTGGATGACTTCATCTAGGCTCCCTCCCATCCTTCAAACTCTCGTGCATGTGTCTTGTGGTGTTTCATCATGATAAGCCCAAGTATGGCTAAAAAATCTCCGATATGTCTGCCGCTGTCATGCTAAGCCCCATCAGTCTTTAGCAATGAATTAAGAATTGTAACTAAATTCTTCTTACTCACTTAGAAGGCAGTACTACCTTCCCCTTACCCTTTGACATAAGTGAGCCAGTCTTTGGGCTCCGTATCTCCTTACATTCATCTTTCTTTAGATTTTAGACTATCTCATCGCTCTGCAATGTCAAATATTTGATGGGTTTAAACATTTTTTTAAAGATTATCTTTCTTTTTTGTTGTTCTTATGATAGAAACACTTTCCAGCTTTCTACTTCTTAGGCATAAAATCGGACCCTTATTTACATTTTAAATTACATTTTTATTGTTGTCATATGCTCCATTTTATATTCTCTTGGGATTTCTTTCATTGTATATAATATACTTTATATTTCAGGTCTACCAAATTGTCAATTGTTCAAACAATCTTTTACAACTTCTCACTCGACAGTGTGGTCCCAATAAAGAAATAATCTATCAATCCACAATACAACTCAGACTTTAATGTGTTTTCTTCCTGCCTAATATCTATAGTAAGTCTCATCTTCCATATTCTTTCCATAAGCACTCTAACTGTATAAATCTCCCAGGCATGTGGATTAAGAAACTGCCATATTTTCTTCCAAAACTAGAATAATTGTATACATTTTAAATCCCCTAATAAGGCATGCGGTCGTCTGTGCTGATCTTTCAAATCTAGACAAATCAGTACTGAGTGGTTTTCTGACAGTTCTTAGTATTGATTCTGCCACTGCAGCTTTGAAAAGTGCTGTTTGATTTTCATTCATTAGAGCTATCTCTGGGAAAGTCTTTTCAGTTGGTTCACAACCTCTCCCTGTCTTATTCTCTCTGCTGAATTTCTATGTTCCCCAGCAATTCTCCAAGATCTACTATAAGTTAAAAATTTACCTAATGGAAACTGCTTCTTTGCAGAAGAATGCAGGAAACAAATGTAGCAAGCAAAGATAGAACTAGAACTAGAAAAACTGAACTTTGCAACCCCAGTGCAAAAGTTGACTAAGGCTAGGATGCTAAATTGATGTAAAAACTTTGGGGTCTAAATTCTTTGGTAATAATATACTCAAAAGGGAAAAATAAACTTTTAAAATGAAACAGTTATGGCAGTTAGTACCTCAACCAAATGTTCAAAGTTAACATGACCAATAGTTATAAATAACAAAGAAAATTGATCAAATAATAAGGGACCTTTTTGGCAGTCTTAAATTTGAAGAAATTACACAACTATTTCAAACAAACTAAATAATGTATATCCTTAGCTAGAAATGGTAGCACCACATGACACCTACCAATCAGAGCATCAGTTTCTGTGTTGCCTTTTATGGCTTTAAGGTTGGAGGGTACAGATGCTTAACCCTCAACTCTTATACAATCACTGTCAACTAGAGGGCAGTTTAGAGTAAAGCAATGGCAAATTGGACTTAAAATCTGAAGGTGGTCCATATTTTTACCTGTATTTCTCTTACAAGGTATATTGTTTAGTTGATTAACAGAATTAAAACTTACAAATGTATGTGTGTGTATATACTAGTAGATGTATATATACATATATACACACACACATATAAAATACATCTACTAGTATATATACACACATGCATAATCACATATATGTATGCATATATATGTGTATGTATATATATATATATATATATATATATATATATATATGGAGAGAGAGAGAGACTATGTACACACACAGAGATTTTTTTCAAAATCACAAAGTGGAGAGTAAACTTAAAAATTAGTCAAACTCTATGAACTGAATGTCAAAATTTATATAATCAAACGTGGAAAAACACCAGGAGTTACATCTTCAAATGATCTGATACACATATATATGGGTGTGTGCATATTTGTGTGCATATATATGTGTTTGTACATATGTTTGTGTATATGTGTATACATATAATTTCCCCCTTCCAATTTTTCTTTCTCCTCTTTTCTGAGATTTTAATTATACAGATGTTTGACTGTTTGATATTATCTAGCTAGTCTCCATACTCTGTTCATTGTTTACACTATTGTTTTCTTTTTGTTCTTCACATTGGGCAATTTTTATTGCAGTATCTTCAAGGTCACTTTATCTTTCCTCTGCCATGTCCTTTAAGCTGCTAAGCTCATCCAGTAAACTTTTTATATCAGATATTGTATTTTTCAGGCCTAAACTTCCCATTTGCTTCCTTTCTATCATATCTATATGTCTGCTGAGAATTCCCCTTTCCCTTCGTCAGGAGCATATTGCATTAAATTTTATTTAGAGTAGTTATAATACCTACTTTAACATATTTTCTCATACTTTCAATATCAGGATCTTCTTTTCATTGGTTTCAATTTATTTTGTTTTCTTTTGAGAATGATTTCTATTCACTCATTTTTTCATATATCAGGTAATTTTAGATTGCATTCTTGAAATTATGGATATCAACTTGTGGAGAGAGGGGATTATTTTATTTTTCTCACTTGAGACTTGTTTCTTCTGCTTTAACGTTCAATTATTTTAATTGGACTTGAATCAGAAACTGTTTCTTGGGCTACATCTTTGATTCCATTTCAGATCTTTTGTTTTTAGCTGAGTTTTATTTTAGTCTGTTCCAGACGTGTGGTTGAGGGGTCAGACAGAGATATAGTGTATAGAATTTCATTGATGCCTCAATGTGCATAAAGAGTTATAAGTGTGTTACCATTATTTGGATAACTTTTCAATTGTCTCAATCATGATGTTCAAACACAGATATAAGAATTCATTAAAAAGTCGCATAAATATGGTCTTGTGATAGCTCCTTAAAGTTATCAGATTTAGCTTTAGTACTAAAAATTTATTTAAAAATCCACATGTGTTAAATAGATGTTATGGAAGAAATTTTCACTTATGGGGAAGAAGTCATTCTGGATTATACATGATTAGGCTTGAACTTTACGTTAATTAGAACAGTCTGTCTGTGGCCTGTCAAACATACATTGTACATATGCTTTAACCTTAAAGAAAAGAATGCATTTACCAGATTGTTTAGTATGTCCATTTTGAAGACCAGGAATAAATGCCCCCCCCTTTCTATAATGCCCATGCTAGTACTCCTTAAAAGATAAGGTTCCCTTCCCAGACATCAAGGTCATGTTGACTTGCTGTATACATGCTAAACTGTCACTTTAGAAACTTGAAAGAATGTACCCCTGTCATATTTGATTTTTGTTCTTTGCTCTGGCAAGGTGTAAAACTGTTGTTCAGATATCCAAAATGGAGCCGGTTGGCCATTGTGGATGTGGTTTCAGAAATACTCCTGCATCGCTGAGAACTTGAATTTTCTGAACTGAATCAAATCAAATCAAGGACACTACTAGCTGTTTTCCAAACAGTATCTGTTAGCAGCTGGCAGCTGCAACCTTATGGTTTCAAGATTTCCCCTTCTAACTATAGAACAGTTTCAGACCCTAACCAATCCTTGCTTAACAGATATTCTTACTTCTTGCTGGCTCCAATCCTAATTCTTGACAAACAACTTATGTAACTTTGTGGGTTTTGCCTATATAAGCCTCCTCAATTTTGCAGTCTGGCAGAACACAGTTCAAGTGCTTTTTGAATCTGTGTCTCTTAGGCTATAGTCCTCAGTTTGGCTTGAATAAAACTCTTTTCTATTCTTATTACAGACTGTTTATAAATAAATTGTGTCAACAGATGTTAATACAAATTTTCATATTTCAATTTGTACTCAAAATCTGTCTTCCCCCACAGAATCTAAGTGGCATGAGGGCAGGTTTTATTTTTCTTTTTTTTTCTGTTTTTGTTTTCCTTTAATTGCTATATACTCAGAATAGTGTTTGGCACATATTGAGTACACAAATATTTTTGATACAGGAAATATTTTTGATACAGGAAAATTTTAAAATCTGATTTTTCTAAAAAGAACTTTGGAATCTGTTTAAGCCAAGTTGAAAAGTCAAGTATAGAAATATAAATACATTTTATAAATAAATATTCATCAACCCATATGAAAAATTATGTACTCCTAAAAGCAATAATGTATGATAATTAAAATATATTGCCAACATTCAGACCTTACATTTGTTTAAAGGACCTGCCTATTTTTTCTTATTTAATTAATTGGTTTTCCAAATTTTTATTTATATAAAAAATAATAAACCTATATAAAAATTTCTCTCTATGCCATCTTTAGCAATGCCCTAGTAGGAAACATCATGAAATTCTGTATCTATGAGTCAATAACTGATTCTGCATCCCTCCTCCACAAAAAAATCTTGCTGTTCTTTTTTTTGTGTGTGGTACACGGGCCTCTCACTGTTGTAGCCTCTCCCGTTGCGGAGCGTAAGCTCCGGACGCGCAGGCTCAGTGGCCATGGCTCACGGGCCCAGCCACTTGGCGGCACGTGGGATCTAACCGGACCAGGGCATGAACCCGTGACCCCTGCATCGGCAGACGGACTCTCAACCACTGCGCCAGCAGGGAAGCCCCCTCTTGCTGTTTTTTAACGGACAATGCCATCTGAATTTCTTGTTTGCCATTTTAAAATAAAGTAATAATAATAATTTTATATATTTTTCATAATATATACGTTATACTCAGTTTTGCATGAATATAACATAATATAATAAATCAGTATGCTTATAGTTCATTTACAAATGAGGAAGTTGAAGCAGTGAGTTATTTAGATACATTATAAAAGGTAAATAGCAACTAATTGGTAGAAATGAATTTAGAACCTGCAGCTATCAGAAAGTATGATTTAAAAATGATGACTATTCAACATAATAAAGCCTATAACATACTAAATCAATGCTACAGTTTAACAGAGCTATTAGAAACCTTCCATCTCCATCTTTATATTTCACTGATACTCTCTTTTAATAATAGGTCATCTTTGAAGTATGAATATATATTTTAGTCATCTCCTAATACTCTACAAAAAGAAATAAAATCTGTTTAAGAAATCCCTTCCAAAATAAAAGGAAGTTTAAAACTTCAAGCCTCTTTCCTAAAATATGGTAGACCAAGAAATATGCAGAATTACAATATCACATCTACCACCACACTAATTTGGATAGTTTCATACCATACAGCATTCCTTGAAATATTATTTTTAAAATATATTAATAATGGAAATAAACCATATCATGATCAGTATTTCTCTAGCATGTTACAGAGAGATGTGAATAACAAGTGTCCCCTTTATTAAATACAGCTTTTGTGAGGATTATATTAACACTCAATAACTGATACATCAGTTACTTGCAATAAATATTAGAAAGAGTTGTCAGCACTTGCTGTATCTATATTTTCTATTATCATTATTGCTTGCATTACTTGCTTCAAACTTTCACCCAAAACAATACACATGAACTTGTATTATTATGTTGCTAATGTCCTCCCTGATGCTAAATCCAAATTCAATTTTCATTTTACAACCTCACTGAACCATCAGCAAGTAAACTAATTAACCTAATTAGGTCATGAGCAAAACTCAACCATGCTTGATCATTTTCTCCTCTTTGTAACATTGGGACCTAAGAACACCATACTCTCCAGCTTCCCTCTGTGGTAAGCAGAATAATGGTTCCCCTAAGGATACCCATGTCCTAATCCCCAGAATCCGTGAATACATTATGTTACATGGCAAATATAATTGTTTTCTAATAAATGGACCTCAAAATAGGGAGATTATGCAGGATTATCCAGATAAGCCCAATGTAAGCACAAGTGTCCTTTAAATGTGGAAGAGTAAGGCAGAAGAGTCAGGGTCAGAGCAAGAACATGTGGGAAAAAACTGACTGGCCATTACTGGCTTTTAAAATGGAAGAGGGATATGAGCCAAGGAATTCAGGTAGCCTCTAAAAGTTGGATTAGGCAAGGAAACATTCTGCCTTAAAATTGCCCAAAAGGAATGCAGCCCTGCAAACACAGTGATCTAGTTCATAAGACCCATTTTAAACTTCTGACCTTCAAAACCATAAGATAATAAAGTTGTATTGTTTTAGCTACTAAGTTGTAGTAATTTGTTAAAGCAGCAGTAGAGAACAAATAGACCCTCCTCCCTAATGACCACGGTTTCTCAATCTTCTTTGGTGATTCCTTCTTATCTCCTATTCTGTGAGCCAAATGAAAATCTGTGGACCACTCCTCTTCCTTACTTAAATTCTCTTCCACTGTTTTTATCCAGACTTTGGCTTTGGATACTCTCAACACTCTGAAAAATACTGCTATGGGTTGAACTGTTTCCTGTCCCCAAAATATGTTGAACTCCTAACTCCTGATACCTGTGATTGTGACCTTATTCAGAAACAGATATAATCATGTCTTTGCCTACGTAATCAAGTTTTGATAGGTCATTAGGGTTGCTCCGAATACAGTGTGAATGGTCTCCTTACAAGAAGAGGAAAATCCCACGTGAAGACAGAGAAACACAGGGAGAATGTTATGATGATGACACAACCAGAGATTGGAGGGATGCAGCTATAAACCAGGGAATTCCATTTGCAGAAACTAAGAAGAGGCAAGGAAGCATTCTACCTAGTCTCAGAAGGGGTGTGGCTTTGATGACAGCTTGATTTTGGATGTCTAGCTTGCAGAAAGGTGAGATAATAAATTTCTTTTTTTTAAGCTTCTCAGTTTGTAATACTTTGTTGTGACAGCCCTAGGAAACCAATACAACTACCAAACTTACAACTCTAATAGTAACTCATTCTCTGAAAAACAGATTTCTCCATCCAAGTGCTTACTGATATTTTGATCAGGAAGTTGTATAGGCATAACTCATTTTATTGTACTTTGCAGATATTGCTTTTTATTTTTTTAACAAATAGGTTTGTGGTGACCCTGAACTGAACAAGTCTATAGGATCATTTTTTCCAACAGCATTTGCTCACTTTGTGTCTTTGTGTCACATTTTGGTAATTCTCGCAAAATTTCAAATTTTCATTATTATTATATTTGGTGGTCTATGATCATTAATCTTTTTGTTACTACTATGACTTACTGAAGGCTCAGATGATGGTTAACATTTTTTAGGAATACAGTATTTTAAATTAGGGTATATACTTTTTTTTAGACATAATGCTATTGCACACTTAATAGACTACCGTATAGTATAAATATAACTTTTATAAGTACAGGGAAACCAAAAAAATATATTTTACTTGTTTTACTGCGCTATTCACTTTATTGCAGTAATCTGGAACTGAACTGGCAATAGCTACAAAGTATGCCTGTAATGGATTATTTCTTTGCAACTTGGCATCACCAAGATTCCCCTCTGTATGGTGAGGAACAGCTAAGAACTATATTTTCTGACATCTATTTCCCTCTATGCTTCTGGGATAGGATTACCAATGAGAAGAACTCACAGAATATTTAGATGGTAGAAAAAAAGGAAGGTTATTATTCTCTCATGGGAGTGGCAGCCAGATGTATGGGCAGACAAGAGAGTCAGCCAGATAGGTGAGCACTTGAGATTCACCTGCTTTATTGCTAAGGACTGTGACAGTGCGAGGTTTATCAGTAAGTCATGAGATTTGAAACTTTCCCAGTGAATACTTGAAAACTACGGGTTCAGTGCTTTAGTGTCCATTTGCCTGGCTTAGCCACAACTTCCTTGACTTTCAGTAGTGATTACCTTGGCCACTGCACCCTAACTTCCATCTCATCCAACAACACTATACATTCTAATTTCTATATCGAATGGAGTTCTGAAGCAAATTTCTGTTTTCCTGAATGAACCCAAACCAATTCAGGAGCCCCAAAAGCATCTCATCTTTAACATGCCCTTTGCTGATCCCAAAATATTCCCAAGCTCAGTTAATAGAAGCCTTATCTGTTTAGGCCGTCATGCCACAAATCCTGAAACCATCCTTGATTACTGTCTTTCTTACACATTCCATTCCTAATTCATTATCAAATCCTATTGAAACATACAACAGAATCTGAATGCTTCTCACCACGTTTTCACTGCCACCACACTGGACTGATTTTATTCACAACAGAGTGTGGAGATATTCAAGCCTACAGAACCTCTTGAAACAGTGGAAGTTGTAGTGAAAGACAATTAGCACAGATGGGTATATTCATTTGAGAAATGGACTAAACAGTAAACCAGTTTGTTTGCCAAAGAGAAACAGTGAAAGACAAGTGGAAAAGCCCTCCTATGGTCAGAACAAGACTAAACCGCTAATCTCAGGAACTTTCCCTTCTAAGTGCTCAAATTTGATTGGATTATTCCCTGAGGCACTTTATGTCCCAAGGCATTATTGAAAACATTAGAGCAATCAGCTTGCAATTAATGGAATTTAACAGCTGGTATGGTCAGGGAAAGTGACAGTCAAAAAAACAAAGGAACAAGGATAAAAACAAAACCAAACAGGACTGAAAGGAACTTTGTGAAGTGGAGGTGAGCAGACAGCCTGAACATGGCCATTTAACAGGAAATGTTATCTGTGGTCAGCCAATTCTAGGAATGAGCTGTTAAGTGGTAATGTTCTAGGCCATACTAATTGTTGAAGCTTGGAGTCAAGCCAAAATCGGGAGTTTGCGGGAGGAAACTCCTGAAGATTCGCTAAAGCTTGACCGAGTCAAGTCATGAGTAAGTTATTAGTAATAATAAGCACCCAGTCAAAACTGAGACAGTTCATACATCAGTGAGTTGGCAAATTCACACCCCGGGAACTAAAGATAATCGAGCAATCTGGAAGAGACTTAATTCATTTATGTTAAAATGCTCTCAGAGACGTTTAAGAAGTTAGAAATGAAAATACAGTAATACAGAATATCATGGCTAAAAACTAATAGACACTGTAATGCAATAATTCGCAATATCATAAATAGAAGCTAGATTTGATAAAGGACCAAGTAGAATTACTATCAAATAAAGCTCACAGTCTCTATAATAAAAGAACAACTTAAAATAAGTAAGTTAAACAATAGTTAAAGAGAGGATTACTGAAATGTCTTAAAAATAATGATGATAACAGAAAATAATTGGAATCTACATAACAGGTAAAGGATTACTATCTACATTACCATACTATGTATATTATTATATCAATACTATCTAATATATTTTTAATGTTTTAAAAAGAAACAGAATATAATAAAAGTAGTATGAGATAAAAGTGACAACTCAAGAAAAGAAAATGTAAAAAGCCAATAAATATATGAAAATTATAAGAAAAATGAAAACAAAATACCATTTCTCAGTTACTATATTGGAATAAAAATTAAGACATTGTTTAAAACCATTAGTTAAAATTTGGGAGAATAAATCATGTCAAACACAACTTTTAATGGAAGGTGACTGTTGCCACACTTGAGGAGTAATTTGGCATTATCTATTGAAAGTTTATATGTGCATCTTTGCCCTGGCATGTCTGTTTGTAGAGGAATTTAATTAAGAAAGTTCTCTTTAAGTCTGTGAAAGTATATGCAGTGTTTATGATAGCAAAAACATTCAAACAATCTAAATTCTTACACTTAGAAAAATTTTAAGCAAATAGTTTTTAGAATATACTTAGACAATAAAGTTTAAAAACCTGAAGGTTTTTAATGAACTTTTTTTTGGCCTGTAATTTGTCTGACTTCCTCTCTATATACATATTATCAAGGAAAAAAAATCAGTGGGTTGAACTATTATGATCCTTTTGAATAAGAGAGCCACAGAATATCTCTTAACTGGAAAACATTAATAATTATAGTTATAAGAGTTTTGTTCCCTTATTAAAGTTATCATATATCCATTTAAGATATTAAATATTAATGAAGTGGACAATGTTTTATCTGCTATGGTCAGTAAGTTGAAGCGCTCATTTTAGGATGTCTGTATCTAGTTATAAGACCCAGAGAAGCCAACTCTAAACCTGAAAAGCCTTTAGAGCCCTGAAAACTGGGTTATTTGTCAATTTAACATGAAGGGCTTATTTTAATAATGCAGGAGTCAAACTGAAAGATTCAATGGGATGGGAAGTCTAGTAGGAGTATATTTTGGAATATTATCTGATTTTCTTTTTTGTGTCTTGCTGGCTACTGCATTGAGATAACTGTACTGTAAAGAAATAATTTTTTACATCAGGCAATAGATGTTAAAAAATTAAGAACAATATTTTTGTATTGAGGGAGATGGCAATGCTGAAGGAAACTTACGACATGAAATTTGCCTGATGGATGCAATGCAACCTAAACTTTCCAAATTTGTTCATTCTTTTCCAAGTAGGTAGAGCTAGAGGATCAAAAGGAAAAAAATAAAATCTTCTATGTTAGTGGGTCCCTGGGTGGATAGAATTTTGACCACACTGCCCATTAGTTCAGAGAGGATGAGAGAAAAGAAATTTATGGCAACTCTCCCTGTTACAACTTGATAGATGAAAAAATTCCACTAACATAAAATATCTAAATGACAATACAAGGTAGAAAGTGTCTTAAGTGCCTTAGCCAGTCTCAGTAAGTTTCCTTTGGGACAATGAGATCCTGAATCAACCTAATAATCTGGATTCCATGATACCCACTAAAGTATAAAGAAAAATTGACATAATTAAATAGGCTAAAATGCATAAAAGGCCTTGTTTTATAGAGTGAAAAATGGCATGTCTCAGTAACCTGCCTGTAGCTGTAATTGTGGACTTTGAGAAAAGATGGCCAAATCTGGTGATGGCACATAGATAGATAACCATCTAAAACTATACTGTTCTGCCTTCTCCCCACACAAACAAATGCCTCAATAGTGTATAATATTTAGGACAGTATTTGGAAAGATAGCACCCATTCAACTATCTGAAAATTATTTTTTAACTGGAACTGGGTAAGACAAGGCACTCTTTAGAAGATACTTCAGAAGAACTAAAAGTAATAAAATCTTACAATCAGCCATTTTTTATAGATGACAAAAGTAAAGTATGGAAATATTACTTCCTTTTGTTCCCCCAAAGAAGATGGATTGATCAGTAAATAGACTGTAAATCTATCAGTTGATCTACTGATCTATCTAGAATTATATATGTAAATCTAGATTATGTATATGTATACACATAGTCAAGTCTTTCTGAATTCAGTATATTTTCTTATTATAGCATACTGCTGCCAGTCCTGCTACCCTCCCCATAAGAAATTTGCTTTTATTGCTTTGTAAGGTAAATGAACTAGTTTCTCACATGCAGAGTTTGCTTATTCTTCTTAACACAATTCAGAGTTAATGATCCCAAATAATTGTTCACACTTGTTCTGGGACCATCAAAAGAGACTTTTCTGTCTGGGAATGAAAATGTGTTTGCATGTATATTGGCTGTATTGATATTTATATGCCTCTTGAGGAAATGTTGCATGGGGGCTGGGAGCTGGTAACAATGAACTTTAGTCATATTTTACAATTCAGAAGTCCAGTTTTTCTAATGATAATAATTATTGCCATCATTTTAGGAACACGTTTTATTAGGTTCTGTGCTAACAACTCACTGGGAAAGTATTATTAGCTTTCTCCTTTAGAAGAACAAATTGAATTTAAAAGGAGATTATATCACTTGCCTAAGATCACCCTGTTAATAAATGACATAGATAGAATAAAAATCAGGAGGGTATCCTTAGCCTTTATACACCACCATTTCAGTGTAATATAATTCTATGTCCATAGTTCTATTTTAAAATTACATACCACTTTAATTCATTGATATTTTCCATATTAATTGAACAAACCCCAAGCTTCTAACTGCCTTCTTGAGACTAAACTGCAGGGAAGTAAGAGCAGAAGACCAGTTAAGGGAATATGACAATAATCAGAATAGAGATGTTTAGTTCCCAGGGAGGGATTGGAGCTCTGCTCTACAGACTGTTTTTCTGAAACAAAATCCCTAAGCCACAGTGCTTGCTGCTGGGGGGTGGGAACAATGATGTGCTTCTTTCTGAGTGATGTCTCCACTTTAGGAACTTGAGTGCTCAGTAGATGGAGAAGGCAGCAGCCCCAGGTCTCTCTGGCTTGCCTATCATGATGTGGAACACCCACCCTGTGAGTCAGAGCAAAGGTGATCAGGACCCCAGAATTCTCACTGGCACTGTGCCTCGGGCGGATCTTCTGTCTCATGAGTGGGAGTTCAGTGGAAAAATGGGACCTCCACCTCTCAGCCACACTTACCAAGAACTTAGCAACAAGTAGCTGGGGGAGGATGAGAAATGTTGTCTCACCCCTCGTGGAAGCACAACCCTCTTACTGGGTTCTGTGAAAAGAGAGGGAGACCTATATTTTTGGCTGAACCAGTCTGGAGTAGAATTTTCATCTCACAAAGATGGGATGAGAATGGAGAGCATGGTACTTTGTTCAGATACCACAGTCTCTCATAATTCTTACTGAGTTTAATATATTCTCTTGAATAAATGTTTTTGCATTTGTTTTATGCCGCTAGAGGCATTTCCAGAGACTTTTTTTTCTTTTTAATAATTTTTACCAGTTGTGCTGAGAAGAAGGTCCATGGAGCTCCTCAGGCTCTAATACCAGATGTGCCCACTATGTTTATTTTTCTTTAAGTTTTAAAACTAATAAATTTATTAAGAAAACAAAAGAGAACATCTTTGTGGCTTAAAATAGAAAAATAGTTCTGCTGGAGAACAAAAGGAAAAGTAAACCAATGAAAATTATAAATTAGATAACATTAAATTAAAAACTGATAATAATCAACAGACAGGAAAGAAAAAGAGATACTTATTAAGCAAATATAAAGAACTCCCACAATGCAACAGAAGGCAACAAAAAGTGTGCTCCACAACAACATATATTTACTTTTAAAATAATGTTTTGTCACTTTGGTCAAATAGATAGCCAAGAATTTCTTACTGACCTATGATTTATTTAAGCAAATGTTCAGAACTTCTGATAACTTTTAACATTTTGCCTCTCTCAAAGCAAGTTCTACGTGATATATTTTGTGCATAAAACTGTCTTTGGCATTTTCTAGAGTCCTGGAAAATTACAGAGGATTTGTTCTTTTATCATGTAAAAAGAGAGGTGCTAGAAATGACTAGGTTTTTTTTGATATACTGTAAAATTCATGTGAAGTGTTGTCAAATCTGAAGAGATACTTAGCCTTCTCCAGGTAATATTTGTGTAAATAAATTATTATTAATATAAATATCTCAGAAATTGTATCAGGGTCCTAGAATTTTATCCATGTCCTCCGTGTCCATGGTATATTTCTATTAGTCAGAATCCTGTGTTGTTTTGCCAGATATTGGACAACAATATAGTATTGTCAGTCATAATTTCAGTTATTTTAAAAAATATCAACTTGGTCACTATTTAACCTCTTTAATGTGAATTCAGTATATTCTATGCTTATTGTTTGCACTTGGAGATATATATCACTTACTTATGAAGTTTTATTAATTCAAAGAAGTTTTGGACCTACTCCAGACTTAGTGAATGCATTTATTTAATAATCTTAATATAGTCTTCATATATTCTAAATATATTCTTCGTATATTCATAATACATTATGTCCTGGGATTGCTGAATGTTATGTTTTAAGATTTTTATCTGTAAAGATCATGTTCATTCATTTTCATACATTAGAGGTAATACTTAATCTTCTTTGAAAATAGGATTAATAATTATGTTTATTAGATATTTTATCTAAACTGTTTTGAATTAACTTTGTTTTTCAAATTGTCTTGTCAGTTACATTATTGTTTTTAATTTTTATTAGGGCATAGTTGATTTACAATTTTGTGTTAGTTTCAGGTGTACAGCAAAGTGAATCCGTTATACATATACATATATCTACTCTTTTTTAGATTCTTTTCCCATATAGGCCATTACAGAGTATTGAGTAGAGTTCTCTGTGTTATACAGTAGTTCTTTATTAGTTATCTATTCTATATATAGTAGTGTGTGAACTCTCATTAGTTCTTTAACTTTTAAAGGTTATCAGTAAGCTAACCACAGCCATTTTAAGCCTTTTGTCATCTACACCTAGTTTTTGTTTTACTCCTATGCTTGCCTAAAAACATTTTCAAGTCAGCTATAAGCCAGATCTTCAACAAGAAAAGGACTGTTTTAGAGACCAAACAAGAAATTACTATACCAGCCAAGCACTCTTGGACAAGACTTCTGATGGATTAACTTAAATAATTTTGAGACAATAGCAGTGGACTGAATCATGATATCTAGAATTCTGGTGTATAAAAAAAAAGCAGATGGGATTATGAGAATGCTAACCCCAAATCAAGGAAAACAAAAATTAATTACATAGGAATGAATAAACTGATTGATGAAGGATAATTATGGTTTTGTTTGAAATATTGCTGATGATTTAATGTTTTATTCTCTGGACATAAAATACCCTTTCTTTATTCTTTTAACTATTTTACACATAAACTAACACATAAAATTTAGTAGACTATACTTTTATAAACAGAGATAAAACATTTTTCTTTTCTTTCTGTTTAGCACCTCTTAAATTTGAAATCTCTTGTAAGTATTCTTATTTTCACGGCAATATAATTTGTATAGATTCTGTCCTCGAGGACAATAAGAGTCTGTGCTGCTTGTTAACTAGAAACGTTAGTTATGCAGTCAAGGCTTTGAATGACATCATATCTTAAAATGTTGGTCACTTAATCAAATATGACCATCACTTTTAAGTAGCTAAGATTGACTTAATGGAGTCATCACATACAAAGCTTTCTTAGGAAAATGGCTTGGTATCTGGGTTCCTAGCTTTTCAGGTGGGAAGGTCACTTCCTGTCAAACCCAGGAATCTTAGGATATTTGGGGGACCCTGAGAAGAGAGGAATTCATGCAAATCTATAGGTTTTGCAAATAAAATAAAAGGTGCTCTTGGCTTAGTTTCCTCACCTCAAGAGGATTATAGAAGTGCAATCTGAGATTTCTTATATAAACTTCCAGCAAAGCAAACTGAAGTAAATTTTTGTAGGGTAAATTACCATTCTTGTTGCACATATATAAATGATGAGGCCAAATCTAATGAGACCAGCCTTATTTTGTGATCAAGAATAACCATTCTTCGAAATTTTCTTTGATAAAAAGGGTGGTAACTGTTGAATAACAATTGTATATTTCAGTAGAAAATCCTAGGGGATTAAGGAGTACAAACTACTATGTATAATATAAATAAGTTACAAGGATATATTGTACAGCACAGAGAATAAAGCCAATATTTTATAATAACCATAAATGGAGTATAATCTTTAAAAATTGTGAATCACTATGTTGTACACCTGAAACTTATGTAATATTCTATATCAATTATACCTCAATAAAAGAAATTGTAAAAAGAAAATCATAGCATATTTTTCTAGTTTACATTTCCTCTCCCAATGTGGAAAAATCAGTTTTGTTACCCACCTCTAGGTCGGGCTGAATGTTGTCAACTTACACAAATTGTCAACCGTTACCAAATTTTCGATTCTTCCATTTTCCTCCAATATCTGGCTACAAAATCTGTAAACAAACTAACATTTTAAATTTTCCTCTCTGCCTCCTGACTTGGTATCTCTGAGAACTAAAACCTAACTGTCCAATGTCTTACTGAGGTCTAAGAAGCACTGCAAGCTGAAGATCAAGATTTGATGTATACCTTGAAGAACTCATCATCGTCACAGACTTAGAATGGACAACTTCTTTTGCTTGGTGTTATTGTTGTGTGAGCCATTTAAGAAATTCACTGAGTCTCCAGTATTTCCCTTACTTTGCTTAAGGGAATGACATGTCTGTGGGTAATCTTAGTGAAACCATTGACACTATCACCAAAGAACTACAAAAACTCAGGGTAGTCTTTCAAATTTGTGTGGCAGTGGACATAATTCTAGCTTCCTGTAAGAACACTTGCACAATGATCAGAGCAACTGCTTTACGTATATTTTCCCCAAACTTCCTTGGTGTCTATGCTATCACAGAAACCATTCAGACCACAATGTGGGAAATCTGTCAGATTGCCACTGTCACCCTCTCTCTGCCATCTAAGGACACTTTGGTTCTGAAATCTCACTTTCCCTCAAACTTCTCAAATCTTACTTCTTGGTTGTACTCACTTATTCAATCTTTAGTAAGCATTCTTTTTATTATATTCTTTGCATATCTGTTGTCTAGCCCCTGATATTTAAGACCCTACAACAGTTGTCAGTCTGACAATATGCTCAACAGCTGACACAACTTGTCCTTCAAAGCCAACAGAACACAAAGGTTAGCCCATCCCTGAAAACTACTTTGACCAGTTTCAACCTCATGATGACTCCTGTTCTATCCCTAACAGTGTTAAGGGCAGACTTTATCTCAAATCACAGGCACTAACCAAGTGCTCACAGTTGAGTGTAACTGAACCAATGACTTGGCTTGACTAAAGTTTAATCAACTTCTCTCCTCCCCTCAGGCCCCTGAATTTGGTTTAACCCAGGCTTATGAAAGCACTAAGGTGCAGAACACCCCCTTCACAATTCCTTCTCAGAATCAGCTCATTAGAGAGAATATTTTCTCTCCTACTCCATTGATGCTGTATGTTCACCCCCAGCTGCTTGCCCCACTTCCCCACAAAGCTCCTACTTACCCCAATTACCCCTTCCTATTAAAAGAAACTCTTTTTCTGTATAATTTTGAGACACTTGCAGATCCTGAGATCAGAATGTTCTCTTTTTTGAAATTGTCTTTCCAAATAAAGTCTCTCCTTACCTAAGTCTGGATTTGTTTTATAATTGACAGTCGGCAATAAGTTTCTATGCATGCTTTGTGATTGCAGCATGTAAGTTCATTAACAAGGGTTCTCCATTCATAGATAAGACAACTATGCTCAGCTCCCAGCTTTATAAGTTGATCAGTTTTAACTATAACCATGAATGGGTCTGATCTCCATACTAGTGTTGACCTAAAGAAACAGACTGCCAGATATTTCTCCAGCAAAGCTGGGTTCATTTGGGATCAGGAAAGAATTGCAATTTGGGGTCTACAACCATGGTGAGCCATGTGCAAGTCCCTACATGGCAAGGGAAGGAAAGTACTTTTGCAGAGGGGAAGGGAAGTTGGGAGGGCTGTAGTAAAAAAAAGTGTCCATGTCTTTTCATTGGCTGAATCCTTGCCAGGAAAGAAAAGGAATCGTTTTTCTTCCTAGTAGGCTCTGCTCTCATCACATGGCTTGAGAGTTTTGCCTTCTGGTCTCCTGACTCTATTTAATTGAGGTTTCTGTTTTATCAATTTTTTACACTAGTTAAGCATCTAAGCACATATCAAGTCAAAGTATATCCAAATGCTGGGACTTCCCTGGTGGCACAGTGGTTAAGAATCTGCCTGCCAGTGCGGGGGACATGGGTTTGATTCCTGGTCCGGGAAGATCCCACATGCTGTGGAGCAACTAAGACCGTGCACCACAATTACTGAGCCTGCGCTCTAGAGCCTGTGAGCCACAGCTACTGAAGCCCACATGCCTAGAGCCTGTGCTTCGCAACAAGAGAAGCCACCGGCATGAGAAGCCCACACACCACAATGAAGAGTAGCCCCCGCTCGCTGCAACTAGAGAAAGCCCATGCACAGCAACAAAGACCCAACGCACCCCCCGCAAAATAATAAAATATTTTTAAAAAATGAAAAAATCAAAGTATATACAAATGCTAATACAACTTTAATTCCAGCTTACCACTGTGGCTTTGAGTTCTCTTTTTTGCTAGCATCTGGATATTCCCCTTTCTTGTTTTCAAGCATATATATATATATATATATATATATATATATATATATATATATGTGTGTGTATATATATATATCTATAAATTGCTTTTGTTTTCAATATTTCTATATTTTTGAAGTAGTAAGTCATCATAAAACATCAGTTAAATATACTGTAACAAATGGAGTTACTTTTTGAAAGTTTGTAAAATAATGTAAACACTATGTCTGTTAAAATAATACAGTTGAGCTCTACGAATGGGAATAGCAAGAAATATAGTTTATATTGTGCTGTTAAGTGAAAAAGTGCATTAAAAAGTAATATTTATAACATGATTCCTTTTTGTTAAAATATCTTTTAATTGTATTTTTATAGGTATTAATATTGGATGAATACATATGAAACTATTAAGAATGGTTAGCTTTAGGAATTAGGATTAGAATAGGACTAATAGTTTTTTTTTCTCAGAAAGCCCCAATTGATGTCTTTAAGATGGTTTTAATTTCCTTTTATTTCTTTTCTCTTATTCAGTGAGCAATTATGTTAGTGCTTCTAAAAGATACATTTATAGATTATACTGCCTAGAACATGAATTGTAGAAGTATTTCAGTAAACCTTATCTTCAATGTGTCCTTTTAGAGAGTTTTTAAAAATACTGCTGTATTGTTGAATTGCATTTAAAACATGCATATATTTTGTGATTAAAGATGAATATTTCAAAGTTGCTATGAGACTACATTTTAAGTGTTCTCACCACAAAAAATAAATGTTAATTTTGTGATGTGATATAGATGTCAGCTAATGCTATGGTGGGAATCATATTGTAATACATAAATGTATCAAATTAACATGTTGTACACCTTAAACTTACACAATGTTGTATGTCAATTATATCTCAATAAAAATAAAATTTAATTTAAAATATTTTTTTTCTGTGTTTTTATTTCTGGGCAAGAAAAGTAAGTGATGAAAAGGGAACATCTGTGCACTGTTGATGGGAAAGTAAACTGATGCAGTCACAATGGAAAACATCATGGAGATTCCTCAAAAATTAAAAATAGAACTCAATACCAGAAGATCCTGCAATTCTACTTTTGGGCATATACCTAAAGCAAATGAAATGACTATCTTGAAAATATCTGCACCCTCATATTCTCTGCAGCATTATTTACAATAGCCAACACATAGAAACAACCTACGTGTTCTTTGACAGATGAATGGCTAAAAAATATGTGATAAAATATATAACATTTTATATATGTGTGCATATGTATATAATGTATAATGTACATATATAATAAATATATACAATGGAACGTTATCCAGTCATAAAAAAGAAGAAAATTCTGCCATCTGTAACAATATGGATGGACCTTGAGGGCATTATGCTAAATGAAATAATCAGAGAAAGACAAAATCTGTATGACCTCCCTTATAAGCAGAATCTGAAAAAACTAAATGCATAGATATAGAGAACAGATTGGTGATTGCCAGGGGGAGGGGAGGGGGTAGACAAAAATGGGTGAAGGTGATCAAAAGGTATAAACTTCCAGTTATAAGATAAATAAGTTCTGGGATGTAGTTTATAGCATGGTGACTACAGTTAACAATACTGTATTGTATATTTGAAAGTGGCTAAGTAGATCTTAAAAGTACTCATCACAAGAAAAATAGAAAATCTGTAACTATGCAAGGTGATGGATATTAACTAAAATTGTAGTAATCAGTTTGCAATGTATACATATATCAGATTATCTTGGATACCTAAAACAATTAAAATGTTATATGTCAATTATATCCCCATAAAACTGGGGGAAAAAAGAAAAGGAAAGTAAAATTACAGGGGAATTTTGATAACAAATCTTAATGTAATAAAAAATATTAGCCAGAAGTTCCTATCAGCACATTAAAGGAATAATACATGGTGACCAAGTGAGATTCATATTAGTGATGAAAGTTTCAACATTAGGAAATCTAACATAATTTACCATTTTATAGTATAATTTACCACTTTAATAAATCATAAAAAAAAGAAAAGAAAACTAAGTGAGCAAAGACCCTCATAGAGATCATAAGATCCTGGTCCCATAGCAGGAAAAAAAGTAAGAGCATATTGCCTTGAGTTAGGAGAGACATTTTTGTTTCACTTTGTTTTTATTTTTCATTTTGTTTTTTGTTTTATCTTAATTAGTCAAACAAAAGGTTTCTTATACTACAACTCAGTTTCATCAGTTTGTGAAACATTCCTGTCCTTACAAAACTCCCTGGCTAATGATGGAATAAAGAATAATCCACAGAGTTTATAACTCCTCAGGTCTTGTGAATGAGCCATAAACTTCAGAGGTCAGAGGTTGAGTCACACGGTGCAGAGTGAGTAGTTTAGAGCAGGGGTCCCTAAGCCCCGGGCCACGGCCCACTACCAGTCGGTGGCATGTTAGGAACCAGGCCACACAGCAGGAGGTGAGCGGTGGGCGAGGGACCCAGCGAAGCTTCATCTGTATTTACAGCCGCTCCCCATCACTCACATTACCACCTGAGCTCCCCCTCTTGTCAGATCAGCGGCGGCATTAGATTCTCATAGGAGCGCAAACCCTACTGTGAACTGCACATGTGAGGGATCTAGGTTGCCTGCTCCCTATGAGAATCTAATGCCTGATGATCTGAGGTGGAGCTCAGCTGGTCCCAACACCCCCAGATGGGACTATCCCTAGTTGCAGGAAAACAAGCTCAGGGCCGCCACTGATTCTGCGTTATACCGAGTTGTATAATTATTTTATTATATATTACAATGTAATAATAATAGAAAAGTGCACGATAAATGTAATGCACCCGAATCATCCCAAAACTACCCGCCCCCCAGTCCGTGGAAAAATTGTCTTCCACGAAACTGGTCCCTGGTGCCAAAAAGTTGGGTACCGCTGGTTTAGAGGATCAGAAGCTTGCTGACACAGACTAGTTGGCTATCTTTTACATAATTAAAAGGTGTTTTATTAATATCACTTAAAGGTCACCATGCACATTCACAGTGTTGTTGTGGTTATTAAATGGGGTTTCTAACATAGCTTAATGCCTCAAAACATGCTTCATTTTCTTCCCAGGTATCAGTACCACCAAAAAAGGGTCTATGGGGCTTCCCTGGTGGCGCAGTGGTTGAGAGTCCGCCTGCCGAAGCAGGGGACACGAGTTCGTGCCCCGGTCCGGGAAGATCCCACATGCCGCGGAGTGGCTGGGCTCGTGAGCCATGGCCGCTGAGCCTGCGCGTCTGGAGCCTGTGCTCCGCAACGGGAGACGCCACAACAGTGAGAGGCCCGCCTACCGCAAAAAAAAAAAAAAAAAAAAAAAAAAAGGGTCTATGAAATTTCATAAATCAGTTGGTATCTGAATTGATGTTTCAGAGATAAGCCAACCTTTGTCAGGAGAATTCTAAGTACCTTCCATGAGAAGAAACCTGCTTGTGCAGATGGAAGAATGTGAGATGATATGGAATCTTCGGGAACACATAAGATACACAAAATTCCCTTAAGGTGGGGTTAGTGGGTTTAGCTTGGGATTTCAGGAGATGTGGATGATAGGCAAAATATGAGGCAAAAGATAATCAACCTGTTATGACATGCTAATATTTTTGTGCTACATTCTGCATGTCCCTAGTTCTAAAAAAATAATGTATAGAAGATGGTTTGTGGACATTTTCTAAGTTTATAATTCATTGGTTTAGGATGTGTGCATTTTCAGAGTTTCCAGTTCGTTGTTCTAGGTTGGAAACTAGAAATCTGCTTTTTTGAGCAACTCTTGAAAGTTGAAAAAAAATGTGTGATATATGTGCATTCATATATTAAAACTAAGCTTTAGTTATAATAACATTTTTAATATTTATATTTTAAAACCTAAATTAAAAATATTTAATATGACCAGAACCATTTAGGAATATTAAACAAAACACTAAAAATTCATACAACCATTTTCCAACATTCACAGTGCTTAATAAAAGCCAAGGATGGGAACAGAAATCAAAGTTGCTGTTCTAAAGTAGTTTAAAACACTTTCATGCCTCTTATTCTTATCACTACTTCAGTTTAACAAAGATCTGTGTTTGGGGAACACAGGTAGTAATTCTGAAGCTACTTCAATAAAGTGATATAAAATTTCCCAAATTTTATTGATATAATGTCTACTACAAATGATCCATAGGTTTTTCATTTGCAGAATCAGAAACTGTTTTAGTGAAATGGTGCCAGGTGTATCATGCTGAATAACACCAAGGAAATAATTTGACTCTTCTAGGTTTGAGTTCCTTTTTTTCTAAACAACAGAAAAAAAGTTGAAAGACATGATCTTTAATATCTCTACAGCAAGAGACAGTGATGCTTTAGTTTCATTACAAATAGTCAATATAAATACCTGTGCATAAGTAAACAGATAACCAGGTGACTGTGACAAAGGGGGATGGGAAAATACAATAGGCTGAACAGGGATGTGATTCAGGGAAGAAGTCATGCAGATTGTCCTAACAACACAAAAACTAGTTATGAACTTATTTAAGTATTGGAAACATACTGAACCTAGGATATGCAGATACACACCCTCCCTAATTTATAATACACTGCCAAACTAAAAATAAATCCTAGAAAATGTTATAAAAATATGGTAATTCAAAGCAGAAGATAACCCCATGACAATTGGAAGAGAGGATAGGTAAGCCCTATGACCTATTTGATAGAGCTGGGGTTTAATAAAGTACCTAAGAGGGCACGAAGTATGACCTTGGGCCTAAAAAATGAGGTTGGAAACTAGAACCAAAATCAGTGCTGCAAAACATAATCCAAGACAGATTGTTCTCTCATGAGAATTACACTAGAGAAAATCTGCACATGGACCTAGGAAAGTAACAGAAAGTCTATCTTGTGTCTTGATGCTGGGAGATGGGAGAAATGTCTTCTATGAAAAATGTAATTCCTGAATGTATTCCATATACAATTGAAGGATGAAAATTCATACTGACTGCATGTTATAGGAATTCAGGGAGGAGAAAAGAGAATGCAAAATCTGGTCCATTTATAGTAAAGTCACTGCAGCTCCGCTCACCTCCCAAAAAAGTCCATAAAACCACTCACTGCTTTGGAAGGAACTTAGAGACTATAAGAGTCAAAAGTAACAAAACACACTCCAATCTACTGAAGATAATTGTATTATCTGAAATTACAAAAGACACAGATATCAGTCATCCATAGGGGGATACACCATAAATAATAAATTGGATTAAGAACAACAAAACAACTTATGATGAGAGAACAAGCTGAAAAAGTCTATAAAATTATTTGCATCAAATGTATAAACAAATATATAAAAAATAAAACCATAATCAAAGGAAAGGAAAAAATATGAAGGGGCAAAATTTTTAAAAGAAGTGAATAGGATAACTAGAATTATTAAATGTGATTTTTGAAATAGAAAAACAAAAATTCAATGGAAAACTTAAGCTAATTTTAGAGTAAAGAAGAGATTTCAGGAGTACTAGAAAACAGATCTAAAGGAATTGGCTAGAACAAAGCACAGAAAGATGGACAGAAGATTCTGCAGTATTTAATTGAGTATAGTGGCACCAGAGTTCTTAAATATAAAAGTCCAGTTTTATAATAAATTAGAGAAAATACAGTAACCCTGTTTCCAGGGCCATGATGTGAATATTTGCAGGACCACATTCCATATTCTAGCATATATAAATGGTGCCATGTGGAGTTGTGCAACGCATAACCTACATGATCTTATATAGAGAACTTTCTTCCATTCCCTCCCTCCTATGCTATTTCTAACATTTTATTTTTAACCCAAATAATACAATATTTGCACAAGTAGTATAACAAATTAAATTATGAAATTATTTCAGTCCAGCTCCTACAAAATGTCAGCTTAAGAATTCCTAGAACTCTGTTTATAGGAATTCTTAGACATTCTTTTAGATGGTTTCAGTTCCCACTGAAATTATTTAAGTAAATTACAAGTTAATGTTATGATTTCCATTTTGTTGATATTCAATTCAAAAAGTATTCATTTGATAAAAATTTTTGTGTCTTTAGTATATTTAGTTGAATGCACCGTGTTTGTTGTAATATTTTCTTCTTTATAAAAGGATTCACTGGATGAATCCCATTTCCTTTCTGTATGCAGTTCCAAAGGAAAACAATGCTCCTCATTCCCCAAAATATATATGGCTTCTTTTGTCAGAGAGTAAATTGTCTGGAATTGGGAAAGTCAGTTAGTTCTTTCTGTCACTCCAGCTGTCCTTTGAGTCCATTATTCTTTATTGAGAAGGCTCATTTCCCTTCGTATTTTAATGCAATTCCAGAAGTTATAACAATAGCTCTCTACATTTGATATGATAGAATAATGATCTCTTCCACTTTCTGCTTCAGTGTCATTCAATAAATTTAAACCTTTAAAAAAAATGTATTCAGTGTGATAGGAAAGCACTTCAGTAGGAATGTTACTAATGTGTAGTAGATATTCCAATAAATAAACCTTTCCTTATTCTCCAGATGTGGTTTTTATTCTGCATTACTATTCACAGTAAACAACAGACTAGTAAAATAGACAGTACAGGTTTAATGATTAATTAAACTGCATTGCATTGACATTCCCTAAGCCAGTAAGCTCTATATAATTGATTTTCTTTCAGAGGTCAATGTGAAACAGCAGTTTGAAAGTGACATCTTCAAATAAATTCTGATTGTTGACCCTTGCTGTAGCTGTCTTTCTGTATATCATTGGCTAAGGCATTAAACCTGTAAGTTTCTTCACCTGTATTACATGGTAAGAATAATAATTTTCTACCAGAGGATTGTGAAGGTAATTGTTGACTATACAACCTTTAAGACCCTATAGAATGTTGATGCCTAGATTTTAAAAATTCAGATAAAATTAATATATGCCTATTTAATGATCACTGAATATATTTTATCTCAGTGTATACATATACAAGTTATACTGTAAATTATATACATTATTGAGGTTAACTCTTCTAAAATACCAATGACTTAACTGACTTTAAATGTTAAAAGAAAACTTACAGATTGATAAATAAACAATATATTATAGTATTTGAAATGAAACGTAATTTTCCTTCAACCTTACGGTTTGCATTTACCCTGTAGTTTCTGTGTCTTTACCAGAAATATAGTAGCTTACACTGCCAACATATTCTTGAAGTATATGTGGTTTATACTTTATTGAATATTTAAAAAACTGAGAGCATGTTTATATTATGTCACAATTATTGTAATGATATGTTTGTGTGATGCTGAAGCTCAGTGGCATTTTCCTGGGACAAATGCTCTATAATTTGGAACAATTAGGAAATCCAAACAACCTAGAGAGATTTGAACAGTGGATTAAAATAGGAAAGGAAAAATGGATGGTCAAGCTGTAGCTTAGAATCCCATTGTCTGGCTTTTCTTTAAGGAAAAAACGATCAGAGGAGGCTAGTTGCTTCTCTTAGTTCTAAGGTATGTAAGGAGTAGGCTATAAGGCAGAAAGAACATATAGTGGGTAAAACGGGATGTTCTATTCATTGTCTTCAACGAACTTTCTCCTTTATCCAACCATTTTTGTCAACAGGCTATACCCTGAAGGCACTAGGGTCACAAGGTCTGGGGTGTAGTAAACAAAAAATATTTCAAGGAACAGAAGCTAGGAGATGATAACTCCTGTATGAGGTGATCCAAAAGTGAAAATAGTTAAAGGGAATGGAGATGGTGGGATTAGCAACCCTAGTATGCAGACCTTTTCATTGGTGCTTATGTGGCAACACTCTGTCCATGTCCTATTGCTTCCTGAAACCCAAAGTGCCTCTGATAACATGGGGTATAGAGGGAGTGATAGGCAGAGAAAGAGAAGGTCCGCAATTATCTCAGAAAAAATATTGACACAAATTCATACCAACAAAGGCAAAAATCTGAGCCAATCTCTGACTAGATATGAATCATGATAGAAAGGGTCATTAAGTACAATTTTCAGAGGAAGAATTCAGAACTTTATCTCCCATTTCAGAAATCCATTGCTCTAATATCACTTTGATATAGTTGTAACTGAAAAAAAAATGTAGGAACAGCTTCATCATTCTATTACTGGGTACAAGCTTGTTTTGGAAAGCATGCTTCAATCAATCTGATTTCTCTGATCACTTCATCAATAAGACCAATCCAGTTAGAGAGGCAAAACAAACAAAATAATTTGTTTTGTAAAAATGGATACTCAGTCCAACCAGCAAGCTAGTAATATGGCCATAGATGAGACCAATGCCATTTTTCAGGATTACCTTATATCTTGGATCTGCCTACTTATTTTTGCAAACCCCGAGCGTGTTTATGATATAAAGGGAAGCTTAATTTTTTATGAACATATAGTTTGGAAATTGAGAACTAAGCCTTCTCCCAAAACAATAGCTATTAATTGTAGTTGAAGGAACGAATGCTAAACTTATCAGCATGGAACAGCTATAAAAGATGAAGGATTTTAGACTTGGTTACTAAAGTATCGGCTTGAAGACAAAAATGAAATGGATAACCTCTAATTAGTAGTTATAAGAAGAGGCGGGGCTTCCCTGGTGGCGCAGTGGTTGCGAGTCCGCCTGCCGATGGTGTCCCGGTCCGGGAAAATCACACATGCTGCGAAGCAGCTAGGCCCGTGAGCCATGGCCGCTGAGCCTGCACATCTGGAGCCTGTGCTCCGCAACGGGAGAGGCCACAACAGTGAGAGGCCCGCGTACCCCCCCAAAAAAAAAAAAGAAGAAGAAGAGGAAAGGAGAGAGAAGGGAAGAAAGTGAGAAGGAGAGATGAGGGACGGAAGGAAGAAGGGAGGGAGGGAAGGAAGGAAGGAAGGGAGGGAGGGAGAAAGGAGTACATTTACACCTTGATATCACCTAAGCCATTTTATCTGGATTTATCTTTAGAGCCAAAAATGGATACCTAAATCTATCAATAAAGATTGGGGCAAGACTTTTTTAACATAGTCATCTTTCACAAATTTTGATAAAAATTTTAGAATATGGAATACAAATATAATTTTTCCAGATTAAAGAGGTAGCTGTATACCTTTGTACAATCAGAAAATAGTTGTTTTCAATCTATTGCCAGTTATATCCCCAATTGAATGATTATTTATGGCAGGCCATGGAGAGGGTGGCTCTGTTGACACATTAAATATATGCAAGGTTCAGCAAAAAATAAAACACAATAGAAGCTAGATTATACAACATGATCCTATAGCATTATATATTACTAGATCATGTAACTCTGGTACAGCAAGAAAATATGATCCAGGAAGCTAGAATGTATGTCCAGATGGGGTGGTATAAAAGGAATAAAATTGATCTTATTTTTCACAAAATATTAGCAGCAACACTATTCCCCTCTACACACATATACCGCCATGCTTCTAAACTCCTTTAACTGCCATGATTTTAGGCTCTTCTAAATTTCTTTAGGCTGCTGAAGCCACCAAATTTCAGGTGTGATTCCAAAGGAAACAAATGAGGCACTAGAGAATTTGTCCCATTCAAACCAACATTATCACTTATCAGAAGAGGTCCCCTAAATTATAGTATATAGGTGACTGAACTAACAATGCACATGAACTACATTCACTTTTGCTAAACTATTCCACGTGGGACATAAACAATAATTTTTAAAATTATAAAGTCATGATTCTCATTTAATCAAAAATGATTTTATATGTTCATCATGTATCAGGAAAATTAAAACAATGAGAGAGGTATGTATAAATACCCTGGTTTTAGAGATAGGGGACCTCACATGATCAGTTAAAGATTGCACTGTAGATAATACAACTACAAGTTGACCAAGCTTTAATATTGCCTTCCAAATTTCTGAAGTCATGCTTTTCCTACTATGTGACAGTAATCTTTATCTTTTTTTTGGGGGGGGACAGTAATTTTTTAGTGCTATTTCTTTCCTAAGATCTATTTGGAGGTATGAATATATTTTTTCCAAGATCACAGTAGAGGTGCGATTCCAAAGGTATATGATTGGTATTATTCCTTTATCCAATAACTTTCACCCGGCATGTATTGAATGATGGTGGAGGGGGAGCTATTTCAATATTTATTTGTTTAATTATGTTCCCTTGACGCATTTATCTACTTATTTTAATTCATTCAACAAATATTTATTGAGCAACTATTATTTGCCACGTATTATTACATTCACTTGGGATAAAGCAATGACTAATAGAAAAAAATAAGTACAACCTTCTAAGCCTCCACAGAATGTACACTCTAGCTGTTCCACAGTTCCATCTGTGCTGCACTGAATATTTGTGCTATACTGACAGGCTTCATTAGCTTGCACAAATTCTAACATCTGTGCATCTCTGAACAGGGCTGAATTTTCTCTTTAGCAATCTGACCCTAAAAAAAGACATCAGGTTAGGGTCAGTGGGATACAGTGGACAGTCAACAGCCTGCCCACCATTTCAATGGCCTCATTTATATTTGCTTTCTAATTGTGCTAATCACATTTGCTATCCGGAAATATGTGGGCATCCAATAAATTGTTGTCTGATATATTTATTATGAACATGTGTATAAAATTAAATCAGGTGAGCCAAAATTTGTGGCTTTCTAGGAAAAGTATAGTGAGTCTTCACATTATGTGTGATTTTAAACATATATTTCATAGATTCTTGAATATGCTAGGTAGAGAGGGAAAGCATAGTAAACTGTACATGGAAGCTGAGAAATCTCATTGGAAAATGGAAACTTCATAATTAAAACCTTACTTTCCACCTGACCAACTTCAAGTTACCATAATTATACTGTTGTTTACATTAACTTTGAATAATGGGCTACATTTTAGCTACATTATTACAGAATATGAGAGACTGCATTAAATGTTTTAACAGCTAAAGTAAGCCAATGGCATACATAGTTTTTCTCTTTTTTAAAAGAAGATGCTTGCCTGCTATCTCATCACATTATTGTTTTTTTCTCTATGTTTAAATTTCTGAAGATTTATAACGAAGAACCATTTAGGTTCTAATAACCTAACTTTTGTCATTATCATACCAGCTCAATCTGAGTTTACAGAAGTGGTTATTTGAGAAGCCATATTATATGGCTGATATGTGGTATCAGATAACTTTCTGAAACTTGTTGGATGGAAAAATATAAAGGGGAATGAATTATTATATAGTAACATACAGTGGACAATAGACCTAGTTGTTTATGGATTTGATTAAAAGTTAAGTGTCTCAAAGCTATGGAAGGTAGACAATTTATTCACGGAGACACCTATAAAAAATCCCCCCCTTTCCCCAGCTGGAGGGAATTTAACAAACACTTTAAAAGCCAGTTGAAACTTGTCATAGTTAGGGAGGATTACAAGTTTCCTATAACTTTGCAAGGAATTAGTGACGAAGACTTAATTATGATTTGGTTGTCAATTATGGTTTAGATTCTGTCACAAAGAGGGCTGAGTAAGCCAAGAGAGTAAAGACAGTCTCTTGTTTGACGAGTTTTTTTGAAATTATTACTTCATCGGGCAACTTGGTAAGAGAAGGAAACAAATATTTCATGAAAAGATAATCTGTTTAAATTGTATCCTAATGATTGACTAACAGAAGTTTGGGTCATGAAAAAATTATATAATAATAAGAGTAGTATGTTTAAAAAATAAAAGTAAAAGTTATTCAGATAACAAAAGAAGGTAGAAATCTAATGGAATCTACAAAAAAAAGCTACTCAATCTGATGTTTAGCTAGATTCCAAGATACAAGATAGTTATACAAACCTCACCTGTATATTTTTTTCCCCTTTCTCCCATTTTTCTTCTTGCTTTTGTATTAATGGAGTATTATTGTTATTCCATTTTATCTACACTGTTGGGTTATTATTTAAAATTTATTTTTATATCTTTACTTCATTGCCCTAAGGTTTGAAAAATAATATATTTTATTTACTAGAGTCTAGCTACAAAATGGTATTATACCATTTCACATTACAGTGTAAAATACCAAGAATTTATTCATACAAATTTGGTTTTTTGAGAATTATTTTTCTTACATATAAAGCCTAGATTTTACTAGCTGTAAAACAAAAAAATTCAGGAAAGGGAAATATCACCTGAAGTCTTTGTTTTGCTCAACATTTTCACCAATAGCAAAGGTTTAAAACTGGAACACTCAAGTTTTTCAAAAGCTACTTACAGGTTATTTGTCAAGGCAGGAACAGTTTCCATGGGGATAGAATCAAGTACCCTCAGCAAGAGGTCTCAGAAGTCTGTTAAATTTCAATGAGTGAAACTTAGCACTCTTCTAATAACATAATCTAATTACTAAGTGCTAAATTCAGCAACAATTTCTCATTCTTCTAGAGTGACTGTCATGATTCTTTAAACGGTGACTGACTGAAAATAATTGGAGGCCAGTTTTTAAAATTGTTCCAGTGAAAACTGTGCACATTTAACCCTGTATAAAACTACCATTTTATAGAATTCACAACTCAGTTGTGTATTTAAATAAACTACTTTTAAAATAGTATCACTTCAGTAATGAAGATGTAGTTGAATTCTCTGTGGGAGCTCAGATATACAAGGTCAGTTATTTGTCATCACAATATCGGCTTTCAGGTTTTGGAACCAAATCCTCTTATTTACCGAAGTGCATACTTATGATATCCTGACATGATCAAGTTATCATAGAAGTAGTAAGTCTGTATTAGATCTACTTCCTCTTGACACTGTATTAATATCTAAGGCATATTTTTTCCCCTCAAAAATATTTTATTTACCAACATGGAGTACTATTACTCTATATTTTATTTTCTCTCTGCTGAAAAAATTATTTTGAAAAAAATTTTACATGCTCTAATACAGGAGACTTTATCCAGATGGGTGAAGTAAAAGAAAGAATGCATCAATTAGCCAAGTTTCAATCATAGGAACATATGTTAAAGCATTTGGCTGAATTATCTAGTTATTTAATAAAAGTTTCTCTTTTATTTTGGTTGAAAACCTTTTGGGGGGGGATAAATAAATAAACACAACCTTTAATAAACTTCTTTAGAGAGAGCAAACAAGTATCAATTAACCTCCCCCTTTCCCATTCTGAGAGTGGGTGCCTTATATTTATTCCTATTTTATGTTTATATCTCAGCTACAGTACCTTTGAAACCTAGTCTCAGTTCTGATCACTAAGTATTAGGAAATAAAATGAAGAAGTTCATGTATATTCAGTGAGTGAGAGGACTTTAGAAAATCTAAAATGAATGTTAATTACAAAATGATTGAAATAAATAGATGGGTACTGCAAAGAGCCAACATTAGAAAAAACTATATCAAGTTAAATGTCATTTACTTGGTAAAGTCACCTCCAACTTCCCCAGAAGTATTGGATTATTCAAGAGTTTCTTCGTTTCATCTCTTTGATAATATTTACCACATTATAAGATAGATAAACAGCTGTCTTTTCAGTATGATACTACTTATTTATCTAGTTATATAGATGTTATATAAAAAATTACAAGTTTAAAAATTTATAATACATGGAAATTAAGAAATCTAAAGTACTTAGATTTCAATAATATCAAGAATCCTAAAATACCCAAGGATGAACACAGTGAAATATGTGTAATACTTGTTCAATAACAAATACAAAATATTGCTGAGAGAGATTAAAGGCCTAAATAAATGGAGAGCTATGCGGACAAACAGCAAATGTTGCCCGCCACCAAGCCATCAACCACTGCAGCCGCTGCTGACAGTACACTCAGAGAGTAATTCAGGATGGAAAAGAGCAGGATACTGGCCCTAGGTAGTTAAGATGCTTATCTAAGGAATAATTTCAAGGAGCTCAGAATCTTACACCTTCCCATACATAGAAAAGCATTATAATCACTAACTTGAGATGTCTGTTTTTTGTGATTAGCAGTAAACTTTTGATGTTCAACTACATTTTTTTTTTCAGCAAAACTCGTATATATACTGGCTCCTCCCCTACTTCTCTGGAACAGTTCTTCAGAGATACCTCAGAGGCTGTCTCCCGGGCTGTAGTCTTCAGTAAGGCCCATGAATAAAATATAACTCAAAACTTCCAGGTTGTTTGTTTTTCTGCAGTCAACAGCTATAACAGGATCATGGAGTTGAAGACAATATTTTTAAGATGACAATTTTTCCTAAAGTAATCTATAGAAGTAAGACAACCCCATCAAAATTCCAGTGAATCATTTTGGAAAAATTAAAAGCTGCCCCTAAAATGAATCTTAAAATACAAAGATCTGTAACAGCAAAACATTCTTGAAAAGAAAGATCTAAACTGGAGGTCTTTTACTGTAGTAGACTGAAAAATGGTCTCCCCAAAGTATGTCCACATCTAGTACCTGAAACCTGTAAATTTTACATTGGAAAAAGGATCTTTGCTGCTGTGATTAATTTAAGGATCTTGAGATGAGGAGATAATTCTATATGATTTGGGTTGGCTCTAAATGGTATCCCCCCATCCTAATAAAAGAGAAGCAAGCGGAGATTATGTCACCAGGAAGAGACCCACAGCTGTACAGAGGGTAACCTGCTTTCTCTTTTTTTCTCACACCACAATCCATTAATCTATGCTCACAGCTGTTCTTGCTTAACAGAAACTAAGGCAGAAGGCCACATAAGAAAAACTGCAGAACCAGCCTGAGCCAGAAACGCCCAAAATGCCAACAGTCAACCGTCCTGAATCAGTTCCAGCCTGACCACAAGGGCAGCACTGTGTAGATGAGACTCTAAGTGTCTAAAAGTTCCCTTTGCTTCATTACCATCCTAGGATCTCCATCCAAAGCGGGGACTGGTACTTTGCCAGAAACAATTAGTGCCATGCACAAAGGACTGCACAAGCTCAGGCTATTTCTGGAACTCTCCACCTCTTTCCACAAATTCTGGTGGTGCACCCATCTCTTACCACTTAAAAGATTTCTGGCTTCCCTCCTTCAGGGAGAAGGGTTCTTTAAAGCATGAGCTCTCCCTTCCCCATTCTTTGATCAACGAATAAAATTTCTGCTCTGCTTTGCAGAACCTGGTCTCTTTCAACTGACACGAGTAGCACCAGGCAAGTAAAGAACCCAGTCAGGGTCCACCTGATTTGATAGAATGGGTAACAATTAAACAGACACACAGAGAAGGAGAAGGCCACGTGACCATGGAGGCAGAGATTGGAGTGATGAGGCCACCAGTCAAGGAATGCTGGCAGCTACCAGAAGCTGGACAAAACAGCGAATGGATTCTCCCTGAGAGACTCCAGAAGGAGCACAGCTTTGCTGGCATCTATATTTCAGCTCAGTAAAACTGGTTTTGGATTTCTGGCCTCCAGAACTGTGACAGATAAATTTCTGTTGTTTTCAGTCACAAAATTTGTGGTAATTTATTACTGAAGTCATGAGTTGCTAATACAAATACTCAAGGCAGTATAAAATTGGAATAAATATAGACAAATAGAATAGAATATAGATTCCAGAAATATATTCATACTTATGTGGTCAAGTTATTTTCAACATAAAGGCCAAAGTAAATCAATGGGAAAATAAAAGTTTTTAAGATAAATATTACTGAAACAACAGGCTTTCTATAAGGAAAATTATGAACTTCAACTCGTATCTCATACCATACACAAACATTAACTTATGATGAATCATAGACCTAAATGTGAAAGCTAAATTTACAAATCTTCTAGAAAAAAGGAACCTCTGGCACATTCCACAACTCTGAAGTACCTCAAAAACATTGTGTTTAAACAAATAGATACAAAAGAATAACTAACATATGTTGAAAGGAATTAGAGCAGTTTTGCTTCTGAGGGAATGGATATTCTTGCATGAATAGCTTTATTTCTCCTTTCTGATACTTATGCTTTTAATATTTTCATACCCATTTCATAATGTTGAATAGAAAAGAGATGAGTAAATTTTTTCCTAATTTTACAATCAAAAGGTTCAATTTAACACTGTAATAAGATGTTCATCATACAATTTTTGTAAATATTTATTATCAGATTAAGTTTCACTTTGTATTAGTTTACTTATCATTTCTTGATGTGGGATTTTGTCAAATAATCAAAAAGCCTTTTTTTTTTTATTTTCCTTTTTTCCCTAGTCTATTGTGTTGTAAGTTATATTATTTTTCTAATGTCAATTAACTTTGTATTTCCGGAATAAATACCACTTGTTTATGATATCTTGTCCATGTTATATATTGTTAGATTCAACTGTCTAATATTGCAGCTGTGCTTATAAGGGATATTAGTTTGTCATTTCCTTTCCTTGTAATGTTCTTATCTGGTTTTTAAAATTAATTAATTTAGTTTTGGCTGCATTGGGTCTTCATTGCTGCGTGCGGGCTTTCTCTAGTTGCGGCGAGTGGGGGCTACTCTTCGTTGCGGTGCGTGGGTTTCTCATTGTGGTGACTTCTCTTGTTGCAGAGCATAGGCTCTAGGTGTGTGGGCTTCAGTAGTTGTGGCATGCGGGCTCAGTGGTTGTGGTTCACGGGCTCTAGAGCGCAGGCTCAGTAGTCGTGGCACAAGGGCTTAGCTGCTCTGTGGCATGTGGGATCTCCCCAGACCAGGGCTCAAACCCATATCCCCTGCATTGGCAGGCAGATTCCTAACCACTGTGGCACTAGGGAATTCATCTTATCTGTTTTTGATATAAGGATAACACTTTTCATAAAATGAGTTGGAAATTGGCATCTTCCATTTTCTGAATTTGTTTTATTTGGTATTTGATGGAGAATTGGTATTATTTCCTCTTTAAATATTCAATAGAATTCAATATTGAAGCCAAATAAATGTGGAATTTTTCTTTCTCATGGAAAGAATATTTATTTTTAACTGTAAATAAAATTGTTTAATAGATATGGAATTATTCAGGTTATCTCCTTCTTTAGTGAACTTAGGAAGTTTATGTCTTAAAGGAATTTTCTCATTTCATCTAAGTTTCCAGTTTTGTTGACCTAATATGCTTTATAATATATTTGTATTACCTATTAAGGTCTGTAGGATATGTAATTCTTATATTATAGATTGGTATTTTCTCTTAAACTAAGGGCTTATTATTTAATGTAATTTTTTTATATTATTGATTGCTGTTTTCTCTTTTCAACTAAGGGCTTTTTTTTTTTTTGAACTTTTCAATGAAATAGGTTTTAACTTTGTTACTCTGTATTTTATTTCATTGTTTTGGGGGTGGTTTTTTGGCTCTAATTTTATTTTCTTCATTCTACTTACTTTGGACTTGCTTTGTTTCTCTTTTTTAAAATTTTGAGATGGACTCTTAGGTCATTTATTTTAGATCTTTCTTCCTTTACAACTTTGTGTTTTATAATCTTATTGGCCAAAGATCTGTTTCTTACTGGTTTGATACAAAATACTGACATTGACAAAGATATCATAAAATCCATCATATAAGTAAAACTATAGGGTCATCTTTGATAAACTAATTACCAGCATTAATTCAGCCAGTAATTAAGACATCACAGCAATTGAAAACTTGCAGTGAGTGCCCTGTGCTTTTACAGTCTAAGCGAAAGAAACTTGGTAACGATTTTGCCAAATTTAACAATAATCATGAATGATGTTTCCAGTATTGAGTTGTGAGCCTGAATGAATTTTTCCTAAACCTATTTCTCTTTAATAATGTAAAAGTAAATTTTAATCAAGCATGTTAGAAGAAAGAACAAACTGTCTTTCTATAATTTCTTTAAAATTATATTGTGAAATCACTGTCCCATGAAGAAATGGTCATAAACTGTGGCACTGGTTTTTAGAAAAATGTATCCTACAGCTGTGTTGAGATTTTTATTGGTAAAATTGTTTTGTTTTGGGGTGGCTTTTTTTTTTTGACTTTGCTAAGTTTGTGGGTTTTGTAATTTGTTGTGATTTACTTTCTCATTCTAAACTCTTAGTCTATGTAAATTGGTAACTGTAATTTGCATTATTTTCCTAAGAAGGCACCACAGTTGTATAAGCTTCAGGCACCTTAATACCTGGATCATCCCTTGCCTGTATCAATCCACAACATCAATAATAATAATTATCATTTGCTAACAGCCAGAGAGAATTTTATCTTTTCTATTGTATAAATGAGCGGACTTGAGTAGTAACCACCTTTACACATATAATAATTGAATTGGCATTAGAATAGAGTTCATATCTCTAAAGTCTGAACTATGTTTTCACTATACTGCCTCTGATACACATGAATAGTTGTTTTCTATTGCTTTACGTTTCCGTTTTTTTTTTTACTGTGTCATTTCCTGTGCTCATGTACCCTCTCTTGCTCCCTGCACAGTCCTCATCCCACACAGTGCCCTTATCTTTTCAATTTATTTAGTATCTGATTGTGTTGTGCCTACCTCATCCTGAGCCATGTCCTCTCTCTGACCATTAAACCTTGAATATACCTTTCTCTCATCTATGTATATGGGGAGAATGCTTTCTTTCATACCCACATTAATTTAAACACAAGCTTTAATGTTTTGTTCTGTGTCCTGCTTTCTATTATGTTATCCTCGTTCCTGTTTGACTAATATTATTTCATTTTTTCTAGTTTATATGTTAACCCTGTAGCCATGACACTTGGCTCCTTACATTTCTTATTTTGACAAGTATGATGGAACTGTTTATGTTGTAGATAAGCTTGCAATTTTATAAATACATGGAGGCAATTACAAATCCAAGATAAACTGTTACAAAAAGTGGGAAAAAACATAATCACAGGCTGATTGTACTTTAAGAACTTGTAAATTATTTAATGAACTGGAAGTAATTATATTAACATAACATGAAGTTTCCTAAAACTGACATGATAGGGAAAAACTAAATGTTGATCATTAAAACCTCACTGAAAAAATATCTTGCGTATATAGGAGACCATCTTCCTCTTAGTAAACCTGCCTGATACACACTGTCACAAACATCTCTCACTAATATTTTCTAGTGCTAATTATTAATAGCTACTATTTAATTATTTTGATAGACTATAAATCATTTTGAGTCTTGCAAACTGGAGAAGGAGTTATCATTATCCCCATTTGAAAGATTATGAAATTTAAAGTTTGACAAATTGAATTACTTTGAAAAATTCTATATTAAGTGTCAGAATAAACTGTTGATGTATATTTGACTTTAATTACCACATTCTTAACCACTATGATGTGCTGCCTTCCGGTTAAAAGCCAAACAGAACTGTTTTTTAAGGAAACCAGTAAATAAACATAGAAGAGCTCCAGTGCTTCAAATGATAGTGCGTAATGAGTCTCTAATCATGTTAAGTCTGCTGCTTTGTTTTTTATTCGGGGGAGATAGAAATCGATTCACAAGCAGTATGATTCATTCAAATGTAATATAGAAAAAAGGGAATACTTCTATTGGAAATCCATGATACACTGTAGACAACAAGCAATGCCTTTCATTAAATAATTAGAAAAATGTGATATGTAATTAAAATAAAAGAATCTGAGCTTTAACAACTCAATAGAGGATTTGAGCTTGATCTTTTCCACACTTCCTCCCCATGGCATTTTTATATTTCATAAAATCATCTTTTATGTAAATGTGTTTTCTAGCAGGTGAAGTGAAAAACCTGGACTAGAAATAAGATGCATGTCACTGAAATTATGAATAAGGACATGAAGGGTAATATTTGAAGACAGAATTTTATGACACTGGGTTAGAATTTCCTAGAACTTGTATGGCAAGGGATCATTGCCATCATTTCTTTCATTGCTGAATGTGCTCAGTTGAGAGGTTGAATGCCAAGAACTAATGACATTTTGAAAGGGCTATTGTGTATCATTGAAGGTGTACTCCTATTTTGCTTTCACAAAACAAATTTAAATTAAACAAACAAACAAACTTTGTTCTACTCTCATTTTGTAAAGTCAACCATAACTAGGATTTTATCAAGGTAGAGTGGGCTGAAATCATTTGCAGGTTTATATATGTAGATATATATGTATGTGTTACTTGGCATACTTCTCTTTCTCCACCAGAATATATACCCTTTAGAAAGTATTAGATTTTCTACGTTTTATTGACCAGCTGTATATTTAAAAAAAATTTTTTATTGGAGTATAGTTGATTTACCATGTTGTGTTCGTTCACATCTATAAAACTATGCATGCATTTATATCCATTGAGTAAACTGTAGAAAATGAAAATCTTTGATACCTGGTTCTCCTTCTTAGTTTTTCCAATTTTTATTCATTTTTAATGAATTGATTTAATTAATAAATTATTAATTTAAAGAATAAATTATTAATTTAATAAATTAACTATTTAATTAATAAATAGTTCAAGTTATTAAGGAATGTAAATGATTTTAAATTTTAAATTAATATGAAAGGTATTTAAAATACTCTTTTAAAATTAAAGGGTTTCCTATTTAAGTGATATTAAAGACCACATTCTAAAAGATTTGAAAATGAATTGAAAATGGGTGAGTCATTAACTTTGTGATCATCGGATATAAAATTTTCTGTGTATTTCATTCACTAAGATGAGAATTGAGCCATATGAAGACACAAAACCATTTTTCTCTTCTTTGGCTTAATTGTCCATCCTTGTTACCTGATTGGTTTGCTTGCCAGAATTAATTGACAAGGATGGCACTGGAAACATTATGCAAATTCCATCTGGTGCCTCTTTGTAAACTAAATTGATAATTATACAGTATTGGTTAAGTGTGCAATTCCCCAAATGGAAATATGCCATAATTTATTCAGACTTCAGAATCATAGGAATATTGCATTTCCACAGGAATATTTCCATTTTTTTGCATGGAAAAGGCTCCACATAAAACCTTTTACTTGCTTCTAAAAGCAGCAATTTTTAATGGTGCTCTAAAAGCAGTTTTGACCAAAATGTTATATTTGGTGTCATTGCATATGCACATTTGTTTTGTATTGTCCTCACAACTTAAACAATGTCTATACAAATCAAGAAAATCCCAATTTTCCAATTCTGTGAAAGGCACATTAATTCTGTTAGGCATGTTTGCTGGCATATAGTTTTGATAAAGCAGTGGCAATAGCCATAATGTCCGATTAACAATCTTTCCATGTATAATTGCTGTGATCCCATTTAAAATTCTAATTTTTTCAACTGGTTTTGTATAAATTTGAAAGGTGTGCTTTATTGTTTTCTAGAATATTCTACGTAGAGATAATATTTTAAACTATAATTGTAAGATTAAGTAAATCAAGTTAAAGTTTTATAATTTTCTTCTAATTTCACATAATTTTTTTCTTTTTTTCCCTCTGGATATTTCCCCTTCATCTTTTCTCTTTTAAGAACCTCTGGAGTGACTGGGCAAAATTAGAGCAGGAAGTTGATTTTCTTTCTAATTTTTTCTATTAATCATACATTGTTTTGCCAGTGCTGTTACTTCTACCTTCACTGACTCTATATATCTTCACTCACACTCTGTATTTATTTTTTTCTGAGCTTAAATGTTTTTCCTAAACTCAAATGAAATACCGCTCTCTAGATTTGAATATTATTGGGAATAATAAGCATAAAATAATTGTAATAATAAAAATGCATTTTATGTGTTAGGTACACATCTACTAAGTTTCACACGTAAAATTTCATCGAGTTCTGACCTCATCCATATGAACTACCACTATTAACCTCATTAGTATAGTTGAATAAACTGATATTTAGTAAAGCTAAATAACTTGTCTAAGGTTATACAGACAGAAACTCGGGCACTTGGCTTTAAATACATAATGTTAACCAACACTCCCTCCTGCACATATCACTTTATACTCTAATTCTTTTGTGAGTATATTGTCCAGCTATAATCTTGAAGTTCTATAGTGGGTGCATAATAAATATTAGGTGAATTAATAACAGATTAAGGGATTAAATATTTTCCTATATATTACATGCTGTAAGGAATTGGTCTATCAGACAGAGGGTTCTATCTGTGTAAGGGACCTAGTAAGTGTAACTGGGAAAAGGTGCCATTTGGGTAGAATATCTGTCACTCAATTTATCACACCTCTGTCAGAGGCCCACACCCATGTCCAAGGGAAAGAATGCTGAAATGGAAATATGAATAAAGACTAAAAGAACTTTCAACAAAATTTTAGTTGTACTAGCAGATTTTTCAGTACTTATATGACAGTGACTTCAATTGTGATGCAGAATGGTACTCACAGCCTTATTTCAGTATCAGTAACTTAAAAGAAGTTTCATAGTACAGGTCCTCTAGAGACAGATGTCCTTTCTAGGCTACAAATGCAGAAATGTTACGAAGGCAAGTTTCAAAGAATGAATGAAGGGACAATGTCATGTTAGAAACAATGTTCTGGAAACTGAAAGAAATACATTGAGAAAAACTGGGGGCAACTGAGCAATCTGTTAGTGAGAAGATGATTAACATGGAGAGAGTTGGCTTTTTTTTTTTTTTTTTTACAATTATTGTAATCCATTTCCCCAAACTTGAGAAAACACAAATTATAGAGTGAATGGCAATTTTTACCGACAGAAGTGAAACATCTACCACATAGATGTTAGAAGAGTTAAAATTTTAAGTTACCTACTTTGCACTAAAATACGCCAAGCAGTAAAACTGGAGACTCAAAAATTAAAATGATGACTAATGCTTTAATCCTTAGGATTCTTCCACGATTTATTTTAATTAAAAAGTATAGAATATGTCTAAACATCCTGTGTTCTTTATTCATACAATAAAATTATCTGCCCTGCTATAGTTTATGTAAGTTGTTTTGAAAACACCCTAGTTATTTGACCAATCAACTACTTAGCAATTCTCTACAGTTTTTCAATGAAAAGGTGACATTTCTTCATTGTTCATATGAATTTTACATTTTAGACTAATGGGACCTCTATGGCATCAACCAAGACCAGCTTTCATTTCCAGAAAATGAAATGTCTAGTGAAAAGCTATGTGAATTTTTTTTTGTTTATTTGCAGCTTTAAATAAGCTAACCTAAGATGCTCATATACTTTGAGCTGGAATACATAATTTTTTTACAATATCCAAGTAATTTTACAAATGAATTTGGAAATTTTGATTTGCTTTAAGAGCATGAGATAACATTCTTTAAATTTGATGCTACTTTTATTTATATAGTTTCTCACATGTAGAATCTAAGCAGGAAGGTAATAAATAGCAGAGACCCTAAATCATAGATGCAGTAAATGGCAAATCTTTGAGTCAAACTCATTTTCTGACTCCAGCATCCATCATGTTCCTCAGATGGCTCTCTTTGTTAATCTGATTTTGCTATAACTTATTTACTGAACATAGGGCAAATCATTTAAAATTGTACTTCCCGCACATAAAAAGTAGAAAATTTGTGTTTGATGATCTTGAATGTCCGATCAAACTCTGGGAGAATACTAAAATAACACAAACTTCTTTATATTTCTCTTTGTTTACAGGTATGTGCAAAACCATATTAAAATTGAGGGTTTGCCAAGTAAGTAATGAAAGTATGTTAAATTAATTTATGGGGTAAAATGTCCTAACAAGATCAATGAAAGAAAAAATTTTTCAGAGCTCAGGAGCACCACTGTGTTACCAGAATCAAAAATAAGTGATCAGCCAAAAAATAGTAATTCATTTACTTTGCTGAAAAGCATCTTTCTCAGTAAGGGTTTGCTTATTGGACTATCTATGCTTAGAATTATTTTTTTAATATTTATGTCTTAAACACTTTACTAGAAATAATATTTGTAGACTGGTCATTTTCAAAATGCTCTTACATATTTTACCCACTGCCATGCTACTGTAAGACTTAGTTAAAATTGAACAAGGATTAACTCAATTTTGCAGGTGCTAACTTTGATATGCTGAAAAAGAATGTTTGTAAAATATTTAATATTGTTTAACATAAAATCTTTAGGGAAAAAGTGTGTCTTACAGCTACTGGCAAACTCCTTTCAAAAAAATCTTTGCAATATGATTTTTTGTTGTTGAGTAATGGCTCAGTATATTATGCTTATGACTAACAATGTACATTTACAATTCAAATCAGATATTACATAGGCAGCTTTGTGTACAAAGTTGAAATTCGTTTCCTAAATGCAATTAAATGGGACATTTAATTCTATTGTTAACATGTAATGCTTTTGTAGTAAATATCTTTAAGTCTTATGTTTATGAATGTTATGGTAATACACTTAAGGTTATGAAATTCTTATATTTATCCATATAGGACGCAATGAGTGTGTAGTACAAAAGTTGCTGAATAAACTAAATTTAAAACAAAGTCTTGATTCAACAAATTGAACCCTAAACTGGTTAATATAAGTTTAAGAGATGATTAGCAAACAGTAGTTTGAATTTAGGAAATAACTGGCTCTATATGATTTATATTAAGATTTTAACAGTTAAGCCTAATAGACAATTCTCTTGGTGAAGGAACTAATCATTCATTATTTTCAGTGGAAGGATCATCCACTATTATTTTTCAGTCTGCACAGATATGCTTTCCCTACTTTTCATTTTCACCACTTCAGTAAACCATACAGCTAGAGCTTTCTCCTCTCTCATTCCATCTGCCAAAATATTATCTAATGGAATAAGTAAGTGGCTGGGTGAAGATGCCTGGGGCTTTTCATTTAAGGTCACTGGGAGGGCTGAGTATTGTTAGATTGCCATGTTGTGCTATGCAGAGATTTATTTATAATCTAGAGCATACACATCCACAAACAGCTTAAATCCTTGCTGTGTGTGTGCTCCCAATAAACATTTAACATATCCTGCTCCATTTACGACAGGACTATAATCAGGGCTGTAGATGCTAGATCACCAGTGCTGCATAGTTTGGGGAATACAGAGATATTGACTCTATCGTGGGTGAAAAAACATAATTAAGGATGTTTGCAGAACAGTGGATCCCTTGCCAGCCTTAATAAAGCAATGATACATTGTACATAAACTTTGGAGAAAGGAAATCTGCGCTCAAATGTTGGTGCTGCCACTGACTACTTCAGCTTGGGCATGTCAATAAGCTGAGTGTCTTTTTTCTCACTTGCAAGAAGAATGATTCCAACAAGATTATTTCTAAGATCTATTCAAATTCTAAAATTCTATCTGACTACTTCAGCTTGGGCATGTCAATAAGCTGAGTGTCTTTTTTCTCACTTGCAAGAAGAATGATTCCAACAAGATTATTTCTAAGATCTATTCAAATTCTAAAATTCTATACCTTCTTGTACCTTTAAATTTAATATTGTCAAATAATTTGTTTCTAATTATCTTTTTTCAATGTTTTTTGTACTTTAATAAATGTAGAACACCATAAGATTAAATTAAAATATAATTTATTTTATCTTCTTTGATCACGTTTAAGATGAAGAATTATAACCAAACCTTTAATTTCAAATGATCATCTTTTTAATATCTTTTCCAATTGATTTTGGAAGCAGTAAGGCTGAAAATACCATCATTGCAGTCATTCATGATGATTTATGCATCAAAACTTATAGTATTAAAAAAACATAGTATTCACTTATACACACATTAGTAAAAAATAATAAATAGATAACTAGGTTTAATATTTTTTAAATGCTAAAAACGTTTGTCACATCAAAGAGATTTTAAATATAAATGCCTGTATTTGCACTTAGGTGGCTTGGCCAAAGAAAGTTCCAGGCTCTGTCACTATTGTTATAACAAATGTATACAGTATCCTTAAGATCTATAATGTAGGCATGCATGGGTTTTGAATAAATGAATGGATGGTAAATAATGGTCATTTAAAAACGGGTAACAGTCAGTATATTTAGCATTTACTCATATAATGCATTTTGATGATTTGATTTGTTATTTTTGTTCATTTTTCAAGATTTTATAATCTTGAAATAATAATATATATAATATATTAATTATATATATTATTAATATATATAATTATTTATATATTATATTATATATATAATATATATAATATATATAATCTTGAAATAATAATAATAATCAAAAGTTTGCCCCAAATTTCTTTTGCTTATATAAGTATTAACTGAATCAAATAGAACTCAAATGGACATAGGACTTCAGAACTATATCCTTTTCCATAGCTCCACAAGTTCCAGATCAATTCACAACCAAAGTGAGAACTAGTAAATGTGAATTACTTTTTTATTTCTTCTATTAACCTTATGAATGACCTATAATTTTGGTTCAATTTTACAAGTGGCATAAAAGCTTGAATATGAAAAATATACATAAAGGATATCTATTAATTAAACAAATAACTTCATAATGTCAGAACGTTAAAGAAATTTTTTAAATACTTTTTCTAAGTTATCAATTATCTATTCATCTTTCAGAGAACATTTCTGTGGCATTTTCCCCTCGCGAGAGAATTTTGAATTGCATGCAGATACTTACGCTCAAATGCTAATTGGACAGAAGTTCATTTGGATGTGATTTTCCCTTCAAAACTCTTCTAAAAACTCATTTCTAGCATTGTTTAAGATAATTAGTAAGAAGTTTCTAATCAGGATTATCAAGGAGTTGGTGATGTCAGAAGTTGTGAATTCAGAGGCCTATTAAGGTCATGTTGTAACCTATATAAGTAAATGAAGCACTCAGACATGAGAAAATAGGGATGAGAAAGTAGGTTCTGTGATAAAAATATTGCTTATGCTTTCCTTAATTCCCCACCCTCACTTCACTGTACTTGAGCTGGCTTCCAAATGCCAGCATTTGATTCTTTTTGCCTGCAGGCTTTTTCTGGCTACGTTCAGCATACACACAGACAACCAGATGTGCTAAGATTAAGGTTCCCAAGGAAAAGTCCTTAATCAATGAATGATGGACGTTTGTGTACCAACATTCCAGCTCCCTTGTCCCTTGGGAGGGATAACTCTGAGGTGCTTGTTTTATGCTTGCTCTCAGAATTCACCAGCAAGATTAAACTTCAATTACCCACAGCAGTAGCTTAATTGATAGTGCACTCGATGTTGGATCTCTTTCCTTCTCTGTTTCACTTCCATATTCCTTGCCAGAGTTTTCTGCATCACGAGTCAAACTACGTGCGTTTGAATATTTGCCTTGGGATATGCTTCATTGGAACTGAAAACCAAAATACCTGTCTAAATGTGTTCAAATTAAAATAAATAAACAAAAACTCATAAAGGTCAAGATTAAATACACACATATCTCATTACTGTCATTTTACAACACTTTCTACATCTTTGCTTTAACCCTTTAGTTATGGCCTACACACGTGGTTCAGTCAGCAGTCTTTAATTCAATTCTCCACAGTCACAGAAGAGGCTGAAGCAAATCAGCTTCAACTGCAGTCACAGAAGAGGTTGAAGCAAATCAGTCCAATATATATTCAGATTGGACTCATTTTTTATACTAATATAACTCCAGTTCCACTTTTTTTCCCCACCCTATGACTGAATGTCTAGGAATGAGGCAAGTAATGAAACTGCTATGAATTTTAGTTTAAAAATCATAAGAGCAAGAAATAGTTCCCCTACTTATTTCTGATAAACCAACTTGATCTTAATATTAAGCATTATTCCAACAGGGGGATGGAACTTTTAATCTGCACTATTAGCATTGGTCTCCTTTAGCCATGAGGGCAGAACTTGGTTTCTTGGGGCCAAAGTGTCTGAGGGTCCCCTCCAATTGTCAGTTTAATAGTAACTGATAATATCCCCTTTATTCTAGCCCCCCATGTTCCCTTCCAGTCCACTGCTGTTCTATATTTGGGTTACAAAACTATTTGGCAAAGTTCAGAATTCTAGAACCCTCCCATGTATCACAAAGACATTTTGGGGTCCTACCAGATATTCAGTGAACAGCTGAAAATCAGGGAAGAGTCCTAAAGAGTTCTGGGATATTTCTGGAAATTCTCATTGTGGTCTGAGGAAATCTCAAACTGTCTCACAGACTTTCTCTTCCTCCCTTGCTCCCTCCTCTTCTTCTTTATCTTCACCCTCCACCAGACTCCCTTGCTTAAATCACTATATTCTCTCTCATTTCAGGCAGGCTTCTCCTCAAAAAGTTTATAATGGGGAAAAAAAGACAGAAAAGAGAGTATTTTAAAGTACTTTTTTTGCATTCCACATGCCCACAGACTTGCCCAAAAGTTAAGAAACATGGAGCTTCCCAGTATGTTTCCCAACAGGTAAAAAGGATATCAAACAAGAAAATCATATTTCATATCTCAACATTCTTCTTCATTGTAAAGTTAAATGGAACTCAACCTGCATTAGAAATTAGCCTTTGAATTTAAGCCTGTGTAGCAGTGGTATCCAAAGTGGGGTTAGAATGACAGTATATTGCTGCATTGCAATTACTAATAAGAATTGTTACTTCTGTTTAGTTTTTATCTTATTGTGTTACTTTTTAAAAAATCTGTATGATAATATACATTGTACATTGAAACAGTATTCTGAGAGAACATGCTTGCACTTTTTTCTTACTACCAGAAAACACTAAGAAGTTAAGACAAATCTTCAGGAGCCTGAAAAACTTATTTTTACCACCATGTTTTATCACAGGTCTTAAGAGTACTGAACACAAGACCATACACTGAGCCTCAGTACTTAACAGGCAGACATCATTGATCTTTGAATTTCCTGTAAGTATATCCTCAAATGTGTTCCCTGAACTGCTACCAAGATATCTCAGTTACTCAGAGTTACTCTACTGAGTAGTGAGCAATTACAAGACCCTAATTATCACCAGAACAGATGATGCTTTTGTTCACTGTATTTTTTCAATTCATTTCTTGTTAATGTTTTGCTGAGTACATCCATGGGTTAATCTTTCAGAAATACATATCCTAAGACACTGCATGTCTAAAAATATATTTTGTTTTCATACTAGTTGTTTACTCAGGCTAAGTATAGAGTTCTAGGTTTAAAATCCTTTTACCTTCTCACTTTTCTAGAACAAATTTGATTTTCTTTTTTCTCTTTTAATCTCTGTAATTTTTTTTTAGAATTTATTTCTATCCTTAATGGATGGGATTTTTATTTTTTATTTTTATCCTTTATAAAAGTATATGATTTATTTCAGGTTACCCTAAAAGTAGAACCTAAGACAGGAATTAAGATACATCTAGTTTATTTGGAAGATGATACCATGAAGCAAGAGTAAGGGAGCAGACAGGGCAAGACAGAAAGGGGAAAAGGCAATATAAGGTGTATTATTGAGATTGCTGATGTAGCCACTGAATAGTCAATTACACCAGGCCCTCTGAAAGGAATTCAGATGACCTCTTATGACTGTTCATCTGAAGGACAGGAGTTTGGGATATTTACCCATTGCTCCCAAGCTCCATTGATAGAGGGCTGTCACTAAGTGTTTTGTTTCTCTAAACTTCCAAGATTCTCTTAGCTGGAGGATTAGGGTTTCTAGAACTCTCAAGAAAATACTGAGACAAAGAAGAGAGGAGATACGCATTTCTGAGGTAAGACTTGGTTAGCATACTAAGCACTGCAAATGAAATCATAGGTTAGGGTTTAACAAAGAGAACTACAGTTTAAAAAAAAAAGTCTTCTTAAGTATATAGTTGAAAGAAAAAAAATAACATGAAATTGTTATGGAGACCTAATTGACTCGTATCCCAAGTTTTGCTGAACTCAGAAAACTAGCACTAACAAATACCCAGTTCCTGATGGTCAACACTTATTTGTCAATTAGGCCCATCCCCTTTATTTGCTTTACCCCCATTTTCAATTCTTCATTAATATTTGTGGGTCCTCTCTCCAGAATACAACTGAATCGGATAATTTTTGTCACCTATACTCCTAAAGCCCTAGTCTAAATCACTATCATTTCTCACTTGCACCCCCACTGCAATTCTGCTCAGACTTCCCAGCCTTGACTCCTGACCCCCCTGATCCATTCTCTACATAGTCCAACCTTCCTAGATCTGTAATCCTTTACTGACTATACAGCAGACACTTGAACTCCCTCTATGTGTCAAGGTCATTCTACCTTTGTCCTCACTACCACTTTTACTTTTTTTGAGAATGTGATTCCCTCAAATTTTCCAAGGGTGGTCAGTTTGGGGTTCAGGTCTCAATTCAAATGTGCTCTCTGCAGTCAGGCTCACTCTGACTTTAGGCTCAAAGACCACTTCCATGCTATAAGTCTATCATATCTTCCTTTTTGATAGCCTTCCCTTGAATTTAACGCTTCTGATAATAGCTCACTTATCCAAGTGTGTACATTTACAGTGCTGTCTCTCGTAGAACATAAAGGACACTCTCTTGTTTATATTCTATTCCAGTGCCTGGTCTCTAGTAGGTAATTAATATGTTTTAAGTGACTAATATATCTAAATCAGTTTAAATTCCACGATCAATCACTATAATCAGTCACTTGCTTAAAACCCCCAGTGACTTGACCCTCTTTCCATTCATTGTTTTCATGCTTATTGTCTACAACATAACCTAATAACTCTCCACCAAGCTGGTACAAGGACTATTGTGCTTTAGCATATTGGGAGAAAAATACCTCTACATTGACTGGTCTCAGTTTAATTAACACTTTTTCCGTGTGGACCTTAGCAATGTCTAGAAAAGTACTGTATTCCTTGACCTCTATCTCCCACCCCCACCCTCACTCTCCTAGTTGACCATTTACAATCTCAGACTTTTGCACATCAAACACCACATGCCATTGTTGGCCTTTCTTTTTTCACTGAGAAAAGAGAGACAGTTAAAAGAGAGTTTCCATTAAGTTTCTACCACCATCCTTACTGTTAAAAGATAACCTGAGGCATACTGAAAACTTTAAGTCTATTTGAGCAAAAATTGATTTGAATCAGGCAGCATCCAACCCAGCAGACAGAAAGGAGCTTCAAGGGTCTGTCCAAAAAAAAAAAAAAAAAACTTTTATAAGCAGAAAGGAGCAGGGACAAATAAGTTATATCAGGTTAAAAAAAAAAAAAGCACGTTGGTTATTGCAAAGTTGCTTTCCTTTGGGAAATGGCAGAAGTCTATCAGTCAGATGACCTAACTAGTGCTGATTGAAGGATTACTCATTGACTGGTTTAAGATTCCAATTCTGGGAGAGCCAAAACTGTAATTATGTTACCTCCAATTTTCGCAATGTGGGGCTTAGCATAAACAAGTTTTGGGGGGCCTGCTGTCCTGTTTTTAATACTACATACTTGTCTTATTTGTGGCCATAGACTGTACCTTCTCCCTGTATAAAGACGAACCATCTCAGCTCCTAGTTAAGGCCAACCTCTCTATTTGGTCACTGGATACTGTTGGGAAAATATAACTAAACACAAAACTTCCTGCCAACCCAGAAAACCACTTCACAAAAGAAGAGAAAGAAAACAGTTTTATTATTGAATAAGAATTAAACCAGAATGTGATGTATATCAAAGGCAGTCCACTAAAGATAGACAGAAATCTCACCCTTTTATATAAGCCAAGCAGATACAACCCATTGCATACATGCTTTCAAGACAAACTATTCCTCAAGTAAGAGGACTTGATAGCACCATTGGTTACACATAGTTCATTCTAAAGTCGCCTGGTAATTGTGACAACCTGTGTTAGCTAATTGGCTCTATCCAAAGGAAAATAAACTTCTTATATCTTTATGACATAAGGCAGTTTTGTAATTTGGAGTGTGGCATCTACTGAAATTAGGTACCCACCTTCCCTCAGAAAGTGGGAGATAAGAGCTTTATATTCCTTGATGGTTACATTTCAAAGGGATGCCTCCTAGGTCCTTGAGAAAAACACTCCTTGGCTGTAAAACCAGCAAGAGATTTATTTAGCTTTTAAAATGATTTACGTACACATCAAAGGGGTAGAGAAAGAATTTACAATAACCAAAAAAAAATTCTATCTAAAAATGTTGTAAGAAAGGGGCAGAGAGAGGGAGACTTTTTCCCTTTTATCATAAGGAAAATTATTATTTTTTCTTTCAATCTCTATTTACCCTTACAATGTCATCCCTTTATTGCTTCTGTATCATCAGATATTTCTTTTCTTCTAGATTGTTCCCATAACCATCCAAACATTCTATAATTTCTCTCACTCAATGAAAAAATAAAAAATAAATCACTACCGATTCCACTTTCTAGGCTTTTATAGCCCCAATCCTTCTCTTTACACAAGACTCCTTAAAAGAAATTTCCATATACACTGTGTCCAATTTCTACATAAGCTATATCTAATATCTCTTTCCAGGCTCCCTTGAACCCACTCCATGTTGCTGAATACTCATCTTTGTTTACCTGAACTTGTTTTCCTTCTATCTCTAGCTAATATTCCTGGGTAAACTCTGCTGGATTACCCTCATCTAAATATACCAACATATTAACACTGGAGTCTGCTCAGTCCTTAAACTGAGTATCTTTCTATCAGTATTTATATTTACTCCTTTGGTGATGTCTTACAGTTTCATCATTTCCCATTTCCCTCATTTTATATACCATATACATACTTATATTAATCATTCTCAAATTTCTATTTCTAGCCTACATCTCTCCTTTGAACAACGGACTCATGAATCCAAATGAATAGCAAACAAGCATCAGCAATTTAATGCACCTGGAGCTGATCTCCTGATATTCCCCACACATCTGCTCTTTCCACAGTCTTCTATATTTTTGTAAATGGTAAACCTGATCTTCCAGTAGCTCAGGTTCCAAATTTGGAGCTATTGCAACACCTCCTCAACATCCTCCTATTCTCCTTTCCCTGCTTAACTTTTCTCCTTTGCTTTTATGACTTATGTTGTACATTTTACGTATTTATCTTGATTACTTTCAACCTCCTTCAAGAAAGTAAGCTTCATGAAAAAATATGTTTTCTTCATCACTGTATTCCTAGTGTCTGGTACAACTAGTGCTCAATAAGTATCGGTTGAATTAATAAATAAAAATGAATAACTTTTTCTATATTAGCCAACTTTTAATTTTAGCTGCCTGAATAATAGACTGTGAAGGAGTAAAGAAGAAATATGTTGAGCTACTAAGCTGGATAACTCTGAGAAATCTAATTTAGTTAGTTCAAAAGTAAATGTGTAAAGCATTCCCAGTGAAATTCATTAAGAATTAAAAATGTCCACACCTGTTCTTGTAGCTTTAACTCTAATTAGATGGATTATAATAATAACTGATCAGAAGGACTTTTTATACATAAAATTCAATTTCATCAGTAAAAATACATCATGTTTATTCAGAGATATTTATATCCTCTTTGGAGTAGGTCATTTGCAATGCTTCATAAATGTTTTTGTTTCTTCCCCTCACCCACCCCCGCTAGTTAGCTTCTCTTCTATTATAGCTTCAGGTAATCTTATTGGCTCTGACAATTAATTTTTTCCCAATTTTACCTTCCTTTGTGATAAAAAGAAATGAGCTTTCCCTGGAGTTAACTGTGAATGCTGCGGGGAATACATACCTTTCCTTCAGACATGGGTTCGCTCTAAGCACTCTAGACTGATTTCACAATGTTTAGACATGATTGGGTGATGACTCTTTAAAAATCTGTTTATGTTCTCTGTGTCAAACAAAGCTAATGTAATCTTTAATATCTAAGTAGAGACAATAATATTTATGAGTAAATGTGTTTTTCTTTGGCTTTAACTTCAATCATTTGAGCCCACAAAGGCACACTTCTCTTGATTATAATAAGATCTAACAGGTAGTATTTTTAAGTACATTTTAAAATTGATATCATTATAAAAAACCTAGTTATTCATTTTGCAATGAAATAGTTTCACTGATGTTATTAAATAACTATATTAAATTAATAAGAATTTAATCAATCCAATAGTAACATTAAATTGAGCTATGTTTTTTGATTACTTACATGAGCTAAGCACGATAGTTTGCGCATATCTAAGATATACTATGCAAGAATATCTTTTACAAGAATACTATGCAATATTACACTAATTTTATTCCCATTTTTCAAATGAATGAACTGAGCTGTAGAGATTAAACGTACTTTTGAACCCTAAGTTAGCACTAAGTAGAAGAACAGGGGTTTACAAATTATGTGATCTGACTTCCCTCTGCATGCAAAACCAGTGTATTCTTGTGCACAACGCCTGAAGGATATAAGCAAACACAAGACTACTGTGCACAGATGCACACTTGGTGCCTTGAAGCTCTAGACACTGCCTTCTTACGATTTAAGATGTGAAAGGTATGCAGTGAAGGTGCAATGATGCAGCCTCAAATACAATTAGAATGATCAAATTCTCTCTTTATTCTTCCATGTGGTAGATAGGATTCACAAGCCATTATTAACTAGCATTAACAACATTGCTCATGAGTATTTATTAATTTCATTTGGTGAATATAGTACATATATAAATTATATACTTTACAAAGCTAGATTTACTGACTAGAATTATTTAGAAATGTGGTCGATCATTTTGTTTATGGCTATTATAATTTATGTAGTTATTTGCCATGTCTATCCACATTTTATTTGCTTTGATATAAACCTATTTTTGAAATAGGTTTGGTGAAAGGCAGCACACAAAGAGATATGTAGACACTTTTATTTGTGGAATACTCTAGATTTTCATATATTAGAGTTTTAAGAAAAGACAGTCAAGGCACTTGGTAAAAAATACTGCAGATGTAGATAAAGATTAATGGATTTGTTTCATTAGAAAATATTCTGTTCTATAATTTAATAATCTGTGATAATGATAAATGTCACATAAATTTTACACATTACTTTGATATATATTAATGGAACAAAAGCCAAGAAGTGCAAGTACCAAAATACCCATATTTAAATGATATAATTTAAATAATATAATTTTCCCAAACAATAATTATTCTAAAAGAAGTAGTACTCTGTTTAGAAAGTTAATAAAATCTTTAAAAATATAATATTAAAAAGTAAGCATTAAAGTGAAAATAAATATGGTTTTGAATACTGGAATTTGCATTTAAGAAATCTGAATTCCATTGAGGATTCAAAATTAGATTGTGACTCTTTTCCTCATTGTGCACCATAATCACAGTTTTTCCACTGTATATTCTAGAAATAACAAGTATGTGATTATTTTTCTGAGATTTTAGACATGTTAACACTACTTAAATGGACGATAATATTTGATCAGAAAACTCTTGATTTTAATTTAAAAATTTATGTTTTAAAGTCTACTCCTGTCAGCTTTGAATCCACAGTTGAGAACGGGAAAATTCATAAATATGGTTTACATAATATAGTATGATCATTTGAAACATATATTCCAGTTTCTGGTGATGCCAGCTACTATATCTCTCTGAAGGTTCATGTTGGAAGCCCTTTACCTTTTTACTGTTTGTATAGACAGCTGCAAGCATGTTAAAAGTTTTGCTCAGATGAAATCATTCTCCCCTGCAAAATACATAGTCTCTGTATGTTACTAATATGTTATGTTTGTATCATAGGGGATTGAGAATAGCTCTGTTAACTATTTCTCTTCAAATGATATATGTATTCCTTCTGGCCTCCAGCATAATTCGTTAATTAGTAGAATTATCCTGGAAATAGAATAATCTATTCTTTTTGTTAGAGACTGAGGAGAAAGGAAATGAATAGGTTTCATATATATAATTTTATCCTGGTACTTAATGCATGCTCAAATTCAGTCATTCATTTTGCTGAATAAAGAAATAATCCTGATTTTAAAAATATTCCTATCGAATATAAAATAACCAGGCTTTAATGCACTGATACTAGCAAACCATCTAAGTTTTAGTAAGAGTAGAGCCTATATTTTATGTTTCATCATTTTCTCTTTAGTGTATACCATATTTTCTGGTGCTCAGAAGGAAGAGTTGCTAAAAACATCTGGTGAATGAATGAACATATACAAATTCTTATTCAATGCTCACTAAAAATGTTAGAAATATTTCAGAGAAAAGATTAAATGGTAATTTAAGTTTAAAATAAGATAAAATAAATACAAGTTTAAATGGACAATGGTGATATTTTCTACATAGATTTTTATGATGGAGCAAAGTGATCATAGAGATTATACCTTAAATAATAAAAATTAAGTTGTCAACACTGTAATATTTGGTGGCAAACACATAATGTAATATCTATAGAGTCTTTTCACAGTTAACCATTTTTTGACTGAATGGAGTGAGATTAGATATAATGCTTAAATATTTACAAGCATAGGGACACTGAAATGATTGATAATTTGGCAAATACTAATTGCATACTGGTAAAAATTCTTTTAAGGGAGTAGAAGCAATGTTGATATCTCAAGGCAGTCATTAAGTGCTTCACAGTATCATGAAATTTCTAAACAGATATTATTAAAATTCATGTTATATCACATTTTTTAGAGGGGTAATAATTCTCAAATTTCTAAAAAAATAACAACTTTTCCTCAATTTGTCTTTATGGATTGTTACAAATCTTAACTCAGTTGATAAAACCAAGTGATAAATAGGCTGCCTATTTTATCTAACTACAACATATAGCTTTAGAGATTTAGATTGAATTTTTAGTTGTACTCAGATTGATGTGTTACCAGAGTAATTTTCTCAGTAAAGAAGACTTACTTTAAAATGTGAATAGAGCTTGAAAGTTTTAATTCTAGTATTGTATAGCTTTCTTATTCAGGTTTCTATTTTTAAATTTCATATACACATATACATATATACACATGTGTTTACATATATGAGATATATATATAAAGAAGATACAAATATATTTTTTTCAAATAGATTATCCTTATATTGATAATAAAAGCCCATGACTTACTTATTTGTAGTCTCTATTGATAGTTCATTGTTGTGCAAACAAAATTGTCTGTGATTCTAAGATCGAGTTGAATGCAAGCTGTAATACACATTTAATAACATTACAACACTAAATATATTCATTTATTTTATTCCTTTTATTTTATTTATTTTTACTGAAGTCGAGTTGATTTACAATGCTGTGCCAATCTCTGCTGTACAGCAAAGCAGAGTTTTACACATAGAGACATTCTTTTTGTAATATTCTTTTCCATTCATTGATTTTAAAATAAAAGCTTATTAAAATATCTGCATTTCAAAGTACGAAAATATGAATACAATGAACCCAGAAATGTTTAATACTGATGGCTCTTTCTATATTGTAGTTGTTCAATAATTAACATATACCTAACACTATTACAAAATGGGAGAAAAAGCTGAAAACAAAATCCAGAATACTAGTTAATGTTGTGGAATAAGAGATATAGGCATTCAAGGCGGGGTAGTCTCCAAGAAATATTCCATTTTTAAACTATTTTTTACCTGTTAATATACATTTTACTTAACTATATCAAATATGTAGAATAGACATAACTTTTTATTTAATCATAATGCAAACTGTTTTCTCTTGTCATCCTCTAACTATATTTGTAGTAAATTTATCCTTCTCCTCCCTGGTAGTAAATTTCTGGTTGAAAACTCAGCAAGTTCCATGAGTATTCTGAGTAATAACATCATTAAAGAAACTTTAAGTTGCAATATGGTCTCTGTATAGAGATTAAAATCTGCATGTTCCAGTCTTCACAAGTAGCTAAGCCTTCCCCTCTTTTTCCTTCTGCTAAGGTCTATTGATGGCAGCTACCTATTATCTGGAAAATGTGGGTGGTCAGTTTGGCTTTTTCTTTCAGTTTAACTCAACCCCAATTTGCTACTTGATAGTTTCCCTCCAGAATGGTATGAGAGAAATTTCCTTTCAGGGGACTAGCTACTTCTTACCTAGATGAGTGGCTTCCTCGTTTCTAGGTCCCAAAGACAGTATAAAGTGCCATTTTCTTTGGGACAGTATAAAGTCCCAAAGACGGTATAAGGTGGGGGAAACTTTTAGTTGTTATTATTTTTACAACTTCTTTTATCTTTCTTTTTTATTTTTCACTTTTGGGGAGGCCCTTATCTTTGGAGACTCGTCACCGCAATGCTATCGATATAACATGGGCAAAGCATACTGTCCTTTAAAATATTCCCTCGGCTTTTGGATTTCTGGAGTCACTTACCCTCAGCACAATTCTCTATTTTAAGGTTAGCTGGTTAGAAATTTAATTCCATCTGCAGCTTTAATTTCCTTTTCCTGTGTGATGCTAACATATTTGAAGGCATAACACCAGGGATTACGATGTGCACATCTTCGGTGAGTGTTAATCTAACTATCACGATCTAACTATCACAGATGTATATGGAATATTTCATAAATAAACACTATCTTTGAAGATGCTGACAACACATCAGACAAATTCAAACACAAATCAAGAGTATTAATAATGCCAGCCAGTCAAGAATTCAAGTAAAAATACATTTCTTGAAATTTTTCAGATGTAAGAGATAATTCTTAGTAACACTTTAATACTTCATCTCGCTATCTCAATGATTATATAATTTTTAAAACTATAAGGCAATTGACAAAAATTATTCTGATAGATAATCTAACTAAATACTTGAACCTATGTCAGATCAACAAACAAAAGTGTGAGGGCACTGAGAATTTGAAAAATATAGTATTTTTCTGAGGATGATCAACAACTGAAGTATCAGGAACTGCTGATGAGTTTGTTAAGAGATTTTCCTAACATGGTTCAGCTGAATTCAAATTGCATGATGAATTTAAGGAGGCTGAAAGAATGATTTCTGTAAATGGACATAAACATTTTATCCTTGGGAATTTGTTGTTCAACCACTCCAGACCACCTGATATCACAAATTAAACAATAAAGCATGGCATTTAAGATAAAGTTATGAATCGACATGTCCATTGCTCAAATCCTGGCTCTGATACTTATCACTCTAATTTTTGCCATCCCACTTAATTTCCCTTGTTTCTGTTTCCTCACATATACCCATTGTTGTGAAGACTAAACTAGTTAATATATACGGAATTTCTTAAAATTTTGTGGAAAGCCTTCAGTTCGTGGAAAGCCTTCAGCTAAGTTCAGTACTTAGGTCTAAGCTCCTGGGAGAGAGAGAATAATATGAGAAATTAAGAGAATTCATTTTCATTCAAATTATTAACATGTCCCAGATACCACTACTTGTTGCTAAGATGAATTATAATTATACAATATTTAGGTCTTAGTGTGTCAGAAGTACTGTGCCATATTCTTCATTTTATGCTGAGTCAAGATTTAGACAGAGTGGGACTCCACAGGATACAAGAGAAAACATTATCTTTTGTCATGCTTCTTGAATAAACCCATTCTGAGAGGCTAATTATTTCCCTTCTTCTGATAAAATTCAAGGAATTTTTCATTACTTTTGTGGTTTCTCAATACAACAACAAAAATTCCTCAGTTACTTTCAGCCTCACAAAAGATTTATGTCACCAATAATTAAATTATCCTGTGTAATAGTGAAACTAAATTTTGTTTAAAGATTTTCTTTTTCACTGACTTGGGCATATTTCCAGCTGGACATCTAAATAGGAAATAGATGTTTGGGAGACTTTTTCCTCTTTCCTTACTTTGGTCTTTTATTTTTCTCCCTTGCTTATTAAGCGTGAAGCATGACCTCCCTGGGGAAACAGTGACAGAGGAGGTTAGAAAAGAAAGTTTAAAGGGCAGAAACATTTTTACTCACCTGATTGTATAATGATTTAATTTTGGCTCCCTCAGGGCTTGGAATCTGGCCAAAGATAACTGTATATTAGGGTACATTTTAAGTTTCTTAACTTGAAACTTGACTGCTCAGAGAATATTGAAATTCCATTTTCTTGACCAAAGCAATGTATTTTCTTAGGCTGAGTGTTTATGATTTTCTCAGTGCCTGGACATCCAGAGGTTTGCTTTTGTCTCTTCCAGACAATCGTCTGAAGCAGCACTTTAAATGTCATCAGCCTGGCTCCCTCTTTGCAAGGCACACATCTGGTATATGAGAAACAATCCAAAATTATACAAGTGTAGCTAGCTTCCAATGAAGTCTTTCCTTTCTCCCTATTTTGCCATCTTAGGAAGATATGAAAACCTCAGGCTACCCAGACAGGAGTTGAACATTGTTTACTGTTCCCAAACTCCAGGGATATTTGTCAGCATGATGAGAGATGTCCTATCTGTCCACTCATAAGCAGAAGGAAAAAGACAGGGAACATCTAATTTTTCTTTTCAAGTGTACTTTTTTTCTTTCCTCATTAACTTCAACTCTTTTATACCCTCAATAGGAAGATAGACTGAGGATAGAAGTAATTATGAAAACAGTACTTAAAATAAATAAATAAAAAGTTCAACCACTTCTTTCTTAAATCCCTAAAGGGTACCTAGTATTCCATTTTAGAATATAGGAATACTTGCCATATATCTTTTAGCCCAATCTTTTGATGTCTTGTTATAGATTGAATGTTTGTGTCCCCCCAAAATTCTTATATTGAAGCCCTAACCTCCAGTGTGATGGTATTTCAAGCTGAGGTCTTTGGGAGGTCATTAGGGTTAAATCTGGTCATGCGGTTGGGGCCCTCACGACACAATTAGTGGCCATATATGAAGAGGAAAAGAGAGAGCTCTTTCTCCACCACCTCTACCCTCTACTGTGCACAATAGGAAAGGAAAGGCCATACAAAGTCAGCTTTTCCTCTACAATGTTTATACATTTATTGTGACCTTATGTGAGGCAATCACAAACTCTGAATAAATTGTGAAATACTCATACATTCTTTTCACATTAAAAAAATCTGAAAACAGTCAAACTTATTTTTCACATTTTCGCTCAATGTAAGATAGTTTTTTAAAATGTTCCAAAATTTTGGCTTTGCCATGCTTCTGAATTTGCTGCTTTAGGTGTTTCATAAGTTGACATAATATTTTCTTTTATTTGTATTCTTGTTTTGTATAATTGGTTTTTCATAATGTTATCCTCATGTACAAATTGAAATAAATTCTCCTTTGCAATGGAGATGAATTTAGCTTGTCAAAATTAAAATGCTTCTCTAGTTTATTATCAAAATATATGAGTTTTTACAAAGAAGAATTGATAAAGATTCTCTCTGATGGACTTGCTTCTGTTTCCCCAGTGGAATATGAGTGAGGGCACACTCCCAAGTGAATGCAACTGGAGTCAGCCTCATCTAAGAGAAGAAATTGATTCCAGAATTTTATTAGATGTACTAAATCCACATTAAATATTGAATCCCTCAATTCAATATAAACAGTCATAACCAAATGGAAGACTTATACAGAAGAAACATTTTTAACAGTCTGAAATATTTCTTACTTCTTTGCATTCTTGGTAATTATTTTCTAATTAGATTTTACGGACTTCATTTTTATTTTAATGGAACAGTTTTCCCTTAAGGCCTACATGAAAAATATATGATTCAAATACGGAAGTGTGTAAACACAAGCAAAATTATTTTAGTACAGCAAATTCTTAGGAACAAAAATTAATTATTGAAGAAGACTGAAAAATATTTTCTTTTGCTGTTTATGATTTTAAATGTAATCCTGTAGAGGATAGTTTAACAATAGGTAGATATTATGTCTATAAAATTATAATGATTATACAGTCATTAATGATCATGGCCTTGAAAACGTTTTTGAAAATCTGAACATCACAAATAATGCATATTTATTTTTTCCCTGAGATTCAGTAGTAACTCTGAAAATTAAAACTATACTATAAAAATTGAATAAAGTTAAAAATTTGAAAACATGTTAAGCCATGACCTGGGCAGCATAAAAGATCAATGCTAGGTTAGAATGATTGACAAGTGTTATCTGATAGGAAGAACATCTGGGTTTGAACTTGGGCCTAGAAATGAGGCTATACTTAGTGTTTTATCTATATCTATCTATCGAACTTTTTCTACAAAAGTTGAACAGGATGTATTAAAAATCAGGTTTGATTCTAAGAAGCAGTGGCCTAGAATGACAAAAATCACAATTCTCTTTTTGAAAGTGGTATTAATCTTGTGTAAGAATGAGTCTAAACTCAAAAACTAAAGTAGGTTCTGTTTCTTTCCAACACTATTTGCTATTTATCCTCTTTTACTTGGCTTTTGTACCCACTGTACAATACTTCAATATCAGTATACACTATATGCCAAGATACAATATACTATTGAATACGATACTCTGATTAGTCATTAATTTTAAAAATGTCTAATTTGAGGACACTGAGGTTCAAAAAAATAAAGACGTTTCCAGGATGACATACCTAGGATAAACTTGTGTGTCTCTATACCAAAATGCAGGTTTTCTCTGCAATGTATAATCTTCCTCTTTAAGGATCACATTGTAAAATGTTGCTGTGTACATTGTTTAACTAGGAAGTGTTTTGAAATGTTATTTGATTCACCTGTTATATCTTCTCTATAATAGTCTATGCTTTTTGTTTTTTTTAATTTGGAACTTTGTAAAATCACTGTTTTTCATTGAGGTTGAGGATTTACAAAATAATCTATGTACAATTACATAGAAGATATGATAATATTGTAATTCTCACATTATCAACACTTAAAAACAGTCTATAACTGTTCTATAAACAACTTTGGTTTGGAAATCTTCTGCCATCTTCCTAGTTGTTCATTGTTTATTTAATCTCTTTTATATTGTCCATTGTTCCCCAATAGTCTTTAGCTGTAGTTGATAGATTATTTTCAGCGCTTTTCAGTCTTCTATCTCTATTGATACTTTAAAGTATAGGGCCTTCATAAATTCTATTTTCATAAGTGTAGCTGTTTAGTTTACTGTTTGCTACCACCTTATACAATATATACAAATGCAAGAGGTATGATCCTTCTCTAATAAATTATTTTCATCTTTTGATGCTTGTTTAATAGCTTGTCTTAATAGAAGAAATCTGCTTCCTAAATTTAGTCTGACATCACTGTGTCTTCAGGGTGGAAAAGACGAGAGAGTTCTTTGGAGTCTCTTTTATAAGGGCATTGATCCCACTTATGTGAGCTCTACACCTCCCAAAGACATCACTTCCTAATACCATCACAATGGGGGTTAAGATTTCAAGGTAGGAATTTGGAAAGAGGTCCAAACATTTCAGTTTACAATAATAACTATGCTTTGACAGGAAAGTGTCGACTGCTATGTAAAAATGATTAATTTTCTTATTCTATGGCTATTTCTAAGTTATTAGAAAATCTTGCTTCAACCAGGAGCAACAAAATGAAAAATTACCCTTTTACTCCTCTTACTTTTATAGTTTAACTCTATTTGCTCAATTTATCCTTACTTTCGCCTTCCTGTATTTCACCAGTTCTAAATGGCCACAGTAATGTCCTTTCCCTTTTAATAAATAATTCTCTGTCATAAACTTCCAACACAAATACCCTAATTTTTGGATCAAGCAATTCCTCAGCCCTTCAACTTGAACAGAGCTCTTCATCTTATAAATGCCAGAGAATTACCTTCAGAAGAATAATTCGTGTGGAGCTGATTTCTGGGAAATATCTTATGTGCACGTTTTGCTATTGTTTTGATATGTTATATCCCTAACTGTTCTTTAATTTTGCATATATGTCTTGTTTCCATAGTCGGACTGTGTGTTCTCTAATAAAAGAGATTAAGTTTTGTACTCTTTAGAAATCAAAGAGCAAATTGCTTTTTAAAAATTATTTGCTTAAAAATATTAATTGACTATGTATGCTGCGCTAAGCATTGTTCTTCGATCCTGAAATGTGACACAGAAGTAAGCAAATGTTCTGCAGTGGGACTTTTTACATGTGATCTTTATAGTATTCATCACAATTAAAGTTACATGTTTAATTGCACATTCATTTGTTTAATATTTAGGTCCCCAAATTCTGTAAGCCAAACATGGGAGTAGACCCTTTTTAATTTGTCACTGAAATATTAGTGCCTAGGCTGTATCTGATCAGTAAATACCAATATCTGTTGAATGAACTAGAAGCTTAATAAACATTTCCTCAGGAAAAAAATGTGGGGAAAAACTAGTTATAGAGAAAAATAGCAAATTAAATATATTTTTGAAGTTGAGATCCTTATGGCAAAATTTAGTCTTTATCTGAGAGGAAAAGCATTTTCTAAATATTGCATATTCTAAGAAATTTTAAAATATCATTGTAACAAATTAGAAGTGGGTGGTGCTAGATGACACCCATCTGGACAAAAAGAAAATACAGCAGTCCAAAAAAAAGAGTCAGGGCTTCCCTGGTGGCGCAGTAGTTGAGAGTCCACCTGCCAATGCAGGGGACACGGGTTCGTGCCCCGGTCTGGGAAGATCCCACATACTGCGGAGCAGCTAGGCCCGTGAGCCATGGCCGCTGAACCTGCGCGTCCGGAGCCTGTGCTCCGCAACAGGAGAGGCCACAACAGTGAGAGGCCCATGTACCGCAAAAAAAAAAAAAAAAAAGTCAAACGCTTCAGCTAAAACTATGATTCCTAAAGCTAAAATCAATATTTACTGGTAAAAACGTAGTTATATATTATTTTGCTTAAATTTTAAATAATATTTTCTTATGCTATTTTGTGTAAGAGTTTCTTGTACTGTTTACTTTACAAAAACAAAGCACTTTTATGGTTATAAAATTGTCTACTGAAGTTATTCAATGTTAAAAGAAAGCCCCCAATTTTTATTTAGCAGTGTATTTTGTGACTTTCAATTTCTTGTAGCATTTACAGAAAGGTGAGTAAACTGAATTAAGAATTTAGCTAAAAATCTCATTATTATTTACCTATAAATTGGTCTTAATTAGTTGATTTCTTTTTATTCCCATGTTTACTAGAAAATGCATTTTCTGCATTTTGGATGCAGGTATTGTTGGCAATACAGGCCGTATTGGTTTCTACAGTATTTCTTTAAAGGGAGATTTTTATAGTTATTATATTTGTATTATTCAATTGAATTCAATTAATACATAAAATACCATGTTAAGTAATTTCAAGGATGGAAATATATTAATAAACAGGTCCTTGTTTCTGTCATATGTACACTATACTTATAGTAATTATGATCAATTCTGGAATATATACAATTAAAGGAAAAATGGACATTTTGCCAGAAAGGGTACCAAAATGTCTTTGTAGTTTTGCAAAACAGAATATCAAAGTTGAAGCCTCATATTCAGGCCTCAGGCTAACTCCCTTCAAGTTTGCAAAGGGTCAACAAGCACAAGAGAAAGGACATTACGACAGGGAGTGAAAAGCAAGAACAACCATAGGAACGCAGGGAGCTGTGAAGATTAGCTACCGTCTGGGATGTCAGCACTGATGGAGGCAGGACAGAAATGTTTAAAATACCATGATTAATTGCTTAGTGAGATCTATACAAGTGTGGATATATGATTACATACTTTATTATTTATCTTATTTTAATGATGAAAAAACTAAGTATCTCTTTTAATATTAAAAATACTACTCTATATAATATAAATAAGTATCACTAACAAAAATGTCTTCATGAAGAAACAAAATACTAGGTTAGATTTAAAAATAAAATATTCCTGGTCAAGCACTGATCAGTACTGGATAGGTTCAAGTCTAGTTTGCCTTTTAATGATTAGAATACAGGGAATTGGTTATACTTTTGTTGGAAAGCTGAAAGTAAGATAGAACACTGAAGCAGCAAGCAGTGACTACCCACAGTGTATGAGGAAATAGGCAAATAACCAGCACAACCCCACTTTCAGGGATTATAGGTTAACAAAATTAGCATTAATTATGTTAAGTTTTTTGGTTTTGTTTTCCCCATAAAGACTTGCAAGTAACGTAAGAATATTTTAGTACAGAAACTTGCACCACCTGACTTGTCAAGCTTCATCTATGGATCTTAATTTCTTTAAAGTGAGAATTTGTGGTAGCCTTTTTTGTTTCTAAAATGTTATGATAATATACCCACATATTGAGTAGTAAACTATTTTCCACAAAATTTTGATGCAGGTATGTGCATTTTATGGGTAAACAAAAACAGAAACAAAATATGGTATCCAGGAAACAGACCTGACTGCAGTTTTACACGCATGCATTCTATTCCTGGCTGGAGCAGTAGCAGTAATATGAAGTTAAGGACACTAAACTTCTGTGACAATCAACTGGTTCATCTAAAAAATAATAATAATAAAAATAACTACCTTGTAAGTTATAAGATTAGATAAATTAATATGAATAGTCTAATACATTCCTGAAACTTAGTAAGCATGTAATAAAACAGTTGCAAGACTGATGTTGGCAGTTATTTTAAGATTTCATTGATTTAACTCTAAATCCATGAAATTTGTAAGGCAACAAAACAACATTACAATCAACTTATTTAATCCTGCAGCCAAATTATTGATAAAATTATACAAGTTTTAATATGTAATCGGAATAATTCAGAAAAATGGCTGGATAAATGTCATTTCAAAACATTTTAATTCAGAGACTGTAAAATGATAAAAATGCTTTCTGTTTATATGCTTTTTTTATGTGACGACTTCTAGGAATTCAGTTACTGTTTATTTATGTCTCCAGAAAAACAGTTTACAAATTATTCAATCTCTATTATATTATTTATCATTTAATTACATATTCCTGACTTAAGCAAAACTTACTAACCTAAAATGGTAATGCAACTTAGTATTATGAAAATCAAATATGTTTTGTTAATATTTTAATATCCTTTTATGTACATTTAAAATGCATTTGTTTACATTTAAATACTAGCAGAAATGTGTGCAGTCCTAGTCACATATTACTTTGCACATATCTATAAGCATTCATTTATTTTGTAATTATTCAGGGCAGTTCCTAGGTGTCTGATGCTGTGCTAGTAGTACATACTTTGAAATATACAACATTAATTTCCAAAAGAAGCACAGATTGTATTGGAGATAAATGCCAGTTATCATAAAATATGAAATATTCTATAACACAAGGATGTTGCAGAGTGAAAGAATCAGTACATATCTGTCAATATCTAGATTTCACAATGCAATACAATCTTAAAAATAAGTATGAATTCACTAAGAAAGACTAAATGGGTATAATGATAATGGTTTAGTATGGGGAGGTATAGAGACCAAAATGATGATAAGTAGTGAGAATAGTAACTACTCTAGTATAGTAGAAGCTTATGTATATGTATATGTAGTATGGGTACCAGGATGAAAAGAGGTGAGTGGATGATAACAATGAAAGGTATGGTGTGGAATTACAAGCCATTAAAGTTTTCTTTTTATTGTGATAAAATATATTTTGTATTTTCCCTTTTGGTGGGCATTCAAGTTTACTTTTAACTATTTTGCTGTGTTTTTATGTTTTGGCAACACATTCATTACTACAACCAAACATCATATACAGACATACCTTGAAGATACTGCACATTTGATTCCAGACTACCACAATAAAGTGAATATCACAATAAAGCAAGTCACACAAAATTTTTGGTTTCCCAGTAAATATAAAAGTTGTTTATGCTATACTGTAGTCTATTAAGTGTGCAATTTATGTCTAAAAAAACAATATACATACCTTAATATAAAAATATTTTGTTGCTTAAAAGATGCTAACCATCATCTGAGCCTTCAGTGAGTCTTAGTAGTAACGTCAAAGATCACTGACCACAGATCACCACAACAAATATAATACCAATGAAAATTTTTGAAATATTGCAAAAATTACCAAAATGTGACACAGAGACATGAAGTGAGCAAATGCTTATTGGAAAAATGGCACTGATAGACTTGCTTGATGCAAACCTTCATTCTGTAAAAAAACCACTTATTTGCAAAGCTCAATAAAACAAAGTGCAATAAAATGAGGTATGCCTCTACATATAAGCATACATTTATCATTATATATTTTTAAAATAAATTTCAGGTACATATATTGCACATCATGAAATTTCTGGGTGATAAATTTTAATTTGTCTTGACACAATTTTCTTAAGGTGATGCAGGTGATCACACTTCAATTACCAACACTGGCAATAACTTATGACATTAAAGAAAATGGAGAATTACAACAACCCGATTCAGGCAGGACTACTTAAATGACCCATACCTTTGAGGAATAAAAGTTTTGTTTACTGCACCACACAAAGATCAATGACCAGCTGAGGTACTCATTGAGGACAAAGAGACTATGGAATGGGTAATGAAAGAAGGTACTTATAAATACAAGTTACAGTGTGTAACTAAGCAGTTGCAGAATGAAGACTGTAATTTTTTTTTTCTTTTTTTTTTTTTTTTGCGGTATGCGGGCCTCTCACTGCTTCGGCCTCTCCCATTGTGGAGCACAGGCTCCGGACGCGCAGGCCCAGCGGCCATGGCTCACCGGCCCAGCCGCTCCGCGGCATGTGGGATCTTCCCGAACTGGGGCACGAACCTGTGTCCCCTGCATCGGCAGGCGGACTGTCAACCACTGCGCCACCAGGGAAGCCCAGGACTGTAATTATTAAAGAGTATTTCTTCCTTATGAATATAAATATATTTATTATGAATATATTTGTGTGTATATAGCATGCATTTTTGTCTTCTTCCCTTTCTTATCCCGTATAATCTAACATAACATTCATTAATAATAATTAAATTAAATGATAGTATTTTTAAGTTGCAGGATATCAGTAAGAGTGAACATCACCCAAGGACTTTAAATCCTGTCTTGGGAAAAGTGTTAGAATGTTTTCAGTTGGATCAGAATTGCTGTATCATGTTAGGTGAACTCTGACTTTGCTATTGTCTTTATTTGGAGTTTAAGTATGATTTAAAAAGATGTGTATGCTGCCAAGGTGACAAAGGGTGGACAGTGATGGTAAGTTCTGTGTGTCAACTTGGGTAGGCTACAGTATCCAGGTTTTTAATTAAATGCTAATCTAGGTATTGCTATGAAGGTAATTTGTAGATGTGGTTAACATCTACAATCAATTGCCCATATGTAAAGGAGATTATCCTCTTTTATCTGGGTGGGTCTCATTCAATCAATAGAAGGCCTTGAGAGCAAAACCAGGGTTTCCCCGAGGAAGAAGAAAGTCTGCCTCTAATATCAGCTCCTGCCTGAGAGTCTCTAGACTGCTCTGGTCTACCCTACAGATTTTGGATTTGCCAGTCCTCACACTCATGTAAGCCAGGTCAAAAATAATAGTCTGTTGATACTTATGTAGGCATATTTTTGGAATCTTTCTCATTACTGTCGTATAATTTAAATGTGACTTTTGTTCCAAGTCTGTATGTTAATATATTTGCAGAATAAATTCAAAAGTGTCCTAATTAGGATATGAAGATAGAAATAAATTGCATATTGTGACTTGAATTAATATTCAATTTTTAATTTAATTTTGATTCTGTAGATCTACAAAAAGCCACAAATTATTGTACAATTTTATTTCCTTTAAATCTTAGAAACAATCTATTCATACTCTAAAATTATTTTTTATATTATCATTATTTAGTTCATAATGTGCAGATACCATATTGCACACAGCATTTGCCAAGCTATAATTCATTATTAACATTAAAATGCAACTTGAGAGGTCAGCTAGTTAATTCATCAAGCTTCAGGAATAAGTGGCAGATAAAAATGAAGAGTTACACTAATTTTCAAAACCTAGAAAAGAATACTAACAACCCTGCTTTATAATACTGAAACATGCTATTAGAATTAATCAAATGTTCCACATAATGACAACATATAATAAACATTAATTAAGGAATACTTATCCATTTTGTTTATACAAGTGTGACCAGGGTAGGCAATACAGTGGTAAATAAAAATGAAAATTATAAAGCATCTGTGATTAACTTTGACAAAGTCATCTCTACAATGTAATTTCTAAGGTTTATAAAAACTGATTAAAAGAATGTACATATTTAACAAATGCATGTATATATTTGTATGTTTGTGAGAGATATTTCTTCTGATGCCACAGGCTCATAAATTTCCCTGTAAAGAACCATTGATCTTGGGCTGCCCTACAGAGATATATTTGCAGGGCCGCCATGCCCAAGGCACTGTAGTGGTTACAGTGATTTACCTTCAGGTAGAGGTCAGGAAGAACCCAACAAGGAAGCAGGTTCCTGACCCCTTTGAGACTACTGAAGCAGGTTGTTGGAGGGAAGTGGAAAAGGATCATTGGATGATGAGAAGAAGCTCTTGTAGTCTGCTTCCAGAAGCAGTGACTGGCAAGGAATCTAGGGTTCTATTCTACTACTAAGGGGTAGAAGGCACCCCAGAAGGTACCTAACTCCCTTGCCAGTCATAGCACCCTCCCCTGTTTGTGTGCACATTTCCCATCCTGGCCAATGACTGCTTGTCAATGCACCACCTACTGCTGCATTTATCATCCCTTACATACCTTTGGGTCCTTCTTCTTACACACCAGGAGTTTCCCGGCACTCTCTTCTTACCAAAGTATGCCACAAACTGCTTTTTTTCATAACCTGTTGAAAAAGTAGATGATAAGCTTCTGTTTCCTGAAACATCATCTTTAGTGATCTCCCATTTCATGGGCAACACTCCTCTTCCTTCTTTAAAGAACAGAGAGAAAAGCTAACTTCTTTAATGTTTCCTCTCTCTCTCTCTCTCTCTCTCTTTCACACTTTCTCCCTTTTTGGCAAGATCATTGAAGTTACCTTCTGGTTAACCCTCAAATTTCATACTTTGGAAAGAATTACAAAAGTCATTTATTTTTCTTACTTTTATCAAACACTCAAGTGTTTAGTAAATGCTGATAATTTAGTTCCAGATATCATTTGAAAACTTTGTTTGCAAACCTAGTAGTTATTCTTTGTACAAAAGCTCCAGGTTTTCAAGAATCAATTATTTTCAAATGCAAAATGGAAGATTGCTGTGTTTTTACATTAGGAAACCTTTTATAGTAACCTTGCAGAACTGAAATTTGTAGAGTTGGACATTAACTGTTAACTGAGAACACTCAGCTATTGCGAACTCAAAAAAATATTTAAATAATATATGAAATGTCACAGATTTGTGTCGTAGTATATGGGATGATAATTTTAAAGATGTGCTATAATTACATATTCCATGGAGAAACAGAGGTCTTCCATTTAAATATAGCAATGCCAACCCATACATTTAAAGTTCCCTGTCATATCAGGTTTCCATTATATTTTTGTGACAGGTGAAAAATAAGCAATAAACAAAAACGTTGATAAGGTCACACACCTGTTATGCTGTCTTCAGTCTGAGACACTTTAGTGTCATAAAGATGCTGACAAAGGGAAAGGGCTTTTAAGAAAATTCAGTAGTATGATTAAGGAGCTAGGAAGTTAGACTTAAAATGAGGGATTAAAAGGATGAAATACGTTCACTGAGCTGAATTGTGACAAAGTAGGATGAGCCAATTTATCTGTTTAGGAAAATCTGGAAGTTATAAATGACAAAGAGGTTGCAGTGCAATTTTGCATGCACACATATGCAGACATACATATACATGCATATTTTCTGGAATAATTGCCATCGTTCCTTTGGTAAAATTTTAATATAATAAATTTTCAAAAACTAAAAGTATTAAAAATAAATTTTCCATAAGATTACCCATATAATTAATTGTATTTTTAAATTATTGACTTAAAATTCTAAGAGAAAGACACCTTCCCATATTAATTGCCAATATATCTACAGTAAAATTTTATTATGATTCAGCTTGGTGTATTAAGCAGAGCACAAGCTGTGCAAAAGATGTCCTGTTTGACAATTTCACATCTGTCATGAGCTAGCAAATAGTCTCTTAACCTCTCCCAGCCTTAGTTTCTTCATCTATATAATGAGGACATTGCATTGGATGTCTTAAAAACTTTTCTGGTGTAATATTCAAATTTTTATTAAAATAAAAGTTAAAGTATTGACTATTGGTGACATTTCTTTGAATTAAAAACAATGAGTACACAAAGTATTTTAAAATGTTTTTAAAAAAGAGCTCTTTAATAAAATATCGTGATTTATAAAGCAATAAGAAGAGAGGCCAAAAAAGATTGAAGCCTTCTCTCTTTCCCAAGTCCTTAATAAAAAGATTCAACAAATAAATTAAGAATTCTCTTTTAGGTGAAGTGGAATTTAAGCTTGTCAACAATTTCTGTAGAGTATTTATTATAGGAGTTGTTATCATTGCCTGAGAAGCCAGGGAACCCAGAAACAAGTGTGGAAAAGACACACATTTATCAGGTGACATGAGAATTTTGACATGTGTATTGAATCCCTTCAGCAGTGTGTTGATGAGGATTGCATTGCCTATCGGCTTCATAAGTATATTTGAGGAGCTAATTTATGGGACCCTTACATTGGAAGGAGACTTTCTTTTTGAGTGAAATAAAACTTACCCTTTGTATATGGGCAATATTTGCTTTTGCTTTTCCTGCATTTTATTGGGGGGAGGAAATAAGGAGCAAAATAATTATAATTACAAAAATAATGAGAAGTTTTGAGGACCTTATCTATTCATTTCCTGAATGACCAGTGGTACGGTTCCCAACATGACTGAAAAACTCCCTGCTGTAAGTAGCTTATATTTTGTTAGGTAAAATTTAAAAAGCAAACCAATAAATATTTAATATGGTAAGAAATATGTATAAGTGCTACTAATAAAAATAATATATAGAAATAATTGATAGCATGACTCTGGGAGAGAGGGATTGCTTTTGTAGACAAGATAGTCAGGATAATGCCTGTCTGAGACTGTGACATTAGTAATCAGAGTTAATATAGTTAAAGTGGAAACCAGGAAATTATGTTAAAATATGAGAGAAGACTATTTCAAGATAAAATGACTTTATGAAATGAAAAATCATATCATGTCATATTTAAAACTTTAAATATAAGCAATAAAAACAAAATGGTCATTTCTTAGAAGTGAATTAAGGCTACAGATGTCAAAAAGATAAAATATCTCTCAACGAAGCAAGGATATGAAGAAATAAAATCTACAATTGAAAAGAAATGCATTTGAAGGAAAAACCCTAGAGACCTACTGTGCAAGTAGAAATTTTAGAATTGATAAAATGAACAGATGCTGGACTAATAAATCTTAATAATTAATAGAAGAAAATGTATTTTAGCTAAATAAATATTCCAGTGTTAGAACTGAAATGGATCTCTAAGTTCCTGGCATTTTAATTAGAAAAGGCATATGCCCAGATGAATTATGGTGACATTTATGGATCAAAAGAAGAAACAGAAAATCTAATGCAAGTATATGTGTATATATATAATATAACAAGAACATATATGTGTATATAACAAGAATACATGTATATATAACAAGAACAAATTACCTAGAAAAGGCAGACTAATAAGCTTTTTCATTTTCAACAGTAGAAGCTAGAAGATATTTGAACACCATTTATAGATAATTGAGGGAAAATTTATTTTGAGCTAAGAATTATATGTACCTCTTTAGAGAAGAACAAAGATGACAAGTTCAGATGTCTAATGATTCAGATAGTAGGGCTTCTATAAACTGTAGGAAACACAAAATTACTTTAGGAAAGTAAGTAAGAACAAAATCTCAAGAGAAGAAAAGACAAAAGGGAACATTAAAGTCACTAGTGATAAATCTGTGATATTTAGAGTTACATCTAAATGTATCATGAGAACATGATAAGAGTTTTAGTATTGATAGTAATTTCAGATTATTGGATTGAAAGGAATAAAAAGAGCTATTGTAAAAAATTTTTAAAGTTTGGTAGCTTGATATTAGCTTTTCTAACTTATTTTTGCAAGACTTAATAGTTCATTGGGTAAAGAAAAGTGCAGAGTTGGGGTGATGGTAGTGGAAAGTCAAAATATCTTGGTGTTACCAAGGTATGTATAAATTAACTCAATTTTATATAATAATAGAGAAAATTACATTTTGTTGATAGTTATGAGCTCAATAAACACATCTTGGTGAATTTATTTGATTATTAGAAATATAATGTGTCATATTGTGTGCTATAATGTGTTCCAGGAATATTTTTAACAATATTCTATGCTCTTTATATTCAACCATTGATTTTAAGCTTCTTATCTTTCTGATCTATTGATCAGCATCTTTGTTTTATTTATCTTTCAAGAAGATCTTTCAATAAGCATCTTTGTTTTATTTCTCTTTCAATCAGATTTATTCAATCTTAGGTTAACAGACTTATTCAATCTAAAATCTTGCAATAAATATTTCTCATTTGATTTATTTTAATTTCTATTTTATTTTATTGAATGGAAAATTTATAAATATTAATATATATCATACATAATACTAATGAAGCTCTTTAGAAGAACATAATATAATCTTTAATAAAATATTAAAAATAGTTAATTTCTTATCTCTAGAGAATTATGCTTATGAACATCAGTTATGGCAAGCTGGAAAATAACTTATTTCTTCCAAGTGACTTGAATATGAACAATTTAAAAGATTCGAGTAGAAGTGAATTCAAATGGGATTAACTCTTCTCATGTGAATTTGTGACTCTCTTTGATTTGCTCTAATTCTGATAAATCTAGGAGCTCCTTTATTGCCAGGTATATTTTTCAATTGATCTGACACATTTCAATAGAATGTTTGTCTAATGTGAGGACCCTAATGGTTCATGAGCAGCATAACAATCTGACTACTAATAACTAAATGCAGTTAGAAGTGGAACATTAAAATAATCTTGTTTTGTAAAATCACTTCTCAAAGTAGGAGAGGAGAAGAAAACTTTATTTTTACTGGCTAATGTGTGAGAATTTATTTAATGTTAGTGTCTTTTGTAAGAAAATTTTATATCGCCAAGCAACACAATCTTTATGCTAAGAGTGGAAAAGTAAGCTCTTAATATTCCAGATATCTGTGTTCTAAAATTTAAATATTTAAATGATTTTATTAGGTTTTAACACATATTGAGTTAACTGCATTGAAATACCCATACTACAAAATAACAAACAAAAATATTTTCTTCTCTTGTACATTTCAGTTAAAACAACCCTCTCTCTAGCCTACTACTTTTCAGAATAAGGATTTTGCTCCAAATTACTATTTTAATAGTGAAAAGGTGAACACTAACTTCTTCAATTTCTATGTATTCCAAATTCAACAATTCAAAAGCAACTACTCCCTAGGGACTTCCCTGGTGGTCCAGTGTAAAGAATCTGCCTTACAATGCAGGGGATGCGGGTTCAATCCCTGGTCAGGGAACTAAGATCCCACATGCTTCAGGGCAACTAAGCCCACGTGCCACAATTACTGAATTTGTGCGCTTCAACTAGAGCCCACATATCACAAACTGGAGCCCATGTGCTCTGGAATCCGCACGCCACAACTACAGAGCCCACATGCCCTGGAGTCTGTGTGCCACAACTAGAGAGAAACCCACACACCACAACGAAGAGTCTATGAGCCACAATGAAAGATCCTGCGTGCCTCAACGATGATCCTGCATACCACAACTAACACCCGACACAGACAAAAATAAATAAAAAATAATAAAACAAAAGCAACCACTCCCATCTCTACACCTCCATCTGTGAAGAGTGGTGTAGAGAGGAGGTTGTTTTAACTGAAATGTACAAGAGAAGAAAATGATATTTTTGTTTGTTATTTTGTAGTATGGGTATTTCAATGCAGTTAACTCAATATGTGTTAAAACCTAAAATTAACCTAGTAGTAATAAAATCATTTAAATATTTAATTTTTAGAACACAGATATTTCTGAAAAGTATCCCTTATTAAGAGAAAAAAATTATATTTGAATTCCCTTAGCACCAGTATATTAAGAAGAAGGCAGAGTCAACTACATCATAAAGTGTTAATTCCACACTGCAGTAAAGAGACAAAAACAGAAATGATACAGAAGGTATAGAAAGCCTATTCTTTGAGAACTGCACAATTGTGAGCAGAAGAAAAGAGGTAGAGGAATTGATCATCCAACTGCCTGGCATCCTGTACATGGACTGTAGTATCAAAGCGTGAGGCCTGGGTGATAGGTTGAAGGGAACACTGAAAACCATCAACTCCACATGTAGGCTGAGAGACTAACCAACTAGGTCCTTCTAAGCCAACCTCAATTCTCTTGTGGCTTGAAGATTACCCAGAGAGACCACCCTGTCCCCACAGAGGGACAAAGAATGCCGTTTAAGGTGCTACCCATGAATAAGATATAGTGGTAGCTTGAAGGAGAATTTGCTGTGTTCTGTGACCAGAGATCCTAGAGCAACCTTCTCATACTGAGAGACAATGAGAGTCACTGCTAGAACACAAACATATACACCAAACTGGCAACATATTCATGGGGCTAGGTGCAAAATGAAAATGAGGTACCTCTTGCTACATTTTTAAAAGAATTTCAGTATGGTGACAGCAGCATTAAACCAAGGGTAAGGCCCTTCTGAGTATGGGCTGTGCATGACTGCACAGGTCACACACCCATGAAGCTAGCTCAGCATATACACAGAACCAGTGAGAACCCAGGTAGGACTGAGTCACTACGGAGGATAGGGATCCTATCTCGACAGCTAGGCAGTCAACAACAAAGCAGAAAAGAATATCCTAGTGGAAGGAACAGGACATGGTGGATAATACAGAGACCTGCAGATAACCTTAGGGTCCTCTTCTGCACATGAAATAGTGTAAGCCCCTTCCCCAATTTCCAGATGCCACGTTAGAAAAGAAGAAATAAGAAAGAGCCAAGAAATCTAAAAGACTAGATATGTATCCTTAAAAAATGGTTTATGTTAGTTCATCATCATATTTTGAATGGAGGGGCTGTAAGAAAAGCAATTCAATTATTTAATAAAAAGAAACTACAATTATTTGGTTACATTTAAGTGTCATGTGAAACTTCAATGAAATGGTTTTGTTTATCAACTTCAGTAAAAAGTTCAAATAAATTTTAAGTATGACACTATTTTTCTAATTGAAATTACATCCTTTATTTTTGAAAAAGAAAACAAAATGTTAATTTTCTTTTTCATCTGAATTGCCTTGTTGAAAGAACTTCACGACATAGTGTTTATTTAAAAACATTTAATAAGGTTTTCAGTAATGGTTAAATTAGATGACTTAGGATAAATAGAATTAACTATGAAAAAAACCCTATATTATTATCTCATGAATTTTCATAAACATTCACACATTTATTTTATAAGACTACAGTACAAAAAATAAACAACTCTGATTTGAATGATTTTTACTACCTTGAAGATATTATACATAAAATACTTTTCAAATTAAGAAGTTTAAAAATCCCTGGGGAAAATTTAAAATATATTAAATTTATAGGCACTGATATTTAAAATAAAAAATACACAAAACCATCAACAGAGAAGGGAGAAAGAATAGCATCTGATTTCAAAGTAATTTCCCTTCATGTGCTGTACATATGTGCCAAGAATGAGATATTTTCTTATAACAGACAGTTCATTTCCTTCAGAAATGTTCAGAGGAAAGAGTAATGGTAGAAAAGAAGCAGTTAGCAAGAGAAGAGGGGTTAAATGAGAATTCTTTCCAAGATAGATTGATAGAAGCAGTTATAACATGAAATAGAGAATGGTTCAGTGTGAGTGATGGTGGTTGGTGGCTGTGATATGACAAGGATAAGGTGGCAAGAAATGAAGTTATATGCTGAAATTCACTTTATATTTGACATTGTGATACGTCCTCTTTGTCCCTCACAGAAGGTTTCATATCTGTCTCTCTACACATTTCTTTAATCCTTCTATATTACTACACCTGTGACTATAATTTTTGGCCATTCAGTTAGTGACATTTCCAGCCGAAATTCAAATTCCACTGGAAATCTAAAACTACATTGGATTGTCTTTGTTTTTCTATTATACTCTTTTTTTTTTTTTTGCGGTACGCGGGCCTCTCACTGCTGTGGCCTCTCCCGTTGTGGAGCACAGGCTCCGGATGTGCAGGCTCAGTGGCCATGGCTCACGGGCCTAGCCGCCGCATGGTATGTGGGATCTTCCCGGACCGGGGCACAAACCCGTGTCCCCTGCATTGGCAGGCGGACTCTCAACCACTGCGCCACCAGGGAAGCCCTCTATTATACTCTTAATAAATTCCCAAAGATGAGAATTTTGTTTACCTATCAGGATATTTTTTACTCTTAAAATGTGTAGCATGTTGAAATGTTTAAAGCAAAACACATAAAAATAACATAGAACACTTGAAAATAGTGTATGATAACAACACATATTCAATGTTCTCAATTAGAAATGTCTTATTTTCCAGAAACAAAATAAGTATGATTTTTTTTAACATCTTTATTGGAGTATAATTGCTTTATAATGGTGTGTTAGTTTCTGCTGTATAACAAAGTTATTCAGCTATACATATATATTCCCATATCTCCTCGCTTGTGCGTCTCTCTCCCTATCCTACCCCTCGAGGTAGTCACAAAGCACCAGGCTGATCTCCCTGTGCTATGTGGCTGCTTCCCACTAGCTATCTATTTCACATTTGGTAGTGTATATATGTCCAGGCAACTCTCTCACTTCGTCCCAGCTTACACTACCCTCTTCCTATATCCTCAAGTCCATTCTCTGTGTCTGCGTCTTTATTCCTGTCCTGCCCCTAGGTTCTTCAGAACCTTTATTTTATTTTTTTTTAGATTCCATATATATGTGTAACCATACAGATTTTGTTTTTCTCTTTCTGACTTACTTCACTCTGTATGACAGACTCTAGGTCCATCCACATCACTACAGAAAACTCAGTTTCGTTTCCTTTTATCGCTGAATAATATTCCATTGTATATATGTGCCACATCTTCTTTATCCATTCATTTGTCGATGGACACTTAGGTTGCTTCCATGTCCTGGCTATTGTAAATAGAGCTGCAATGAACATTGTGGTACATGACTCTTTTTGAATTATGGTTTTCTCCGGGTATATGCCTAGTAGTGAGATTGCTGGGTCATATGGTAGTTATATTTTTAGCTTTTTAAGGAGCCTCCATACTGTTCTCCATAGTGGCTGTATCAACTTACATTCCCTCCAACAGTGCAAGAGGGTTCCCTTTTCTCCACACCCTCTCCAGCATTTATTGTTTGTAGACATTTTGATGATGGCCATTCGGACCAGTGTGAGGTGATACCACATTGTAGTTTTGATTTGCATTTCTCTAATGATTAGTGATGTTGAACATCCTTTCATGTGTTTGTTGGCAATCTGTATATCTTCTTTGGAGAAATGTTTATTTAGGTCTTCTGCCCATTTTTGGATTGGGTTGTTTCTTTTTTTGATATTGAGCTGCAAGAGCTGCCTGTAAATTTTGGAGATTAATCCTTTGTCAGTTGCTTCATTTGCAAATATTTTCTCCCATTCTGAGTGTTGTCTTTTCGTCTTGTTTATGGTTTCCTTTGTTATGCAAAAGCTTTTAAGTTTCATTAGGTCCCATTTTTAAATTTTTGTTTTTATTTCCATTTCTCTAGGAGGTGGGTCAAAAAGGATCTTGCTGTGATGTATGTCATAGAGTGTTCTGCCTATGTTTTCCTCTAAGAGTTCTATAGTGTCTGGCCTTACATTTAGGTCTTTAATCCATTTTGAGTTTATTTTTGTGTATGGTGTTAGGGAGTGTTCTAATTTCATTCTTTTACATGTAAAAAGCTGTCCAGTTTTTGCAGCACCATTTATTGAAGAGGCTGCATTTTCTCCATGGTGTATTCTTGCCTCCTTTATCAAAAATACGGTGACCATATGTGTGTGGGTTTATCTCTGGGCTTTCTATCCTGTTCCATTAATCTATATTTATGTTTTTGTGCCAGTACCATACTGTCTTGAACACTGTAGCTTTGTAGTACAGTCTAAAGTCTGGGAGACTAATTCCTCAGCTCTGTTTTTTCTTTCTCAAGATTGCTTTGGCTATTCGGGGCCTTTTGTCTTTCCAAACAAATTGCGAAATTTTTTGTTCTAGATCTAAGAAAAATGCCAATGGTAGTTTGATAGGGATAGCAACGAATCTGTAGATTACTTTGGGTACTACAGTCATTTTCACAATGTTGATTCTTCCAATCCAGGAACATGGTATACCTTTCCATCTGTTTGTATCATCTTTAGTTTCTTTCATCAGTGTCATAGTTTTCTACATACATGTCTTTTGTCTCCTTAGGTAGGTTTATCCCTAGGTATTTTATTGTTTATGTTGCAATGGTAAATGGGAGTGTTTTCTTAATTCCTCTTTCAGATTTTTCATCATTAGTGTATAGGAATGACAGTGATTTCTGTGCATTAATTTTGTATCCTGCTACTTTACTGAATTCATTGATTAGCTCTGGTAGTTTTCTGGTAGCATCTTTAGGATTCTCTATGTATAGTATCATGCCATCTGAAAACAGTGACAGCTTTACTTCCTCATTTCCGATTTGGATTCCTTTTTCTTCTCTGATTGCTGTGGCTAAAACTTCCAAAACTATGTTGAGTAATAGTGGTGAGAGAGAACAACCTTGTCTTGTTCCTGATCTTAGAGGAAATAGTTTCAGTTTTTCACCATTGAGAATGATGTTGGCTGTGCGTTTGTCATATATGGCCTTTATTATGTTGAGGAATTTCCCTCTATGCCTACTTTCTGGAGGGTTTTTATCATAAATGGGTGTTGAATTTTGTCGAAAGTTTTTCTGTGTCTTTTGAGATTATCATATGGTTTTTATCCCTCAATTTGTTAATATGGTGTATCACATTGACTGATTTGCATATACTGAAGAATCCTTACATTCCTGATATAAACCCTACTTGATCATGGTGTATGATCCTTTTAATGTGCTGTTAGATTCTGTTTCCTAGTATTTTGTTGAGGATTTGTGCATCTCATCTATGTTCATCAGTGATATTGGCCTGTAGTTTTCTTTTTTTGTGACATCTTTTTCTGGTTTTTGTATCAGGGTGATGGTGGCCTTGTAGAATGAGTGTTCCTCCCTCTGCTATATTTTGGAAGAGTTTGAGAAGGATAGGTGTTAGCTGTTCCCTAAATGTTTGATAGAATTCGCCTGTGAAGCCATCTGGTCTTGGGCTTTTCTTTGTTGGAAGATTTTTAATCACAGTTTCAATTTCAGTACTTGTAGTTGGTCTATTCATATTTTCTATTTCTTCCTGGTTCAGTTGGAAGTTTGTACTTTTCTAAGAATTTGTCCATTTCTTCCAGGTTGTCCATTTTATTGGTATATAGTTGCTTGTAGTAATCTCTCATGATCTTTTGTATTTCTGCAGTGTCAGTTGTTAGTTCTCCTTTTTCATGTCTAATTCTATTGATTTAAGTCTTCTCCCTTTTTTTCTTGATGACTCTGGCTAATGGTTTAACAATTTTGTTTATCTTCTCAAAGAACCAGTTTTTAGTTTTATGATCTTTGTTATTGATTCCTTCATTTCTTTTTCATTTATTTCTGTTCTGATTTTAATAATTTCTTTCCTTCTGCTAACTTTGGATTTTTTGTTGTTCTTCCTTCTCTAATTGCTTTAGGTGTAAGTTTAGGTTGTTTGAGATTTTTCTTGTTTTTTGAGGTAGGATTATATTGCTATAAAATTCCCTCTTAGAACTGCTTTTGCTGCATCCCATAGGTTTTGGGTCATCGTGTTTTCATTGTCTTTTGTTTCTAGATGTTTGTTGAGTTCCTCTTTGATTTCTTTAGTGATCTCTTGGTTATTTAGTAGTGTATTGTATAGCCTCCATTGTGTTTGTATTTTTTACAGTTTTTTTCCCTGTAATTGTTACCTAGTCTCATACTGTTGTGGTCGGAAAAGATACTTGATATGATTTCAATTTTCTTAAATTACCAGGACTTGATTTGTGGTCCAAGATATGATCTATGCTGGAGAATGTTCCAAGAGCACTCGAGAAGAAAGTGTATTCTGTTGTTTTTGGATGGAATGTCCTATAAATATCAATGAAGTCCATCTTGTTTAATGTGTCATTTAAAGCTTGTGTTTCCTTATTTATTTTCATTTTGGATGATCTGTCCATTGGAGAAAGTGGGGTGTTAAAGTCCCTTACTATTATTGTGTTACTGTCAATTTCCCCTTTTATGGCTGGTAGCATTTGCCTTATGTATTGAAGTGCACCTATACTGGGTGCATAAATATTTACAATTGTTATATCTTCTTGGATTGATCCCTTGATCTTTTTGTAATGTCTTTCTTTGTCTCTTGTAATACTCTTTTTTTTAAAGTCTACTTTGTCTGATATGAGTATTGCTACTCTAGCTTTCTTTTGATTTCCATTTGCATGGAATATCTTTTCCATCCCCTCACTTTTAGTCTGCATGTGTCCCTAGGTCTGAAATGGGTCTCTTTTAGACAGCATATATATGGGTCTTGTTTTTGTATCCATTTAGCCAGTCTGTGTCTTTTGGTGGGAGCATTTAATCCATTTACATTTAAGGTAATTATCGATATGTATGTTCCTATTACTGTTTTCTTAATTGTTTTGGGTTTGTTATTGTAGGTCTTTTCTTTCTCTTGTCTTTCCTGCCTAGAGAAGTTCCTTTAGCATTTGTTGTAAAGTTGGTTTTGTGGTGCTGAATTCTCTTAGTTTTTGCTTGACTGTAAAGATTTTAATTTCTCCATCGAATCTGAATGAGATCCTTGCTGGTTACAGTCATCTTGGTTGTATGTTTTTCCTTTCATCACTTTAAATATGTCCTGCCACTCCCTTCTGGCTTGCAGAGTTTCTGCTGAAAGATTAGCTCTTAACCTTATGGGGTTTCCGTTGTATGTTGTTTTTTCCTTGCTGCTTTTAATATTTTTTCTTTGTTTTTAATTTTTGATAGTTTAATTAATGTGTGTTGGTGTGTTTCCCCTTGGATTTATCCTGTTTGAGACTCTGTGTTTCCTGGACTTGATTGACTATTTCCTTTCACATGTTAGGGAAGTTTTCAACTATAATCTCATCAAATATTTTCTCAGACCCTTTCTTTTTCTCTTCTTCTTCTGGGACCCCTATAATTCGAATGTTGGGCATTTAATGTTGTCCCAGAGGTCTCTGAGACTGTCCTCAATTCTGTTAATTCTTTTTTCTTTATACTGCTCTGTGGCAGTTATTTCCACTATTTTATCTTCCAGGTCACTTATCCATTCTGCCTCAGTTAATCTGCTATTGATTCCTTCTAGAGAATTTTTAATATCATTTATTTTGTTGTTCATCATTGTTTGCTCTTTACTTCCTCTAGGTCTTTGTTAAATATTTCTTGTATTTTCTCCATTCTATTTCCAACATTTTGGATCATGTTTGCTATCATTACTCTGAATTCTTTTTCAGGTAGACTGCCTATTTCCTCTTCATTTGTTTGGTCTGGTGGTTTTTTTACCTTACTCCTTCATCTGCTGCATATTCTGTGTCTTCTCATTTTGTTTAACTTACTGTGCTTGGGGGTCTCCTTTTCACAGGCTGTAGGTTCGTAGTTCCTGTTATTTTTGGTGTCTGCTCCCAGTGGGTGAGGTTGATTCAGTGGCTTGTGTAGGCTCCCTAGTGTAGGGGACTGGTGCCTGTGTTCTTGTGGTTGGGGCTGTATCTTGTCTTTCTGGTAGGCAGTGCTGCGTCCGGTGGTGTGTTTTGCAGTATCTGTGAACTTAGTATGACTTTAGGCAGCCTCTCTGCTAATGGGTGGGGTTGTGTTCCTGTCTTGCTATTTGTTTGGCATGGAACGTCCAGCACTGGAACTTGTTGGCCGTTGGGTGGAGCGGGGTATTTGTGTTGAGACAGATATCTCTGGGAGAGCTCTCATTGACTGATATTACTTGGGGCTGGGAGGTTTCTGTTGGTCCAATGTCCTGGACCCAGCCTTCCAACCTCTGAAGCTCAGGCCCGACACCCGACCGGAGCACCAAGACCCTGCCAGCCACACAGCTCAGAAGAAAACGAAGAGAGAAAAAAACAAAAACAAAAGCAAAAAAACGAACAGACAGAACCCTAGGACAAATGGTAAAAGCAAAGCTATACAGACAAACTCAGACAAAGAAACATACACATACACACTCACAGAAAGAGAAAAAGGAAAAAAGTACATATATATATAAAAAAAACAGAAAGAGAACATCCAAACCAATAAACAGATCCACCAATGATAGTAAGCACTAAGTATTAAACTTAGATAAACATAAAACCGGAAACAAATTAGATTTAGAAAGGAAAGCCCATGTCTACAGTTGCTCCCAATGTCCACCGCATCAATTTTGGCAACATTCGATGTCTATTCAGGTATTCTTCAGATGCAGGGTTTATCATATTGATTGTGGGGATTTAATCTGCTCCTCCTGAGGCTGCACAGAGAAATTTCCCTTTCTCTTCTTTGTTTGCACAGATCTGGGGATTCAGCTTTGTTTTGGCCCCACCTCTGTGTGTAGGCCACCGTTAGGGGTCTGTTCCCCACCCTGACATGAGGGGGTTAAAGGAGCCACTGATTAGGGCTCTCTTGCACACTCAGGCTGGGGGGAGGGAAGGGTACGGTAGTCATAATTGGAATGTGGGGTAAGCCTGAGGTGGCAGAGGCCAGCGTGATGTTGCAGCAGCCTGAGGTGCGCTGTGTGTTCTCCTGGGGAAATTGTCCCTGGATCACGGGACCCTGGTGGTGGTGTGCTGCACAGACTCCCGGCGGGGTGTGTGGATAGTGACCTGTGATTGCACCCAGGGTTCTTGGTGGCAGCGGCATCAGCCTTAGTGGTTCATGCCAGTCTCTGGGGTCTGAGTTGATAGCTGCAGCTCACACCCATCTCTGGAGATCGCTTAGGCGGTGCTCTGCCTTCTGTGGGCACACTGAGAAGGAATCCACTCTCCTTGCGCATGCTGAAACAAAGGTCTCTTGCCTCTCTGGCAGGTGCAGACTTTTTCTTGGACTCCCTCTAGCTAGCTGTGGCACACTAGCCCCCTTCAGGCTGTCTTCACTCAGCCAACCCCAGTCCTCTCCCTGGGGTCTGACCTCTGACGCCCGAGCCTCAGCTCAACTCCCAGCCCCCGCCTGCCCTGGCAGGTGAGCAGAGAAACCTCCCAGGCTGGTGAGTGCTGGTCGGCACCGATCCTCTGTGTGGGAATCTCTCCGCTTTGCCCTCTGCACCCCTGTTGCTGTGCTCTCCTCTGTGCCTCTAGAGCTTCTCCCATCCCCACCTTCCCACCAGTGAAGGGGCTCCCTAGTGTGTGGAAACTTTTCTTCCTTCAGAGCTCCCTCCCAGAGGTGCGGGCCCTGTTCCTATTCTTTTGTCTCTGTTTTTTCTTTTGCCCTACCCAGGTACGTGGGGAGTTTCTTGCCTTTGGGGAAGTCTGAGGTCTTCTGCCAGCATTCAGTAGGTGTTCTGTAGGAGTTGTTCCACATGTAGATGTATTTTTTGATGTATTTATGGGGAGGAAGGTGATCTCCACCTCTTAATCCTCTGCCATCTTGAAGGTCTCTGACACTTACGTCTTCTTGATGGAGACTTCTATCATTATAAAATATCCTTCCTCAACATTAATAATATTTTTTGTCTTTAAGTCTCTTTAGCTAATATTACTACTGCCATTGTACCTTTTTTTCAGTACATATTAGCATGATGTAATTTTTTCCATATTTTTTAACCTTCAACCTATTATGTCTGAATCTAAAGGTTACCTCTTAAAGATAGCATAAAATTGGATCATTTTTAAAAAGCAATTGGGCAAATCTTTCTTTTATTTTCTATATTGTCCCTGTTCCCTTCTCTCTGGTAATCACTAATTTGTTCTCTATATCTGTGAGTCTGCTTCTTTTTTGTTTTATTCAGTAGTTTGTTGCATATTTTAGATTCCACATGTAAGTGGTATCATACAGTATTTGTCTTCCTCTGTCTGACTTATTTCACTTAGCATAATGTCCTCCAAGTCAATCCATGTGGCAAATGGGTGGCAAAATTTCATTCTTTTTTATGGCTAATATCCCATGTATATATGTATACCAAATCTTTACCCATTCATCTGTTAATGGACACTTAGACTGCTTCTATACCTTGGCAATTGTAAATAATGCTGCTATGAACATTGGGGTTCATGTATCTTTTCCAATTATTTGTTTTGCTGGGTCAGATGGTAGTCCTATTTGTGTTTTTTTGAGAAACCTCCATAGTGTTTTCAGTGTGGCTGCACCAATTTACATTCTCCCCAACAGTACTGAAGGAGGGTTCCCTTTTCCCCACCTCCTTGCCAACATTTGTTATCTGTGTTCTTTTTGATGATAGCCATTCTGACAGATGTGAGGTGATATCTCATTGTGGTTTTGATTTGCATTTCCCTGATGATTAGCGATGTTGTGAACCTTTTGATGTGCCTGTTGGCCATCTGCATTTCCTCTTTGGAAAACTGTCTATTCAATTCTTCTGCCCATTTTTAAATTGGGTTGCTTATTTTTTTCTGATGTTGAGTTGTATGAACTGCTTATATATGTTGGCTAGTAACCCCTTATCAGTCATACCATTTGCAAATATCTTCTCCCATTCAGTAAGTTGTTTTTGTTTTGCCAATGGTTTCCTTTGCTATGTAAAATGCTTTTAAGTTTAATTTGTTTATTTTTGCTTTTGTTTCATTTGCTTTAGGAGATGGATCTAAAAAATATTGCTGAGATTTATGTCAAAGAGTGTACTGCCTGTGTTTTCCTCTAGGAGTTTTATGGTATCTGGTCTTACATTTAGGTCTTTAATCCATTTTGAGTTTATTTTTATATACAGTGTTAGAGAATATTCTAATTTCATTCTTTTACAAGTAGATGTCCAGTTTTCCCAGCACCACTTATCGAAGGGACTGTCCTTTCTCCATTGTATATTCTTGCCTCCTTTGTCATAGATTAATTGATCATAAGTGTGTGGGTTTACTTCTGGGCTTTCTATTCTGTTCCATTGATCCATGTGTCTGTTTTTGGGCCAGTAGCATACTCTTTTGATTATTGTAGCTTTGTAGTATAGTCTGAACTGAGGGAGCATGATTCCTCCAGTTCTGTTTTTCTTTCTCAAGATTATTTTGGCTATTCAGGGTCTTTTGTGTTTCCATACAAAAGAAGCCCTAGCCACAGAAATCAAAGAAGAAAAACAAATAAAAGGAATCCAAATGCAAAGGAAGAAGTAAAAATGTCACTGTTTGCAGATGACATAATACTATTCATAGAAAATCCTAAACATGCTACCAGGAAACTACTAGAGCTCATCAATGAATTTGGTAAAGTTGCAGGATACAAAATTAATATACAGAAATCTGTTGCAGTTCTATACAATGAAAAGAGAAATTCCCCTATTCCTCCACTACTACCTTTGTCATATTAAATAAATATGTTCCAGTGCACTATTTTAATTACCTCTTTTCATTTAACATATGTTTTTTGACTTATTTTCTTAAAAGTTTTCTTCCCAATTATAAATAACATCTTAATTTTTATAATTATTTTGGATTAATATTGATACTTACATATTTCCAGTAGCATACTACAAAAATTTTGCTGCAGTATAACTCCTTCCACTCTCTTATTTTGTGTTATTATTTCATCATACAAATTACATCTTTACATACTGTAAGTCCATCAAGACAGTTGTATAATTATTGCTTTATGCAGCAGTCTTTTCAAACAGATGGAAGAAGAAAAGAGTTTGAAAAATAAATTTATCATCTTTTTACTTATCCATGTAGTTGACTTTCCCAGTGGTCCTTAATTCTGCACTTGTATTCTAGCTATTGTTTGGTGTCCTTTCATTGCAGCCTGAGGGCCAAACTTAATATTTCTTGTGGGGCAGGTCCACCAGTAAAGAATTCTTCCATTTTTGTTTTCCTAAGAATGCTTTAATTTCTTCTTCATTATTAAAGGATAATTTTGTTGGATATAGACTGCTGGGTTAACTTTTTTTTTCTTTCAGTGCTTTTAATACGTCATTTCATTAGCTTCTGACCTCCACAGTTTTTGAGGAGAAGTCTATTGCTAATCTATATAGGACCATGTGTACATGCGGAATCATTTATCACTTGATATTTTCAAAAATATCCTTGGCTTTCCACAATTTGACTATTCTGTATATGGGTGTGGATCTCACTGAGTTTTGTCAATTCGAGTTTGTTGACTTCTGGATGTGTAAATTAGTTCTTAATCAAATTTTAGGAGGTTTTCAGACATATTTTTAGCCATTACTTATTCAAATATTATTTCTATTGCTTCTCAGCTGTATTCTGGGACCCCCACTCTGTGTATGTTGGTATGCTTGACAGTGTCCCCATTGGTCACTGAGACGGCTAGTTTTTCTTCATTCTTTTTTCTTTGTGTTCCTCAATCTGGATAATTTTCAGTAACCTATATTCAACTTTGATGATTATTTCTTCTGCCAGTTCCAATCTTTTCAGCCCATGTAATGATTTTTTTTCATTTCAGTTACTACATTGTTCAAACCAGAATTCCTGTTTGATCATTTTCATATTTTCAAATTTTTATGGATTTCTTTCTTTGGTGATATATCATTCTCATACTTTCCTTTAATTCATTAGAAAAGATCTTTTTTTTAATTTTATATATTTATGACACTTGATTTAATGTATTGCTTTAGTAAGTGCAACAACATCTGAAATTTCTCAGGGATAGTTTTATGAATACATTTTTACCCTGTGTATGAGCCATATGCCCATATTTCTTTGCATGTCTCATAATTTTCTGTTGAAAACTGGACATTTAAAATAAATAATAAGAAACTTTGGAAGTCAGATCCTCTCTCCTCTATTTGTTGTCTGCTTTTGTTGTGCTGTTACTGTTGTTTTTGCTACTGCCAATGGATTTTTTTCTTTAATTGATTTCTGTAATAATTCTGTAAAGTCTAAATTATGTGTCATGTGTGGCCACTGATATTACTACTGCATTAACTTCTACTACTGCATTTCCTTAAATGCCTTGAATCAATGTCTCCCACCTTTTTACAAGTACTGTGTACATTTTGAAGCATGCCTTAATTCTATGGCTATTTACAACTCTGTCTTAGCCTTCATTTCCTGTTTTTGCACATAATCAGCCAGAGGTGAGAGATTAGGACTTACTCTTTACCTTCTTTGCCATATTCACATCTCTGTGCATATGTGTGGTCTTCTAGATATTCAGGAATACGTTGGAGTTTTTCAAAGCCCTCTATGAACATATAATTTACAGATCTTCCTTTTAACCTGTTTAGGTAGCTTATTCTTTGCTCTAGTTGGTATCACAGACTCAAGCAATTATTTCACAATGTTAAATAATTCTTCTGATTGTTTTTAACCAACACCATGGGTATAGAACTTCTCCCACTGAGAGTGTTCTGAGTCAGATCAAATAAAGACAAGCCCTGTAAATGGAGCTTTTCCAGGAAGTTTCCAGACATGTCAAATAGACAAATTCTCTGAGCATGGCCCTTTTGGGAAACTTCAAATTCAATCTGCTCCTTCCAGTGGCTGGTTTCACAATATCATGGTTTGAGGATGCTGGAAGTTAAGACAATCCCACAGGAAATAGGGCAAGGTAAAATGTCACAATTTCTGCTATTCTTAAAGAGGTCAGCCATTTTTCCTGAATAAATGATCACCTGATTTTTGCTAACCTTTGGTTAATTTCTTGAGTTAAGAACGTTTGATGATTTTCAATTTGTTTTGCAAGTTTTCCTTATTGCTTTTATGGAACAGCAGATTTTCAGATGGTCTTACTCTGACATTCCAGAAGTGTTTTCCCTTTGCCATGAATTCTGAGTCATATATCCCTTCTTTGTCCTGATTGGCAGCTGAATTTAACATCTGGTATGACTAGAGTTTTCATAACTCCTATCTGCTAACACTGAATTATCTAAATTACAGACATTTCTCTTTCTGTATTTTTTTTGCAGTGAATTCCCCACCTGTTCTCTCAAGAAGGACAAGTGTCTGCAAGCAATTGTCATTGAGGGATCTGATGTTAACAGAAAGGTTTATTACTTTGTGTGATTTTAGAATACTGCGTAAGAATTTTCTATGCTTAGATTTTTCTATGAGAAAAAAAAATCACCATGTTATTTTTTTAAAATTTATAAACACTATTGCATTTTAAAAGGTATTTTTTTAAATATGTTTCTAAAGATATTTGGAAAATCATAAAATTGAGTTAATCTAAATTTTCAAAATATTCATATGTTTCTCAACTGAAATTTAAAGATTAACATCATGGTCACACATTTTTGAAACAACAAATTTTGCAGATGAAATCTAGTTATACTTGCTTTCTGTTACCAGCTTTTAGATTTTGTTATGCCCTCCACTAATTATGTAAATCAAAAATATGTATAATTATTTATATTATGAAATATGTAAAAGGCATTATACAATATTTTTGAAGCAACAGTTGTATAAATATTTGGAAATATCAATAAATTACATCAGATATTATAAACTTATGATATAATTGCAAGAATTAAAGATGATTAACCCTATAATTAGGACATTTATATTTAATGTGAATGAATCAAAAACTCATATCTTTTATATCATTTTAGGATTCTTATGACTGTGAAGTTTTAAGTTCTATAACATGTTGAATCTAATCATGTATCTTTAATATTAAAATTATATACATTTATAACATATTTTTACACTATAACCCTACTTTTATTAAAAGGCTCATCTTACTATTACATCTATCATTATGGCATATTTTATGTTTATCACTTATAAGCTACAGCTAAAGCAAAATTTAAAAACATAAAAATAGTTCCTTTAAGATTCATTATTGAATTCCCAATTTTCACAACATGGTTTCCAAGGACCTTTACAATCTGTATATATCAGCCTTTCTGATAAAATCTCATTTCATTAAGAACTATATATATATAAAAGAACTCCTAGTTTCTCTGTTTTGCATTTCCATGTCCCATGTTTATTGGTTTAGTGTCTGTGCTGCATGATAAACCATAAATATGACATCTGGGGTTTTACCTATTTTATACATTCTCAAATTTTTGGAATCCAACTATTCGTGTCATATAGTATATACTTATTCCTAGTAGTAGCTGAATAAGGACTAACTGATATCACTTCATTAAAATTTTTTTTTTGCTTTTTTTATATTTTTCTCATCAAAATTGTTTTCAGTGTACCAGTTTCTCTTTCACACTCCATTGCATTCTTGTCATGGAAAGATATTAGTTGAATTCTGTGATGTAGGGCTATAGAATAATACAGCAAAATATCAATTCTGATTTAATATTGTAAAATGATATCAAGTAATTTTAGAGGGATTCTTTCAGAGAGAAAAAAATTTACAATGAAATATAACCAGCCTGAACTGCTAAACATATAAAGTAAAAATATTGTAGCATCATTTTCCCCCCAGTTAATTGCTTGAGCTTCCACCTGCCCCATTAACAGGAAATATATCCCTCTAGGGCTACAAAGTCTTCAAAATATCTCAAGAATGCTAGGGGCTGGTAATGTTCAAAGATGTGTCAGAATCTGTTTTCCACCTCTGAGTGAAGAGAAAACAAAAGTTTCATCAGGTTGATAATGCCATGGATTTTGAAAAAGAATTAGAGAGAATCATAATGTTTTACTTTACTATTTCTACTTTTTGAAATGTGAACATTTTAAAAACACACACAAAAGTACAGAGAATGGCATAATGAGAACTTGTGTATGCATAATTCTGTTTTAACAATCATCAACAGTCTGCCATGCTTATTTCATTGATCTCCCCCTTTCTGCAGGAGGCAGGTGGCTAGAGTGTTTTAAAGTAAACCCGAGACATCAAATCATTTAACTATTAAATGCCTCATTAGACATCTTTTGTAGGTAATGACATTTAGTAATTCTATAATACTGGTATCACATTTAATAAAAATAAATATCACTACTGACTATTCTATTTCAATTTTTTTCTGATTGACTAAAAATGTGTATTTACAACCAGTTTGTCCTAATCAAGATCCAAATGAGATCTGCTTTTAACAATACATGTTATTGTTTTACGCTGTTACATATTAAAATTATTGGAGATTGATCTAAAATAGTACAGGTGACTTGTAAACCAAACCTCATTGCACCAGCTTGCCTCATAATCCATGGAATGCATCAGTAGCCCACTACCACACAAGCCAATAAACGTGGCCATTTTGCTTTCCTGGACATTGTTCCCAGGACTCTGACTATTTCCCTTTTGTATAATTCAGGCACAAAGGGTCTGGTTACATATTCTATTTCCAATGCAATGTGCCATTCACCCTATATTTATCCTTCTGCATGCCTCAGGTTGATGAATCATTCTGAGAAAGACACTGCAGGTGATTGCTAAGTGTTTTATACTGTAGCTATTAAAATTTAGCATCATTAAAAACACCCCAAATATACTGGCTTCAAACAATTTGTATTGGGCTAAGCTGGGCATCTCTACTTCTTGTTTTGACTGGCGTCACTTGTGTGTCTGTATCATTCCACTCATCTATGCTTTTCATCATAGGCTGGCCATTAGACAGGGTGATCAGAAAAAAGGAGCCTTCTGTGTCTGTCTTTCATTACACATTCAAGCTTGGGTTTCATTATATGGTGGTAATTGAAGGGTTTTCATTATGCAAACATTTTTCACCTTCCTGCTTGCAACACGTTAGCTATTGCTCTATTGGTCAAAACAAGCAATGTGATCCAGGTCAGAATCAGAGTAGTAAGATACCACACAAAGGTAGACTAGGCTAAATGCATTGGAGAGAAGTATTCTGATAATCTACCACATATTTCAACCTTCTGAATAACTATATTTAGAGTATATTTTGGTACCTTCTTCATGAGAGAAAAGGAAAACAATCTCATAAATTTCATTCCAGTTAAGCATTCCTCTGTAAGATGACTTGATTAATATAACTTTGTTTTGAGAAAAGCAATATAATAACATTATATTCACAACACTAATCATTTGTCCCAGCTTATAATTAACATTGATAAAGCCCCTTAATGCCTTTGCCTGGTTTCCTTCAAATTGGAAGAGATTGTATCTGTCTATTCTTCATCAAAATGGCATTTTCAATTGCATCACCTGAAGCAGATAACCACGAGCCTCAAATCTGACAGGACTGTCTTCCAATACAGTGGTGGAAACTGACAATGAAGCCCTGGGAGACTGATGCATTTTCAACAATGCAGGGATTTTTTTTTTTTTTCTTAAAACCTGCCTTTTTCCCCCAACAGGGAACAGGTTTAAAACATTCAGTGAAGGATAAAAGCTATTCTACTGTTTTTTTTTAACGGTTATTTCTAAAAACTTGAAAAGTTTCATGTCACTTTCAAGTACATTATTAAGAGAGGCAGACCAGATCAGATTCAAACTTTCGTCTCTCACAGCCAAACTCCTGCAATTGAAAATGCCAGGGTGACAAAGGAAGCTGCCGTGTAAGAAAAAACTGTTCTGGCTGAAAGAACCTAACTCTCCCGATCATCCTGATGCTACCTGTGTTATTTCATAGGTGTCACACTTTGATTAGATAAAAACACTACAATTGAAAACTAATGACACTACAGGAAAAATGTCAAGCAAGTATTGTTTTTCAATAAGCCACGTTATTGTTTGTGAGAACCTAATGTGAGGCTTCTAGTATCGTGTGCAGGAAGGCTGTCATGCATGCCATAAGCTGAGCTGAGTGGCATTATAAGCTTGATCAGGAAATTAAATGTCTTATAAATGATATGACAGAAAAATCACTATGACCCAATTGCAGTTGGCTATGGGTCACCTGTTTTCCTTTTGGCTTCAGTTATTAAAGCCAGTATCTATCTCCCTGTATCCTGTAGGATTATGTTAGCTTATACAGACTTATAAGGAAACTGGAGAGGAATTGGAAGAACAAAATAGTGTTTCACCGATGGCTCAGTTCTTGTGTCTTCCTGAAGAGATCAGCTACCCTTCTGAAATGCTCTATAAATACAATAGAATCATTAAAATTTTTAAAAAAAATTTCTACTCATATTAACTGCTAGATTTCATAAAAACAGTATTAAGGATCTCTTTGAAAAGTAAAATTTAAATGATGTAATCTAGAAAGCATAGAGCGAAAGTGTTTGAGTGTATTTATTTTTCAAAGTCCGCAGCTTTAATTTGGCAGTTATTTTTAAGATAATTTTTGACTTAAAAAAGGGTTGCACAAGAATATTACAGAGAGTTTCTGAATGTCTTTCACAGCTATCCCTGTGTTAACATCTGTCAAAACTAAGCAATTAACCTTGGAACACTACTATCAAGTAAAGACATTAACAATTGTTGATGAGGATGTGAAGAAATTGGAACCCCTGTGTACTGTTGGTGAAGATTCTTCAAAAAACTTAAAATTAGAACTACCATATTATCCAGCAATCCTTCTTCTGGGTATTTATCCAAAAGAATGGAAAACAGGATCTCAAGGAGATATTTGCAATTTCATGTTCATTACAGCATTAATCACAGTACCCAGGAAGTGGAAACAACCTAAATGTTCTTTGATGATGAATGAAGAAAATGTGGCATATACATAACACAGATTATTATTGTCATAAAAAATGAAGAAAATCGTGTTATATACTACATCATGAATGAACCTTGAGGAAATTATGCTAAGTGAAATAAGTCAGCCACAGAAGGACAAAAACTGCATGATTCCACATACATGAAGTTTGTAAAGTAGTCAAACTCATTGAAGCAGAAAGTGGAATGGTGTTTGCCAAGGCCTGAGGGGAGAGGGAGATGGGCAGTTGCTGTTCAGTGTGTAAAAAGTTGCAGTCATGCATGTTGAAAAAGCTCTACTGTACAACATTGTACTCTACACTTGAAAATTTAACAGGTTAGATCTCATATTATGTGTTTTTTCACCACAATTTAAAAAATGCAGTGATAACTGTAGGTTGACTTTGTCTCCTGTGATACTTCTAAACTATTTTATTAGTTCATATAGTGTATTGGTAGGTCTGCTTTCTTTTTCGGTATTTTTATACAGTCATTTATGCCATATGCAAATAGAAACAATTTTATTTTGTCTTATCTAGTGCTTTTGTCCATTTGTTTTGCTATAACAAAAATACCATATATTGAATGGCTTATACACTAAAGAAATTTACTTCTCACAATTCTGAAGGCTGTAAGTGTAAGAACAGGGTAAGTCCAATTGTGGTGAAGGTCCTCTTTCAGCTTGCAAACTGATGACTTCCCACTGTATCTTCACATGGTGGGAGGGGTGAGGGATATCTGTGGGAACACTAATCCCATTTATGAGGACTCCACTCTCATGACCTAATTGCCCAAAGCCCCACTTCCTAATCTATCACTTTGGGGGTTAGTGTTTCAACACGTGAATTTGTGGGGGGGACATAAATATTCAGTTCCTAGTATACAGTCTGTTTTCCATCTATCCCTTATTCACTGTCTAGGAATCCAAGTATGGTGAAGGGGTAAGAGAAGACAATCTTTGCCTATATTCCAATCATAGGGGCAACACTTTCAGTCTTTTACCACTGAATATGATGTTAGTGCTATGGTTTCTCATAGAGGCCCTCTATCAAGTGAAGGAAGTTCCCTTCTATTCCTATTTTGCTGAGAGTTTTTATCATGAATGAACATTAAATTTTGTCAAATGCTTTTTCCACATCATTCTGTTGATAAACATTTTTTTTCTTGTTTAGTCTACTATTAGGGTGAAATTAATTGATTTCCAAACAGTGAAACAGTCTTTCACTCTTGAGGCAAGTCTCTACTTTGTCTTGATGTATTATTCTTTTTATATATTGTTTGATTCAATTTGCTAGTAATTTGTTGAAAAGAATTTTATCTATGTTCATAAATTATATTGGTTTAGGTTTTCTTTTCTTGTAATATCTTTGTCTGTTTTTCATTTTATAATAAGCTGATCTCAGCAATGATTTGGCAAATGTTTCCCTCTGTTTTGTTTTCTGGAAGAAACTGTGTAGAATTGATATTATTTCCTCTTTATACTCACTAATAAAATCACCTGGGTCCAGGATTTACTTTTTTTGCAAAGTTTTTAAATAGAAATTCAATTTCTTTTATAAGTATAGGGCTATTTGGGTTATTTATTTTGCAAGATTTTGTCTTTAGAAATATTTGTCAATTCCAAGGTTTTGAATTTATGTGCATAAAATTGTTTTTTTATTTCCTTATTATCCTTTTAATACCTTTTTAATATAAATTTATTTATTTATCTTTGGCTGCGTTGGGTTTTCATTGCTGCATGCAGGCTTTCTCTAGTTGCGGTGCATGGGCTTCTCATGGCAGTGGCTTCTCTTGTTGCAGAGTACGGGCTATAGGTGCGGGCTCCAGTACTTGTGGCTCTCATGCTGTAGAGCACAGGTTCAGTAGTTGTGGCACACAGGGCTTAGCTGCTCTGCAGCACGTGGGATCTTCCCGGAGCAGAGATCGAACCCATGCCCCTGGAACTGGCAGGCAGATTCTTAACCACTGTGCCACCAGTGAAGTCCCATATCCTTTTGATATCTATAAAGACTGTGACAGTATTCTTTCTTTTCTTCCTGATATTGACAACTTGAATTTTCTCTTTTTTATTCTTGGTTAGACGGGCTTGAGATTTATCTGTTTTATTGAGTCTTCCAAGAACTGAAACAGCATTTGATTTTCTTGATTTTCCTCTACTATTCTTTCTGTTTTCAAGTTCATCGATTTCTACTCTGGCCTTTATTATTTCTTTCTTCTGCTTGCTCTGGGTTACGAGTTGACCTTTAACATTGAAGAATATGGACATTACTTTTGCCTTAAATTCAAAATGTTCTTTGAGTTCCTATCAGAGCAAATTCATGGAAAAAAACTGGTTTTATTTAATTTTTTTTCAGCTTTAGAGTATGTTCCCTTGGTTGCTTATGATATGATGATGTGCGTCTTTCCCTATAGCTATAGAAGAAAAGAGATGCCATTCTGAGAGTTTTCATTATAATCCCTATTGTGTAAAAAGTGGGCTGTGTCTTTACAAATCAAAAACATTTAGCGACAAAACCTTTTATATTAGTACATGATGATAAAACTTACTTTTGCACTACAAAGATAAAATGTGCACTATTGTGCATTTAGCTATGAGCCTATAATACCTCTTCTATTTCTCTAATCTCTTGAATTAATTTAACAAACCAAGAGTATTAGTAGGCTTAATATCTGCTCACATAAATGAATAATCAAAATAAAGAGTTCAGTAAGGAGAGTTGTAGCAAATGGAATCATGGTGAATATTACATCTTTTGCGGAGCACAGGCTCCGGACGCACAGGCTCCGCGGCCATGGCTCACGGGCCCAGCCGCTCCGCGGCATGTGGGATCTTCCCAGACCGGGGCACGAACCCGTGTCCCCTGCATCGGCAGGCGGACTCTCAACCACTACGCCACCAGGGAAGCCCGAATATTACATTTTTTAACATGTAGACTAAGACCTATATGACTGGAGAGATTAAATTAAATTATATTCACAGCATGAAATGCAAATGTTGTAACCTACTTAGGTTTAAAGCAACAAAAGTTCATATAAGAATGCTGATCTCCCTCATCTTTATTAGTTAGTAAATTTATACTTCCTAAGTGAGATCCACAAAGTCCAAATATATCAATAACTAAAACATTCTAATAGTTGTTATAAAACTTTTTCTCAAAATTTAAGACCAATTTAGGTATTAATATCATTTGTGAAATGTCTTCATTTTCATTTGTTTTCTTCCATTTCCTATAAAAATGAATTTAGTTATTTGTTAAAATGACAACACTAGCATTATATTCTTATGAAGTATTTGTCTATTTGTCTCTCTAGAGCATTGTTTTTTCTTTTAGATTGGAGTTTAATAATTTAATATGCTTCAGTAGGTACTGAGTTTTAAGAAATAAAATTTTCCTTATGCGAGTTAGGGAACTCTTAGACCAACAAGTAGTTGATTAGCAAGATTTGCAGTAACCTCCAGGCCAGAAAAACACAACTACATTTAGAGACAAAGAGGCAGTTATTGCCAGTAGCATGAAAGGGCTCTACAAAGAAAAGGTAGTCTTCCTCATTCAGCTTTCTTTACACTTTCTTATTCTTAATATAGAGGTGAATATAGAGAGGCATAGGCCAAAAGACTTCAATCATCTCCAATCAACAATATCAGTGCTGTTGTATGCCCTCTTTCACTCTCAGAAGAGTGCTACTTCAGCTGGGTGTTATTTTCTCTTTCATTGAGTGCTTCCATTGTTTCCCTATGTATCATCTTCCCTTTTTAGGCACCATAGATTTTATTCTCCATAAACTTGTTCCCAAAAGCCAGAATATAATCTTAACTGTACCTTGCATATTTTTGTGCCACAGATTATATAAGAGATAGAAAAACAGGAATTTTATATCTTGAGGACTTAAATGTGTTTAGTTTTAAATACACATCTGCCCATCTCAACCTGTCTTCAATTAGACATGGGTTTGATTACTTTTGTAGCTGTTCCTGGAGATAGAGATGAAAATGTTGATGTGCTCAAAGTTAATCTTCTTCCTAACACCAAAAATGTTTATTTACTATGTTAAGTTTGTCTCTTATCATTTTATCATTTAGGAAAAAGAAATAAGTCCCCTTTCAAAAGAATGTTGAATAGGCTTATTCCTCTTTTAACCATATAGGTCCAGACATATGAGTTTTGGATCAAGCTCTTGTCTATTCCCCCTGGCTTACCTGCATTATTCCACTAATTACTACCTCATATAACTAACAGATTTTGACTTATAAAAAACAAACACATTAAGTAACTCCCACATGCATTTAAACAATTTAATGTGCAATGCAAAATTCCAAGATATAAATAAATTTCATATTCCATGAAATTTCTGAGAAGGAAAGACATAAGCACATGTGCATATATCAAATCACTCCCATTCTGTGGTTAAAAAATTATTGCCTAAAGCACTATAAAATGATTTTTAAATGCTTATGGTATTCAATAAGAATAAAATATTTATATCATATTATGAGGAAAATCATGTTTTAATATGAGGTATGAATGTACTTGTAGTAGTTAGGGCTTATTAATTATTAAACTTTCTACTATCATATATGAAAAACTTTGGTGAATTACTTTTCAATATTCCAAATGATGTAAAAATCTGTGGCTATATCATTAATTAGTGATATATCCAGGTCATTAGTTTGCTTCTCCAAGTTTCACTAATGCTCTAGGCATGGATTTGAATGAATTGATGTCTAATACAACATGATGTTCATTAGCCATATTAAAGAAATTCTGGCATATCCTTTATATGAAATATCCTAAAACTAGTGCAGATCTCAGTCTCCTCTTGTAAAGAGAGGCAAATTCTGGCCTTCAGATTTAAAATCTCTATGCCCTTATACCTGAATAGTTTCAGAGCATATGTAAAATGCGATTTCAATGGTATATTTATAAACACAAACATAGTAAGCCTTTTATACAAAGAAAATAGGAAATACTTCTTAAATACTTTATTAAATGTACAATTGTTGGTAATATAAGGCATCAGGAAATTTTAACTGAAATTTATAGTAATCAATCTATGAAAAATTTTCCTACATTAAGAAACCATTTAAATGTATGTTTTGAAATTTCATATTTTAAATGATTTAGTAAAGATGATGGTTTCCTCTTTCTCCTCTTAGAAAACATTCAAATATATCAGGGAGAATGTAAAACAGGAATGCAAGCTCTACTTTTACTTAAAATAGGAAATACCTGAGACTGAATGACTTTAAGAGAAGGTGATGTCAACTGGGGGAGAGTTTATATGATGTATATGATGGCTCTCACAAATAACACTAAAAGCTGCAGAGCACAGACAAATATTGCAAAAAGCAATGCTCCAGGGTAAATCATGCACTACAAGAAGGAAAAGGGAGCAGAGATGCTGCCTGCAGGATCTATTCCACTCTTATTTTCACTGCTAAAATAATTAACTGACATACAAAACTCTGTACTAAGCATTCCTATAAGTCTGGATCACGGTTTGGACTTCCATGTCATAAAATATCTCTGAAAATAGGTGGTCAAATTAAATGAACACCGTTTCAGGGTAAATAATGGTAAAAAAGAAACCTGTCTAGGAGTTGCACAAAGATGCTACAAGAAAAATGAGAAAAGAAAAATAAAAGAATAGAAAGAAATGAAAGAATATCCTTAGAAAAAATTTACTACAGAGCAAATGAAGTTATGACTAAACAGAATGCCATGAATTAATAAAACAAGACCTCAAAGCAGAGTTTCAAAAACTCAAAGACTATGATTAAAAAAAAAAAAAAAAGATGAGAATATTGTAGAGACCGTGGACTTCACTCTGAGTGGCCTGAAAGACATTGGATAGTAGATAGACACCAATAGTATCCCTAGAAAGGAAGGCAATGTTAAAGGGTCAGATCAGATAAGTGGGTTAACATGGGGAGTGGTGGTGGAATTTCCCTAATGATTGTTTCTATTTATGAAGAAGGGAGTGGAGGTATTGAAAATTGAAGAGAATAGAGAAGGTATGAAATATTAATCAATCTAAGAGTATGGTTAGTGAATGGCCTAGATTGGTGGTTCTCAAACCTGACTGCACACTGAAATTATCTATGAAATTGAAAAAAAACAGAATTGTGCAATTATACAATTCTGATTTAACTGATCTGGAGTGTGTCTCTGTATCACAATGCACAGACAAGTATGAGAATCACTGACCTAAGGAAGTGTGGTAGGTGTTATATAAATATATGACACAGAAGGGTCATCTAGAGGTGGGTGGTCCATTTTTCAAACTTTTTTATTGAGGTATAGTTGATTTACAATATTACGTTAGTTTTAAGGGTACAACATGGTGATTCAATATCTTTATAGATAATATTTCATTTAAATTTATTATACAATAGTGGCCATATTTCCCGTAGCTTATTTATTTTATACATAGTAGTTTGTACCTCTTAATCCCCTACCCCTATCTTGCCTATTCTTTCTCTCTCTCCCCTCTGTTAACTACTAGTTTGTTCTCTATAACTGTGTCTGCTTCTACTTTGTTATATTCATTTTTTAAATTTTTCAGATTCTGCATATAAGTGATAACATATAGTATTTGTCTTTTTCTGTCTGACTTATTTTATCAAGAATTATACCCTCTAGGTCCATTCATGTTATTGCAAATGGCAGAGTTTCATTCTTTCTATGGCTGATTAATACACATCTTCTTTATCATCTTTTTCCATTCATCTCTTGATGGGTACTTAGGTTGCTTCCATACCCTGGCTATTATAAATAATGCTGAAATAAGCATTGGGATGTATGAACTTTTCAAACTCGTGTTTTCCTTTCTTTGGATATATACTCAGGAGTAGAACTGCTGGATCGTATGGTAGTTCTATTTTTAGGTTTTGGAGGAAACTCCATACTGTATTCCATAGTGGCTGCACCAATTAACATTCTCACAGACAGTGTACTAGGGTTCCCTTTCCTCCACAGGTGGTCCATATTTTTAAAGTGAGACTGGTCAGCACCCTCGCGTGTTTTTCTCCATTCCTTTGTTTTTATTTTGTTGGTACAGAGTAGGTCAAGAGTGCCCTTAACAAGCATTAAACTTGGGCAGGTTTGTATGAGAAAAGGGAAAAGAGCAAAGGATAGTAGACAAAGAAATAGTTTTAATTAAGACCTATTAGAATCTAAAATAGAAAGGAAGTGAGGTAATTAGGGGTGTTATGGACTGAATTGTGCCCCTCACCAAAATTCATATGTTGAAGTCTAAAGCCCAAGTACATCAGAATGTGACCATATTTGGAGATAGTGTCTTTACAGAAGTAATTAAAGTGAGTTGTAGTGTATTTACAGAAGTAATTAAAGTGAGTTATTGGGGTGGGCTCTAATCAAATATGACTGGTACCCTTATAAGAAGAGGAAATTTGGACACAGACACAGAGGGAAAATAATGTGAAGACACAGGCAAAATATGGCCATCTACAAACCAAAGATAGGTCTAGAATAGATCCTTTCCTCACAACTCTTAGAAGGAACCAACCCTGCCAACACCTTGATCTTGTCCTTCTAGCCTTCAGAACTGTGAGAAAATAATTTTTTGTTTTAAGCTACCAGTATGTGATACCTTTTTGTGGCATCCTTAGCAAACTAATACAAGGAGCATGAGATAAACTAAAAAAATGTAAAATTTTAGGTTTTAGTGAAGTCACAATTATTTAGAGTAGAAGTAGGATTGAAATAAAGTGACATTAGTAAATGGGTGCTCGAAATTATGATTATGGAAGAGTTTCTCTTTCAGGAAATAACAAGAACTAAGGGGTATGGCAATGGAGAATCAGTGATTGTGATTAAGTGGAAGACAATATTCATGGAAAAGAGATTAAGGGGTAGGATGTCCTGGTATTGCAAAGATGAATTAATTGATTATTAAATTCATCAATAATTATGATAGGACTAATTCTTGGAAATAGCGATGCTGAGCCAAAAGCTAAATTTTTTAAGGAATTAGAGTGGGTGCTGCCTGGTAGTAAATTCTAATGATATTCAGTGTTGTGTGTTTTTAGAGAAAAGGAGAGAGAATGATCTGGATATTTTAAGAAGAGGTCCAGTTGGGATAAATTAGTTACCACTTGAAACATTGGCAAGGGATGCAACATTTTAAGGGAAATCCTGGTTTCATTTAGAATAAAAAGGGAGAAAGCATTGAAAAAGTAAAAGGATATAACTGTAAACTATGATCATTTTTAGAGATAATATTGGGAAGATTTCAACAGCTAGAGGGGAATGGAACATGTGATGGAAAGTAGATGTACAGAGCTACATGGAGTTATAGGATATGGTGCAGGAAATGACTTGAACACCCTAGGCTCCTTGTGGTGGCTCATGTAAACAGGTATTCAAGGCATAAATAGATTAGATCTGATTGTATAAGGCAGGTGTTAAACTATTATTTCATTTTTAAATGTACGATTTACACACACACATACACATTTCTGAGTATATTTTACAGAGTATTGCTGCTTGTCATGTAATTTCCCTGGGTGCTAGGTGTTAAGTTAGATTGATATCATGTTTTTCTATATGAGTTTCTATATGCTTAAATGTTTTTCAGCATGTGTTTATCATCAGAAATTAACATAATATACAACAGCCTGGATATAGATCCACAGTTTGTATAAAATATGATAATGCGTAAAAAATAAAATTGTTCAGATTTCTTTTCCTGGATTTGTTGAAATAACTGAAGACAATGTTTAATAGGGGACTATTTTAAAAGTTATTTCCAAATCAGCTATTGGAAGAATGCATTCTTAGCTTTTAATTAGAAAGCAAGTGAAGTTATTTTTAAAAACATACCCAAAAAGGAATAGGTTTGTAACTGGAAGAAATTCAGGGTTACCCTTTTGAAAATAAACTGAGCTCAGTTTGCCTCTTTTGGTTAACAAGGATAAAAGCCCTCCACTCAGAACATGATTTATATAGAGTTCCATAATAAAACATATTATTCAAGGCCCTACTTGAACTTTAGGTGATTTATTAGACTAGATATAAAACTGGGTTAATGAATCATGGCTAGGTGGAGTCTTGGGGTCTTCAAAATTAATGGTAAATATGACAGAGCTTTAAAATGAAAAGATATATAAACCATCTAATCTTTAATGGCAGTTTATATCCCTGCAATGCCTATATGTTCTGCATTAATTCCTACTTTCATTCTGGGAGCAGTATTGTTAAGCTTCTAAGAATTGGTTGCTATCATAACTGGAATGAATGATTGAATGTATGAAGAAATGAATTAAAGCAGTTACCTTCCAATCCATTATTGCAGTTATAATTTCAGTATGATATGCTATGATTAGCATAGGAAATATACAAGATACAAGACATGGCTTTCATGGAAGCATTGTTCCTGAAATTTATGACTGCTTGATTTCTCCAGCTGTGTAACAACTCTTTATAAATAATGGAGGGATGATATAATCTGACAAACTTTATAATATAAATCATGTGCTAATTGTACTACTTTTGCTCTGTTTATTTCCTTCATTCCCTTATTTAACAAAGATTTCTGTTTAATAATAGAAATATAAAACTATTTAAAATGAATTTAACTGTAACCATTTAATATAATCTATTGTTGGCATAATTAGTCATGGATTATTATAAATAATATTTGACTTTGATAAGAGTAGCCAATGAATCAAAACATGGTCATATGAATACTATTTTTTCTAATCAAAAATAAGTAGATATTATAAACTTCTTGAATCTTTTATTTAAAGGATAATATAACTACCTAGTTGGAAAAGCCATGTTATTTAATTTACTTTTTGTTTCCCTAGTTTCTTAAGAGAAATACGTGTAGAATATGTGCAGTAATATCCAGTAGACTAGCCTAGCATGTCATTATTCCCATTGTTTTAGAATGTAAAGAATTTGAATTAGTATAGTGAATGCTAAAAGAGTCCTACTGAGAGAAGGAATTTAAGCACAGCAAGCAACCCAGGCCAAATGGATAAACCCCTGCTGACATTTTCAAACCTGAGCCAGAATCCAAGGAGGGTGTTAGTACCAAATCACCTAATTCACACTTATTTATGATGCCAGATATTCATTTTTCTTAGCCTTTGTGATAATGATTTGTCCTTGTGTTTTTGTTGGAGGATTAATCTTATGTTTGTCAGTTACTGATTATTCTTCCTTCATATTAAAACTTTCTGAATATTTTATAAAACAATAATCACCAAACAACAATGAAAACCTATGCAAAACTAAGTTGGAATGTTTATATTGTGTTCTAGAAAAATTTCCAAGTAACTTAAACTCTTATTTTCTTCCCTGATTATCCAGGGTATCATGTAAAAAATACTAGTTATATCAGTTCTTTTTTTCCCTCTGTTTACTTCAATCTCACAGTCCAGTGGGCTCATGGTTGGAAAACATATTTTAAATACATATATTAATATGTATTAATACAATGTTTATTAAATATGTATAACATATTGACACACAGTGAACAGTACAATGAATTATAAAGGTTTTTTACTTCACTCTTCTTGTGATACCTACTTTTAAAATGGAACCTGAAATCTTATCAATATAATTCATGAACTATGAAAATTAGAAGAAAAACTATTTTCTAGATGAGAGTTCTAAAGTTTCCTCTCTAATCACATTATGTACTTAGTTATTAATTTGATGATGAAAATAACTTAATAAGTGTTTCTAATCCTCAAATATCTCATTTCTTCCATTCAACTAATGGCATAAATGGCTAAATTAAAATGTATTTTACATGTATACTTTATGATATATACATATCATCAATTATTAGTAGAGACTATAATGTAGTAATTAATAAAAAGCATACTGACATTTTGAGAACATTATTTTACTACTTTCAAGTACACTTTGTTATTTGTTTATTTACAGTAAGTTTGGTATATATCAACAATTGTAAAGGAACATAGTAGGTTGAACCATCCTTTTAGAATGTGTGGATACATCACACAAAGAAACTACTTTGTGTGAAATTTTAAATTCCTACATTAGTAAAATATAGCAAATGGACCAAGCGATTTTTACTCTATCTTAAAATAGATCTAGAGACAGAAGAGTAATATAGTCATGTATTTTCAATTATTACTATAAGTTCAGTTAAATAGATTAATATTATGAGCTACTAATTTTTTTCCTCAGGGCATTAGGCTATCTAAATTCTTTCATTGTCAATTGAAAAGTAAACACCATTTTAAATATGATATTCCTTTAATTCTCTGTCACTAATAGGTTTTTTGTTTTGTTTTGTTTGTTTGTTTTCCATTTTATTTCTCCCCTACCTTAGCTTTTCTCACTCTTGCTTTGGATGGTGTGCAATGACATCTAATGTTAAATGATAATCTTCAAGTCTATCAAATTAACTAATTGGTTTTCTAATTTTGATAACATACAATGTCCTGTCCAACCAAGGTTTCAGTCACATCAAAGTAAATCTGCAGTACAGCTTAAGACAGAGAGGCCTTGAGGTTTAGCTTTCCTGACTGCTTACTGTGTTGTGTATGGATCCCCCAAACAGTTTTAAGTCCCACTGGGTGGTATGCTGGAGTATAAAAGCATGGAGACACAGAGGTAGCACTCAGCAAAGGGAACACAAGTGAGCCACCTGGGCCAGGACAATAGAGCCAATCTCAGAAGGACAACAGATCAAAGCTAAGAGCTGTTAAACTGGTTAAATCACCAGGAAGAATTACTGTACTGGGTTCCAACCAAGCTCAGTGAACCAGATCATGGTTAATACCCACTAATAACTTTGAGCACCCTTAGCCTGGTCAACACCAGAAAAACAGAGGATTCAAATGAAAGACCATGTAGAACCACACAGAGCCATGTAGATCCAAAGAAACCCTCCCCAAATCATGAGGCAGTATGAGTCCTTATTTACCTTATCATCAAGAGACCATCAAGCTCCACAGAGAAGAGCCATGGACAGCGGTGTGGATGAAACTCTGAGAAACTTATCATTTTTACCTAGGAAGATTATGTTACTTAAAGGGCTTTAAACCTAATTACATTGATGATGATGAACTACACTGAATGAAACTGCTTTTCCATTGTTGATAACTTTTGAAGGAGGACTAATCAGTTATAAACAAAACAGCATAGCTCCATTTTCTTGCACTTCAGAGCTGTACTTGAATATATTTTATGATACCACTATATATCGATATGCTATACTGATCATATCTTTCAAATGTGGCAGAATTAATTTAGATGCTAAAGGAGGACAATCATGGCAAGTACATTTCATCATTTAGTAAAGACTCAAGTATAAGGACCTAATTACATGGACGCAAGCAGTGACTACACTGTTAATATGTATTATATATAATTCTATATGTATATATATAAAATAATAATATAATGTGTAGGGAGATAATTACATAGACACAAGCAGCTACTACATTACTACATCTTGATATATATATATACGTGTGTGTGTGTGTGTGTATATATATATATATATACACACACACACACACACACACGTATATATTCTAACCAAAATAATCATCATCCGTTTCTATACATGTTAGACTGCTCTATGCTTAATGAGATATAGAGTCTATTTGTAAGCTAACGCACATATTTATTTTTAGTCCCTTGTTATTCAAATAGGTACTTGAAAATAACTTGTCTTATTCTATTATTTATCTTAATTCTTTTTAGGAAAGATTTCAACACATTTCCTGTTTTGTATTTATTGCCACTACAAAAAATTAATAACCTTACTATGACTCAGAAGAGAACACAAACATTGTGCACAAGCATTCAGAAAGTGCAAATTTAATCATGAATAATTTAAGGAGACCTAGAGAAACTAACCTCTGCTTCTTGTTTGTGAGCTTAGACTAATTTGATTTGAAATTAGAAATGTCCTCATTACTGTGGTACACAGAAACTTCTGAGTATATGGAATGATGGGGGCAGATAGTAGTAGTAACCGTAACAGGCTTATCAACAATAAGATACCTTTTCATTGCCATTCCCCAGAGATGAAAAGTTTCAAGCATATACATCTATCTGTACATACATATGATGGTATATAAAATATAGACATGTAAATTATTATGCCATCTATCAATTTATCTCTCTATCCAATAAATAATTGAACACTGCACAAAGTTGGTGGGAAAATGAAAGAATATGGCCCTGTTATTGAAGAAGCTCATAAGTTATTCACAAAGTAAAAAGATATGCGTACAAGAAGGAGTAGAAAATGATGTACGAGATTATAGAATAAAGAACATATTGTTGGAGTTGTACCATAGGATTTCAAATAAAGGATAATAAAATAAAACTTAAAGGGGGATAAGTAAACATCATGGATAATTTAGTTTATACTCATTTTTTCTTTATAGATAACTGAAGGTTATGAACATATGTACACTTTGCCTTCTCATGTTAACACATCCCTCTTCCTTCTTGCTGGGTGATTATTTCTACTAAGTTACTTACTATATCTGTAGGCATTAATATTCTTTAAGTGTTTACTCTTTCAATACAAGGAATGTTAGGGTCTAGGAGTTGTAGTAGGAAGGTCGTTCCTATTTCTTTGGGTAATTTTTCTAATTATAAACATTTTTATTACTTCTTTATGAAACATAAAGTCATGATTTTCCCATTAAAAATATATTTAAAATATTGCTTAGGTTTTTGGACAAGTAGTCTTCTCTTTAAGAGAAGACTTATTTTTATCAAGGATCTTTTGCAAAACACGGATTAAACAAGTGCTAGGTTCAAATGATTTCATATAATATAAACCTTCGCAAGCATTAAAATTCTGAAATATAATTTGGGAAAGGAAATTCTACCTATTTCAGAGTCAACTAAAAACCATAAAATATGAATCAAGGAAAATAATAATATCAATTACATATCTTTCATTTGCAGAAAGTTAAGATATGCCATAACAACCTCAAACAGCTGTAAAATCCATCCGTATGTGTCTCAGAAAGTTATATGATTTCTAGACATATATGTTAATTAGTTTGTGAAATAGTCTAAAAGTAATTAGAGAAAAATAAATACAAAACCAAATATATATTTACAATTAAGTGAACTAAAAATATGTTTTGGTTTATTAATCTTTTTATTTTACTTTCAAGGGCTAATAAACTAGAGCATCAACTACATATTTTATTTTATTTTATTTATTTATTTATTTTTGCGGTGCGCGGGCCTCTCACTGTTGTGGCCTCTCCCGTTGCGGAGCACAGGCTCCGGACGCGCAGGCCCAGCGGCCATGGCTCACGGGCCCAGCCACTCCGCGGCATGTGGGATATTCTCGGACCGGGGCACGAACCTGTGTCCCCTGCATTGGCAGGTGGACTCTCAACCACTGCGCCACCAGGGAAGCCCAACTACATATTTTAGAGTAAGAAATATTATTTAATCTAACTCTATAATTTAATGACATTTCAGTCTTGCTTGTAGTTTCCAATTTCTTCATCTGTAAAATATGTATAACAATTTCCTGCCTGAAAATAACTGTAGCTTAGGTTTGCATGGTAGTAACTACATCATTCTAGTCATTGCCAATTTGCTCTTTTTCATATTTATGCTTATTTGAAGGCATCTGATATTTTAATTGAAGTTTGGTTACAGTTATTTTTGCACTTGATAAAGTACATAAAAATAAGATATTCATTTAAAAGATCGTTTTTGTTTGAGTCGCTTGAGTTGTGTGCCCTTATCATTTACATTTTAGAGGTATGTACTTGCTTTGCTTGTAAGAATGAAAAGTTATTCCAAATGATTTAGCTGAATCTTTTTTGAGACAACAATGCAGTCAAAAAGTTATGTATTTACCTATTAAGAGAGGTTTTTATACTGTATTATGGAAGTTTCGAGGAGCACAGATTTATTCACCCAATTCTTGAAAAAGGCAACTGACAGAGAATAGTTACACTTAATTGGGACATAACATGATATGTAAAAGTTTGAGAGTGTTTATTAACCTCAATTAACTTAGTGCTAAGTAACTTAAGTAGCTTAATCTTGAGCAATTTATCATTGATAACCTCAGTTATTTCACATACAAAGCTATTCATCATATACAGATTGTGATGGTTAACTTTATGTGTCATCTTTACTGTGCCACAGAATGCCCAGAGAGCTGGGTAAACATTTTTTCTGTGTTTGTCTATGAGAGTATTTCTGAAAGAGATTAGCATTTGAATTGGTGGGCTGAATAAAGCAGATGGTCCTCCCCAATGTGGGACTTGCCCAATCCATTGAGTGGCCTGAATAGAACAAAAAGGTGGGGAAGACTGAATTATCTCTGCCTAACTGCTGAGCTGGATATCAATCATCTCCTGCCTTTGGCACTCCTGTTTCTTAGGGCTTTAGATTCAGACTGGAATCTATACCATCAGCTGTCTCTTAGGCCTTCAAACTACATCAGTAGCTTTCCTGGGTCTCCAGCTTGCAGATAGTGGACTGTGGGACTTCTCTGCCTCCATATTCATGTGAGATAATACCTTATGATAAATATTTTATAATCTTCAGCTATCTGACTATAGAGCATTCCTATGAAACCTTTCGTAAGTGAAATGACATAATGCAAAGAAACAATTATCTTAGGACATATCTTGTTATTGGATGAACAAAATAAATGGAGCTAAGGCACAGATGCTCTCAGAGTTTAAAGCTATGGCAACTTGATGCTGAGATGCTGAGTATTAGTTCCCAGAGAAGGAGCTTGGCAGTGCCACTTTCACTGCTCGGGGGATATGTTGCCTCTAAAATCCGTCACTGCAAAACAAATGCTAAACACTATTTCACATTTTACCTTTTCTGTAAAATCAAAAATCTTCTTCTGATTTCTTTCAGTTAGTGAAAACAGGTACTAATGTAAGTCTTTCATAAAAGCGAAGTGGTGTAAAGTGAACTTTCAAAAAGTAGGGGATACCAGTATATATAACCTATTGATTCTGTTTCGCTGGAGAACCTTACTAATACACAGGTACAGCTTCCATATTTAGGATATCAAAATTTTTTCATATAGGTTTATTTATAACACTTACAAAGGTTTTCATAATCAATCCATGCAAAATTATTACTAGATTATTATTTAGCACACCCAATCTTTCTACATGAAATATGTGTAAAATTTTGAAAACAAAAGTGAAATTATTGTTTTATGAAATGACCATAACAGCTAAGACTTGGCAAAGTCAGAAACTGTATCACGGCTCTACATCGTGGAAATGAATCTGTTTCTACAAAATATTTCATATATGCTGATTAAATTACATTTGCTTTAACAATGAAAAATACTACATGAAGAACAATCACTTTTTCATTGATACCATGATATTCCCTGCATTAAAATTTTGGAATAAAACATATTTACTTTTTTAATTGAAAAAAATTTTGGAACAAACAGCCCTTGAATTTTTATCATCTCTAGTTTTAAACCTGCCCATTTCCCTGAAGGAAACCATAATATACCACCCCAAAATGACATAAAAATTGACATATTGATAAAATCATTTTGAGCTGAAGGCAATTAAGAAGCATCAAATACATTAAAAGCTTTCCCCCTTCTACCTAAGACAAGACATAAATCCTTCTTTTACTTTGTTAGCCCAGAGATAGCACCAGAAAAATCTGCAAGCAAAACTTACTCCATTAGTTTCCTCCCATATATTTAGTTTCCCATTTGCTGCCCAAGGAAGCCTGGACTGCTACGTTGTCCTATCATTTCTCTATGAATTTATTGTCCTTTTTTTAAAGAAGCTGTATAAGTTGGAATTCTCAGCCACAATTTTGAGTTACCTTTTTATTAAGGTTTTTTCTTGTGTGATATGTGCTGCACACATTAATAAACTGTTTGGGTTTTTGTTGTTGTTGCTAATCTATCTTTTTGTGACAGAGTCCCAGCTGAGAACCTAGATGAAAAGAGGTCAAGTTTTCTTTGTATAGAATTAAATAGGGGACAAGGTTCATTTCTATAAATACAGATATCAAATTGATCTAACATCATTTATTGAAAAAAACATCATGTGCATATAAAAAAAATATCTAGCAAAGGGACAGATATGCAATATTCATAACTTGGAAGACAATATATTGTTGAGATTTCAATTAAATTGTCTCTAGATGTGATGCTATACCAATCAAAATTTTAGAATTGTGTGTGTATATTCCTGTGTGTGCGTGTGTGTGTGTGTTTGTGTAAATGGACAAGATATTTTTTAAATGTTTATGAAATTCTGCAAGGTACATAGTTAAGAGAATCTTGAAGGAAAGTTAAGGTTCAAAGGTTTACCTCTTTGTTGCTAGTATATAGAAAATAGTGATTTTTTTGTGTTGCACTTAAATCCAATGACCTCACTAAATATACTTACTAAATCTAGTTAGTTGTTTTTAATGAGGAATATGTTTCTAGATACCAAAAAAATCAACTGTGAGTAATGAAAGTTTTACTTTTTCTTTTCCAAACTTTAAAACTCTTTTTATTGCTTTATTGCAATTGTTAGGACCTCCAGTACAATGTGAATAAAGCAGGGGAAATGGATGTCATTATTTTTGCTTCTCATATAAAGGGAAAGGTGGTTCAAAATTTTACCCTGAATAGGATGTCAGCTGTACTTTAAAAAATTACCCATAATCAATTAAGGGATTTCTCTCTCTTCCACTTTTTTCTTACTTTGAGAGTTTTTAGGTTTTTTTTTTTTTAAATAATGCACGTGTTGAATTTTAGCAAATGCTTTTCTGTATATATTGAGATGATCATATGATTCTTTGCTTTTATTCTGTTTGTCTATTATGTTGGTTGATTTTAAAGTGTAAAACTATGCTTGCATTTCCTAAATATACTATATGAATATAAGAAGTATCAGCTTATAATTTTCTTTTATTGCAATGTCCCTATCTGGTATTTGTAAAATGATTATGCCACTCTCTTACAAAAAGTTGAGAAACATGTTTTTTCCCTTTTTTTCTCTTTTATCTAAGTGATGTGAAGATTAACGTTTCTTACATTAAGGTTTGTAAGATATCACCAGTGATACCATTCTGTAGTTAAATACATCCAATGTCTTCTTAATTTCAGATGTATTTTTTAAGTTCTAGATGCACATTTAATTTTTTTTTTTAGAATTCTGTTGAAATTTTCCATCTTGTCTATTTTGTTCATTTTTTTCTTTGCCTTATTTAGCATATTAATCACAGTTAATTTAAAAGTCTTGCCAGCTACCTTCAATATCTTGATGGCTTTGAGTTTTCTTCTACTGTTTGTTTTAGTTTTTCTCACTTAAATGTCAGTAACAGTTTTCTGCCTCTTCACATATCTATTAACTGTTTTCTCCTACTCTGGACCTTGTATGTAATAGAATTTTAGTGACTTCAGAAAGAGGAACTCTTTTCCATAGAAGGTTGGGTGAAGCCAGATCACATTAATCCACTAAGAACTTAGCCAACACTGGACTGGTTCACAGCTTTAGTGTTACTATATTTATCTCTGATTCTTGTGCATTGATCTCTCTCTTTGTCTCTCTGTCTCTATCTCTTGCTATAGCCCTAACAAACTGAAGAAATCAGTCTGTCAGAATTTTTGTACTTAGTTCTTACTCTCTGCCCCACATATATTGAAAATGTGACAAATGCATTGCAAAGGGAGGCCAGCCACAAGTTTGTAGCACACTGCTTTCCCCTAACAGGTTCTCATCTGTAGCTTGGTGAAATGCTGAGAAATGTTACTCAATCTTTCTGCTTCCAGCAGAAGCCCCCTGCCCTTCTCATCCCCAGCCTCCTGCCTCTTCTGAGAATTCAGCAAATATCCTGTGGGACAAGCTAGCTGTGTATTTTGGGGATATTTCATTTTCCCATTTGTAATGACCACCCCATACAACTACAAAAGTTCTGTTGCTTTATCTTTCCTACAATAAGGCCTTCTGCCCTGACCACATTCAGAATTAACAAATATCCCTAGGGAAGTAAAAGGTCAAAGATTCTCAGCTCACCCTGGAAGAAATCATTCATCTCCGGAATTTCAATTACTTTTTTATTACTTCTACCACTCACCGTTACTTTTATCTATATTATTATTTGACAATCTATCTGGTATATGTCATTTAATCTATAAAACAAAGACTTTTTTTCAGTAAAATGACTCTGTGTATTATGATATTCACAGATATTTTATTAGAAATATTACACTATCATTCCAAATATAAACTTCCCTTAAGATTACGTTTTGCTGCTCCTAAGATTCTTTTTTTTTTAATACCTGCTATACTTTCCAATGGATTGTAACCAAGCAGGATCGTATAGGGCCTTCCTGGGACAGAACCCCCATGTCCTCTGCCTGCCTCTTTGTTGAAAAGCTTTAGCCTCTTAGGCCTTCCCCAATTCCAAAGAGCGAATTTAATCAGAGATGTGAGAAAATGCACAAACAAAGGAAAACAGTCAAGCAACTTAAAATAACGATAGGGACTTCCCTGGTGGTCCAGTAATAAAGAAGCCACCTTCTAATACAGGGGATGTGGGTTCAATCCCTGGTCAGGCAACTAAGATCCCACATGCTGCAGGGCAACTAAGCCCACGCACAACTACTGAGTCCAGGTGCCTCAACTAGAGAGGAGCCCACATGCCACAAACTACAGAGCCCACTCTCCCTGGAGCCCATGTGCCACAACTAGAGAGAGAAAACCTGCATGCCACAACTAGAGAGAAGCCCGTGCACTGCCACGAAGAGCCCATGCACCACGACAAAAGACCTGCATGCCTCAACAAAGATCCCGCATGCTGCAACTAAGACCCAACGCAGCCAAAAAAATAGATAAAATAAATAAATATTTTTTTTAAAAAAGACAAAGTAACAATAGCTTAGCCATTAAACAAAGTCAAGGACCTTTAGTTCCTCCTCAGGGGCCATAGATAATATCCTGAGCCATATCCTTGAGTTGTTTTTCAGTTACTGGAACCCCCACGAGGTGGACGAAGTCAACTACAAGCGTATAGACCCTAGACTGGTTGGAACCAGAAGGCTGATGATGTTGACTCCCGATTCCTTCATCATCAACCAATCAGAAGAATGTCCAGGAGCTGATCAGGCACCCTGAGTCCCTCTCCCCTACCCTATATTTAAAAACCCTATCCTTGAAATCCATAGTGTAGTTCAGATCTTTTGAGCATTAGCCATCTGTACTCCTTGCTCAGTCTTGCAATAAATGCTGCACTTTTCCTTCACCACAACTGGTGTCAGTAAATTGGCTTTACTACACATGGTCAAGGAGACAAGTTGGGTTTGGTAACAAGATGACAAAACATTATTCAATAGCAGGAGTCAGCAAATTTTTATGTAAAAATCCAGATAGTAAACAGTCAATCTAATAATTCAAGACTGATAAATAGCCACCCACAAATAATACATAAATTAATAGGCATCGCTGTATTCAAATAAAACTGTATTTACAAAAACAAGTGGTAGGTCAGATTTGAACTGTTGGCAGTATCTTCCTATCACCTATTCTGCAGCATGAAAAATACCAAAATACTTACTTTATGAAAATCAACTGACTTTCAGTCTCTGATCTGACATCTGAAGAGTTTGGAAGTATCACTTCTGCCCTTACAAGTAGAAAACCTGGAAATACTGAAAATCAATGACTTTTCTTGGACTCATTGGAGAATTGAAGTCACAAGGAAAATCTCCACTTTGAAATCTGGAGAGACAGGTGCAGCAAGACAGATGTAGCAATTAAATTTGGAGTTGGAGCAATAAACTGAAAAGAGAAATTAAATAGCAATTTTGATGAATTGTTGGAGATGGAGTGTGAACTATTAAGAGAATGAGAACTCCTGTGGACTGCAGGTTTTTCGGGGGAGGTTCTCCAGAAACTCCACCAGCTTCTCACAGTGAGGATCCAAGGAAGATCCCTTCATGACTCTGGCAGAGGCAGAAGATGAGTAAGCATTTGCAACATGCCCAGAGACTTCACCTTAAAAACGTTACTCTCCAAGAAAAAAAGACTTGCCAGAGCACAGCTGTAAAAGGAATTCCTCAACCTTTGACATCCTTCAGCTTTCCTATCCTACTTAAGGGAGAAAAAAAACTTAGTCAATATGAGACAAGCCTTCAGGAAAATATATTGAGAATGCTGCAACTAGGCTAAAGAAGAAAAATCTTATAATCTAATCAATAGATGGAGAAAAATGATTTGACAAAGATTCAATACCCATTCATGATAAAAATTCCCAAAAAACTCTCAGTAGAGGGCAACTTCCTCAGCTTGATAAAGAACATCTATATCTTCGGTTAACATCATACTTAACAGTGAGTCACTAGAAAATTTCAGCTGAAGATCAATAAAAAAAAAAAAAAGTGGTGATATCTCACCACTCTTATTCAACATTGCAGTGAATGTCCTAGCCAGTGCAAAAGACAAGTGAAAAAAAGAAGGTATATGGATTGAAAAGGAAAAAATAAATCTCTCTTTATTTACAAATAGCATGATTACCCATTTAGAAAACCCCAAAGAAATTACAAAAAAAAAAAAAAACCTCCTGGAATTAATAAGAAGGTATAGCAATGTTATAAGATACAAGTTAAAACACAAAACTCATTTGCCTTTCCATATATACCAGCCATGAAGAATTGAAAATGTAAATATATATTTAAGCAGATAAAATAAATAGAAGACCTAAATAAATGAATGCATATTTCTTTGTCTTTTGTTTTCAGCATTTTTATTTTATTGTGCCTTGGTGTTATTTAAATTCAACTTGCTTGGATTAGGTAGTATCTTACAACTTTGGGTTTATCTTTTTCATCAGTTTTGAAAAATTCTCAGCCATTACTACTTCATACTTCTACTTCTGTACATTCTTTCTCTGTCTTCATTTCCTTGCACTTCAATTAAATGTATATATTTTTGCCAATTTTCACTTTTTAATGCTTTTAGTTGCTGTTTTTCTTAATTTCCCCCTACTGTGCTGTAATATGTATATTTTCCCATTAGCAGAACCCATTCATTTTCTTCTTAAGTGGATTCTATTAAAGAATGCCCATTTTATCACTATATAGACTAAAAAAAAATTGTCCACATTTTTATTTTCTTGAGTGTGGATGTGTGTATATATATATTTTCCAGCAATTTTCAATATGGGACATAATTGATGTATAACATTGTGTAAGTTCAAGGTGCAAATTCTGTTGATTTAATACATTTATATATTGCAATACCATCTACTACTGTAGCGTTAACTAACACTTCCATCATGTCATACAATTATAATTTCTTTTTTGTGGTGAGAAAATCTAAGATCTAGTCTCTTAACAACTTTGAAGTATATAACACAGCATTGTTAACTATAATCACAATGCCCTGCATTAGATCTCCAGAACATACATACTCATCTTCTAATTGGAAGTTTGTACTCTTTGACTCATATCTCCCAATTGCCCCACCTCCCAGCACTTGGTAACCACCATTCTACTTTGTTTCTATGAGTTTGGCTTTTTTAGATTCCACATATAAGTGAGTTTATACAGTATCTGTCTCTCTGTCAGACTTATCACACTTAGCATGATTCCCTCAAGGTCCATCCATGTTGTTGCAAATGGCAGGATTTCTTTCTTCCTCATGGCTGAGCAGTATTTCCAGCAATTTAAATATCTAGGTTACCTCTTAGTTCAGTCTATTGTGTTATTTTTCGTGGTTTATGGCCATGTATTTTTGTTTTTCTGCATGGCTATTATTTTTAATAAAATATAGAAACTGCAAAATATAACAATGTAGAGTCTGGGTGATTATCTTCTTCCAAAAGGTTGACCCTCTCCTTGCTAGGGAGGTCTAATGGGCATTAATCTCCTTAGTCTAATAAGATACTGAGCTACTCAAGGCCTACTTACAATAATTGTAAGGGTCCATATGCCTCTGTGTCTTACTATTACCTAGGAAACAGGCCTCTGGTATGTTTTAAACTGAGAGTCTAGGGTGAATGCTGGGGCTCTTCCTGCTTGATTCCTACTAAGGGTGATCTTTGTCTCTTCAGAATTACAAGATTCTTAAGAACACTGCTTCGGTTTTCAAATATTTCTAGCATACCTTCCTAGTATATTCCGCATGCTGAATATGGGAAAATGTCCTAAGTAGATATTTGGCCGAGTGTGTGATTTTCTCCTATCCTTCCTTCTAACCTGAATCCTAGCCCCTCAAGAATATGATTTCAGTCTGCCTTGCCCCCAAGAGGTTACCTAAATATCTGTTCACATTTCTGCTTCTTAGAGTTATCCTCAGTATGTACTCTGACTCTTACTCCACACCTAAATGCCATGAACAAATAAACAGTTGTAGATGACTGATGCCTCTTTTCTGGAATTTTGTCCCCTGAAGTCCTGATTACTTTAGCAGTTCTCTTCAAAGCTTTTTCTTTGCCTTTTTTTTTTTCTGTCTGTTTGTAATTTATCAGGCTTTTCTAGTTGTTCTCCTTGCAATTAACAATAATCTGCCTCCAACTACGACATCATATCCATAAGCAATAGTCTTGAATGACGTTTTAAAAAAGAAAAAGATGATCAGATACAATTTGAAAGTGATACTTTATGTTTTAATAAACTAAATGACTATTTACTGTTAAAAATTTTGAAGATTAAACTCATTTGATATTGTATTCTTATTTAATTTTTTCATCTGTTCCATGATTTCTATTTGGTAGGCCAGGGCAAATCTCAAAGTTTAAAGAAACAAAGTTTAACAGAAATGACTGGTAGAAGGCAATTGAGTGCAGAGGGAAAGACTAGGAAAGAAGATTATCATTTTTGAAAAATAACAAAACAAAACAACTTCTGGCATTTGGTCTTTAGAAATTATTAGTAAATAAAAATAATTAGTGAGGCACAGTGACCAAAAAACATGTAATAGTAGTCCAAACTTTTCGAGAATGGTTTTTACTTCAGAACATATAAACAACTGAATTTCTTTTTATCTCTCAGTGATGGACGAATAAAGCACCAATCATTAAAATATCATTTTAATATACAAAAAATAATATGACTGAGTGAAATAGAGTTTTGATAATCTGCATAGAACTGTGGTTAATTAAAATTGGATGAGAAATAAAATAACAAAAAAAATGAGCTTAGCTTGAGAAGTAGTTACACTTTGTTCCTGTCTTTAGAATATTTGTGTCCATAGAAGAAAAAATTAACTTGATGGGAAGCAAAATTAATGCAATATCTAGTACACAAAGCTAAGTTTGTATTATTAAAACCAATACTACAACAAAAAGGACAAGAGTGAGGTGTTTGAAATACGCAAAACTTAAATAGGCAAGAAACAAAGGATTTGGAAGTTACAATTTGTGGGTTCTTTAAAACTTTTTATTTTATTTTATTTATTTATTTTTGGCTGTGTTGGGTCCTTGATGCTGCGCACAGACTTTCTCTAGTTGCGGCAAGTGGGGGCTACTCTTCGTTGTGGTGAAGGCTTTTCATTGCGATGGCTTCTCTTGTTGCGGATCAAGGGCTCTTGGTGCGCAGGCTTCAGTAGTTCTGCCTCGTGGGCTGTGGAGCGCAGGCTCAGTAGTTGTGGAGCACAGGCTTAGTTGCTCCATAGCATGTGGGAATCCCCCCGGACCAGGGATTGAACCCATGTCCCGTGCACTGGCAGGCGGACTCACAACCCCTGTGCCACCAGGGAAGTCCCACAATTTATGTGTTTCTATAAATGACTGATAATTAAAAACAACAGATGCCTATAATTCCATCTTGTTTTATAACTGTTAGCATTTGGAATAATAATATATATCTCATTGTCTTTTAAGGAATTTAAAAAAGAACATATTTTTAAGTACTATATGGAGCCTCTGAAATATATTCACTACAAATATTATTTTTTTCCAAGGATCTTACATAAGATTTTGATAATTTCCGAGAAGAGAATAATGTATGTTATGATGATCAGAATATGAAAATTATACAGTAATTCAAAAATGCTGCTCAAGGTGTATGCTAGTCTATTTCAACAATGTACAGCATGGTTTGGTAACAGATACGGAGATGAAGATTAATTTTATTAAAAATTTAGAGTGCATCTGAAATTATTTAAAACATAAACTCTAGTACCTCAAGCCACAGGAGGGTCAGTCCTGACTATATTGTTAAAAACAGATACTTAAAAAACAAATATCCATGCTTACTTTTTTTTTAAAATTTTGCTGCAAGTTAACATTTCTGGCCAGAAGCAATGTGTACTGAAATGACATAACAGGATATGAGCATTTGGTGAGTGCCAGCAGAGCATGCAATTCTGCCCTTAAATTTTCTAATGCACAAATAGAACCACTTATCTTTTGCTATGGCTCAAGCTTCCTCAAACCCTTGAAATATGTCTATCATATGGTTAGTAGGAACCTCTGGCTGTTTTCTCAATCCTGGCCTAATACCACACATAACACCAAGGATATCTTATCTGCACACTCTAAATCAAATTCTTTCTTATTGCATATTTATTATTTTTATTAGTTTTCTCTGATCTCAAGTAACAATAACTGAGTAATTAAGAAAATAATATTTATTGAAAAAATAGGAGTTTAACAAACAAAGGCCTAGGTCAAAGTCAGACCTCAAGAAAGTAAAATATCAGTGTAACTCTGATGATCAGCAAGTGCTTGTGTCCCTGAAGTGAATAAAATGGCCAAATAATTGTTTTTACTTTTAGTTATATTTACTTTTAGCTAATAAAAATATATCCATTTTGCAAATATTTAAAAATACATGTATGTTTTATGAATATATTAAAATATATATCACTTATACATGAATGTGTAAATGGGGAATTGGCATGAGATGGGGTTTTCTATTAACAGGAAGAAAAGAAAGAAATTTGCTAGGCAAAAACATAGATAGTTATTAGAAGTGAAACAATAAATTGTTAATCATCATGCACCAATTAGTATTATATTGAAAGGGCTAAATTAGTAGAAATGCTAGAAGAAAGAAAATATATGTATGTAACTGGAGACTTTAACATAACTCAATAAGAGAAAAAAATAAGCAAAGATCTATGATTAGGAAATACAGTACATCCAGGTTTTTGCCATTGCCAGTGACATTAACAAAAAATAAATGAAAGGACCACAAAGAAAATCTAACTCAATTTAACCAATTTTTACTGGGTAGGTTTTATGTTCCAGGCACCCTGCTAGGTAAAGGTAATGTAATGTTGAATGAGACATATATATAAGATTCTTAAGATCCATATATATATATATATATATATATATATATGAACAATTAATATAAAATGTAATATATATTCTAAGAAATCTGCACAAGACTAAGTAAATTAGTATGTCAGGTGATTCATTCATTCAACGATTAATTCACTCAATATATTGAAAGTTTACAATGTGATACACTTAAGGAATAATTTAATTACAAAATTAAAAGATGAATTAAAGTAGACACGAAAAAAACAATGAAGTTAAGACATACACATATAATACCTTAAGAAATAGAAATAAAAAATCTACTGAGTATAGTGGGATTATAAAAGAGGTAAGATAAAGCACATATATAGAGAGACATCAGACAGACACTCTTAGCTTGTAATTTCCCCCATGTGGGAGAACTTATGAATGAAACTTTTAAAATTAAGAAAATTTCATTGAACACTTTATGCCAAGAAATATGAATATTTAAAGGAAAGTATAGAATCCTTTGCATAGCTGATTCAAGAGAGAAAATAAGAATAAACCAATATAGGTGAAATTTTATCTATCTATCTATATCTATCTATATATCTATCTCTAGAAAGCTTTCTTTTAAAAAGCTTGAGCATTGAGTTCAGCTCCCCTTGAGTGCTTCATCCTACATTTTTTCAAAACTTAGAAAAAGATGGTGAATGTTTTAAATACTTGTTGCTAGGATAACACAACTGGTGACAAAAACAAGGTTTACAAAGTGAAAGAAATTAGTGATCAGTCACATATTAAATGATATGATTCATGAATGCAGAGTAAAAATAAAAGCTTTTAGTTTCACTATAATGATAAAAAGATCAAGAAAGCTTCCTTTTCACTTGAAATATAAAAATTACAAAATGATCACAAAAGCATTTAAGGTTGGACAAAATCTAAATTAAATAATTTCAAGGAAACATTTTGTACTATGTAAGAAATAATTTTGAAGATTAGAAATAAAACTAAATGGCAAATCACTGAACATCTTGGGGGTTTTAGTTTCCTCATCTGTAAATTAGGAACAACTATAGTAACTTTGCCTATAATTACTGTGAGGTTTAGCTCAATTAAAACCTAGAAAGCACTGAGAATAATGCTTAATACCTAGTAAGTGCTCAAAAACTTTAGCAATCCTTTATCATTGTTATTAATACTAAAATAATGCAATCATAAAGAGTAGACATTCTAAAAGAGTAAATATCCTAAAACATGTCAAATTATACTGTTTGTACACATATATGTGTATAATTAAGCCTTTATTAAAGTTAATTATTTTATATTTCAAATATAATGATTATACCTTCTTACATATGCCATCTTTCTCAATGGAAAATTATCATTTTTTTTCAATCCAGTTTATATAGGTGACAGACCCTGAGAGAGTAACTTAATAGAGCAAAAAAATGAAAAAAAAAAAACCTATACAATTATTTTAACAATATTGGTACAAAGATTTTAGATAAAGGTATTAAATTCTCAAGGTCATTTCTGTTAGTTATTATCATGATAACTCTAGCATTTATATCCAATAGTAGAAATCTCATTAGCATAAAAAGAAATTTAAAACATGTAATTATAATAACATCAAAGTTATGAGACATTTGTTAATAACTGGTGAGAGCCTAGCATCATTTGTGTGTGTGTATTTCTCTTCCTATTTATTTTTGTATATTAGTTATCCATGGAAACTTACTGAGAAACACATGGGATCAGATCTACAAATATCCTATTGCTGTTGTAATGTCACTCAGTCAAACTTTATCAATGGCATCACGAAAAATAATTCATCCTCACTCGTGCTATATGTTCTTTCAGACTCTACTCCCTATCATCACAACTTAGGGTTTTAAACTAAAAAATTCTTCACTTTGTGGCATGCCTGTGGTCTCTTTGGCAGGTGAATAGAATTTGGCAAACTGCATAAATACTGCATATTGGCTCTTAAAGTCTCACTTATTAAGTGTTTTGAAGTGCTTGAAATAATTAGATATTTTAAATTTGTAATTGTAATCTGAAGTGTCATGAGAATGTAATGAAGTTTATAAATGGTGTTAGATGGCTAGGAACATTTAATCTGTCAAATTTACAAGTTAATTGAGCATAAACCAAAGAACAAGTGAAGACTTAAGTGTACTTAATTCTACCAAAAAACTTTTTTCATTTATAAATAGAATGAGATGTGTAGATTGAGTATAAGGCTTAAGAAATACTATCTGTTAATTACAACTGTGAGAAAATAAATATTATTAAAATACATGTAAGTGGAAACATTATTTTCCTTGAATAATAAGCCTTGTCAATTAAAAAAAAATGTCTATTTGCTTAAGTATCTTTGAGCTCCAGGAGGAAACATTTGGAGAACATGAGACTATCTTCACATTCAAGAAATAACAGTGCAATCAAGTTAGAATGTATATAAAACAGCAGAATTGCTATTGTTCTGTTCCAACACTGAACTCATTCATACTCAGCATTTGGTCATATACCTCAAAACAGATAGAGACATTACTGAAAATCTCATAGAAACACAGAACAGAGTATCATAATAGTATTCATCAAAGCAAAAATTGAATTTACTGTTCATTATGTAACTTTTTAAAATCACGATCTCTTATTTTTCCCAACCTATAATATTTCTCTTCTGTCTCCAATAGACTACAAAATTTCACTCTTATCAGGAAATGTAAAGTTTTCCTTTATCCAAGATTATCCTCCTTTTAAAACTTAGGCCAGCACCTGACAGAACAACAAAAACATTTTTAAATTAAAATAGCCTTTGGAGAGATTATCCTCATGCCACTATGCAGATCAAAGCATTTACCTCACAAAACAACTCTTCCTGTACGGAGGACAGAGGATGTAGCTGCTGTTAAAAGATGACTTTTCTATATCTTGAGATATTTGAATGCCCACTCTAATAGAGTGATGGGCCTCAATGTCAGACTTTGATGGGAAATTCTTGAGAAATATTTGCTTTCATGGCTAATACAAGTCTAGAATACTTTAAATTAGTTCTGTGAAATATATATTAAAATCTATAGTAGCTACTTAATACCACATTGGTTGAAGACAGGAGCTGATGAGGAGTTTGGAGAGTACTGATTAGATTCAGAATAAATACAGCTGTCAAGAGAGGCCACAAGTGGTAGTCACCAGTGGAAGTAAACTTTGCTTACCACCTACAGGTGGTCTGAGGTTGTATTTCTATGAAAAATGAATGTTATGAAGTTTGAATGATATATCACTGATCAGAAACAAATACCTGGTACATATTTTTGACAGTAGATTAGTGAAACTGGGTACATACATTGAAAATTAAATGTACCCAAATTATATGGTATAATGGAAAGTGCTTATAATATTCGAAATAAAAACAAGGCACTAATATATGTGATATGATAATACTATTATGTATTTAACTTGTTTACCTAGACACTTCTCTATTATCCCAAATTATTTATACATATAATTACAAATAAGTTATAGTTTATAAATCTCTTGTAAATGCATATGCATGTGCACAATGCAACAGATTGTATGTAAATATAATGCAACAGATTAAAAATGAATTAATAACAAAAGCAGGTTGAAGGGAAAATAAGAGAAAGTAAAATACAGAAAATGTAAATCCACAAAATGCACACAAATTCTATCAATTAATGAGAATGAAAGAAGAATGATTTGGATGAAATATTTCTCCTTGTCCTTAATTCTTACAGTTCACTCCAGGGCAAACTAGAAGATGAAGCAGGCCTCAGTGAATAATTTGTATAAAAATAATTAGAGCAAGTCATATGAATACATTTTGTAAAGGGGCAAATAATGTTTTCTAAATATTCAGCTCATTGATGGTACAGTTTGATCTAGGGTTATTTTTTAATATATCAGGAGAAAGGAGTAAACTGTGCCAACAACTCTGTTTAAAATAACCTCACATTATGTCTCCTAAATAATAAAAAAAAATATATAATTAAAAGCAATAAACCAGACTACTGACAGCAGTGTGTTTGAGCATTTAGATGGCTGCATATGAGTGTTCTCCTTCTGAATTTGTAACCATGTGTTGTAACTAAGATAAAGCAAGAATCTTTATGAAATAATTTGCTGTCTTTGAGTATATATCATAAAAAATCTGATTCACTGAAAATTAATACAAATGATGGCTTTTTTGAATAATTAACACAAAATTTTTATGGCAGTAATTTGATAGTTTGGCTAGTTGTAAATTAGACCTCTCAACATTCATGGTTATCAAATCCTATCATCTGTGTGTAAGCATATTAGAATGGTGTGTAAAAACTCAGCTGGGAGACTATGGCCGCAGTCTCACCTCTTACTATCGTTATAACTTTCTGGAACATCAGTTGCTCTCATTGTCTTAGTTTCTTTTTCTGTAAAAATGAATTCCTTTATCTTTGATTCCTTATAATAGTTATAATAAATCAAAGATTTATTATAAGGATTACGTCAATGTTTGTAAAGCTACTGAAATAGTATGTAGCACATAGTAGGCACTATGTTCATCTTAGTTATTATCTAACGATGATATTAATGAGGAATATCGTGGAAGGGGGGCAGACAATATGCTTATTTTATCCCAAAAGTATCTTCATGAAATAAATCTTACTGTAACACTGCTAGCATTAAAAGAATAAATGATTGTATAAAAATGCATCTTATTAACATCTTTAAAGTACTTAAAATGATCCCTATTTTAAGGAACATTTATTAATCAATATCTATTAAAACCTGATTAATGATTACATTTGGAGACAAGGATTGGAATGCGTTTGAGGAACGGTAGTTTTTTCACTTCTTGACATATGCCTCAAAAAGTATTTTAGTTTTGATTAATTTTTACTTATATTTTGTGTATATTCCTAAATTTTTCCAGCCAAAATTATTATACCTGTGTGTGTGTGTGTGTGTGTGTGTGTGTGTGTGTGTGTGTGTGTGTGTGTTTGCAGAGAAAGAGATAGAGTGAGAGAGAGATCTCAGACCTTGTGCCAGTTATTAGGAAAACAATGAATAAAGAGGTATTCTATTCTGGCTTTAAGTAACACAAACCTAATTATGTAAAATTTAGATTCTTTGCAGCAATTTTCTTTCTCTGTCTTTTTACACACACAAACATACAAACTGCTATCATAACTTCAGTAGATTCATCTGGATCTACAGTCAGTGCTTCATTCCATTATCTGTCTTTATTTCCTAACCTCAGGTTTATCTCAATACTCTTCTGTAAGTATAGTTAGATAATCTGAGCAAATATTAGAAGAAATGTTTTACTGGCTGGTAATATGTTCAGGTGTTGCCCTCACACAAATAGCAGTGAATACATAATTTGGCTTTCAATTACTAAGGCAGCATTAGCATGGAATTGTTCCCTGAAGGAAGTCTGCATTTTTTTCCTGTCTCTGAAAGCACATCATATAGCTAGGCTGAATAATATTTATCCCCAAGGAAGCTCACACTGAAAATGATTAGGTGACATGTTCAGTGTCTTACTAAGTTGGAGTCAAGAAGAGAATGCAGATATTCTGAAATCCAGTTCAGTATTGAAGGTCACTTTGTCATGATGACTGCTTATATGCAAGTGAGGAACAGATCCCATTCATTTTTTTTGGGTTCTGAGTAAAAGTGTTTGAAATAGAAGAAATACATATAGCTTATACCTGTGAATTTTTGTTGTTGTTGTTCTTTTGTTTTTGGCAAGAATTTCCCTTTATTTAGACCTTTAATAAAGAATATTCTCACTTGTATAAATCATTTTCTATCAAGTTCATATAGCCACCCTGTGAAATTAGGATAAAGAAAACTCATTCTGAGATATTGTTATGTTTTCAAATTCAATATTATGGCAGTCTTCATCACTAAGAGATAATGGATTTCACACTCATAATTAGTTTCTACTTGTTTAAATGTGAATAAAAGATAGGTGTTTGTTCAAAGATTCATGTAATAATCTATACAACAGACAACAGCCACACTCAGAACTTTCAAATATTCGGACAGGCAAAGGTGCCATAAAGGAAATCCAACACAATAAAAACCTAGTTCTGGAGAATAATTACTTCTGTTACTTGATTTTATTTTATTGAATGTAGGACAATGGGAAGGATGATGCATTCTAGAATACTTACTGAAAAGTATTAGGAAGTATGCTACTTTTCCCCATTTCAGACAGTGATAACACATATTTAATGTTAGATATTACAACTATGTATGACAAACACCACAGACTCCAGGTTATTCATTTATTTATAATGCAGTGCAATTCTCAATCTCCTCTAAGGTATCTGAATATCCTTTATCTTACGTTTGTGTAGAGAGAAGGATGATCACTTTTTATGCTCCTATTCCAGCTCTTTATTTATAAAGAAAAATTTCATAGAACTCTGTCTACTTAACAGGAAAAATTCAGTATCTATTTGCTGATGTTTCCAGTGATTTTTAAAATTTCTTTATTCTTATGCCATAACACTGTTCTTCATAAACTACAAAGTTTATAAACTTAACAAGAAATTATGAATTTCAGATTATTCGTTTTGATATAATATTATCCCTTTTTATTGAATTATCTGTATTGCAAAAATACTAGCAAATTAAAATTATGTGCTGCGGTTTATCTCGTTTTAATTTATTACTTTATTTTCTTCAAGATATGTGATAGAGCCTTTGGTCTTTTATGTAATATTACCTTTTGAAATTAGAATATATTGCAATTTTATGCACTCCACATTTATAATTATTTTTCACATATGAAATGTCTTTAACACCAAATGATCTAATCTTTGGTTGAATATTTAATTTATCTTCTCTTTCAAAAACTTATTATTATTACCCCCTACTTTAGTTCTCCATCATCTCTTGCTAAACCACTGAAATATTTGGCCCACTGGCCAATATTCTTTCTCAAATTTGTATGTAGACTTGGTTGATGGAGTGACTAGTTAAACAGATAAAATAAGGTCACACCCATGCTTTAAAATATTTCAGTAATGCTCATTTGCTTCTCTATAAAATCCCAAATTCTATAAATTATCAATATATAAAGTCTCTGTCAAACTCTGAGGGCATGTCTCTTCATATACCTGGCTTCACTCCAGAAATAATAAAATGTTTGCAGTTTCCAACAAACAACCCACAGCATCTTTGAAAGCTTTGCTCTCCCCTCTGTCCTTACTACCTTTGACACTACTTTGTCACAGTATTGCCAAATTTAGCAGACATTAATTACTTCCTCAGGAAACCCTCTGCATTTACCTACTTCTGTATAAAAAATCACCTTCAAACTTATTAGGTTAAAACAACCACTGTTTTTAATTGCTCCCAATTCAGTGGGTTAGCAATTGAACTTGAGTCGGCTGGGCACTACTTCTGCTGGTCTTCTCTGAAATCACTTGTGAGGATGCATTCCTATGGTGCCTTGAGACTTGAGCTTTATGATCTAAGATGGTCTCACTCTCATGCCTGGAAGTGGCACTGTCTATTGGCTTGGAAACCTTAGTTCTTCTCCATAAGCCTTACATCCTCCAGTAGGCTAGACCTCACCTCTTCAAATGGCCACTTCAGGACTGTGTTCCCAGAGGGCAAAAGTAGAAGCTATAAGGGTTTCTTGAGGCCTAGGCTTTGGACTTATAAAACCTCACTCCTTCCACATTCTATTGATCAAGACAAGACACAAGGCCAGTCCAGAATGCAGAGGTGAGGAAATTGTCTCTACTGTTAATAAGAGGAGCGGCCAAATCACACTGCAAAGGAGCTTGCATAGAACCATTTTGCAAACAAATCATGTAACCGCTTGCCCACTCAGTCTAGTTGGAACTTCTTTTATTTTTTAAAATTACCCATAATTTTTCTTTTAATAATTAGAATTTACACTTTCATAACATTTATAATTCCTTTTTCTCCTATATAGATTGGGAATTCTGATGACTAGTTTTCATAGGAAAATATATTTATATATTATTTGTAATATATTACATATATATAGTATGTCTTCACTTTTTCGCCTGATAGTCTCCAGAGAGATCAGATTTGTTTCAGGTATACATGTTGGATACAAACTTGTAGTAGCATTATATTTGTCTAATCAGTACATGGATTTTAAAATAGATGACTCAATAAATAAATGAATTCTTATTTAATAAATATATGTAATATTCCCCATTTTACATTGTATCATTTACTTATTTTTTAACATCTTTATTGGAGTATAATTGCTTTACAATGGTGTGTTAGTTTCTGCTGTATCACAAAGTGAATCAGCTATACGTATACATATATCCCCATATCCCCTACCTCTTGCATCTCCCTCCCATCCTCTCTATCCCACCCCTCTAGGTAGTCACAAAGCACCGAGCTGATCTCTAAAATGTATCATTTTAAAATGTATCACTAACTTTCATTTTTGTAGTTAACTAATATACTGAAATATTAATAAAATTTAGCTACAGCATATTAGGAAAAACAACAATCATTCAATCTCAATTTAAAAGAATTTTATTTATTGTTATTATTTGTTTGCTCTATGACAAGCCTTGGTAAATCAGTCCAATTCCTTGAAACTCATTTTATTTATTGATTAAATGCAAGTAGTAAGAGCTGGCATTCATGTTACAAGGCCAAATTAGGTTAATGTACATGGAAATGCTTTATAACATCCTTGATAAAGTTATAGACATTAGATATTTCATGGATAGAGTTTTAGTAATAAAAATATAAAAGTATTATATTTAAATATTTATCTGAGTTGAAACGTGTGCACTTTCATTTTTTTAACAAACATTTAACTCGAATGGGAAAAGCGCAAGGTCACAATGTCCCTGTTCCCAAAAGAGCTTCAATTTACTGAATGACTACTATTTTTCTATTTTGTTCTGCCTTTTTAAAAGTACTCTATTACAGTTCGAAAATGAAAACATCTTGGACACTCAGTGAAGCAGAGTACATTATGGCTGTTTTGAGCACATCTGGCAGCAAAAACATTAAAATCATATATAGCCACTGAATCAAACTGTGATAATCAGTTTACATGCAATTGCTTATTATATGTTATTTATGGATTCTTCTACTAAGAGGATGCACATTTCTGAGCTGTTTTGCTAAAAGTTATATCTGGTATAGATTGTGATATATTAAGTGGACATAGCCTGTATGATAACCAAATGAAAAACTGTACTCCTAATTTTCAGCCTATTTACTAAATAAATGTTGTACTGTGAAAGTGAAAGTAATGAAACTAGTTTTAACCACTATGTACTACACAACATAAAGAAATGAATGACTCACTGCTGTTATATCATGTCTTGGTGGAATGCGAAATTTTTTGATACATTTTAGATAGATGGGGATTATTTTTATCTTTGCATTTTTATATTTTAAAAAACTAAAATTATACTTAATCAAACTCTCAGTGATACCAGAAAGTCATTATTATTAGTATATTTATTGGATAAAATAGTGGATTGATGTTAATATAGAATATCTTTGATGTTTAACAATATTTTCGGTACTAGATTTATTAATCTTTTATCATTATAAATACAATGTGACTTTTAAAATGTACCATTTCCTGTATTTTTTGTGATTCAAAAACTTTCTGTGCAAATATTCAAATCTTAGAAAATTTACCCATACAAGAGATGCGTACAGGATGAATATTCCTTTGCTCCGGAGGGTTGTAGCATATGTTTATCGGCACACCTGGACTCTATCAATTAGATGCCAATAGCACTGCCCCCTTTAGTGTGACATCCACAAATGTCTCCAGATATTGTCAAATAGCTCTTGGGCTGTAAAGTCACCCCAGTTGAAAACCTCTGAGTTGGGTCATACACAGGGTCTTCTCTCTTTAATGTCTATAGAACTTCTCTCAGCAACTCTATTAAGGGACTGTGCATTTATATGAGTACTGCAACAGTACCATGAGTGTACTCTGACACATTAATTAAGTGAATTAAGCCTGTCACAAAAAGACAAATAATGTATAACTAAACTTATATGAGGTAACTGGAATTGTCAGCTCACAGACAGAATACAGAATGATGACTGCCCAGGACTGGAGTGGAGGGAGACGGGGAGTTATTATTTAACGGGTATATGGTATGGAATCTAAAAAAAAAAAAAAACATACTGATGAATCTAGGGGCAGTGCAAGAATAAGATGCAGATGTAGAGAACGGACTTGAGAACACGGTGGGGGAAGGCGAAGCTGGCACGAAGTGAGAGGGTGGCATTGACATATGTACATTACCAAATGTAAAATAGATAGCTAGTGGGAAGCAGCCGCATAGCACAGGGAGATCAGCTCCTTGCTTTGTGACCACCTGGAGGGGTGGGATAGGGAGGGTGGGAGGGAGACTCAAGAGGGAGGGAATACGAGGATATAAGTATACATATAGCTGATTCACATTGCTGCACAGCAGAAACGAATACAACATTGTAAAGCAATTATACTCCAATAAAGATATATATATATAAAATAATGGGTATATGGTTTCAATTTGGGAAGATAAAAAGTTTTAGAGATGGTTGTTAGTAGATTGTGCAACAAAGTGAATGTGTTTGCTATCACAGAACTGTACACTTAAAAATGGTTAAATCTGTAAATTTTATGTCACATTTTACCACACAAACACAAAATTATGATCAGAATACAGTGGGATTATATATTTATATTCACAAAAGATAATATTATCAAGTGTTCTAAATCCAGTAATACTCTTAATCAAACATAAAGGAGAAATACAAATATTTTAATGAAAAAAAAGTAAGAAAATCACCTCTGCATTATATCACTAAGCCATCAAGGATGGCTGAGAGGAGTTTGAATAAACTAAAACTTTATTTTCTGCTACTGCTGAAACAAATATATGTAAGTGGGTCACACTTTCTCAAGGCTTAAGTTATTGATAAATCCATTGAGCATTCTCCAATTGGCACATGAAATGTTTAAATGACAATTATTTATACAATTTTTTTTCTGTTTAGTCAGCCCTACTTAGCACAATTTTCAATCTACTCCTAGGATTTGTGTGGATAGTGACACAGCTTCACAATATCAAATGACACTTCTAATGGAAAGCAACTTAAGTTATTGCCTGGTTTGTATACTAAATACCATTATTAATCCTTTATTGAATTTGTGTACAGCTAGTCATTTTCTTTATACTATATTGGCAGAAAATTTCATTTTTTCTAGCACATATGATTTTTGCTTTGAGAAAGAAATAGGATTTTGCTTTACATGCAATTATTCACTATCACCATACTCAGTTATTCTTTGCAAAAAAACCAGAAGCTTTAATTCTAGAGTCTCATTCTGTGTTTTCAGATTTCATTTATGGTACATTGACTGTGAACAAAGTTTCATGTTATAATTTGTGATTCTTTTAACAGGACACTTTTTGCAACTTTTCAAAACAAATCCTGTTTGGAAATTATAAATTTTCTTTATTGATTTTCTCTAACAATATGGGTATGTTCCATAAACAATATTTCATCCTTAATTCATCTGTTAACATGAAAATTTGGTAGTCATTTAGATATTTTATATTTATTTTAGTTTTCTATAAAATGTCCATTTAAAAACTTTATATTTTAGACTTATTACATGATGTTCTTATTTGCTTTGAGTAATTTCTAAAATTGTGTGATTATCTAATCTCTGCTCGAGTGGAAGATTGACTTTTCATTGGAACAAGTTAAAAGTTATGTCATTTTTACCCTCAAAGGAACCACATATTGGAGATCTATTTTTTAATGAAATCAAGTTTCAAGGTGTCTCATGTTATATAGATAGAAAGTAAAGAGGCTAGGAATCTAACCCAGGCCCAGGCAGAAATGTTTAGTAATTTAAAAAATTATTTTTGGGGCTTCCCTGGTGGCGCAGTGGTTGAGAGCCCACCTGCCGATGCAGGGGACACGGGTTCGTGCCCCAGTCCGGGAAGATCCCACATGTCGCGGAGCGGCTGGGCCCGTGAGCCATGGCCACTGAGCCTGCGCGTCCGGAGCCTGTGCTCCACAATGGGAGAGGCCACAACAGTGAGAGTCCGCATACCACACACACACACAAAAAAATCATTTTTGTAGGCTTTTTTATTAGTCTTATGTGATACATATCAGAATAAGAATGAAACATTTAGAATTAAGGAAAGATTGCTACTCACTGATGTGACATTTTCAATGCATACTTATAACCATCTTCATACAAAAACAACAAACAAAAACGATCCCTCATGTTGCTATGTGGGGTGGAGGTTGGGATGCCACATGATGATAGGAGTGGACGTGATGAGAAGTGGTCTGGTCCGAGATATATTTTAGAGGTAGAACTAACAGGACTCGCTAATAGTCTGCAGGCGTGTAAAAATATCTATTAAAGTTCCTACTTTCAATTATTTTGGCTATATAACCAGAAGTGACATTGCTGGATCATACGGAAATTCTATTTTTAATTTTTTGAAGACATTTCGCACTGTTTTCCGTAACAGCTGCACCATTTTACATTCCCATCAATAGTGCACAGGGTTTCAATTTCCCCACATCCTTGCCAACACTTGTTATTTTCTGTTTTTTTTAAATTAAATAATAGCCATCCTGATGAATATGAAATGATACTTTATTGTGGTTTTGATATGCATTTCTGAAATGATTAGTGGTGTTGAGCATGTATTCATATGCTTGTTAGCCATGTGTATATCTTCACTGAAGAAATGTCTGTTCAAGTCCTTTGCCCTTTTTAAAATGGGCTATTAGTTTTTTTCATTGTTGAGTTGCAGGAGTGAGTTATGTATTCTGGATATTAGTCCCCTATTAGATATTTGACTTGCAAATATTTTCTCCCATTCAGTAGGCTGCCTTTTCACTCTGTTGAATGTTTCCTTTGATGCACAGAATTTCAAAAATTTGATGCACTCCCATTTTCTATTTTTGCTTTTATTGCCTGTGCTTTTGATGTCATACCCAAGAAATCAAAGCCAAATCCAATGTAATGAAGCTTTTCCCCTATATTGTCTTCTAGAAATGTTATAGTTTTAAGTATTTCATTTTGAGTTAATTTTTATATATGGTGTAAGATAACGGTCCAACCTCATTCTTTTGCATGTGTCTACACAGTTTTCCCAATACCAGTTGCGGGGGATGAAAATGCTGAAGGCCAGCCTCTCCCTGAGAAATTCTGTAACTCTTGACTGAAGCTGAGGGGAGAGGAAGACACATCTTCCTGGCCATACCTACCAGAATGAGTAAGAGTTAGTCTATCCAGAACCATCCTTATTTGTTCATATAAGAGATACTACTCATTAAAACCTTCATTGTTCACTTACTTCTGGTAGAAATATTTTTACAATATTAATTGGAGAAATAGCGGTAAAATTTTTTAGTGTACACTACATTATCACGTTAATAATAATAATAATTTAAAATAACAGTAGAAAATGCTTATATAGTGCTTACAACATGGAAGATATATCTCTGTAACTCCCAATTTATTAACACATTGTATCCTTTTAACACTTGTATGATATAGGAATGGTTACTATCCTTATATTATATTAAAAAGTAATGAGGTAGGAGAATGTAAGTAATTTACTCACAGCCATGCAAATCCTAGGTCAGACAGGAATTTTGTACATGCAATCTGTCTCCAGAGCCGGTGATGTTAACCACCACAAAGTTACTTCCGTAATAATGAACATTTAATGAGCACTTACTCTATCCTCAGTACTGTTCTAGGCACTTTACTTTGTATTACCTTACTGAACTTTCACAACATTTTTAAAAGCTAGATAATGTTATTGTCTTCAAATATAGAGGAGAAAAATCATCTGGAAGCTTGAAATATGATTAGTACACAGTATACAATTTTATTCACCAAAGCTGATGAACATTAACTATAATTTTGTGTCACTGTTATTGTACTAGGTGAAACCACCATGCTCTGGGACGAATTTTCGTATCTTAAAGGCTTGAGAGAAGACTGAAGTAAACAAAGAAGGGATTTGCCCCAGATAAGCCTAGACAAGTAATTGTGATCTAGAAGATATAGGGCTTTATAACAGAAGCCTTTATTTTGGAGCAAATAAGATGGTAAGCAGCAGGTATTGGTGACACAGTCTGATTTCTCTCTCCACTTCCCAACAAATAAATAATAAAAGCAAAAAATAAAAAAGCACCATGACTGTATCATGACGAACAATTGTGGCACCCACTATACATGTATGCAGATCAATTAGATCATTATTACAATACCCAAGATAGGGTATGATAGAAATGTAAGCCAATATTTTTTTCAAAGGGACACAGAGGAGTGACTGATTCAAGAAAAAAATCAAGTTAGTATGTTTTAGTGAAGAACTGGATTTGGAGGTATGTAGGATGAGGGAGAACAAAGTGTGAAGGACTGTGACTTCTAAAAAACACGATAAGTGATTTTTCCATTCCTGAGAGAGAAAACAGTAGAAGGGGTGCTTTTTGAAGAGAAAATCAGAAAATCATTCAAAGTACTTGGTACACACTACACATTGAGAGAAATTAATTCTTTTTCATAATTTCATATAAGTTTTTCCTATGATTGAAAGAAGAGAAAACAGGTACTTCTTAAAGTCTTAAAAGAAATTCTAACATATAACAGGGAGAACCGATTTCATAGGTTGTTTCACAAAATATATTGTAAAGAAGATTTATACTGCCTAAATATTTTATATTATTCTTTGGAACTCTTTGTTTCATAAACAAAATATCTTATGACAACAAAAACATTTCCTGCTTATCAGTGTTCCATTTCATGATTTCTGTTGTATTATGGCTTACATATGAGGTATGACATATTTTATTCAGAGTCATTCTTCACATTTCCAAAATTTATCCCTTGCAAAGCATTTCATCAAAATATATCTATTTTCGTTTACAATTCTTTTTCAACCTTGAAATATATGTTTTACTTTAGAGCTTAGGTAATCTCCATTCTAGACATATTTGATATTGTGTGTTGTTACTATCATATGTAAACTCAGACATCTATTTGATTTTCAGATATTGTTTCATAAATTAGTACCTATTTGACTGGTACATTATGTCCTCAATGCTCACTTATTTATTTATTTTTATTATTCCCTAAAGTATTTTGTTAAATGTCAATGTTTTATAATTAAGTTTCTGTTTTTTTTTTTTAAAACAGAGACAGAGAAATGAATGAGACTGAGAACAATAGTGAGAGAGAAAGAGATAATTTATTGCATCAGTAAGCAAATAATCTTGAATATATTTCAAAGCAAAGTATATATGTGTGTGTGTGTGTGTGTGTGTATATATATATATATATATATATATATATATATATATATATAAAACTTACAAGAACTTTTCATTAGCAGAATTCCTATTGCATTAGCAAAATCATTTCAGCCACTCCATGGTGATATTACTACAAGGCTTGCAGTATTATCTTTAAATATATTCATCCACTTTGACAGATCATTTTTATTACTTACAATGTATAACTAAAATGTGTTAATACTACTGCTAATCATCAATCAATGGGAACAAAAGCCAGTGGAAAAATATATCTTCCTGTCAGGTACTCAAGTGTACACTTCTGAGAAGAAGTTTCCATCTACCTTGAGTGGTCTCAGGTAGGAACTGGTCTCACTTGATTGATCCCCAGTTTTCCAGTGACCCTGACAACATGCTCAATAACACAACTAATATTAACTTTTTCTCATTCCTTCATTCTCACAAGTCCCTCATTCCTCTTCTCTGGAGTGTGTACAAGCCCTTATCTCAGGCTCTAGTTTTGGGGGAATCCCAGGCTAAAACTATAACCTTGGGTGAGTATTTGCTGCATTGAAACTAAGCTAATCAGGAATCAGTTGTGATAAGAAGGTGTGAAGTTTCAGTAGAAAATGCTATATGATGCCAAGGTCCAGGCTTCACCCTTGGAGAGATACACTAGTGTGGATACAGGTAAGCCAAGGTTGCTGTGGCCCATAAGTACATGCAACACTAGGACATTGGCAAAAGTGACCAATCTTCTATGGAGTCATCTTTTAATATCTACACCAAAGCAAATAGACAGCAAAACCCTTCAAAAATGGCCTCCCTCTTAGTTTTCTTTAGTACAAACGGGAACATTTTACAAATTTCTCTGGAATTCTATGTGGTATAGGGTTCCTCTAATGTCTCACTTTAAGAATTAACCTTTCTCTTTCCTGGATATGTATGTCTTAGGCTAAACAAGGCCCAAGAGCCATAGTATTAATAAAAACAAACAAGACAACCAACAAGAGTACTAATACTTCCCCAGTTAGTTTCATTTCAAATGACCACCTAATCTAGTAGTTGTAAAGGAAAACAGTTCCAGAAAGTTCCAAAAAGCAAAACTTGAATTTTCTGCATGCCAACAACTATTTTTTTTAAAATAAATTAATCTATTTTTGGCTGCGTTGGGTCTTCATTGCTGCGTGTGGGCTTTTTCTTGTTGCGGCGAGTGGGGGCTACTCTTTGTTGAGGTGCGTGTGCTTCTTATTATGGTGGCTTCTCTTGTTTCAGAGCACATGCTCTAAGTGCATGGGCTTCAGTAGTTGTGGCTCACGGGTTCTAGAGTGCAGGCTCAGTAGTTGTGGCGCACGGGCTTAGTTGCTCCGCGGCATGTGGGATCTTCCTGGACCAGGGCTTGAACCTGTGTCCCCTGCATTGGCAGGAGGATTCTTAACCACTGCGCCACCAGGAAAGTCCTGGCCAAAAACTATTTACACAGCATTTACATTGTATTAGGTGCCATAAGTAATCTAGAGATCATTTAAAGTGTATAGGAGAATGTATGTAGGTTATACGTAAATACCACGCCATATTATATAAGGGACTTGAGCATCCACAAATTTTGGTATCTTTGGGGAGATCCTGGAATCTATCCCCTATGGATATCAAGGGATGACTGCATCATATTTTTTGTTTTGGTTTGTTTGTTTTCGGTACGCGGGCTTCTCACTGTTGCGGCCTCTCCCATTGCGGAGCACAGGCTCCAGACGCGCAGTCTCAGCGGCCATGGCTCATGGGCCCAGTCGCTCCGCGGCATGTGAGATCTTCCCGGACTGGGGCACGAACCCGTGTCCCCTGCATCGGCAGGCGGACCCTCAACCACTGCGCCACCTGGGAAGCCCTGCATCATATTTTTATAAAATTTAAAGTAAAAATATTTATATCACTATTTTTAATATTATGGATTAATCTAGAGATTTAATAGATCTTAAACTATTGATAAACAACTAATAAAAATTTCAGAGAACTTTTCAGAGAAATTTTAATAAATTTTTATTCCTTTGTATAGCTCTAAATGGTGCAAATTTAGAATTCTTTAGTGAGTTTTTTATATCTTAGTATTTTAAATCAAATGCTAAAGTTTATTTTCATTAACTAATTAAACTACATTTATTAATCATCTTAAAAATTATGGTGGTAAGGAATTGGAGTCAATTCATTTATTTTGTATATACTAAATCATCACATGCCCTGCAAACTCTTTTCGGTTTTCTTCTGAACATTCAATCTAATTCTGAAGTCATTATAACACAAGCTGACTTAATATCAAAACTAAAATATATATGTGAATATATATGTATCTGAGAAGTACTCTCTGCCTGTGTTAAATGGTGTGTAAAATACCTTTATGTAATTATTCCTTTTATTTTTTGTTTCAGAGATTTCATTGGAAATGTATATGCATTATACTCATACACAGTAAAAAAAAATCATTCTTTTTATGAACTAAGACAAAAATTTACTAGAATTTTACATTATAAGCAAGGATATTATGTAATAATAGAAGTTCTTTACTAATACTATTTGAATTACTTTATGTTCAATTTAAGAAAATAAAAATATTAATACAGATTATATAATTGAGATTTACTCATAATTTGAGTTAATAGAATGTATATATATATATACTCCATTTTATTTATTCTCTAATCATTCTTCTTGCTTTTCATGTCTATTTTATGAAGACTTTTTAATGGAGTTCAATTAAAAAACTGAACACGTGCCATGACAATGCATGCTGTAAGACTGTGCTTTCTTATTTAAAGCAACATGTTTACTGAGATTTAGCCTTGGCTTTTCTTAAGGAGAAAGAAAATAATTCGTGTATTACTAACTATATTCTTGTCAGTAGAAAGCAACTGTATTTTATTCAGTTTCCTAAGGATATTTGATACATAAAGATACATTTTATTTTTTTTTTAGAACAGATATCACACCTAGGGCATAGTGATGGTAGCCATACCAACAACAACAACCCTCAGCCCTAGTCAAATTTCTACCTAGATTATCTCAAAAGCCCACAATAAAGTCCTATCAGAAGGAAAGCCATGCCCATTGTGGGGCATAATAGCTTTTGATGTCATCACTACTATCCTGAAGAGGATATCTGGATTCAAGAAAATTGCAAGGCATATGAAAAGGCAAGGAAAGACCCACTCTGAAAAGACAAGGGAATCATTAGAACCATACTTAATTATGACAAAGATAAAGGAACTGTCCAACAAAAAATATAAAACAACTATTATTAGTAATGTGTTAGTAGGTCTACGTCTTTATCCCTGTCTTGCCCCTAGGATCTTCATGACCATTTTTTTTTTTTTTTTTAGATTCCATATATATGTGTTAGCATACGGTATTTGTTTTTCTCTTTCTGACTTACTTCACTCTGTATGACAGACTCTAGGTCCATCCACCTCACTACAAATAACTCAATTTTGTTTCTTTTTATGGCTGAGTAATATTCCATAGTATATATGTGCCACATCTTCTTTATCCATTCATCTGTCGATGGACACTTAGGTTGCTTCCATATCCTGGCTATTGTAAACAGAGCTGCAATGAACATTGTGGTACATGACTCTTTTTGAATTACGGTTTTCTCAGGGTATATGCCCAGTAGTGGGATTGCTGGGTCGTATGGTAGTCCTATTTTTAGTTTTTTAAGGAACCTCCATACTGTTCTCCAGAGTGGCCATATCAATTTACATTCCTACCAACAGTGCAAGAGGGTTCCCTTTTCTCCACACCCTCTCCAGCATTTATTGTTTGTAGATTTTTTGATGATGGCCATTCTGACTGGTGTGAGGTGATATCTCATTGTAGTTTTGATTTTCGTTTCTCTAATGATTAACGATGTTGAGCATTCTTTCATGTGTTTGTTGGCAATCTGTATATCTTCTTTGGAGAAATGTCTATTTAGGTCTTCTGCCCATTTTTGGATTGGGTTGTTTCTTTTTTTGATATTGAGCTACTAGAGAATGGACTTGAGGACACGGGGAGGGGGAAGGGTAAGCTGGGACAAAGTAAGAGAGTGGCATGGACTTATATATACTACCAAATGTAAAATAGATAGCTAGTGGGAAGCAGCTGCATAGCACAGGGAGATCAGTTCGGTGCTTTGTGACCACCTAGAGGGGTGGGATAGGGAGGGTGTGAGGGAGGGAGACACAAGAGGGAAGAGATATGGGGATATATGTATATATATAGCTGATTCACTTTTTTATAAAGCAGAAACGAACACACCATTGTAAAGCAATTATACTCCAATAAAGATGTTAAAAAAATGTGTTAATGCTCTATCGTAAAAGGTGATCAATATGAAAATTCAAATGGGCCATTTAACCAGAGAAATAAAAATTACAGGAAAGACTAAAATGGAAATGCTAGAAATAATAACCAGAGTAAAGAGACATGAGAGGTGCTTTGGATGTGCTCATCTATACTCTAAACACTGTTGACAAAAGATTCAGTGAACTTGAAGATCGGTCAATAGAAATTGTGCAAACAGAAACACAAGGAGAAAAGTGAGTGAAAAAGTACCAAAAGACACTATCCAAAAGTCATGGGACATTGTCAACCCATCTAATATATGTGTAATTTGAATCTCAGAAGTGTGGGGGAGAGAAAGAGAGAGAGAGAGAGAGAGAGAGAGAGAGAGAAGGGAATAGAAGAGATATATGAAGAAACAACAGCTACAAACTTCTTAAAATTAATTACACACATCAAACCACAAATCCAAGATCATAGAAAACTAATGAAATGAATATACAAACTAGCACATCCATGCAATTGAATGATTGAATGAATAAATAAATAAATAAAACGTCATAATAGCTAAACTGAATGAGCCCAAAATATGAATCCATACCTGTATAAATAAAAACTGGATAAATAAATACATGGAGAAGTAGCAACTCTTTCTTACAGAAGAATTTTGCCTCTTAGATATAGATGAAAACAGAAAACCTCCTTTAGAATAACTTAAGAAAAACTGTTGCAGGCAAGATCCACTGGTGGATGATAAATTTAGGGATGAACGTGTAAGCAGAAATAGAGTATTTGCATAATCTCAAAATCTCTCTCCAAAACACTTAATAAGTTCCAAGGAAAACAGTAAGTTTATATCACGGCAGATACCACCTTAAACAAATTATTGAGATTAATATCACCAGTAACATATATAGACATAATGTAGCCCCTGATAGGACACAATAATGAAACACAACCTTCCTGCTATCTTTCTTAAATTATACATAGCCTCAATTTAATAATAAGAAAGTAATGAGACAAATTCAAATTGAGGGACATTCTATATAATAACTGGCCCATATATTTCAAAAGTTTCAAGGTTGTGTAAGACAAGAGAAGACTGAAAGCTGTCAAGACTGGAGGAGGTTAAGGAAGTGTGACACTAAATGCAATGTGGGATTCTGGGTTGGATCTTGGCCAGAAAAGATTATTAATGGAAAAAAACCTGGCAAAATATGAATAAATTCTCTAGTTTAGTTTATGGCATTATACCAAAGGTAATTTCTTAATTTTGATAATTGATCTACAGATAGGCAAGATACTAACATAAAGGGAGTTGGGTTAAAGTTTTGTGAAAACTCCTTGTATATTTTTACAACTCTCTGTAAGTCTAAAATTATCTCAATATAAAAAGTTTAATGTATATTTTTATATTAGTCAAAAATATATACATTTCACTAAGTAAATAGAACACTATATGAACAATGAGTCAAACAAATAATGACAACATCAACAATAATGAAATTTAACACAAACTTAAATAACAGATTTTGGTAAATAATTGGTGTTCAAGAAATGGAAAAAAAAGAAAAACACTTATAATCATGATTAAATATACTAAGCTTTGACTCGGCCAGACATGAAACTATCTCCTTAAAATAAGTTTTTCTCCCTTAAAAGGAAAAAGCTTAATTTGGATAAGTAGATAACATTTATTTGAGGATGATGCTATTTGGTGATAACTCCATATGAGACACAATTTCAAGTATTAAAAAAGACAGATAGTAAAAGGTATTCAGAGGAATAAAAATCTTAATGCTGATCCACAGGTAGAGATATATCACTTGTAAGAATCAAAAATTAAGGGAGTCAGAACAAAAAATATATAAAACTATAACTGCAGAGATGAAAATCTATGTACCTAGCTAAAGAAAAGGTGGGAGAATACTTTTATTATATAGGAAAACAGATATATTTACTTTTATAATTCAAGAATTAGAAAAGTGAATGTGTGGGTAACCATCAAGATAAACTAGGATGCTAAATCAACATTTCAAATTCATTGTAATGTGAATACTAAGTATCAACTTGTTTCACTGTTCCCAGAAAACAGATTATTGCCACTTGCTTACAAACACTGATGGATCTGTTTCAGTGTTCAACAAACACTTGGAGTTCAGTTCAGTGCACTGTGTAATGTGAGAAGTTAGAAAGCATGACTTGTCATAATTTAACAGAGATTTACAAGAAAAAATGTTTAGTGTATTTAGAGATATTTTATCAGAATTGATTTTTAAAAATGGACCTGCTCAGAAATGGACAATGTCTCTTATACTGAGCTAACAGGTGAACTGTGCTTGTTTATACTACAGCTGTTTGTCAGTATCTGGAAATAAAATATTAGATATGCAAACTGCCTAGAAATAAAGTGAATCTACATGAAACTTAAACTGGAAATAATGTGGCGCAATTTCAGATTTTTATTTTCTTTTGTGGAAAAACTACAAGCAGAAAATAAATCTAATTAAAATGAGGGAAAATGTATAGCTGCCCCAGTAAATCTTTCTACACATTTTGGAATAACAAATAAATGATACTGGATTTATCTCATGACAATATCAAAAGCCAATCTGGAAATATGTCCTCGAAATGAAACAAGGGCACCTGAATGAGGGGAAAAATTAAGAGTATAATGTTTCTGTGTCAAGTATTGCCTGGCTTTTCTTCTATTGCTTTTGTACGTCAGCGCGTTTTTAAAAAAATGGGGAAAAGAGATCAATTGGAATGAGTCATTAGTTCTTTAAATGAATCATCGCAAATTTCATTCATTAAAATATTCCCAACATTTCAAACACCAGACACTTTGAAGACAGTCAGTAACTATGAATCGAATGGTCAGTTTCCCTTTTTGACTAGATTTATATTAACTCTTCTTGCATATTAAAATATTGTTTCTAAATTATCTACCCCAAACTTCAGGGTTGACGGTACTCAAGCCTTCCTATTCCTGATACTAGTTTATCTTTGCTTTCCTTAACTCCCTTTGTTAGAGTTCTAATTGGGGGAAACATGCTTTAAGAGGCTAATGCAAAGAAGAAATATATAAAAAAATATAGGAGCAAGAGGGAGGAGATATGCGGATATATGTATACATATAGCTGATTCACTTTGTTTCAAAGCAGAAACTAACACACCATTGTAAAGCAATTATACTCCAATAAAGATGTTAAAAAATATATAGGAAATATAGAGAACTGATGGTGTTTGGTAAAGATTTTAAAAATCACTGATTTTTAAGATGTAATACTAATAGCTGTGCAGTCATAATTAAACAGAAGTAGGATATTATCTACTATTTATGCAAATATTCTATAAGCAGCACTAACAAGAATTTCACTATTTTCTAATATTTGCATTCTAAATTTGAAAACTGTTCATGGTTTACGATTAGGTGACACCAGTATATGCAATATTAGTCACACAAAGAAGAGAGGCTGTCTTTGAGGGGGTGGAGTTGAAGGAGGGTGGAATGCATCCACCATGTTGAAATTAACAATCAATGATTCATGCCTTAAGCCCCAGAGAATGGTGTTAGCTCAGACTTTGCAGGTAGGGAAAGCAAACCTGTTCCCAGAATAGGTATCCATCCCCTTCAAAGATGAGAGAGGCTCACTATGGTCAATTTTTCAAGTGGCCTTTTGGTCTCTTTTTAGGGATAGTGCCATATTAGGGTCTGACCAGTTAATCATTCAGAGGCAGCAGCAGCAGCTAGGTCAGATATTCTGGAGTCCAAGCCTTTGGGTCCAAATGTAGGCTCCAACCTTGCCATTCTGTTTATGTAAGAAATGAGCCAGTTTTGGCTTAACTGATATCAAAGCCTGGTTAAAATCTACTGGCAGAGCAATTGAGCTGCAACCTTGTGCCATGAACAATCTGGGCTTCACCTATGAACAGGGATGGCATCCTTTTCACCCACCAGGAAGGGAGTGGACATGTCCCAAATCCCCACTTCACCACTGATTTTCTTAGAACATCCTTTGTACCACTTGTTTTAGTTGGGTAATACGAGAAACAGGTATCAAGATGGCATTAGACACTGAAGAGGTACAAGAGATTTACTGGGGTAAATGCCTCTGAAGGAAAAGAAGAGGGGGCTTAAGGAGGTTGGGAGAGCCATGAGACTACAATGAAGATCTGATCTTTGTGAAGGAGAGGGAAAAAGGAAAGGAAGCATTTAGACTACAAAATTGATAAATCTTGGGGCAGGCCACCCCAAAATATGCTAAGGTGGCATATTGATTATTTTTTTTTAACATCTTTATTAGAGTAAAATTGCTTTACACTTGTTAGTTTCTGCTATATAACAAAGTGAATCAGCTATACATATACATACATCCCCGTATCTCCTCCCTCTTGCGTCTCCCTCCCACCCTCCCTATCCCACCCCTCTAGGTGGACACAAAGCACAGAGCTGATCTCCCTGTGCTATGCGGCTGCTTCCCACTAGCTATCTATTTTACATTTGGTAGTGTGTATATGTCCATGCCACTCTCTCACTTCATCCCAGTTTACCCTTCCCCCTCCCTGTGTCCTCAAGTCCATTCTCTATGTCTGCGTCTTTATTCCTGTCCTGCCCCTAGGTTCATCAGAACCTTTTTTTTTTTTTTTAGATTCCATATATATGTGTTAGCATATGGTATTTATTTTTCTTTTTCTGACTTACTTCACTCTGTATGACAGTCTTTAGGTCCATCCACCTCGCTACAAATAACTCAATTTCATTTCTTTTTATGTCTGAGTAATAGCCAGGACGTGGAAGCAACCTAAGTGTCCATCGACAGATGAATGGATAAAGAAGTGGCACATACATACAATGGAATATTACTCAGCCATATTGATTACTGTGAATTAAAGTTACTTGAGAAAAAGCTGGTACAAGACCCCCCTCTGTTCTCTTTGAAAGCAGGAAACAAAGCTCCAATGGGAAAGTGTCCTCCCTATGCTGGCAAGATGGATGGCATCCTTATCATCAGCAAGAGGGAATTCAAGGCCAAGAAAGCTGTATAGACACATTTTGTTACTTCTTCATTAATTTGCTACCCCAAGAAAAACCCCTTTGTTTTGTCAAATCTTCACAAACAATTGATTCTTTGTCTAAAAAGACATATAAACAGCCTGCTTTAGTCACTTCTTAGGTTCTATACCTATGGGGTCTCTGAATGTACGAAGTTAAATTTATTTATTTTTCTCCTGTTAATCTGTCAAATTATGAGATCAGCTAAAAGAACCTAAATGCATAGAGGAAAAATTTTCCTCCCCTACACAATGCAATATGAAGAAAATTTGGCAAGGCTTATATAGGGAGTCCTCGAGCAAAAATCACCTAACAGAGGAAGCCCACATCTCACAGGAATAGACATACGATACCATCCCACTGTGCTTGGTCACTGGTTGGAACAAGCATGGGAAGCATGTTCTAAGCACCACCACAGTGAAGAATTCACATTATGGCAGCAGGGCCCATTGATCCATATTTCTCCTCACAGTAGGATACATGAGACTACTGTGGACTAGCTCATTTGAAGCCACCAGAACTGATGATGGCAAACAGAAGCAACAAAAGACAGAAAAAAAAAATATGTTAGGAAGTATAAGAATCTTCAAAGCAAAAAGGACTTATAAGGTCAAGATCCCAGAGAGAAAGGAAGCAAAGAGGGGAGTACAAACTTCGATTCTGATTCTGCCCTCAGGGTACCTCCTAATATAAAGCGGCTCTTTCATTCTCAGTGCACCTGAGAAAAAGCAGCTGTTACAAGTTTAAGAGGTGGAACAAAAGTGACAAATCTGGTGCGTGGGGGATTTTGAATATCAGTGCCTGCCAAGAGATGTTTGTAAAATAGAAAACCAGTGGTAAAAAAGGGATATTTTGAACAACTGCATGCCAAAAAGTTTGAAAATGTAGATGATATGGACAATCCTTGAAATAACACATGTACTTATCTTTCCAAAACTGACACAAGTAGAAACTGAAAATCTGTATTCTCCTAAATATATATAATATATTTCATCCTTAATTTAAAACTTTCCCACAAATTTCAGGACCAGATGTCTTTCACTGGTGAAATTTTCCCTATGATCTGGTTTATGGGAAAAGACACTTTGAACTTTAAAATCCAGAGACATCTGTGCCTACTCCAAAAGAAACAGCTCTGTTTTAGAACAATATACACCTGTATGTTTAAGAATTCTGATTACTGATTACAGAGGCTCTGTATCTCAGGAAAAATAATAAACAAATATAACACTTCAAAGGGCCATATACTCCGTGCCAGACACTTATGAAATAACAATAAGAGTATTATAATATGTAAGGAATCTACCTAAATTCAATTAAAAAATAGACATCATGCACATATCTGTATCAATTAAAGAAACTGAACCTATAGTTAAAATCTTTCCTGTAAATAAAACTGCAGACCCAGATGACTTCAACAGTGAATTCTACCATTTAATGAAGAAATAATACCAGTTCTCCAAAAATTCTTCCAGAAAATAGATGGGGTAGAACTATTTCCCAAATATTTTTACAAAAGCAGTAATATTCTGATATTACACTGGCAGAGGAACATATCATGAGCAGAAAGACCTCATCAGGAAAAATAAAGAAACAAAAACTACAGCAAAATATTCCTGGTGGTCATAATATGAATTAAAATATGGTTTTATCCAAACAATAATCTAAATCTGTAATGTCCAAAATCTGGAATAAACAAATGTCTAACACAAAAGAATGAACTACTGATACATGCAACAACATGGATGAATCTCAAAAGCATTAAGATATGTGAAATAATATAGATACGAAAGACTGCAAATGGATTGACTGTATTTTTATGACATTCTAAGAAAGGCAAAGTCTATGAAGTAAGATCAGATGTGAAAGGACAGACTTGGAAGGGGAGACATGACTGCAAAGAAGCAGGAGTGGACATTTTAACTTGACAAAAATGGTCCAATTATAGTGATGTAAAATTATAGTGATGGTTGCATGACTATATATATTTTTCAAAACTTTTTAAATTATACAAATATAATTGATACATTTTGCATGTTTTTACATCTAAAATAAATATATTTTTAAAGCATATGCCTTTAAGAGTTTGCTTGAACAAACTTTTAATTTTATATATAATATGACTTGGGAAAACATAAATCTAAGCATTCTAAATTAAAAATAGCATCATAGATCAGGCTACTTAATACAGCTAGGTTAGCAGTTTCTCCATTTCTCCAGACCCAGTGTATACTAGCCTGACATTCTAAAACCTACTCAAAATAGTTTTTTGGAACATAGTGGAGGGCTTTTTTATTTCATTCGTAGAAGAAATATGGTTCTAAGCTAAAGAAATAATGCTGAACATTTAGTCTAAGGAATGAAACAAGGGATTTTCCAGGAGACCATATCAAAGGATAGGAAAAGCTGATACAACTTAAATGGGCGAACTAAGTGAGTTTGAACATTATAGCTTCTCTCTCTCTCTCTCTCTCTCTCTATATATATATATATATATAGCCTCTATATATGTGTATGTGTGTGTATATATATAGCCTCTCTCTATATATATATCATGAATGTAATATAATCAAATCTTTTTGTAATTTTCCTGAAAGCAAGTTAGTTAATTTATGCTGACAGAATGTCAAAACAAAGTCTGTAGTAAACAGATACAATTCTCACTGTGCTTTGGTATTCTTCCACATTTTATCATTTCAAATATGTTTTTTAACATTCTAATTATAAGACATTTTTTTAAAAAACTACTGAAATTAGAATTTCCTATGTGGAAGAACAGTGTGGATTTGACAAGAAGAAAACTATGAACTCTGAGCTGAAGCTCATTATGTATTTGGATTTCTGTTCCCAATGCAAGTGGTAAATTTCTTCTGCCTTTCTCACATAACAATTAGTGTTGTTATTTGCTGCTTTATCATAATGCTATGTACATCAATTATCATCCAAACCATCTAAAACTGCAAAATGAATGACTGTAGTATACTGTAATTTATTGATTAAAATTTTCATTTTGTGTGTCCTACTGCTGAATATAGGATGAATTCATCCTACTTATGATATTTATCCTACTGGTGAATGCAGTCCTTTGCTCCACTGAGATGTCAAATCCTGCAGGGTATCATGTTGAGCTGGAAAAACCTAAGAATAGAGATGATTTGAGTGAATGTAGCATTGTAATTCTTGCACATTCTTCTTTGCCAATACCGTGCATGAGGATTTAGAGTTAACAAAATAAAGAAAAACCATTTGTCAGTTTAAAAAGAATAAGATGGAATGTACTGTTAATATCATGCTGACATGATAAAAAGCCCTCAGTCAAAGATCTAAACACTAGGAAACCTAAAAGTTATATATAGTGTTCTTTAAATGTGCATTTTTGGAGAGATATATATAAAAAATATAATCTTCAAAAATCAAACAACCCATATGCTAAGTGAATGAAGAATAATGCTGATAATATACTTGTGCAAAGGATTTAACTGGTTAAAGAGAGCAGACAAAAAGAAATATGAGCATTGTATAGGACTATGTATGAGTTAAGTACAACAAAAATTTACTAGTGCAAGCAGCATGGAATCCTCTTCTTCTGTTTTGCTCCCATTATAATAATAAGGATACAGTTGGGTTTTAGAATCCAATTTTTTTGCTGATGAATGTAGAAAGGCAGTATCAAAATACTGATACACAATGAAGTGGACCAGCATTAAGAAGGAGAAGGAGAAGGAGAAAAAGAAGGAAAAGAAGAGAAGGAAGAGAAGGAGGAGGATGAAGAAGAAGGAGAAAAAGAAAGAAAAATCACCATAGGCATCCTATGTTAAGATTATTGGGCATTTGCTACAGACCTGTGCAAGAAATGCTGGTAATACACAGGTCTGTTGATCTTACTTATGAATGAGAAAATAAAATGCTTTTATTTGTTCTATATTTCTCTTCCTCTTTCTCTTTCTATCTCTCTCTTTCTATATGCTCCCCCTCTTCTTACAAACCCTTATTATCACACGATGGCTGCAAAAATGCCAGGCATCATGCCCTCACAATGTAATGTCTAAATGTTGAAAGGGGCATTTTGAAAATTCTCTTTTAAATGTCAAATGTTATTCATAGAGCATGTTGGAAGGTTATTTTATCCTAGATTCTAAAAGCTTTTGAATGTCAAGTGTTTTGCTTTCAGAATATGAGCTAAGTAAGTATTCACACATTTCAAAGAACTGAGATATCCACAATACTAGAACAACAAAGTAGTAGTCATCATGAAAAATTTTTTTTTAAATCATTGGTAGGGTTTCAGAAGGTGAATCATACAGAAAATATGTTCTATATCATTTTCAGTACAAGAGGAGAAATAACTGTAAACTAGTTTTCTCCAAATTTAAGCTTTAATAAATATACGACCCATTAAACACGCCTGGAAAAATACTTCATTGCCAGTGAAGCTTGAGAAATATAATTCATATCCACTTATTTAGAATTCCTGGCAGCCGTGCTATAGAAAACATTTTAATGTTTTCAACCCACAGAAATAGTATATTTGTGTATGTGATAATTGTTAACAAAATATTCCTTCAATTTATAAAATAATAATCTTTAAGAATAAAATTTCTACCAAACTTTGAATTAAATATGAAATTGTCTTATGATGATGATGATTCACTAAATATTGCATGTTTTCCACCCTCATTACATATTTGGTGACAGTCATAACTAGATTGACGATAATATATTAACAAATGGTCTAAACCTAACTGTCCATTGACAGATGATGGATAAAGTAGATGTTGTACATATATACAATGGAATATTTCTCACCATTAAAAAGAATGAAATAATGCCATTGGCAGCAACATGGATGGACCTGGAGATTATCATACTAAATGAAATAAGTCACAGAGAAAGACAAATATCATATGACATCACTTATACGCAGAATCTAAAACAATGATACAAATGAACTTATTTACAAAACAGAAACAGACTTACAGACTTACAGGAATATTTTGCTGTAGTTTTTGTTTCTTTATTTTTCCTGATGAGGTCTTTCTGCTCATGATATGTTCCTCTACCAGTGTAATATCAGAATATTACTGCTTTTGTAAAAATATTTGGGAAATAGTTCTACCCCATCTATTTTCTGGAAGAATTTTTGAAGAACTGGTATTATTTCTTCATTAAATGGTAGAATTCACTGTTGAAGTCATCTGGGTCTGCAGTTTTATTTACAGGAAATCTTTCCTTACATCATAGGTTACCTACAATCCCTTTCCCTAAAAATACCCCTATAATCCACACACATTGCCATTTATTGCTATAAATTCCCATAATGCACAGTGTTTCATTAACTGATTAAGTGAAGTTATTTTCTTTTATTTCAATATTTTGATTATCAAATATTATGGTAGAATTTGAGGTGGTGAAGAAAGCAGTTCTTTGCCTCACAGAGTAATGAAGGAGACAAGATTTTCTACACAAAAGTAGACTGGATTTTAAAGTCAGGGACCAGATGGTAGGAGAGACATTAAATACCTTCTTACCTATTTAATATGGTATCTCTTTCATAGAGTAAAGCCTGGGTATGCCAAAAGCAAATGCCTAGGTTGACTTTACCTCCATCCCATTCCATCTGCTTTTTAATTAGTGTCAATCCCATCTAGATTTTGGTATTAATTGCTTATGAGTATTGGCTTCTAATGCTATTGAGAGTGTTGGCCTTCTTCTGTATCTGCATATATTTTTTTTAATGATAAGTCAGTAGTGGATGAATTAGTTAAATTCCATTTTAAACCTGAGAAGGATGCCTGTTAGATTTTAAAGGTTGGATAATAAATTATTCAATGAAGTAGTACAAATTATTAATTAAAAATCCATGTGAGATAAAGGTAACTTCGTTTATTCTTCCAACTAACAGTTTAAGTGCCTACCATATGCCGGGCATGTTTTGATTTTTATGGTGGACCAAAAACACATGTTTTTAGCTTCATGACATTTAATATTTATGGGGAAGCAGATAAAATATAATCACACGAAAGGAAAAATTTAACTCTGGTTAGTACAATAAAAAGTGTGGTCGGGGTTTCCCTGGTGGCTCAGTGGTTGAGAGTCTGCCTGCCGATGCAGGGGACACGGGTTCGTGCCCCGGTCCGGGAGGATCCCACATGCCGCGGAGCGGCTGGGCCCGTGAGCCTGCGCGTCCGGAGCCTGTGCTCCACAAAGGGAGAGGCCACAACAGTGAGAGGCCTGCGTAGCGCAAAAAAAAAAAAAAAGTGTGGTGTATGGTAGCATATTATGAGTGGATATGGTCTAGTTGGGGATCTCAGAGAGAGTAAACTGACATATAAAGGATGAATTGGGGCTAATTATCACAGGAAAGAGGAAATCGCCACAAGTATGGATGTACAAACGTCTGGGGTGGAATGGAGCATGGTATACTAAAACTGGTAGAAAAAGAGTGAGGTGGATTACTACTGACAAAGGGGATACCCGCTAAAAATGCTTGGGGAATCTTATTGGTTATGTTAAATACTTTAATTATTTTAAGAGAAACTTGATGCCATGACATTAAAAATTTAGTTTTTAATATGACTATATTATCTAGAACTGTGGTTTCCAATATATTATCTACCATGCTTGTCAATAAAGTTGCACTAGTTGTTTCTAACTGTTCAATAGCTACATGAGGCTGTTGGCTACCATACTGGACGGCACAAATATAGAATATTTTCACTATGGCGAAGGTTCTACTGGACACTGCTAGTCTAGAGAATACAGTGTGAAGTACATAGGAACCCAGATGGGTAGAGTGAACCCAGCAGCAAGGTGTGTGGTTCCCCAGGTAAGAGACAGTAGGAGTTTAGTGTGTGTATTAGTTTACTAGGGCTGCTGTAACAAAGTAGCACAAACTGCGTGGCTTAAAACATCAAAAATTTAGTGTCTCAAAGTTCTGGAGGCTATAAGTCTTAAATCAAGGTATTGGCAGGATCATGCTCTCTCTGAAGGCTCTAGCAGAGAATCTGTTCCATGCCTTTCACTTAGCTTCCAGGGTTGCCAGCAAGCTTTGGCATTCCTTGACTTACAGACATATCACTTCAATCTCTGCCTCTGTCATTGCATGACCTCTTCTCTGGGAGTCTATGTGTTTTTGTCTCTTCTCTTCTTATTAGAACCCCAGTAATACTGGATTAGAGCCCACCATAATGACCTCATCTTAATTTAGTTACATTTACAAAGACACTGTTCTCAAATAAGATCACATTTACAGGTACACAACATTAGGACTTAAGCACCTCTTTTGGTGTGGGCAGAATTCGACCCATAACAGTATGGATGGAAGAGAAGTCAACAGATATGAAGAATATTTAAGAAGCAGATTAAATATAGAGAGGAGTCAACGAAAAGTATATTTTAAAGAAAGTTATTAGAAGGACTTATTCATAAGAGTTGCTCAAAGATCATCAGTTCTATCTCTTATACAAATAACAAAATTTAGCCTATATATATAGGTCACTGGTCAGAAGATGATCAGGATACTTTTTAAAGAGCTCCAGACCTTGGAGGCTGGGGGTGGAGGGGTTGTAAAACATTGTGTTCTTTTCTTTCACCTAAATTTCTAACTCTCTGAAGTTGGAGACAGAAAAATCAAAGAATCCTATGCCTGACTCTTTCCTGGGAAATTCTGAAAATCAGAGGCCAGTTTCATCTCCCTGTAACAGAGATGGGAGAGTTAATGTGAGATGACCAACATGGGGCAAAGCTATGTGTTTTCTGTGGGCTTACCTAGGTCCTCTGGAAAGAACTCAAGTTAGAAAATTTTTGAAAAACCCTACCCAAGAGGACTGGCTTTGGAAAAGAGGCATCAAAAGGAAGGGTTGATCTCAGATCAGGACATGAGGGAGACATATATGATCTACAGGGGAATTAACAACAAACAGTAAGTTTAGCTCCCAGATAACAAAGTTCCAAAGAACCTACAAAAGTAACCCACAAGAGAAAAATGTATTTGAACATTTGCAATTCAGGATGTATGAATGGATACCTGATGTGAAATATGCAGGACACTCTCTAATATAAAAATATTAGAAAATATACACTGATAGTGTGTAGGTACTATAGAGATCTTCCATGTTAGACTTGAAGTCCATCTGTCTCTTGCCTTAACAAATATACATCTTCTACCGAGCTGGAAAAAGGAATTCTACTTGCTAGGGTCATTTCAAGTTTTGGAAATAATGAACATTTGTCCATAAAATACAATGAATTTGATAACATCCTTCATCAAGTTCTGAAAATTTAATGTGGAGACCCAATGTGCATTGGGTGTTAAGGACTGGAAAAGTCACTCATAACTTGTGAACTTTAATATGTAGTGCATGAAATAGATATGATGCAGGAGATATTTAAGCTACCATAACTTCCATTCAATAATCTGCCCAAGACATGTCTATATATCTGGATAACTCAAAATAAAACAAACACAGCAAAACTAGCAAACATCAGGAATACTTTCAACATTTGCATATCATCTGGAGTGATTTGAAACAGGATAATATTCTATTTCTTATGAAAACTTTTATGGCAGTCAGTTCTACTATTCATTTGTTTAATTATTATCTAACAAATATTAATCAACTATAATGTGTCAAGCACCTGTTTATTCAGTGCATTCACCATGGACCTGCTGATTACAGGGACTTTTAAAAAAATTCTCAGTGACTTTCATGCAAGAATCTGGCATCCTGCTGTAATTTGTTTCTTTATTTCTAGCTAACACGTGTTCACTTCCATAATTTTAGTTTTAGTTCCTTGTCCATTACATTCATATCATATTTAATTCTTACATCAAAACCATTTGATAAAAAATATTATAATCTCATTTAGAGATGGGCAAACATATGTTCAGAAAGGCAGGTGACTTTCTAAATGCTGTTAAGTAAAGCAGGGTTTAGATACAACACAGATTCATTCCATAGTCTTACTTCTTAATTTCATGTGTAATATCTTATTTTTGATCTATTCTAATTCTGACTCTATCTTGGATATGTTCCAACTTTTGTGACAATAACTCTCCCATCTAAGCTCATGTCTGATCCCTGTTTTCACATTCAGAACCAATCTGTCTGGGTTTGCTTCTTTGTTTTCAGAACTTGGATAGACTGCTCCCTTACTTCTCATGCCTCTTCTTGTCTTTGATGCTCATTTCCATGACTACATTCTGCCATTGTCCTATGAAATTCTAATGAAAGCAGCTGAAGGCATGAGGGACAATCAGTTCTTACAGATCATTTTTGACATTTGCTATGATGAAAAAGAAAATGTCCCATCTTAAAGAATACACCATTTATCAAGGAAGATAACTGTTAAATCAAAAATAATATAATGAAGCAAAATATGGTAGGACTAAAAAAGATACATACACATGTTATTGTTTTCTCTGGATATATGCCCAGGAGTGGGATTGCTGGATCATATGGTAGCTCTATTTTTAGTTTTTTAAGGAACCTCTATACTGTTCTCCATAGTGGCTGTACCAATTTACATTCCCACCAACAGTGTAGGAGGGTTCCCTTTTCTCCACACCCTCTCCAGCATTTATTGTTTGTATACTTTTTAATGATGGCCATTCTGATGGGTGTGAGGTGATACCTCATTGTAGTTTTGATTTGCACTTCCCTAATAATTAGTGATGTTGAGCATCTTTTCACGTGCCTCTTGTCCATCCATATGTCTTCTCTGGAGAAATGTCTGTTTAGATCTTCCACCCATTTTTTAAATTGGGTTGTCTGTTTTTTTGATATTGAGCTTCAGCAATCTCACTCCTGGGCATATATCCGAAAAAAATGATAATTCAAAAAGATACATGTACCCCAATGCTCATTGCAGCACTATTTACAATAGCCAGGACATAGAAGCAACCTAAATGTCCATCGACGGAGGAGTGGATAAAGAAGATGTGGTACGTATACACAATGGAATGTTACACAGCTATAAAAAAGAATGAAATAATGCCATTTACAGTGACATGGATGGACCCAAGAGATTGTCATATTGAGTGAAGTAAGTCAGACAAAGACACATATCATATCGCTTATATGTGGAATCTGAAAAAATGGTACAAATGAATCTATTTACAAAACAGAAATAGAGTCACAGAGGTAGAAAACAAACTTATGGTTACCAAAAGGGAAAGTGGTGGTGGGGAGATAAATTGAGAGATTGGGATTGACATATACACACTACTATATATAAAATAGATAACTAATAAGAACCTACTGCATAGCACAGGAAACTCTACTTAATACTCTGTAATGAACTATATGGGAACAGAATCTAAAAAAGAGTGGATATATGTATATGTATAACTGATTCACTTTGCTGTACAGCAGAAACTAACACAACATTGTAAATCAACTATACTCCAATAAAAATTAATTTAAAAAGACACACATGTAAAAGAAATTTTTAGAAGTTACATCACCATACTTTCTCATTATTTCTTTTATTCTTTGTACCATACAATTTAGAACTTAATATATGCTGCTTAGAGTTATTTTCTTTTGTATTATTGTTACTCTTGTCTTCCTAACTAAATTACAAATAAAGTGAGACTTTTAACCTAACTACATACCTAAGATAGTGCTAGATAACTATGAAACACTCACTATACATTTGTTGATTGATCATCACAATTAAGTGTTAATGATATATTCTTTGGAATCAATTTTTCACAACAGACTAATGTAATCTTTAAATATTAAGTAAATATTCTTAAACCAAGTGAGTATTTAAAAAGGAATTCCATATCCGCAGATTTGAATTTCACATAGAAATATAAAATATTTTTGGCATATTTTGTTAACTTAAAATTATCAAAAGTTATAAAATAAATGATATAAGATCCACATGTTTAGAAAGAAGAATTTTGGAAGCCAACATTGTAGAAATTAAGATGCCTGATTTATAAAAGTATTTAGAACATTAGAAGAATACTTTTAAGTCATGAATAATAATGAATAATGTGAAACTTATTATCTTTCACAAAAGTATAAGCCAAAGAGCAGCTGCTCTAGTCAGAGTCATCAACATGCCATGAAATTTATAAAAGAGGGGACTTGTCAACAGTATGTGTCATGGTCTGTTTGAACACAGCTGCAGTTGGGATTTTCAAGCTGACACCCATCTGGATAGGACTATGATGCCTTCCTGAAAGATTTTCAACAGAGCCCAAATGACCAACAGAGTAGGTCAAAATAGAAGGACAGATGGTAAAATAACTGAACAAGACTTGACAATTTTCAACTGCAAAAAAAAATCTTACTCCAATGATTTCCTAAAATTACCCTAGAATATGAATTTAATGCCCCATAATAAAGAACTTGCTTGAGGTTTTGAGGAAAAGGGAGTTATAGGTGAATAATAGATGGAAGTGTTCTTTTCTTTTTATAATATTTAGAGTCCATAGCACTATTCCTGACTTTAGGATCTGCAGAGTCATTAAGAAGATCCCCTTAGGAGCCAATTGTTTAGTCTCTGCTTTCAGCTAAAATTTATCTTTAATGTGATTGCAGACTAGACACATATTTAACATTTTAAGTGATAGTTTCTAAACAAAATGTGCAAATTTAAACCTCTGACTTTCACATTCTAACACAAAACCAATATTTTGTAAATATTCTAGGTATCAGAATTTGAATTGAAAGCTCATATTATATATTGAGTACATACTGCATAATAAAAAAACTTAGTACACATTTTTAAACCACTAAAAAATGCATGTTATAACTATGTTTTATATATATAGAAAATGCATGAATTTTCTCTGCTATAAATTATGAGATGAAAAATATGTATACTTCATGGTTTTTGTGTGTGATTATACAGTATAAGCTTATTTTTTTGTTAAGGCAACTAGAATCTACCTAGAAAATTGCTGGAGCATTCATATATTATTAGCATAATTCAAAATATTATAATTTTTCTATTTAAAATACTGCATTTGAATCCCATCTTATATGTACATTATGCTATACAATTTACATATTAAAAATTCCAAAATTACTAAAATAAACAATTTTCCTAAATATAAAAGTTTCTTTCATAATTTTACACATTGTAAACTCATTTATTTATGATATAGTTTCATAGCATTCACTGAATTTACACACTTTAATACTTGTCGGGCATTTTGTCATCTGCACTGAAACAATGTTTGTATTTATGTAAATTTAGAATAAGCTATAACTCTACTGATTACTATTTTTATTATTTTTTGAAATAGCACTAGAATTTATGAAGCTGTGTATGTTTCAACAATATTACTATTTCTCAAATTGTGACTGCCTTTAGTGCTTGCACAATATTTTCTGACCTTCCTCAATAGTTGCAAACATTTATCTTTTGAGGGAGCAAAAGGCTTTGGAGAGAAAAAAAACCATCAACCAACTCATCTATACATTAAAATCAACAAGTAAACATTTGGTAAAGAATGGAATCGAGAACTTTTAGCTGTTCCTCTATCAGATTATTTAGGTAACTTGAAGGTCCTGAATTTCTATTTCATTATTAATGCAGAAGGAACAATCTGTGTTGTTTTAAAAACTCAAAATAGTAGATTTATGTAAACTACTACAAAGTACTTTGGAAACTGCTGTCATTTTAGTTTGTATCATGATGTGATTGCAAATTAACGGGAAATATGTTTTAGATAGTATAAAATAAACTTGGAAGACAAATAATCTGAAGATAACGTGAAAAGGAAAATTCCAAAACGTATTGATCAAAAAAGGTTGTGTGACCTAAAGTTCTGTCATAATTATCAAAGGAAATTTAAAGGATTAATATAACAAGGGATTAAATAAATGAAAGAGAGGCAGAAACAGACCATCTAGACAGTTGAAGGAATACAAAGTACAGCAATAAGTTCTGTGCTAATTATTAAACCCTGGCATTTTAGCATCTAGTTGCTAATGCAAAATAAAATATAAATTTTTTATTCCCTCACCCAAGAAAATATATGAATTAATTGCAGTAGCAAACTTAAATAAAAATTTATCATGCATATGTTGTATAGAAAAAATAACTTAAATATATGTTTATAAAGAGTTATGTAAATAACCATCATTAAAAATCAGTATAAAACAAATCCTACTGACTTATTTTTCTTGGTACTTAATAAAATATATTACTCAAGCCCCACATTATATGTGAAATATTCCTACATAATTTACACTTACACCTTTCTTGTTAGCATTTTCACAGATGGGTAAAGAATACACACCACCTAAGTATTTTCCACATACTCAGTGCTTTTGCATCATGCTTCAGGGCAATCATTTTCCATTATCTTGGTACAAGGTATATCCAGATCTTAGGCACTGAAAAATGCCTTTAGAGTGCATATTCTGTTCACCACACACAGAATTGCTTAATTCTACACCAAAAGTTTTTACCGATACCTAAAATCACTTCCATGTACAAAAGCAAACAATTAGCACTTTATTCCACTGCCTGGACTATTTAAACTCAAATTCTCTGAAGTGTGTAAAACAACTCTTCAGGATCTGGCCCTTTCCTTCCTCTCCAAACTTTCTTGCATATTATACTCCAGTACCAGAACGACTTCCAGTTCCCCAAACTATAGTATTTATCTTGCCTCACTGCTTTTGCACATGAGAAAAGGCCATATTTGTCATGTACATTCTTGTTCTCCAGAGTTCAATGTAGAACTTAGCAAAGCGAAAGTACTTTATAAAATTTACTAAAAGAAAAAATGATTTCTGATAAAATATATTAAATGGAGATTTACCCAACATTTAATTTGAAGAAGTATTTTGATTAAATGAAATTAAAAATAAGTGAAATGACAGAAGTGGTCATTTGATAAGCAAACAAATGCATGCTAAATGTTTTTGTTACCACTCTTTATAAGTTCCATTCATTTGTTTTTGTTTTTGTTTCTGCATCTGTGTATGTTTGCTTGCTCAGCACTCAGAAATCTATTTGATATACTGTAAAGTGATAATGTTTTTTGAGTAACTATTTCATATTTGTCGTTTCCTGAAAAGGCTCTTTCAGAACATTATTACAGAGTTGTATTTATATTATGCACATGGCATTATATGTGAAACTCCACTGATTAATCATTAATAGTGGAAATAAAAGGTAAGAATGAAAAAATAACATAAGGAGCTTATTACCTATTTTAAAAAATGAGCAAGATCATCATTCTATTAAAACATATTCTATCATAAAAATTTAAATAATATTCTACATGAATACCATGGATAGTTCTCTTAACACACGAACTCTCACACAACATAACCCAATATATTTATTGTTTGGTGGTCAGAAATTAATGCCCAGCATCTCCTATCTTATACTTTTCCTACTCAGTGGCCCTCAACCCCCACTCAAAAATAAATTAATCCAGCAAATGATCAGGAGGATAAATGTAATACATGAGAGTGGATGTGCTTCTTCATTTTAATTAGTTCTATATTTGAAAATTCCTTGTTTTGGTACTCTAAACCTTCAAACATACTACAATTTTGTTGTGTATGTTTGTGATTTTAATTATCATATGCCTAACTAATGCATTATCATTTATTGTGGGCAACATTATATCCAAATACTATAGGATTTGTCAAAATACAAAACAAGAAAGCACAGTAATAAAGTTTTCTAACAACTGGGTGGATTGCCAATGAGTACTTAACTCTCTAAACTAACATAAGAATACTAATGTACTAAACTAGTGTAAGAAAAAGTGAATTGCTTAATATATATTAAGATATTCAAGTTCATGTAAGTAGCTTCCAAACTGATCTAGTTTATAGAAGCATGGTCAGAAAATGCATTATTAGAAGTTTAAAACATGCTACATAATCACTTTTGTCATCCTAGTCTATGAAACGTCCCAATATATTGATTATCATGACTGTCATTTTTCATTAAGGAAATAGAGATATAACCATATTAAATAATTTCCCCAGTTTCAAACAGAGAAGTTTAGCCGAGCAAACACAGGAATACTACTTTTTCTGAGTTTAACTTACTTGTTCTTTTTCTTATATGATGCTGCCTAAACTGTGGGTTTTATATAATTTTGGCTTTGGAGCAGTTTGCCGAAGAACTAGAGAAGGTTAAATTTCTGGCAATTATGAGATAAAATATTTTACTGTTTCACTTATTAGTAGAAGTTACTCTAGCCAGAAGTTGTGATAAACATTTAAGCTTTTTTCAATGTTGAATATACATGAGTAACTAATTTATTGTGTGATATAAAATATTTTATAAAAAGAGTAAGTTTACTGAATACAAATATTATAGAATTGGCACTTGGCAATGGGCAAAAGGAAAAAAATGCTATTTTATCTATAAAATCTTCAAAAGAAAGAAGCTTCAGAAAGGGATTGCATTTTCTTATGAGTTACTGAACTTGGCTTTTAATTTGATGAACCATGGCAGAAAATACTTTGATGTAGAAGTATAATCACTAACCCTTAGGCAACCAGCCCATAGTACTTTCCCTTTCAGAAGTGTTCCAATAAACTAAACATATTTAAGTAATCTCAAGTTTATATAAATTTCACTCCAATGGGAAAAAACATAATGGACTCTGCTTATATTTAGGATGTAGAAAGAACATGGCTATTCTAACTAAACAACCCGTTGGTGAAAAACAAATTGAAAAATTATTTACCTTGATTCGAGCTTTTGGTGATAAGTTTCTATATTTTCATCCATTCCATCCATCAACTCCTATTTATTGAAGGTATATTTTTCATCAGGCATTATGCTACCTGTTGGGGATACGAACATGTTTATTTAGGACACAACTTCTTTTCACATAGAAACTGAAAGTAACTGAGCAGAAAGGCAGAGGGATGGTATTTAAAACTGAATAGCCTGCAGATACACGGATAATATGGCCCAGGAGTGAAATCAAAAATGATATATGCTTATCTTAAAACTTACATTTTAATTTAAACAATCTTCTACAATCCTCACTCAGCCCAGCGACACTGGTCTCCTTGTTATTTCTCAACACCAGGCATTGCGTCTTTCTCTCCATAATTCCAAAATATTTGCAATAATTTTGCTTGAATCACCGTCTCAATGAAATCTACCTTCTCCAGAGTGTTTTAAGTTTTAACCCCAAAGTTATGCTCCTCATCTCATGTCTAATTTCTTGACCCACTCTCTTCACGGCAGTTATTTTAATGACAAAAAATATTTATTTTGTTTACTTCCTCTGAATCACTCAGTAGGATATAAGCTACAGAAATGAAGGGATCCTTGCCTATCATTTTCACTTTTTATAACAAATTGTTAGAACAGTGATGACCTAATGAATGAAGTCATACAATTATACACTCGTTTGTCAATCTTTGTATGGAAGACAGAGGCCTCTTCCTTAAATATAGCTTTATCTAAAATACAGTTCTTCCTTAAGTATAGACTTAAGTGTAAAAATAAATATGACTAGTATTCTGCATAATCTTTATTGAATCAAGCTTGTCTATTTTGTCTCATTTAAAATTCTGGGGGACTTCCCTGGTGCCACAGTGGTTGAGATTCCGCCTGACAATGCAGGGGACATGGGTTCAAGCCTTGGTCGGGGAGGATCCCACATGCTGCAGAGCAACTTGGCCCATGTGCCACAGCTACTAAGCCTGTGCTCTGGCGCCCATGAGCCACAGCTACTGAAGCCCGTGTGCCTAGAGCCCATGCTCCACAACAAGAAGGGGCCACCGCAATGAGAGGCCTGCGCAACGCAACTAGAGAAAAGCCTGTGTGTAGCAATGAAGACCCAACACAGCCAAAAAAATAAATTAAAATAAATAAAATAAAATAAAATGCTGGGGACTTCCCTGGTGGCTCAGGGGTTAAGAATCCTCCTGTCAATGCAGGGGACACGGGTTCAATCCCTGGTCTGGGAAGCTCCCACATGCCACAGAGCAACTAAGCCTGTGCACCACAACTACTGAGCCTGCACTCTAGAGCCCGTGAGCCACAACTACTGAGTCCGCATGCCACAACTACTGAAGCCCGTGTGCCTAGGGCCCAAGCTCTGGAACAAGAGAAGCCACTGCAATGAGAAGCCTGTGCACCACAACGAAGAGCAGCCCCCGCTTGCCGCAACTAGAGAAAGCCTGCTTGCAGCAACGAAGACCCAATGCAGTCAAAAATAAATAAATAAATAAATAAATAAATTTATTTTTTAAAAAATGCTGGGTTTTAATTTCATTGCAGAGAAGTGAGAATGCAAAGATCTTCTACAGTAATATATCTATGTGGAAAATACATAGGATGCCTGAAGAATCTCGAATTGTGGGCATATTACATTATTATTTAGATTTGGGGGGAAATAGGCCTTGGCCTTAGGGTGTACTGGTTTCAAGACATTTGTACACATCAAGCAGAGGAGAATATAGCTTTTATAGAGTCAAAGAATCCCACATAAAATGAATGGAAAACAATAAACGAATTACTTCCTATTTTTCCGGGCTTTGGAAACATTCTGCAATTGTCATAAGCACATCCAATGTGACACATATTCCTCACTTATTGTTTTTACAGAGCATACAGGTTAGATTTTTATGGGGAAAATATTCTCTTTACATTTATAATGCATTCATAATGTATATCTAACTGTATTTTAGCTTATTAGATAAATGTTTTTGTCCTTTTTTCTATGATCTTCTGCTTTTACAGTGTTGTAATAAATACAGCTATTTACTTTTATATACCTCGGTAGAATGTCTATTATATTGACAGTCAGAAAAAGTAAGTATTATTAAATTAGATTTAACTAAGCATCCATTCCAAGGTTAAAAGTATATGGCCATAGTTTTGGACAGAACACTTTATATCTTCTCTACTATAGTACACATAATTTTTTCTGGAAGAATTCATCAAAATCTATCTTTGAATTAAGCCAAAACAGAAGAGAATAATTTATCAAGATTGAAACCTTTAGTATGACTTTTTAAAACTATCGTTTTTGACCTTCAAGATGGCGGAGGAGTAAGACGCGGAGATCACCTTCCTCCCCACAAACACATCAAAAATACATCTACACGTGGAACAACTCCTACAGAACACCTACTGAACGCTGGCAGAAGACCTCAGACCTCCCAAAAGGCAAGAAATACCCCACGTACCTGGGTAGGGCAAAAGAGAAAAGAAAAAACCGAGACAAAAGAATACGGATGGGACCTACACCTTGGGGAGGGATCTGTGAAGGAGGAAAAGTTTCCACACACTAGGAAGCCCCTTCACTGGCAGAGACAGGGAGTGGGAGTGGGGGTGGTAGTTTTGGAGCCACAGAGGACAACGCAGCAACAGGGGTGCGGAGGGCAAAGCGGAGAGACTCCCACACAGAGGATCGGGGCCGACCAGCACTCACCAGCCTGGGAGGCTTGTCTGCTCACCTACCGGGGCAGGTGAGGGCTGGGAGCTGAGCTGAGGCTCTAGCTTCGGAGGTCAGGCCCCAGGAAGAGGACTGTGGTTGGCTGCATGAACACAGCCTGAAGGGGGCTTGGGTGTCACAGCTAGCAAGGAGGGAGTCTGGGAAAAACTCCAGACCTGCCTAAGAGACAAGAGACCATTGTTTCAGAGTGCGTGAGGAGAGGGAATTCCTTCTCTGTCTGCCCACAGAAGGCAGAGCACCGCCTAAACGAGCTCCAGAGATGGGTGCAAGCCGCGGCCATCAGCTCTGACACCAGAGATGGGCGTGAACTGCTAATACAGCTGCTGCAGCCACCAAGAATCCTCTGTGCAAGCAGAGGTCACTATCCACACACCCTTCTCCTCCCGAACCCCCCCTCCTGGAGCCTGTGCAGCACGCCACTGCCAGGGTCCCATGATCCAGGGATAACTTCCTCAGGAGAACACACTGTGTGCGCCTCAGGCTGTTGCAACGTCACACCGGCCTCTGCCACCACAGGCTCGCCCTGCATTACAATTATAACTACCCTACCCTACCCTCCTGCCAGCATGAGTGAGTCAGAGCCACCTAATCAGTCACTGCTTTAAACCCCACCTGTCTGGGCAGGAGCAGAAGCCTGAGGGCAACCTACACGCAGAGGTGGGGCCAAAACCAAAGCTGCACCACAGGAGCTGTGCCAACAAAGAAGAGAAATGGAAAATTCTCCATGCAGCCTCAGTAGCAGTGAATTAAATCCCCACAATCAACTTGAGGTACGCTGCATCTGTGGAATACCTGAATAGATAATGAATCAATCCAAAATTAAGGCAGTGGACTTTGGGAGCAACTGTAGACTTGGAGTTTGCTGTGTTCGACTGATTTTTTTCTGATTTTGATGTTTATCTTAGTAAAACTTTTAGCACTTGTTATCATTGGTGGATTTGTTTATTGGTTTGGTTGCTCTCTTCTTTTTTATTACTTTTTAATTTTAATAATTTTTTAATCTTTTTATATTACTTATTTTATTTTTAAAATTTAATTTTATTATTAAAAATTTTTCTTTTCTTTCTTTTTTTCTCCCTTTTCTTCTGAGCCATGTGGCTGACAGGGTCTTGGTGCTCTGGCCTGGTGTCAGGCCTGAGCCTCTGAAGTGGGAGAGCCGAGCTCAGGACACTGAACCACCAGAGACCTCCTGGCCCCAGGTAATATCAATTGGCGAGAGCTTCCCCAGAGATCTCTGTCTCAAAGCTAAGACCCGGTTCCACCCAATGGCCAGCAAGCTCCAGTGCTGAATGCCCCATGCCAATCAACTAGCAAGACAGGAACACAACCCCACCCATTAGCAGAGATGCTGCCTAAAGTAATACTAAGTTCATAGATACCCAACACACACCACCAGATGCAGCCCTGCCCACCAGAAACACAAGATCCAGCCTAACCCACCAGAACACAGGTACCATTCCCCTACACCAAGAAGCCTCCACAAGCCACTAAACCAACCTTACCCACTGGGGGCAGACACTAAAAACAACGTGAAAGGAGACCCCAAACACAGTAAGTCAAGAAAAAAGCGAGGGCAGAGAAATATGCAGCAGATGAAGGAGCAAGGTAAAAACCCACCAGACCAAACAAATGAAGAGAAAATAGGCAGTCTACCTGAAAAAGAATTCAGAGTAATGATAGTAAAGATGATGCAAAATCTTGTAAATAGAATGGAGAAAATAAAAGAAACGTTTAACAAGGACCTAGAAGAAGTAAAGAGCAAACAAACAATGATGAATAACACAATAAATGAAATTAAAAATTCTCTAGAAAGAATCAATAGCAGAATAACTGAGGCAAAAGAACGGATACGTGACCTCAAAGATAAAATAGTGGAAATAACTACTGCAGAGCAGAATAAAGAATGAAAAGAATTGAGGACAGTCTCAGAAACTTCTGGGACAACATTAAACATACCAACATTCGAGTTATAGGAGTCCCAGAAGAAGAAGAGAAAAAGGGTATGAGAAAATATTTGAAGAGACTATAGTTGAAAACTTTGCGAACGTGAGAAAGGGAATAGCCACTGAATTCCAGGAGGCACAGAGAGTCCTATAGAGGATAAATCCAAGGAGAAACATGCCAGGACATATATTAATCAAACTATTAAAAATGAAATACAAAGAAAAAATACTAAAAGCGCATGGGAAAAGCAACAAATAACATACAAAGGAATCCAGATAAGGTTAACAGTTGATCTTTCAGCAGAAACTCTGCAAGCTAAAAGGAAGTGGCAGGACATATTTAAACCTACAATCAAGATTACTCTGCCCAGCAAGGATTTCATTCAGATTTGACGGAGAAATTAAAACCTTTAGCCAAGCAAAAGCTAAGAGAATTCAGCACCACAAAACCAGCTTTACAACAATGCTAAAGGAGCTTCTCTAGGCAGGAAACACAAGGGAAGGAAAAAATCCTACAAAAACAAAACAATTAAGAAAATGGTAATAGGAATATACATATCGATAATTACCTTAAATGTAAATGGATTAAATGCTCCAACCAAAAGACACAGACTGGCTGAACGGATACAAAAACAAGACCTGTCCTCTATATATGCTGCTACAAGAGACACACTTCAGACCTAGAGACACATACAGACTGAAAGTAAGGGGATGGAAAAAGATACCCCATGCAAATGGAAATCAAAAGAAACCTAAACTAGCAATGCTCATATCAAACAAAATGGACTTTAAAATAAAGACTATTACAAGAGACAAAGAAGGACATTGCAAAATGATCAAGGGATCAATCCAAGAAGACATAACAATTGTAAATATTTATGCACCCAACAGAGGAGCACCTCAAAACACAAGGCAAATGCTAAAAGCCATAAAAGGGGAAATCGACAGTAACACAATAATAGTAGGGGACTTTAACACCCCACTTTCTCCAATGGACAGATCATCCAAAATGAAAATAAATAAGGAAACAAAAGCTTTAAATGACAAAACAAGATGGACTTCATTGATATTTAGAGGACATTCCATCCAAAAACAACAGAATAAACTTTCTTCTCAAGTGCTCTTGGAACATTCTCCAGCATAGATCATATCTTGGGTCACAGATCAAGCCTTGGTAAATCTAAGAAAATTGAAATTGTATCAAGTATCTTTTCCAACCACAATGCTATGAGACTAGATATCAATTACAGGAAATAAACTGTAAAAAATACAAACACATGGAGGCTAAGCAATACACTACTAAAAAACCAAGAGATCACTGAAGAAATCAAAGAGGAAATCAAAAAAAGAAATCAAAGAGGAAATTAAAAAATACCTAGAAACAAATGACGATGAAAACATCACGACCCAAAACTTACGGGATGCAGCAAAACCAGTCTAAGAGGGAAGTTTATAGCAATACAATCCTACCTCAAGAAACAAGAAAAATCTCAAATAAACAAGCTAACCTTACACCTAAAGCAATTAGAGAAAAAGAACAAAAAAACCCCAAAGTTACCAGAAGTAAAGAAATCATAAAGATCAGATCAGAAACAAATGAAAAAGAAATGAAGGAAACAATAGCAAAGATAAATAAAACTAAAAGCTGGTTCTTTGAGAAGGTAAACAAAATTGATAAACCATTAGCCAGACTCATCAAGAAAAAAAGGAAGATTCAAAATCAACAGAATTAGAAATGAAAAAGGAGAAGTAACAACTGACATTGCAGAAATACAAAGAATCATGAGAGATTACTACAAGCAACTATATGCCAATAAAATGGACAATCTGGAAGAAATGGACAAATTAGAAGAGCACAATCTTCTGAGACAACCAGGAGGAAATAGAAAATATAAACAGACTAAACGCAAGCACTGAAATTGAAACTGGGATTGAAAATCTTCTAGCAAACAAAAGCCCAGGACTGGTTGGCTTCACAGGCGAATTCTATCAAACATTTAGAAAAGAGTTAACATCTATCCTTCTCAAACTCTTCCAAAATATATCAGAGGGAGGAACACTCATTCTACGAGGCCACCACCATGCTGATACCAGAACCAGACAAAGATGTTACAAAAAAAGAAAACTACAGGCCAATATCACTGCTGAACAAAGATGCAAATATCCTCAACAAAATACTACCATACAGATCCAACAGCACATTAAAAGGATCATACACCCTGATCAAGTGGGGTTTATCCCAGGAATGCAAGGATTCTTCAATATACACAAATCAATCAATGTGATACATCATATTAACAAACTGAAGGATAAAAACCATATGATAATCTCAATAGATGCAGAAAAAGCTTTGACAAAATTCAACACCCATTTATGATAAAAACTCTCCAGAGAGTAGGCATAGAAGGAACTTACCTCAACATAATAAAGGCCATATATGACAAACCCACAGCGAACATCATTCTCAATGGTGAAAACCTGATACCATTTCCACTAAGATCAAGAACAAGACAAGGTTGCCCACTCTCACCACTATTATTCAACATAGTTTTGGAAGTTTTAGCCAAAGCAATCAGAGAAGAAAAATGAATAAAAGGAATCAAAATTGGAAAAGGAGAAGCAAAGCTGTCACTGTTTGCAGATGACAAGACACTATATATAGAGAATCCTGAAGCTGCTACCAGAAAACTACTAGAGCTCATCAATGAATTTGGTAAAGTAGCAGGATACAAAATTAATGCACAGAAATCTCTTGCATTCCTATACACTAATGATAAAACATCTGAAAGAGAAATTAAGGAAACACTCCCATTTACCATTGAAACAAATAGAATAAAATACCTAGGAATAAACCTACCTAAGGAGACAAAAGACCTGTTTGAAGAAAACTATAAGCCACTGATGAAAGAAATTTAAGATGATACAAACAGATGGAGAGATATACCATGTTCTTGGTTTGGAAGAATCAAAATTGTGAAAATGACTATACTACCCAGAGCAATCTAGAGATTCAATGCAATCCCTCTCAAACTACCAATGACATTTTTCACAGAAGTAGAACAAAAAACTGTACAATTTGTATGGAAACACAAAAGACCCCCAATAGCCAAAGCAATCTTGAGAAAGAAAAATGGAGCTGGAGGAATCAGCTTCCCTGACTTCAGACTATACTACAAAGCTACAGTAATCAAGACAGTATAGTACTGGCAAAAGAAACCCCAGAAATATAGATCAATGGAACAGGAAAGAAAGCCCGAGATAAACCCATGCACATATGGTCACCTTATCTTTGATAAAGGAGGCAAGAATATACAATGGAGAAAAGACAGCCTCTTCAATAAGTGGTGATGGGAAAACTGGACAGCTTTTTACATGTAAAAGAATGAAATTGGAACACTCCTTAACACCATAAACAAAAGTAAACTCTAAATGGATTAAGGACCTAAATGTAAGGCCAGACACTGTAAAACTCTTAGAGGAAAACATAGGAAGAGCACTTTTTGACATAAATCATAGCAAGATCCATTTTGACCCACCTCTTAGAGAAATGGAAATAAAAACAAAAATAAAGAAATGGGACCTAATGAAACTTAAAAGCTTTTGCACAGCAAAGGAAACCATAAACAAGACAAAAAGACGACCCTCAGAATGGGAGAAAATATCTGCAAACGAAGCAACTGAGAAAGGATTAATCTCCAAAATATACAAGCAGCTCATGCAGCTCAATATCAAAAAAACAAACAACCCAATCCAAAAATGGGCAGATCTAAACAGACATTTCTCCAAAGATATACAGATTGGCAACAAACACATGAAAGGATTATCAACATCACTAATCATTAGAGAAATGCAAATCAAAAGTACAATGAGGTATCACCTCACACTAGTCAGAAGGGCCATTATCAAAAAATCTAGAAACAATAAATGCTGGAGAAGGTGTGGATAAAAGGGAACCATCTTGCACTGTCGGTGGGGATATAAGTTGATACAGCCACTATGGAGAGCAGTATGGAGGTTCCTTAAAAAACTAAAAAGAGAACTACCATATGACCCAGCAATCCCACTACTGGGCATATACCCTGAGATAACCATAATTCAAAAAGTGTCATGTACCACAATGTTCATTGCAGCACTACTTACAATAGCCAGGACATGGAAGCAACCTAAGTGTCCATCAACAGATGAATGGATAAAGAAGATGTGGCACATATATACAATGAAATATTACTCAGCCATAAAAAGAAATGAAATTGAGTTATTTGTAGTGAGCTGGATGGACCTAGAATCTGTCATACAGACTCAAATAAGTCAGAAAGAGAAAAACAAATACTGTATGCTAACACATATATATGGAATCTAAAAAAAAATAAGAAAATATGGTTCTGATGAACCTAGGGGCAAGACAGGAATAAAGACCTAGATGGACTTGAGGATACGGGGAGGGGGAAGGGTAAGTTGGGACTAAGTGAGAGAGAGGCATTGACATATATACGTTACCAAATGTAAAAGAGATAGCTAGTGGGAAGCACCTGCATCGCACGGGGAGATCAGCTCGGTGCTTTGTGACCACCTAGAGTGGTGGGATTCAGAGGGTGGGAGGGAGATGCAAGAGGGAGGGGATATGGGGATATATTTATGGGGATATATGTATAGCTGATTCACTTTGTTATACAGAAGAAACTAACAGAACATTGTAAAGCAATTATACTCCAATAAAGTTGTTAAAAATAAAGATTACATTTAAATCTTTTTTATTATAGTTAATGCTTTGTTAATTATGTTTAAGCACCTCAAAGTATTGCTATAAATAAATTTTTTGGTATATATTTTTTCCAGGGAAAAACAAGCAGCTCTATATAATGTTCCCTACATATAAATAATACCACACAGCTAATTAAAATAAAAGTGAACCAAAAGGTTTTTAACGAATTAAATTTTAGATAATATAAAAGTGAAAAAAAGAAACAACTACAGTTTTCTTTAATATTCTATAGTCATTGTACCATAAAATGACTTTAGAAAAGAGGTCAATGCTATCATTTGGATTTTATTCTTTGGATGATTTCCATGTCAGAGATCATTATATTTTTTATCATGTCTTCCTTATGTAGAATGGCAAAAATGTAATCTTTTTTTCTCTTGAGTAAATGATTTTGTTTTGGAATTGTTGTAAGCTGAATAATGACCCCCAATGATATCTAGATTCTAATTCCTAGAACCTGTACGTATTATTACCTGATATAGCAGAGGGGATCTTAAAGATGTGAGTAAAAATTCTGAGTTGAGGAGATTTTCCTGCATTATCCCAGTGGGTCCTTGTAAGAGAGACACAGAGGGAAATATGACCATGAAAGAGAAGAAAGAGAGATTATCCCAGAAGCAAAGGGACAGAGAGAGATTTGAAGATGCTATACTGATGGCTTTGAAGATGTTCAAGAAAGGGGCCCTGAGCAAGGATCGCAGCTTTAGAAGCTGGAAATGATAAGAATGTGGATTTTTCCCTAGAGCCTCCAAAAGGATTTCAGCCCTGCCAATACTTTGTTCAGAGCAGTAAAACCCATTTGGGACTTCTGACTTCCATGACTATAAGACAATACATTTGTGTTATTTTAAACCATTAAGTTTGTGGTAATTTGTTAAAGTAGCAATAGGAAAGTAACGAACATGGTGAATCATGTAACTATTCATGTAGATCTTTTGTCTTTGTCTTTACAATGCTAGGATCAAATTGCTATCAAAATTTTAATCATCACAGTTGGTTGGTCTTAATGGCATGCATTTTACCCATGGACGTCATCCTCAGTTTCATCTCATTTTCCCTTCATCATTTATCACTTCTCCAGCCCTTATAGTATTTGGTTGCATTGTGTACATTATATAAGGTCAGCCAAAGACATCCAACAATTTCATTTACTTTTTTCCTTGATTTCCTTTCTTACCATTTTCAACTTAAGTATTTGGAATTCTGTAATGGATTTCTTAAAATATGAGGGTTCTTAGTGACATTTGCAGTATCACCAAGGGGATTTTTATCTCCCTGTGGCCCAAGGCACTGCCTGGTAGTAAGTTAAGGACTTAAGAAGACACTCTAAATCTTACATATTCTAGAGTACCATTAATGACACCGAAGCAGTAGTACACTAAATATATTGTTATATATTCAGCACAACACAAGTTTCTCAGCAGGTTTCATGATCTATATATTTTACTCTTCCTGAAAATCATATTAAAAACATTTTAATATATTTTCTTTAAAAATAAGTTTGAGTTTGAACACTATCACAGCTACCAAGAACTCATTAATATTTTGAACTTGATATTGGAATTTAAAAATATGTTTGTTTTGGGGCTTCCCTGGTGGCGCAGTGGTTGACAGTCCGCCTGCCAATGCAGGGGACACGGGTTCGTGCCCCGGTCCAGGAAAATCCCACATGTCGCGGAGCCTGCGCGTCCGGAGCCTGTGCTCCGCAACGGGAGAGGCCACGACGGTGAGAGGCCCGCGTACGGCAAAAAAAAAAAAAGTTTGTTTTGAAATATATGGATGGATTTGTTAAAAAAGCAATAGTTATTAAGGTTATTAAGGTTATTAAGGTTCACATGATTTTACAATTTTAAGAAAAAATTTTCTTTTAAATTCAAATCAGTATAATAAAATTACATATTTTACATTTATTTCACACATAATCTCTCAAAATGACATGTTATATCTCTAATTAAAGAGAAAGCATGGGAGTAATGCCACTTTTTCTGTTTTAAAAAATACTATCTTATGGGCTTCCCCGGTGGCGCAGTGGTTGAGAGTCCGCCTGCCGATGCAGGGGACACGGGTTTGTGCCCTGGTCCGGGAAAATCCCACATGCCGTGGAGCGGCTGGGCCCGTGAGCCATGGCCGCTGAGCCTGCGTGCCTGGAGCCTGTGCTCCGCAACGGGAGAGGCCACAACAGTGAGAGGCCCGCATACCACAAAAAAAATAAAAATAAATACTATCTTATATATCAATAAATGCTTATTATAATCTACTTTATTTTACACTATTTACTTAGAAGATATCTTTCACTTTAATACAGGTAAAAATTGAGCTTAAAATCATGAAGTATACTATCAATGAAAGAGCATTTTATATTAAATTTTATTCATCAGCATTTAATTACAGGTATTATATGTAAATTTTAGTAGCATAAGACTAATTATTAATTTTGAAAATTTCATGAAATGGTAATGTTTCATCTTCTCACTCAGGAAAACACAAAATTTTGCTTATCTTGTGCAAGAAAATAACTGGACATTTACTTTATGGTACTTATAAAAATATGGTAGTAGCTTTAAGCATAGTGGGAAGGTAAAGTGTGGAATTTCTTTCATTAGCACACTTTCAGATTCTATAAGCCAATATTAAAATCTTAAATTGAATCCAGGGTACAAAAAAACAACAACATACTGACCAAGAAATATTGAGTCAACAGAGGGGAACATCTTAACAAAATTCTAGTCTTCTACCAAAAATTCTCCACTGGGGTAATCAGAAGTTAATAGTGAAGAAGTTAAACGTCCGTGGTAGGGTAAGTCATCACTGAGTTCCCTCACTTGCCTGCTCTGACCAGTACTCTGCTGAGTACTTGAAGAGGATGCTAGGCAGATCCAGAATTTTCTCTCATGTAGCTCTCTTCTCTACATAATTCTGTTTTATGAACTCTAGCCACTTTAGTGTCCCTGGCTAACTCCACCTGTTTAGCTCAGGGAATATGCCAAGCTTTGCTGGATCCTCCTCCACTTCACCTACGGCCTGGAAGCCACCTTATGGCTCTCTCAATGCTGTCAGCTAGGACAACTGTAGTACTCACCTTGTAGGTTTCCTTTCTTTCAGTCTCGCTGCCCTTTGTTGCCTGATGTTCAGTGTCTTGAAGGTTGTTGTTTCAAGTGTTTTTGCATTTTTTTAAGTTGGTTCATACAGTAGTATGTATCTTGTCCCTCATATTCCATCTTGGCCAGAAGTAGAAGACCTGTTTGCCTATTTTTTTTTTTTCAATCTCCAAGAGGATATTTTGAGAAAAAAATTTGGAAATGCAGGAAAAAACAAAAAAGAAGGAAATAACCCCAGTAACATTTCTGTGTAAAGATCATGTCATGATTTTCTCACTTCCTTGACCATGGCATTATCCAGGAAAGGACTGAAGCATTTCTTACTTCTTCCAACTACTTCATCTTCTTTTACTTTGGTGTTCATTTACTCATTCATTCATTCACGCATTCATTTGTTTATTCTACAAATACTTTTTGAATCTCCATCATGTATTTGGCAATGTGATAGGAGCATTTCTTCAGGTGATTACCCTGATAATTCTTACGTACTCTCCCAGATGATGCTGAGATCATAATCTATGTGTTTATGACTCCTTTTGGGATAGAAGGGGGCACTGAAGTATTACAACTAAAGATTTAAGCGTCAAATTTGCATTATAGAAAGATGACAATGGCTATAATGTAAAGGGTGGACTAAACAAGTCAAATATGCTTAGAAAAGAAACCAATTAGGGAATTGAATAAGGTGATCCAGGCAAGAAATGTTGAAGGCCTGTACTTGGGTAGTAATGATAAAAATGGATTACTATGGTACAGAAAAATATATTGAGAAGGTAAAATTTAAAATATTCGCTGATTTTTTTGGATGTAGCATATGAAGGAGAAAAAGCTTTCACTGGTGGCATTGACTGATGCCTAGAAATTTAGAAAGATGGGCCATTTAGAGATGAGAGAACATGAATGGAGTATTTACCAGGCTCTTTTCAGGAGAAAGGTTTCCTTAATACAAGTGTGTGTGTATTTGCCAGACATGGTCCTCTAAAAACAGCAAATTGAACTGGATACTATTAGCCAAAGAAAGGCAAATCAGGGTTTCAATCACTAGTAGGCTATCAAATATCTAACTACACAGGAGAGTTTTTTAATCTCTCTGACCCTTCAGGCAATAATTATTATAAACATTATGTGAAGATTTGGGAGAATACAACAGGATAATAGAAAAAAATTTAGTATAGTACCTAGACATAAAAAGTGATATAACCTTTATTTTTAATATTGTTAAGAGTTATTATTTCTCTTGTTAATCAAACAGTATTATAACTATATTTTTGGATATACTTTTAGGAACTCACAAGCTATATTGATGATTTGAATATTTAGGCTCCTCTATAAGGTATATTGACCAATGTAAATTATATTAATATTTGCACTTTACACTTTTCTTCAGATTTGTTAGTTTGAATCAGTTCGTCTGAGTTGAACTATCTCTATATATTCTGCTCCATTTGGGTTTTAGAACTATAAGTTGAAGCTAAAATGGACTAAGATGACCCTCCAAGGTACAATCACCCTGAAGGTTTGGTTCTGTAAAATAAATAATAGCTTTTTCAAAAGATATATCTATTTACTGCTCCCTAAATGTAACTATAATTACCTTAAATCCTCCTAGAGAACCCTACAAAATATGGAATCAAGACTCATTTGCTCCACTGAAGAATTAAAAGAACTTTCTCCTCATAAATATTAGTATTGTTCAATAATCTTACATATAGTTCTGGAATGGCAGAGTGAAGACCTCAGGAACTTTTCCATCTCTCCCTAAAACAGTGAAAAATCACTTTCTTTCTCCAGCTGAGTGGCATAGTAGCTTAAGGTCAACATTTCAGGCAATGGAGAGATTTGACCTCTTTTGGAGCTCCCTTAAAAGCACCACACCCAGAACACAGTCAATATTTTGTCTGAACTTGCAATTTCCTACAAAATCTCTATTCTCAGACTGTGGTGATTTTTTGAAAATTTAACTCAGAGAGCTGAGCTCAGCTGGGGGGTGGGCTACACGAACCAACCATTAAACAGTAACAGTTGGAGACTTCAATACCCCACTTTCAATAACAAAAGGAATAATAACTAAGGAAAAGCTCAACAAAGAAATAGAAGACTTGAGCAATATTATATAGATCTAACAGACATTTATAGAACACTGCACCCTACAATAGCAGACATTTATAGAACTAGATCTAACAGACATTTATAGAACACTCAACTCTACAATAGCAAAATATACATTCTCCTCAAGTACACAAAATCATACAAACATACAACAAATTATACTAATCAAGGCTGTATGGTACTGGTATAAGAATATACAATAGAACAATGGAATAGAATTGAGGTTACAGAAGTTTTTATATTTATGGTCAATTGATAGTCAACAAAGGTGCCAAGACTATGCAATGGAGGAATGAACAGTCTTTTCACACAAAGTGATAGGACAACTGAATATCCACGTTCAAAGAATGAATTTGGATGCCTTCTTTAAACCATACACAAATATTAACTCAAAAATGGTCCCAGATCTAAACTTAAAGTTAAAATAAAATTCACAGAAGAAAACATCAGAGTAAATCTTCATGACCTTGGGTTAGGCAATGGTCTCATAAATTCCACATACACTAAAAGCACAACTGGCATAGAAATAAAATAGATAATTTGGATTTAATCAAAATTAAAAACTTTGTGCACCAAAAAACATTAAGAAAGTGAAAAGTCAGATTGCAAAATGAGAGACAACATTTTCAAATCAAATATCTGACAAGGGCCTTGTATCCAGACAATCTTACAACTCAACAATAATTAGTAAAGTGTTGGTTCACAACCTCAGGAGTTCCAGGGATGAAATTCGAAACTGGCCCATACACAGAGGGCAAGGAGAAACCAGAGAAAGAGACAGACCACTCCAGATTGGTAGGCAGCAATTTTAATAAGCAAGGGAACTTACATATGAGGCTTCTCTTGGGTGGAAGTAAGAAGAGTAGCTCTCCACATCTCCCTGCCAGAATCTTAGAAGTTTATATAGGCCATAATGGGGTTCAGTCACTATACAGTCCAGATGATCTCAGTAACACATTTCTCTCTCAAGGCTGCATCCTTGAAGTAGCTCCTAGTATGGGAACATTGGGCAAAATGTACATTCCTGGGACAGAGGAGGGGTAAGAAACCTCCAAATGCCTGGGTCCAGTTATCAGGTCAACTGGCAGTCATATATCCTAGATAACCTCTTCCAACATCAAGTGACCAAATGGGTAAAGAATTTGAATAGACGTTGCTCAAAAAGTACACAATTAGGCAATAAATGTATGAAAAGATGCTCAACCTCATTAATCATTAGGAAAATGCAAATCAAAACTACAATGAGACACTACTTACTATGCACTAGGATGCCTAAAAGAAAAGAGACAGACAATAATAAGTGTTGATGAAGATGTGGAGAATTTGGAAACTTGATATGTTGCTAGCAGAATATGAAATGGCACAGCCATTTGGAAAATTGCTTGGCAGTTCCTCAAAAAGTTAAATATAGTTACCATAAATACCAGCAATCCGACCCTTAAATATAGACCCAAGAGAAATGAAAACCTAAGTCTACACAAAATCTGGTAAATGAATTCATCGTGAAAATGTAAAAGCAATCAAAGTGATTACCTATTCATGGATAAACATACGTGATATATCCATAAACTGGAATATCATTTAGCAGAGGAAAAGAATGAAGCGTTAATACATGTTACAATATGGAAGAACCTTGAAAACACTATGCTAAGTGAAAGAAGCCAGTCACAATATTGAATGATTCCATTTATGTAAAATATCAGATTAAGCAAATACAAAGAGAGAAAGCTTATTAGTGGTTGCCTGGGGCTGCGATGAGGAGTAGGGTCTGGGGTGGCAAGGGTGCAGGGTGGGAAACTGGAATAAAGTGTGGCTGCTAATGTTTATGAGATTTGGGGGGTTAGGTGATGAAAATATTCTAAAACTAGATTGTGATGATGGTTGCAAACCTTGAAAATACTAAAAATCACTCAACTACACATTTTAAATTGGGGAAATTTATGATATATATATATGTGTGTGTATATATATATATATATATATATATATAAAATCTCAACAAAGCTGTAAAATAAAGATATTTATTAAGCAACTAATTGGGCATGCCTTTTTATGCTTCATTTAGCAAATATAAAATTAAAAGTGAAAGCTTCTTCCCTGAAAAAAAACACAGTATTGATAGTGAAGTAAAAGACAATGTGAGAACTGCCACAACTTCAAGAGATTATATATAATTTTTTGGAAAACTTCTGATCTCCTTCTTTCCTTAAAACTGTCTTTCCACCCATAACCTCTGTATTCAGCACAACATCTCATGCATAGAAGGTGTTTTATTATTTTTTTGATGTATGAGTATGTTAATTGGTTTGATTGGTAATTGATTTGCTTTACTTTATATAATTAACTCTAATGTTGAACTTGATATATAATTTAGAATTCCATACGTTCATTTATTTTTCAGTATGCTGCTTCTTTTTTCATTTGACTTTCATTTATCTCAGCTTTCTATCTTGTTCCGTTGATCTATATTTATGGTTTTTTTGCCAGTACAATACTGTCTTGATTACTGCAGCTTTCTAGTATAGTCGGAAGTTCAGGAGCCTGATTCCTCCAGCTCCATTTTTCTTTCTCAAGATTGCTTTGGCTATCGGGGTCCTTTGTGTTTCCATACAAATTGTATAATATTTTGTTCTAGTTCTGTGAAAAACGTCATTGGTAGTTTGAGAGGGATTGAATTGAATCTGTAGAATGCTCTGGGCAGTATAGTCATTTTCACAATTTTGATTCTTTCAATCCAAGAACATGGTATATCTCTCCATCTGTTTGTATTATCTTTAATTTCTTTCATCAGTGTCTTACAGTTTTCTGCATACAGGTCTTTTGTCTCCTTAGGTAGGTTTATTCCTAGGTATTTATTCTTTTTGTTAGCAATGGTAAATGGGAGTGTTTCCTTAATTTCTCTTTCAGATGTTTCATCATTAGTGTATAGGAATGCAAGAGAGTTCTGTGCATTAATTTGTATCCTGCTAATTTACCAAATTCATTGATTAGCTCTAGTAGTTTTCTGGTAGCATCTTTAGGATTCTCTATGTATAGTATGTCCTCTGCAAACAGTGACAGTTTTACTTCTTTTCTGATTTGGATTCCCTTTATTTTTCTTCTCTCATTGCTGTGGCTAAAACTTCCAGAACTATGTTGAATACTATTGGTGAGGGTGGGCCACCTTGTCTTGTTCCTGATCTTAGTGGAAATGGTTTCAGTTTTTCACCACTAAGAATGATGCTGGCTGTGGGTTTGTCATATATGGCCTTTATTTTGCTGAGGTTAAGTTCCCTCTATGCCTACTTTCTGGAGGGTTTTTATCATAAATGGGTGTTGAATTTTGTTGAAAGCTTTTTCTGCATCTATTGAAATGATCATATGGTTTTTCTCCTTCAATTTGTTAACATGGTGTATCACACTGAATGATTTGCATATATTGAAAAATTTTTGCATTCCTGGGATAAGCCCCACTTGATCATGGTGTATGAATGATCCTTTTAATGTGCTGCTGGCTTCTGTTTGCTAGTATTTTCTTGAGGATTTCTCCATGTTATATTCATCAGTGATACTGGCCTGTAGTTTTATTTTTTTTGTAACATCTTTGTCTGGTTTTGGTATCAGGGTGATGGTGGCATCGTAGAATGAGTTTGGGAGTGTTCCTCCCTCTGCTATATTTTGGAAGAGTTTGAGAAGGATAGGTGTTAGATCTTCTCTAAATGTTTGATAGAATTTGCCTGTGAATACATCTCATCCTCAGCTTTTGTTTGTTGGAAGATTTTTAATCACAGTTTCAATTTCAGTGCTTGAGATTGGTCTGTTTATATTTTCTATTTCTTCCTGGTTCGGTCTTGGAAGGTTGTGCTTTTCTAAGAATTTGTCCATTTTTTCCAGGTTGTCCATTTTATTAGCATATTGTTGCTTGTAGTAATCTCTCATGAACCTTTGTATTTCTGCAGGGTCTGTTGTTACTTCTCCTTTTTCATTTCTAATTCTGTTGATTTTGAATCTTCTCCCTTTTTTTCTTGATGAGTGTAGTTAACGGCTTTTCAATTTTGTTTTTCTTCTCAAAGAACCAGCTTTTAGTTTTATTGATCTTTGCTATTGTTTCTTTCATTCCTTTTTCATTTATTTCTGATCTGATCTTTTTTATTTCTTTCCTTCTGTTAACTTTGGGGTTTTTTTGTTCTTTCTCTAATTGCTTTAGGTGTAAGGTTAGGTTTATTTGAGATTTTTTCTTGTTTATTGAGGTAGAATTTTATTGCTATAAACTTCCTTCTTAGAAATGCTTTTGCTGCATCCCAGAGGTTTTGGGCTGTCGTGTTTTCATTGTCATTTGTTTCTAGGTATTTTTTGATTTCCTCTTTGATTTCTTCAGTGATTTCTTGGTTATTTAGTAGCATATTGTTTAGCCTCTATGTGTTTGTATTTTTATAGTTTGATATATAGTCTCATAGCATTGTGGTTGGAAAAGATAGTTGATATGATTTCAATTTTCTTAAATTTACCACGGCTTGATTTGTGACCCAAGATATGATCTATCCTGGAGAATGTTCCATGAGCACTTCAGAAGAAAGTGTATTCTGTTGTTTTTTGATGGAATGTCCTATAAGTATCAATTAAGTCAATCTTGTTTAATGTAACATTTAAAGTTTGTGTTTCCTTATTTATTTTCATTTTGGTTGATCCATCCATTGGTGAAAGTGGGGTGTTAAAGTCGCCTACTATGATTGTGTTACTGTTGATTTCCCCTTTTATGGCTGTTAGCATTTGCCTTATGTATTGAGGTGCTATGTTGGGTGCATAAATATTTACAATTGTTATATCTTCTTCTTGGATCGATCCCTTGATGAGTATGTAGTGTCCTTATTTTTCTCTTGTAATAGTCTTTATTTTAAAGTCTATTTTATCTGATAGGCGAATTGCTACTCCAGCTTTCTTTTGATTTCTGTTGGCATGGAACAGCTTTTTCCATCCCCTCACTTTCAGTCTGTATGTGTCCCTAGGTCTGAAGTGGGTCTCTTGTAGACAGCACATGTATGGGTCTTCTTTCTGTATCCATTCAGCCAGTCTATGTCTTTTGATGTAGCATTAATCCATTTATATTTAAGGTAATTATCAATATGTATATTCCTATTACTATTTTCTTAACTGTTTCGGGTTTGTTTTTGTAGGGCTTTTCTTTCTCGTGTTACTTGCCTAGAGAAGTTCCTTTAGCATTTGTTGTAAAGCTGGTTTAAATTCTCTTAGCTTTTGCTTGTCTGTAAAAGTTTTAACTTCTCTGTCGAATCTAAATGATATCCTTGCTGGGTAGAGTAATACTGGTTGTAGGTTTTTCCCTTTCATCACTTTAAATATGTCCTGCCACTCCCTCCTGGCTTGCAGAGTTTCTGCTGAAAGATCAGCTGTTAACCTTATGGGGATTCCCTTGTATGTTATTTGTTGCTCTTCCCTTGCTGCTTTTAATATTTTTTCTTTGTTTTTAATTTTTGATAGTTTGAGTAATATGTGTCTTGGCACTTTTCTCCTTGGATTTATCCTGTATGGGACTCTCTGCACTTCCTGGATTTGGGTGGCTATTTCCTTTCCCATATTAGGGAAGTTTTCAACTTCCTATTGAAGTTGAACTTCAACTTCCTATTTCAACTTCCTATTCCTTTTGAAGTTTTCAACTTCAATAATCTCTTCAAATATTTTCTCAGTCCCTTTCTTGTTCTCTTCTTCTTCAGGGATGCCTATAATTCGAGTGGTGGTGCATTTAATGTTTTCCCAGAGTTTTCTGAGACTGTCCTCAATTCTTTTCATTCTTTTTTCTTTATTCTGCTCTGCGGTAGTTATTTCCACTATTTTATCTTCCAGGACACTTATCCGTTCTTCTGCCTCAGTTATTCTGCTATTCATTCCTTCTAGAGAATTTTTAACTTCATTTAGTGTGTTGTCCATCATTCTCTGCTTGCTGTTTAGTTCTTCTGGGCCTTTGTTATACGTTTCTTTTATTTTCTCCATTCTATCTCCAAGATTTTGGATCATCTTTACTATCACTACTCTGAATTCTTTTTCAGATAAACTGCCTATTTCCTCTTCATTTGTTTGGCCTGGTGGATTTTTACCTTGCTACTTCATCTGCTGAGTATTTCTCTATCTTCTCATTTTGCTTAACTTACTGTGTTTGGGGTTTCCTTTTTGCAGGCTGCAGATTTGTTGTTCCTGTTGTTTTCTTGTGTCTGCCCCCAGTGGGTAAGGTTGGTTCAGTGGCTTGTGCAGGCTTCCTGGTGGGGGGGACTGGTGCTTGTGTTCTGGTGGATGAGGCTGGATCTTGTCTTTCTGGTGGGCAGGATGGCGTCCAGTTTTGTGTTTTGGGGTGTCTGTGAAATTAGTATGACTTTAGGCAGCCTCTCTGCTAATGGGTGGGGTTGTGTTCCTGTCTTGTTAGTTGTTTGGCATGGGGTGTCCAGCACTGGAACTTGCTGGTCATTGAGTGGCGCTGGGTCTTAGCATTGAGATGGAGATTCTGGGAGAGCTCTCGCTGACTGATATTACGTGGGTCAGGAGGTCTCTGGTAGTCCAATATCCTGAACTCAGCTCTCCCACCTCAGAGGCTCAAGCCTGACACCCGGCCGGAGCACCAAGACCCTGTCAGCCACACGGCTCAGAATAAAAGGGAGAAAAAAAAGGAAAGAAAGAAAAAGGAAAAGAATAATAAAATAATTTTTTTTAATTATTAAATTTTAAAAAATTTTAAAGAGAAAAAAGAAGATAGTAACCAATAAACAAATCCGCCAATGATAACAGGAGCTAATAACTAAACTAAGATAACCATATAAATCAGAAACTAGTCAGTCGCATACAGCAAACCCCAAGTCTACAGTTGCTCTCAATTTTGGGATGATTCGTTGCCTATGTAGGTGTTCCACAGATGCAGGGTACATCAAGTTGATTTTGGAGATTTAATCCGCTGCTCCTGAGGCTGCATGGAGAAATTTCCTTTTCTCTTCTTTGTTCGCATAGCACCTGGGGTTCAGCTTTGGATTTGGCCCCGCCTCTGCATGTAGGTTGTCCTCTAACATCTCTTCTTCGCCCAGACAGAAGGGGGTTAAAGCAGTGGTTGATTAGGGAGCTCTGGCTCACTCAGGCTTGGGGGAGGGAGGGGTACGGAATGCGTGGTGAGCCTGCTGCCATGGAGGCAGGCGTGATGTTGCAACAGCCTGAGGCGTGCCTTGTGTTCTTCTGGGGAGGCTGACCCTGGGTGACGGGACCCTGGTAGTGGCAGGATGCACAGGCTCCCCAGAAGGAAGGTGTGGATAGTGACCTTTGCTTGCACACAGGCTTCTTGGTGGCTGCAGCAGCAGCATTACCATTTCATGCCCATCTCTGTTGTCCACGCTGATAGCTGTGGCCTGCACCTGTCTCTGAAGCTCATTTAGGCGGTGCTCTGAATCACCTCTCCTCGCGCACCCCAAAACAATGGTCTCTTGACTCTTAAGTAGTTCCAGACTTTTTCCTGGATTCCTTCCCTGCTAGCTGTGGCGCACTAGCCCCCTTCAGGCTGTGTTCATGCAGCCAACCCCAATCCTCTCCCTGGGATCTGACCTCCGACACCCGAGCCTCAGCTCCCAGCCCCCACCTGCCTCAGCGGGTGAGCAGACAAGCCTCTCAGGCTGGTGAGTGCTGGTTGGCACCAATCCTCTATGCATTAATCTCTCCACTTTGCCCTCTGCATCCCTGTTGCTGTGCTCTCCTCTGTGGCTCTGAGTTGCTTGCTCTTTTACAATCTGGAGCAGGTTTACAGTGACGCTCAGAGGATATTATATGCTGTAAATCACAAGCTTCCTGTATTAAATAATTCCTTAAGCTCCATTTTTCGTTGTCTATTAAATTTCTATTCTTCCAGGTACCTCTAAAGGATAAGCATTCCAGGTTATACTTGCAGTGTTCTTTCTCCTTCTAGCCTGATTGATTCCATGTGAGGCTTCTGATCTACAGTCCCTTCTAACCAAGCTATTCAAATCAATAAACTTAATTTTATGAGCAATTCTAAAATCCCATATATCTAAGGCAGTTCTGTCACTCTCCCTTTAAGTTTGTAAACCATGAGGCAGTCAATGCCCTACCAAGCCACTTTCCCTTATTTCTGGCCATGTACCTGTGCTCTAAATACCAAGTGTAAAGGAAATCTTTCTTTTGGTTAAGTGGAAGGCACTGCTTTATTCTTTCAAATCAGCAAAAATAAAAATACTATCCATAAGGCATTTAAAGTATGCAAAACACTGTAATAATTTTGAAGCATAAAATTATGGTAGTATTAGGGTGTTTTTTCCCACTAATAATTTAACACTTGTGAGAATTTATAAGTGTCCTTGAGAACTCTAGATGAATAAAATGCAGAAATTAAAAATAATAATAGATATAAATCATATTCAGATAAAATAGATGCAGAACACTGACATTATCTTTAAAAAATGAGTAACTATTCTTAAAGAAAAAAATGTTTATAAATCCTAAAAAGGTGTTATTACTGATTAAAATTGTCTTAAAAATATTTTAAGTATATGATTTTTTTAATGAAATAAGACTAATTTTTCTTTTTCTTAAGGTGATTTATGGTATGTTCAATCAAACTAAACGATATAATCTTAGAATAGTCTGACTTTAGAATAGTCTGACTCAGTCATTTGGCACACTAGGAGCATTCACTCATAGTTACAAGTGTTTTCAAATGTATGTAATTAAGGTCTTTTCCTTCTTAAGTTGAAAGTTCTTTTTGTTTTACTTCAGAATTAAAATGGTTTGTTTTGAACACTATGACAATTCCAAGAAACTTCTGTTGACATCTTTATTTTCTCCTGTGTTTAAATATATTTATTTATTTTGCTCAAGTAGAAATACTTCCACTTCTAAAAACGGGAGGAAGTGAAAATTCCTTGGAAAAGAATAAGATCAGTTTATTTATTTTTAGTGGAATGTTTAACAATCAAACTGTAGTCCTGTATTCTAATTTATTGTTAGTACTATGTTTAGGAGATTGACAAATTTAGGAGATGTTAGAATGAGGAAGAAAAGCATACAGATATTTTTAATGTAAATGGGGAAACATGTCAACCATGGCTATACACTCTGTGGGATATATTCTTTGGTATACAGCTTCCATTTACTGGTGTACAGAGATTCATGCCAGGACTTAAAAATAAATTGGATTATCCCCTGAAATTATTTGTGAATTCATAATGTTGATATTGAAGACAGTTCTTCCCTAATATATGTCAGTTAGCATGATGTTTATATATTAGTTTCATAAAAATTGAAATGTTAATTTTCTATCTTATGTATCTATGACAAAACTAACTTGATTCTAAACTCTCATTGAGATGGGCATATACGATTGTTTAAAGGATTTCTATTTTTCCAAAAGGACCTGCCATTAGGTCACTGCCATCACTGATTCCTAGAGTTCATTCAAGTTCTTACCTTTTCTTGATATACTAAACCTTCCTGAAATGTAGGTCGATTTTCTTTTTCTTTTGTATTTTTGCTTTCTTATCAGTGAAAATGAAGAACAGCTGTCACAATCCTTTCTCTAAAAATGTATTTATAGCCTGAGAAGGGCCCTGCAACATCACTGATCCTCTCCACTTATGGGTAAGGTGTTGGGTAACAGCGAAGGTCACCCAGCAAATTCATTGTGAGGTTGTACGGAAGAAGCAATCTTTTGGCATGCCTGAGATTTCTCTAGTCTTCAAAGCTTAAGCACATTACTGAATCACTCCAGAGCTTTTTTCTTTCTAGTCTAAAGAAAAAGAAGTCACTTTATAATTTTCTTTAAAGCTAACTTATAGAACCATTGGATAGACAAGCAGAAAATACATCAATGTAGTCAAATTTCATAAACTGTGAAAGAAAAAAGCTTAACCCCTTTCAAGTTGGTTACCTCCTCCACCTAAGTCTAATATGGAAGAATCATGACATATAGTCTAAGAATCCCTTCCAGAATAAAGAGTTTGTATTGATATTGTAGTTCATGTATTTAAGGTTTATTGAAATAAAGACATTATAAATTATCAGGAAATTATGAAATTGTGTACTATGTGTGTTGGTGTTGGTTATGAAGGAGACAATAATATTTTTAAACATTTTCTCTTTTTACCTAAAGAAAAAGAGATAGTTAAGTCTTATCACTTTAAGCATTATTTGCTTATCATGTAGGCAGAATTTCTAGAATTAAACAGAGGAAAACATAATAGATGCATTCTTAATAAACAGGCATATTTAGTTCTTGTATTTATACTAAATTACTAGATAGTATATGACTACGCTGACAATAAAAACCACTAGTTTTATACATTTTTCCTTATGGTAAAAGATACGTATTAAACCTGATTACTTAACACATTTTCTGGTTAGGAATTTATTTCAATGCTATGCACAATGCAATATTTTTAGACTTATTTTAATTCAGAATTCATCCTTTTTTTCATAATTACTGTGATAATTCATCACATTATGTACAGTTGAGCTGATTTATCTGTAGATATTGTAATTGCAGCAGTTAGACACCTGAGCTTTCCAGAAGTTAATAAGTATAAACCATAAGGAGAATATATCCCCATCTAGATTTTATTAAAGAAAAATAAACAAAAATGATGCCGAGGTCCATTGCATTTTTTAATTAAGATAACAGTAGGTTAAATTTTGAAAGTCTATTGGTAGAAGTCTATACAAGAAATCATAGGTATGATGGATAAATAATAACACTTGGCTACAAACGAAAAATAGTTTTAATTTTGTTGTTTTTCAGATTCTCATAGCATCTCTCTCAGTTTCTCTCTTATCTCTCTCTCTCCACCCACCCACCCACCCACACACACACACACGCGTGCGCACTATATATATATATATAACTTATATACATATATACATATATATATGCAATTTATACTATTCTTAAATATCCTGCTTGTAAGGTTTTCTTCTGTGTCTTGAGACTCATATCCTAGAATCATCCAGTCTAAACTGTGAAAATCCTCATTTCCACTGGGAATTTTATTTTTAGATTTTCACTCTCCATCTACCTGCCTTTTAGCAATTTTCTGTGCTTCAAGCATGAGCAAGCAGTATTAATCCAATTTCTAGTTTCTGTGAAGCACATTATGTTAGATCATATGCACTTCGGTGCTTCTTCTTAGAAACTTTCTGTTTACTTAACTGTTTCACTATCAACCTTTATCAACAAGAGCAGCAAAGAAATACAACAAACTAGGTAAAAATGTGATTAAGTTTATTTTCCATCTAAAATAAACTCTACTGACTCAAGAACAATGGAGTCTCATAATATGATGATACACTCTCTGACAGAACAAAATTACACATTGATAGTTGAGCAAATATCAATACTACAAAAGCTAGCTGTGGCTCTAATGCTCATATACTTCAATTATGTTAGAGGGAGCATATGAGAATTTCTTCAGTATTAATAAGACAACACCATTTTATATGAGCTCATTATGATTTATATGCATTTATTTCCTTCACTTAAACTATTTTGAGATATTAGAAAATAAAGTTCACCCTATGTGTACAATTTAGCCTTTAATATTTTCCAAATAAGTCACAGCACTCACAAAACAGATTTAGTATGCCTGCATGATATGAATTTTTGAATATTAAAAATTTGATTAAACATTAAATTGTACTGATTAAAAATCTGAAATGAATGAGCTTTTTATTATTCCCAAATTTCCTGGGTAATTCCAGAGATATTAACAAGGTTTATTGTTTTATCTAAGGGTAGTGCAATTTGAGCATATTGTATCAATCTATCAATATACTTAGTAGTGTGACAAATAAACAGTTGGTCCCTGAGAATTTCATGCTAGGAATTACAGAACATATGTTCTTCAATTTAAAACAATCTGCACAAAATTTAATTCAATTTCACACATATTTAGGTAACGACTAAGTAATAGACACTGTAGTGTAAGCTGTGTTAGTCAAATTCCTCAAAAAAAAAAAATCACTGCATGGAAATAGAATGAAAATAAAGTCTAACACAAAAGGAAATAATAAAACGAAATCATATGCTCATTTTTTCTAGTTTACTGAGGGCTAATTGACAAAAAATGTGTATACATTTAGGTATACAATTTGATGTTTTGATACATGTACACATTGTGAAATAAATGATCACCACAAGCAAGCTAATTAAATATCCATCACTTCAGGTAGTTATTTGTGTGTGTGTGGTGAGAGCACTTAAGATCTACCCTCTTAGCAAATGTCAAGTATATAATACAGTATTGTTAGGGTTCCTACTCTATACTATATATTTGATGTCCAGAACATATTAATCTTTTTTTTTTTTTTTTTTCCGTACACGGGCCTCTCACTGTTGTGGCCTCTCCCGTTGTGGAGCACAGGCTCCGGACGCACAGGCTCAGCGGCCATGGCTCACGGGCCCAGCCACTCCGCGGCATGTGGGATCTTCCCGGATGGGGGCACGAACCCGTGTCCTCTGCATCGGCAAGCAGACTCTCAACCACTGCGCCACCAGGGAAGCCCAAATCTTACATAAATAAATCACTGTAACCTTCGGCCAGCATCCCCCCCATTTCCCCCTCCCCCCCAGACCCTGGTAACTACCTTTCTGGTCTCTGCTTCTGAGTCTGACTATATTAGATTCCACATATAAGTGAGATCATAAAGTGTTTGCCTTTCTGTGTTCAACTTATTTCACTTAGCATAATATTCTCTAGGTTCATCCATGTTGTCACAAATGCCAGAATTTCCTTGTTTTTAAAGACTGAATAATATTCTGTGTGTATACATTTATAAATATATAAACATATATGTACATATGATAACACAATAAGTGTTGGCAAGAATGTAAAGATATAGAAATACCATTTTATTTAGAAATGTATCTGTCAACAAACATTTAGATTGTTTCCACATCCTGGCTACTGTGAATAATACTGCAAGGAAAAATAGAGCGCAAGTATCTTAAATACTGATTTCATTTCCTTTGGATGAATACCAAGAAGTGGGATTACCTGATCATATGGTACTGCTATTTTAATTTTTTGAGGAACTTTAGTACTGTTTTCCATAATGGCAATTTACATTCCTATCAGCAGTGTACAAGTGTTCCCTTTTCTCCACATCCTCACTAACATTTATCACTTGTCTTTTTGATAACAACGATCTTAACAGGTGTGACATGATAGCTCATTATTGCTTTGACTTGCATTTCCCTGATGATTAGCAATGTTGAGCACCTTTTAATAAACCTGCTGTTCATTTGTATGTCTTCTTTTAAGAAAAGTATATTCAGATCCTTTGCCCGTTTTTAATTGAATTTTTTTTTTTTTTTTTTGCTGTTGAGTTGTGTGACTTCCTTACATATTTTTGATATTAAGCCCTTATCAGATGTATGGCTTGCAAATATTGGGGTGGCCAAAAAGTTCAGTCGGGTTTTTCTGTAAGATGCTATGGAAAAGCCCGAACGAACTTTTTGGCCAACCCAAAATTTCCTACCATTCTATAGGTTGCCTTTTCACTCTGTTGATTGTTTTCTTTGCTGTGCATAAGCTTTTCAGTTTAATATAGCCCCTTTGTCTATTTTTACTTTTGTTACCTATGTTTTTGGGATCACATCCAAAAAGCTATTTCCCAGACCAATGTCAAGAAGCATTTTCCCTATGTTTTTTCCTAGCAGTTTTATGGTTTCAGGTCTTACATTGAAATCATTAATCAACATTTTGAGCTGATTTATTTGTACATGCATACCTCCGAGATAATGCAGGTTCAGTTTCAGATGATCACAATAAAGCAAATATTGCAATAAACAAAGTCACACAAATTTTTTGCTTTCCCAGTGCACACAAAAGTTATGCTTACACTGTACTATGGTCTATTAAGTGTGTAACAGCATTATGTCTAAAAAACAATGTACATACCTTAATTTAAAAATACTTTATTGGTAAAACATCTGAGCCCTCAGTAAGTCATAGTAGTAACATCAAAAATCACTGATCACAGATCACCATAACAAATATATTAATAACAAAAAAGTTTGAAATATTGCAAGAATTGCCAAAATGTGACATAGAGGTACGAAGTAAGCAAACACTGTTGGAAAATGGTGCCAACAGACTTACATGATGGAGGGTTGCCACAAACCTTCAATTGTAAAAAACACAGTATCTGTGAAGCACAATAAAGCAAAGTCCAATAAAACTAGTTATGTTTATATATATGGGCGTAAGACAATGATCCAAGTTAATTCTTCTGCATGTGAATGTCCAATTTTTCCAGCACAATTTACTGAACAGATTATTTTTCCCTCATGTGTACTTTTGACACCCTTGTTGAATACCAATTTAAAGAAAATTCATGGATTTATTCCTGAGCTCTCTGTTCTGTTCCATTGGTCTAGTGCTATATTGTTTTTATTACTTGGTTTTGCAATGTATTTTGAAATCAGCAAGTGTGATGCCTGTGGCTATGTTTTTTCTTCCTCAAGATTGCTTTGGCTATTTGGGTCATTTGTAGTTCCATATGAACTCTAGGATTGTTTTCTCTATTTCTATAAAGAATGCTATTGTTTGAGATTTTCATAAGGATTGCACTGAGTCTGTAGATAGTTTTGGGTAGTTAAGGACATTTTAATAATATTAATTCTTCCAATCCATAAACATGGGATGTCTTTCCATTTACCTGTGTCTTCTTGAATATCCTTTATTAATGCTTACAATTTTTAGTTACAAGTCTTTTACCTCTTTGGTTAAGTCTATTCCTAGGTATTTTATTCTTTTCATTGTTATGTGTGAATATGATTATTTTCTCATTTGCCTTTGTGGATAGTTTGTTGTTGTATATAAAAACACAAGGATTTTGTATGTTGATTTTGTATACTGCAACTTTACTGAATTCATTTATTAGTTCTAACAATTCTTTTGTTGTGTCTTTAGAATTTTCCACAAATGTTTTTTAGTGGTTAGAAACTACCTGCTCTATCCTCACAATGTCCTTATTCTGCTATGTATTATCCATTCAAAGTATACTTTAAATTAAGGTGATTAATCATTTTTGAGATCTCAGATCAACAAGTGCTTGTTCTTAACATAAAAGTTTAGGCGTTTAATAGGTCTTTGCAATATGAGATAATCAAAGACAGAACTCAGGTCAGGTGCTGATCTTCTTTCTTAAATTGCAGGGCTCTTCCCAGCACAATACCACTGCTCAGTAGACATATTAGGATATTACCTGGGAGGGAGTACTTTGATCTATTTATGAGCTATTGTCACTCATTTTAACCCTGTGGGGGTATTCATATAACATAACATTAAAATAATTTCTGGTGAAAACCACTTTTAAAGTGGAGGAAGGAGGATGAAAGGGATGAGAAGGACAAACTGAATACAATGTCCTTGACAATCAAGGATACAGTGTAGACTAGAGATACTAAACCAAGGCCATAAAACCAAAACAAAATAGCAAGAATTAAAAAATAAAAACTCACACCATCAAAAACAAGGACACAATGTGGATTGGTGACAGCCGTGGAAGAAAATAAAAATTGCTTCATATAATTAATATAAAGAGATTGATTAAGAGTTACAGGCAGGGTTAAAGAAGCAAATAAGATACAGTGAGACATCCAGATACTAACAATGTTAGGGAGCCATTACTATCTGTACACTTGAAGGGAGGAGGACAGAAAATACTTTAAAACTCCTCAGTGAGAACTTGAACTAGTGGAGGAAGGGCTCCCCAGCTCCCGTTGCAGAGAGAAGCAGCAGCACAGAGAAAAAAGTATACTCAAAGCAAAGAAGAATGAAGAATCTGTCTTTACTCTCGCCTTCTAATCTCATGTTAGTGCTTTCTATTTGTTAAACTTAATCAGAATCCAGTGAGCAAGGGGCCCCTGGTGATGCTGTCCACAGTGGCTGGCCCCTGATGCTTAAGTGGCTAAGAACCAAATGTGTGGGGTGGGCAAGTAGAAAATCACGTAAATCTTTTTATTGCTCACATTTTCAAGGTTTACCATGAAGAAAAAAAAAGAGGACTTTGTTGGTCTTTTATAGTTACATTTTTATGAATTCATTAGGGTAACTACAAGTGGTCTAGAATGCCCATTTCCAGTTTAGCAGGCAACATGCTAAATTTCCAATGTTGAGAGAGGAGAGACAGATACATAAATCAAACACATTTGGCATCTTTGTTGATGTTTCCATTGCTTTTTTACATTGGTTTTAGCAAAAATTACTCCTTCCACAGTCAATCTACAAAGGTTGACCTCCTCTCAGATTAAATGTCACTATCCTAGTCATAGTCAGGTTAGAATAACAAGTGGGCCTAAATGGACTACTAGGGAATTATCTATTTTTCACAGGATTCCTTCATGCAAACCAAGAGGGGCCCTAGGCACTTTAACATTGTACCCTTAAGTTGTTTTCCAAAATTCAGATGGCATCACAAACATCTGTTCCTCCAATTTTCCGACTATTACATGTTGAAAATCTCACTCTCATATGCGCCTATACACATACATATTCCTCTAGAACAGTGCTAACTCTATAGAGGAAAAAATAAACACTTTCCCAATTACTTCATAACTTACAAGTTCACATAACTGTAATGGAGTCAGTATGGCCTCATTATTATGCATTGCCATGATGCTTCCTCTCCATCTTTCCAAACCACACCCCCTTTTCAAATGTGCTATTTCAGATCTACCTGGAATAATAAATTGGCTAATGCTGACCCATAAATCTCTACAGCATGCTACCTTAGCTACACTAAGACCAGGTGGAGGCTTTGAAATTACTTCTTATATGTACTTGATTAAATTCTTAGCCAAGGGCCATTCTTCTCCCCTATCTCTCTATGGGGAAGAGAGAGTCATTTTCTTCTTCCAGTTATAAGAGCTTTTCAAGAAGGAACAAGTGGTCTGTGATTTTGATTGCTATGGAGAGGTCTAGTCAAGTAAGGACTTAGAAGAGACTGCTGAATTTGTTAATTAGGAGGTCGTTGGTGAATTGAGCTCTCAAAGACAGTAGTTTCAGAAAATTAGTAGGAGAAAAAATAACAAAGAGTTAAGTTCAGACTGGAAGAAAAAGCAGTGGAGGCAACAGTACTGTTCTGAGAATTTTTCCAGGGAACAAATTTAAAGAGAGAGAATGGAGATTAGGGAAATACTGGTCTCAAAAGTCGACATTTTAAGATATCAAATTTGAGAATGTTTAGTATTCATGACTAATGAGCCATTATAGGTCTTTGTTTTTTTAAAGAGCCTGAACTTTAAAAAAATATAAACGAGGCAATTTGTATAGAAACCAACTTCTCTTTTGGAATGGTTAGACAATTGGTATATCCTTGTTGGAGAGTGTGTACAAAGTATTTTGAATGTTGGTCTGATTTCCTCTTGGAACTTGTTTGTCAAACCATTATCAAGCTCCTAGGACTGGTTGGGATGTCTGCCACACCATTATCCCTTCACCTTTAGGGGTGGAACAAGTACTCCTTAGGTCTCTGTGAGGGTACTGGGGCAGCCCCGTAGAAAAGATGAAAAAAATGGAAAGCTTTCATAGTTTTGGTAATGTCCCAATGGCCTGAGAGATGAGGTTATTAACAGGACACCCCAAGTCTCATAGAATAGGGACTCTATGTTACTCTCATCTCCACTGAAACTGCATTCCATATGTCAAGGATTCCTCCTCAGCAGGGCATGGAAACAAACTGGTAACTCAGGAGAGCTTCCTTTCCTCATATCAAGGATAGTGGCAATGAAGTGAGCAGCAGGCATCTTCTCTCATCTCTTCTGTGGTTTTCCACTGACTTGGACCTCTACAAAACCTTGCTCATTGCTGAAGTCCTAAAGCAATCATTCCTGCCTATAAGCATTGCATAATGAAGGCTGATGTGGGACAACGCAGCCACTGATTACCAGAGAATGTGGGTTCCAGGGTCAGTTTGCCTCAGTCCTGGTCCTGCTCTGTTGCTTGCTGGGAAATTATAGTCAAATACCTAACTATAGAATTTTAAGTCTCCTCATCTATGACATGGAGGTAATGGTGATTTCCTTGTCCTAGGGTTCTTGTGGAAAATAAATGATACCTATTAGTGATGTCCCTAGTGCAGCCAATGGCACGGAGTAAAAAATAAATTAAAAGCTATTAAAATTGTCTGCCCTCTTATTTTCTTTTTTCTATCCTCTATCTATATTAAAATTAATTAATATATATTTTTTCTAATGTTCACCAAAGTGTACTTCGTATCCGATCACTGACCAATTGTGCATTCATTGCTCAGACCATGAGAAAGGCGAGTTCCAAAGTCTTTGGGCAAGTCTATAGAAAAATAAGCCTGGCCAAGATTAAGAATAACCATGAAAAATAGAAAAATATATCTGTGTGTGTCTATGTGTATAGAGTACTGCATATCATATTTATCCTTTTGTTAGATACATTTCTAAAAATAAAAATTACAGAAGGTGAAAAAATGAGAGGAAGTCATCATTATTAAATACTAAAAGATGAGATGCGTTATTTTTCGTTTGTTTTTTGTTTTTTTTGAGGTACGCGGGCCTCTCACTGTTGTGGCCTCTCCCGTTGCGGAGCACAGGCTCCGGACGCACAGCCTCAGTGGCCATGGCTCACGGGCCCAGCCGCTCCGCGGCATGTGGGATCCTCCCGGACCGGGGCACAAACCCGTGTCCCCTGCATCAGCAGGTGGACTCTCAACCACTGCGCCACCAGGGAAGCCCGAGATGTGTTTTGATTATGTTTGTTTTCAAAACAAGATTATATGAGTAGAGTATCATTTCATATTACATTCTATAAACTATGTTTGTCTGGAATTGATTCTTAAGAAAAGGGCTGCATCATCAATGTGACTGAAAAGAGAGTTGTGCTCTTTGCTCCCGTGGAGACTTGGAAAGCACATTATATTAAATAACCTGAAAAAAATAACCTTTAAAAAAGGAACCTGATTAATTTTATCAAAAATTTACTCCCAAATATTGAAATCTCACAATACTAATGTTTTGTGCTACATACTCCATAAAATGCTGAACTAGTTAGAAATAGGATTTCTTATTCCATCTCTGACCACTCTAAAAAATTTCTGAATGTACAAAACCTATGCTCCTACTAAAAACTCACATGGATGAAGTAGGTACTTGACTGTAACAGCAAAGATAATGGAGAAAAAGACAAAAAGAACAAGATCAAACTGTGCTATGTGCAGGTCAGAGGTCAGGGCTATGAGGAAAAGGCAACTTGTTAGAAAAGTTTAGTTTCTTTTTTATAATATACAAATAAATCCTGTCATTCTGCCTCAGAGAGTGTTTCATTTTCTGTAAAATTTGTTTATACTCTGCAATCTTTCCACAATTTCTAAGAGAAATGAGTTAGGAGGAGCCAAAGTCATCTGCTAGTTCTTATAGCTCTGACTCCATAACCCTGGTGAAATTCACCATTGGAGATGTCTCCATGCTGAGCTATTACACTGCAATTTGACACTACTTTGTTGAAAAAGAAAAACAAATTACATGACTATGCTGTTTAGAAAGCAGCATTTCCAGACAAAATCTCCTTTGATGTCTTCTATTCCACAGTGATTGAAACATTTATGATATCCATTTTAAGCAAAAAGCTGTTGGTCATGGTTTGGCACCAATTACAACCTTGAACCCCATACATGTATTTCTTTCACCATTATGGTTTTTGAGATTGAAAATGCTTTTGAAACCTCAAGAAATTTAGTTGAATTTTTATCTTCCCCCTCGTATATTGTCCTGAAGGAGACTTTTATTCTCCAACAGAAGGTGAATCTAGATAGTTCTCTTATTTATTTATTTATTTATTTATTTATTTATTTTCGGTACGCGGGCCTCTCACTGCCGTGGCCTCTCCCGTTGCGGAGCACAGGCTCCGGACGCGCAGGCTCAGCGGCCGGCCGTGGCTCACAGGCCCAGATGCTCCGCGGCATGTGGGATCCTCCCGGACTGGGGCACGAACCCGTGTCCCCTGCATCGGCAGGTGGACTCTCAACCACTGCGCCACCAGGGAAGCCCAGTTCTCTTTTTTAAAAGGAAGAGGAATTGGTTTATTTGTACATTATTCATTATTTTATTGATTTATTTAGTGTTAGCAAACTGAGTTTCAAAGATAAAAGGTGTACGTTTTCTATCTCCTCAAATATTACAGATTAATAAGACATTTTCTATCTCCTCAAATATTACAGATTAATAAGACAGACTTTTATCAAAATAATTCCAGTGAAGCATGTGAAGTATCATAGTAGAGGAATGTATCAAGTGCTAAACATTGTGGTAGCACAAAGGTTGAAATAAGCAGTTCTCCTTACTCTGGAAGGGACTGAAGAATGGATTGTAAGATGGAGTTGACAGAAGACAGTCTTCACAGAGGAGAGTACTGAGATGGAGCTTAACAGGTCAATAGGATGTCTGATGTTATAAGATGTGAAAAGTGGAAAATCACAGAATCATGTGTAACATATAGATAGGAGTTTCACAGTTATTAAGATATAAATGCTGGGTGATATGATATAAAAGTATTAAGTCTATAAATTGAAAATAACTTATAAATTAACTATATCTGTATGACTGAGATGCCAGGTACATAATTCCAGGATGACATATAGATTTTAATCTTGGGAATCTAGATACTTTGTTGAATTGTTAACTCAATCTAGGCCACAAAATCATTAACTGCTCTGGAATATTGAAGAAATATGTAGTTTCATGAAAATATGATATGTTTTGATATTGCCATGTTTGAGATGCCTGTGTGTATGCAGATGGACTATCTACTGGAGGAATTAGATATTTTGGCTTAAATCTCAAAAAAAGAGGTATGGTCTATAGTTGAAAATTTAGGGGAGATAATCTAATTTTTAATGAACAATTTTATATCTATTATAAGGTAGATACTTTAATAGATTCTAGGAAAATATTTTGTGGACAAAGCAGACAGCTTATCTATCTCTTTGGATTTGACAATATACTGGGTGCAGAGAAAAATTTTTCCTTCCATGTGCATTGTACAATACACTCTTCAAGGCTATTCAATTCTAAGCTTTCCTTTCTTTGGAGCTATTTTACAACTCTGTAAGTTGTAGGTATGTGACAGCAGTGAAAAAATATTACTGCCGATATGCAAAATTCTTTCCAATTCAGTCTATTCAATTGACTTCCATGCAGCACCATGTAAACATCCTTCATTGCTTCCACATGCACATTCATTTTGAAATTCCTGAACAATAAATGTGTCTGTTCTTTGGAGTCTCCATTAACCTGGTTAAAACATCATCTTAATAATTTATTAAATAAAATCCTAAACAAATCTATATTTTATATTCATATGACACCTTCTTTTGAAAATTATCTTTTAATACAGAGACTATAAACACTGAATATACCTTGACATACGATGCATCCTTTGAAATGAACCACAAGTCTAATTTGGTAGTATACCATATGGACACGAGCCTTTGTCCTCCTTATGAGACAGTACAAAGATGACAACGAAAAGGTTTGGTAGCAATTAGCCAGATGAACTATGGGAGGGTTCAAACAGAAGAAACAAACAGTTTAAGGATCTAGAGGCAAATAAAGAATGTGTTGAATTTAAAGAATGGATTCCAAGTTGGATGGAAGAAAGAAAGGGGGAGAGTTTCAAATCTAAAAAGGCAGTCAAAACCAGACACTCAAGCTCTTCCAAGGATATATACTTGTTCTCAAAGGAAATAAAATGACATTCAAAATGGAATGTAATGATGAATTTTATCTTTTTCTTTCCACTCTAGAGGCAGATAGGAAAAAAAATTAACGGTGACAAGGTGGATACATGGAAACTGATTAGGAGTAAGTAGAAAAGAAACACTACACAGATATTTATAAGAACAGCATGTTGAACATATAGTTTAATATATGTTTATTAAATGAATGAATGTAAAATGAGGAATCCAATATAATTCCTAGAACTCTGGATTATGCAATTGAGTGATGGGCAGTGTTATTTACTGAGCTAAGTTTTATGATATAAGAAAGCCTTAAATTTACTTAAATGGTGATAGTATAAAATAAAAAGTTAAGAGAAGATGAAGAAACTGCATCCCTTTTCCACTGTGAAAGAAGAGAGACAGCGTATGGTACAAATTTATTTAGGTCGGTACATTTAAGATGTGAAGATGTTGCTATATAATTGCCTCTATTTCATCTGAGAAACAGAGGCAAAGTCATGTCTCGAGAGAGAGAGAAAGAGTATGGCAGAGTCAGCACAATTTGAGACAAGTACAGAAAATTAAAACAGACATTGTGAAAACTATAATGGAGAATCAACAGAGAAAAACTGAGTAACATGTGGCATTGCTGAGATCTAGTTGTGGCTGGTGATCATTATGGATCCTATGCTGCAAGTAGTATTAATTACCCCCAGCATTGTCAAGCTGCCCAGGTGCACTCAGAATATCTGCTGATATTCAGGTATACATGACTTGGGAGTTTCACCAATGAGGTATCACACAAGGAAAATCAAGTAAGCGAGGTTAGGAAATTAGAAAGAAAGCAGTTGAAATGACTCACCATGGATCTAAACTTCAAAGAGAAGGAAGTAAAATTAGAAGTTCTGTTCAATAGGGAGGAAGTAGGGAGATCAATATTTTGATGGGGCTGATGAGGTCAAAGAAAAGGTGAAATGAGAGAGACTGAACAGGCAGGCTGGTTACAGAAATGATTTATGAATTAGTGAATTAAAGATACAGGAGCATCTGATGAAAAGAGGGAGCCTGATCATTTCAGTACCCACTCCCATTCTACAACTCACTAGCTGTATGACATCGGGCTGATTGCTTAATATTTCTGACCCTTTTCTTTTCAGTACAATGGCATAAATCAGAGTTTTTCAAATTTTAGTTTTATAAGAATCACCTGGATAGGTTGTTAAGCTACAGATTCCAGAGACTGATTTTTTTTGATCTGGGATAGGGCCTCATAATATATATTTTCAATTAGTTTCCAAATAATGTCAGGCCACAATTTTAGTAGCACTGCTATGAACAGTGTGATCTCACAGATATCATAACCTAAAGAGATAATGTATATAAATGTTACTTGGTATAGAGCAGGTAATCAAGTCATCAATTACTTTTCTCTTCTCAATGAATATTTACTTGTTGCTATGATATGAAAAGGTGAAGTATAAAAATGTACAGAAATGTAATAAGAGGATTAGTAGAAGGAATGCCAATTACCCAAATAAGTTGTCTCTGAGTCATTTTCAAGTTCTTACTTTTGACATTCCCAATCTCTTAGACAAGTGATGAGAGCCCAGACTATGACAATAGTGCAAAAGGAGACTTCACAAATATTTCTGAGGAGTTTTGATATAAGCACTGATTTTGTGTATCATTGAGATAATATGGTTTTTGGAATTATTCATTTATTCCCTAACCATTTATCTTATATTCCTTTGCCAAATACCTCTTCACTCTGGTAATTCCTATATAGCCATTGTCACCAAAAGTTACATAATTCTTGTTCTGCTATCGTGGCCCCCCTACAGACCCAATTCAAAATTCTTTATAGTTCATAAATAAATTATTTCAACAAATATGAGTTAAGCTTTAAGGAAGCAACAAAAAGGAGCTGATTAGCCCTAGTTTTCATTGAGCTATGAGTAGTGCTTCTATGTTGTTTCCTTCCAAAAAGATATGGGTGATGGTAAAAAATACATTCAAACAATAAAACTGCTAATATAGAGTACTTATGAATAATACTATGGAAATAATGGAGAACAATACATACTATCGGACATATATATATAGTCACTGTAATTGAGTATTCAATTTAGCTCTCAGATTAGCTACAGACAAAACTATATTGGTTTCATATAATTTCCATTACATAATAAAAGGGAAAAAAATCAATTCCTCAGGATAATTAGTATTATTTCTTAGAAATGACTTTTAAAAGGAATTTATCACTTGGGACCTTATTCAGTGGATATTGAACAAAACAACAGACAATGCAGTTAAAAGTACTTTTGCTGTTGAACAGAGATCATATAAAATGAATGTGGAATTTAACCTGGGCTCTATGTTCCCAGAGATGAGTGATGCTTAAGAACTCCTGACCCCACCCAACACACTTTCGCGTTGAAGGAGGAGCTAATCTCAGAAGAACCCCCCTTCACAGTATGACTTACTGTCCATTCGTGCTCACAACTCCTGTAAATTAAAATATGATTTCTTTGTTTATCTGCCTCTACAAAACCCCAAACCCTCTTCCTTTTCTTTGAGACTTTCCTCATTAATGATCATCTTCCTATACAATAATCTGCATAAAATCAACCCCTTAATCGTGTGGGTCATATGGCCCATCACATATCTTGGTGCTGCATAGGAATTGGGAATAAAATATTAAAGCATTTTTCTGTTCAGGGTCTTAACCTTGTTCACTTGGCTAACTTCTCTTCCCTATTAAAAAAGTTTAGAAAATAGGTCAAACATCGAATTCCCATTACTTTAAAAAAGTTTAATTTTTACACATCTATTTCATGAGTCTTGAGGCCTTAAACATTCTGAAGGCCTCATGTTTTCATCTGTACATACTTACTATTCTAAGTCTGAGAAAATAGCAAATAATTTTTGGAAAGGTGAAGGAATAATGAGGTCAAATTGAAGAAAGAAAAAAGAATAAAAGAATAGCTTCAGGTTTTTGTTCTCTCCAGGTCTTCAGGCTTGAATTGCTAATTTTTACAGAATTTCCCATCTATGAGCTAAATATTTTATAGTAGCCATCTCCACAGAAATGAGTTCATCATGAGGCTTCTATTTGCATATCCTGGTATACTGCCTGTACTGCCTGTATTTTTCTGGTGATAATAAATTATGAAACAAAAAGTTCTGCTCCCAACGTTTATAAATTTGGGTGTTGGCACTTCCTGTCCTTAGGTTTACTTTTGAATTCTCTTTTTTACTTCGTTGTCCAACTTACATATTTTACACACTTCTTCCCTTCAGAAAATATCAAAGATTTTCTTCACTGTTTTCCTTTCAATCTGAAACTAAAATGAGGTATTATAGAAAACAGAAACAATACTCTGTTCACATGAGAAATGCTTTAGCCTTGCAGCCTTAGCTGGACTTCTCAGGTGCCTTAACCAAGACCTCTATAGGTCAGTCCCAAACAGTCCTCATGTTTTCTCCTCATTCAGCCTCCAATCCCAGTTCCAAATATTTGATACTCATTCTCAAAATTTTACATAGCAACTATATAAGCTAAGAGAATGTGACACCATTGCACAATAAGGAGCATTCCACTTGTTTACTGATACAGAAATTGATCTGTCACCAACACATAAAATTCTGGCTGGCATAGGAGTCAGAATTTTTTTTTAACTTCCCATACAGTATTTAATATTAATCATTACTATACATTCTTATTCTCACAATCTGTTGCATGACAGCAGGTTTATTTCTTATAAAACTTGGTGAATTGTATTTGCTGGGAGCAAAGGAGACATGGCCTCTGTTTCAACCTAACAACATTATTCTTGCTCTGCTATAGTACCTGTTATTGTAAGTGATCCTTAAACAGCTTTGAAAGAACAAAATAAATAAATCATGCATTATATTATCTTTTCAAATGTTATCTCCATTCATATTACAACTGGATCTCAAGAATGGCATTTTCATGCTGTTTAATTATATTAAAAAAACACAGAAAAAAGAGGTGTATAAAGGGAGATGGAAGTTTTAGCAAAATATTCCAAAACAAAACATTTATAACACTGCATGAAAATATCCTAATGAAAACTGCTACATATTTAATATAAACATTTCATTAAAATTCTGAAAGAAATGTGAAAATATTTTACCACTCTAACTGCAGGCACTTTTACTAGCCACTTCACCATAAACCAATGCTCATTTTAGGTCTAATATTTACTTGTCAAGTTGATAATCAAGTGGAAATTATTCTTGTGTAAAATACATCATCATCTTACAAATATTCAGTTAAATTTGAGTTAGTCATAGTCTTGATGTGCACAGTGATGCAGGAGGAAGCATCTGAAACATTAGATAGCTGCCATTTATAAGTATTCCTTTTACACTATAAATTTTTACTAAAGTCAAATTAAGTGTTTGTGCTGAGAACTTATTGTTCAAGTTGTTCATAGTCAATCTATCTCCTTAGGAAGTATTATTTAGGCTGCTAAAGATCTCAATGAAAAATAAAAGGATATGTAATTAGTATAATGACCAGGGAAAAACATTATTATGAATAAAACTCTGTCATTAGGGAACTCCATTTACTGATGGGCTTATTAGTAACCTTAATTTTAAAACTCAATAATAAAAAAAGACCAAAAACAAGCTATTAAAAAAGAGCACAGTACCTGAAAATATAAACGTTCCCCCTTATTTTATTTAGGCAGACTGAAATTTAAAACAATTACACCCATATATAACTTGGTTTGGATTTCACGTAGCTTATTTTTGACTACAGAAAAATAAGTAAAAATGAATGTCTTCAAGAAATTTTGGAAAGCAATCATGAGTTGTTTACTGAATCTACTAGGCTATCTTACAGTGATAAATGCATATTCTCTTTGGCCAGTTATTCACTTTTCCCACAGAAGTAAAAGGAATAGTTACTAAGGATCTCACAATATTGTTTTTGATACAAAAAGAGGAAATGCTCCTAGTACCCATCCCTACGGAGATGGTTAGATAAATTATACTCTACCTATGCTATAAAATACTTTGAAGCATTTCAAATGAATAAAGTAGATATATATATGTACCAAAATGCAAATGGAAACATGATACATTTAAAAAAAGATATGAATACTATATTCAATATTCATAAGAAAAATCAAGTGTGTGTGTATGTGTGTGTAGAGTGGATACAAATCTCTCCTTCAAACTCCCGCATTCAAAAATATAACTTAAACTCTTTTCTTTAATCTTTACATTGTCAGTTGGCAAAAAATTAATCTCAGTCAATTTGAGAGTTCATCAGTCTATGTAGCCTACCCTCTCTCTTTTATGGGTCCCATATAATCCTGGGATCTTCCATAGTGCTAAGGCAGTGAAAAAAAGTGAACATCTAACTCTTATTCCTTGGCAGGTATCCATGATGGAACCTACTAGGATTTATTCATCATTTATTTGATCTTCCGCTGTCACTCCACATGGCTGGAATATATGGTTCACTTGACTATCAGAGCAAAGCTCTTACAAATAAACAACTTTTGAGTAAGGAAGTTTGGGAATGCTTATGCAGCAAAGTTATCCGTGTGGGACATGGACAGGTAGTCACTCTCCTCCCAGGATTAAAAAACAAAACCAAAGTGGCAGGGGGTAGGGGTATATCAAATTAGTCTTTCCTCCCTCAATTTAACATCAGCCAAAATTAGTTTAAGCCAAGGTAGCTTCAGGGTAGAAATATAGACACATTCCAACTAAATTTGCTACTGAAAAACTCTCTGTAAACAATACACCCTTTTAACATAAGGTAGAATTTTTTTTTTATTTTATTTTTTTCATTTAGAGCTCAAGAGAGAATGTGGCAAAGAAATTCTTTCAAAGCACCTGCCAAATTTAAGTGGAAGCTGGAAAGTCCAGCACAAAATATCTAATCATGAGCTAAGAAGCTGATCACCAATTTTGGCTGTCACAGATTTTAGGCCCGGGAGATAAAAATGAGAAAACATTCCAAACAGAATAAAAAATAGAAAAACTGAATAGTTACATATCAACTAAAATACAAATATGTGATTAAAATATTTACAAGTTATCAAATCCCAGATGTTTTCTCTGTCAAATTTTATGTATATATAAAACCACAGTTTTTGTACATGTACACAAAGACACACACATATATATTTCCTTCTCACTTGGTTTTATGAGGTCAGCAAATTCTCAATTCCAAAATCTTACTAGGATATCAAAAGAACAACAATCAGAGGCAACCTCTCTCATAATCACAGTCAAAAATCTTAACCAATATATTATCAAATTGAATCTATCTATACATAAAAAGAATAATATATGCATCATGACCAAATGCCGTGTATACCAAGAGAATGCAAGAGTAAAAATCATTTAATTCAACACAGAAACAGAAAAATGGGGAAAAAACCCAATTACTTCAATAAATACAAAAAACTAATATGATTTAACACCCGTTAATGATAAAATCTGCCATTTGCGACAAGAGCATTACGCTAAGTGAAATAAGAGAAGACAAATTATGGATGATCTCTCTCATATGTGGAATCTTAAAAATAAATAAATAAATAAATAAACCACACTCATGGATACAGAGAAAAGATTGGTGGGTACCAGAAGCAAAGGAGGTGGAAGAAATGGGTGAACTGTTTTTGTTTTTTCCTTTTTATTAGTTTAAATTAACTGAAAAAAAAGTGCTCAATGGTCCAAAGGGGATTAATAAGCTTTATGAGATATGGGGTCTCTCTATAGTCAAATATCTAAAAACAAAGCTGCTAGCAAAGTAGACTAAAACTAAGTTAGTTGTTTTTGTTTTTGTTTTGTAAGACGTGTGTGTTTATTAGGGGCCAGAAATCTTGGAGCAACTTTAGAACTCTGCTTTTAACTTTAGAACTCTACTTAAAACAGTTTTAAGTATATTTTTAATCTATATATTTTATTTGATATTTACAAACACATGCTTCTGAAATCTCCTAAAAGGATGGAAAACCCAGCTAAAAGCAGAGAATCCCACACAGCAACTGCTGGCCAAGGGCTGAACAAAAGCTACCTAGTAGGACACACACATCCTAGTTAACAGAATCCCTTCTTGACATAATGATTGCATAAGCATTTATTCTTGCCACATCTCATTTATTTATTTCATGGCCACAATGGGGCATTTGAACTAGTAACTCCTATTAAAATTCGTAACGAGGCACCCAACAGCTCTTGCAATTTCCCTTACTGAGAGAAATTTAGAAATTTCTCTTGCTTCTGAAACTAACTCCTTATAAAGGCAAGAAATGGTTTGTCAATTAGCTATTAAAACCTGCTTCTCTTTCCTGGTTGGGCTGAAGATGTGTCATCTCTCCCAGGTTGATTTTCCATGATTCTCTTATGTGAGAGTAATTTGATAGCAACTAAGGTGTCGATTACTTCTTTTAAACCTCTTTTCCTTCACTGAAACCTGTCATTGAGGATATGTGCTACACAGTATTTTAGAAAGTTGCCTTTCCATTTTCCGCCTGAAATCAGTTTTATATTAGTTTTCTATTCTGGCATAACAAATTACCAAAAACTCAGCAACTGCGAACAGCAGACATTTATTATCTTACAATTTCTGCAGATCAGCCGGCCAGGCAAGGCTTACCTGTGTCTTCTGCTTAGGGTCTCACAAAGCTGCAATCGAGGTAACCTCCCAACTGTGGCTCCATGGTTAGAAGAGTCCACTCCCAGACTCATGGAGATGGCTGGCCCCAGCTTCTTTTTTCTCTTTTTTTAAAAATTATTTATTTTTGGCTGCGTTGGGTCTTCATTGCTGTGCATAGGCTTTCTCTAGCTGCGGTGAGCGGGGGCTACTCTTTGTTATGGTGCACAGGCTTCTGATTGTGGTGGCTTCTCTTGTTACGGAGCACGGGCTCTAGGCGTATGGGCTTCCATAGTTGTGGCTCACGGGCTCTAAAGCGCAGGCTCAGTAGTTGTGGTGCACAGGTTTAGTTGCCCTGCGGCATGTGGGAACTTCCCGGACCAAAGCTCGAACCCGTGTGCCCTGCATTGGCAGGCAGATTCTTAACCACTGCGCCACCAGGGAAGCCCAGGCCCCACCTTCTTGCTGGCTACTGCCTGGAGGCACCTTCCGCCCATAGTGAGCCCTTAGCTCCTGGAGGCCACCAGCCTTTCCCGAAGGCAGCCCACACTTCCTGGCCACATGGTCTTTCCCCACACGGCCACCGCTTCTTTAAGGCCCCCAAGATTTTCTAGAGCAGTCTGCTAGCAAGATGGAGTCTGAGGTGACGTATTAGCACTGAGCAGCGTCCGTCGCTTTGCTACAGCCCACGGTTAATAAGCAAGCCAAGCAGCCACCAAGCGCTCCCTCCGGTGCTGCCGGCCTGGCGCCTCACGGAGAACGCTGCCTGCGCAGAGGCTGGGCGCTCGGAAAAGACGCCACAGCCCGCGCGCCTGGAAGCTTCCTTCCCCGGAAGTGCTGCGTCCACTTCCTGGACCTGAACCTTGAGGGGCAGCAGGTCCGCGAGGACCAGTGGGTGCCGCTCTTCCGTGGCGTCGCCTACTGGTGGCCGTTCAGCCTCAGCCATCACAGCTTTGGTCACCACAGCCTCAGCCGGCCCCGGGGAAGGCTTTTAGTTCGGCTCCGAGGTGGAGCGGAGATGCTCCTGAGATGACGGACCGGGACTGCTGGGGCGTGTCCTCCACCGACAGACCGAGCCGCAGACAGGGACACGGTGTGAGCCGAGGACACCCGGCTCCTCTCAGGGCTCAGCGCCCGCCCGCTTCCCGCTCCCAACGCGCCGCAGGCTGAGACCCGCGCTCCTGGCCGGGACTTCCGGCGCCTGGGCGGAAGGTTCTCACACGAAGGTAGGAAACCAAAATCCGTTTTTATTTCTTAAAGGGTTGAGAACTGCGTTCCAAAACGTGTTAGACAGTAAAAGGGTGAATAAATTTACAGGTGTAAATGCAGACCGTTTTCCAATTCAAGGCAAGTTAACTGCCCACAGGGTTCTGGCGGGAAAACCTCCGGCGGGAAAGGAAACCGGGTCCTAAGGCTCAGCTTTGAGGGCGGTCATGGGATTCCACAAGGGGGTGAACACCAGGAACCTGAGAAGTCCCTTCAGAGTCACAACATAGGGCATAGTGTTTCCCCAGCTTTATTGAGGTATACTTGTCAAATAAAATTGCATGTATTTAAGGTGTACAATGTGACGCTTTGGTACAGGTATACATTGTGAATAATCAAGCTAATTAACGTAACATATACATAATCAAGCTAATTAACGTAACATGTCCATCACGTCACAGAGTTATATTTGTGTGTGTGTGTGTGTGTGTGTGTGTGTGTGTGTGTGTGTGTGAGGTAAGAACACTGAAGATCAACTTGCTTAGCAAATTTCAAGTGTACAATACAGGGTTATTAACTAGAGTCAATATGTTTCTTGATCTGTTCTCTTTTAGCCTTAAAATTAAGGCTACTGCATTGGTTACACTGACTTCCCACAGTATTGAAGAAACCAATTAATGAATGACATTTGGTGTAAACAATCCGATTTCTTGACCTCTCTCTTTTTAAAATTAAAACCAATGATTGCAATTTAGGGAATAAAAATATGACCTTCTAGATAAATTAAGTGACACACTGTTTTCCACATATAATATGCCAACATTAATTTGTGTAAATAGTAATAAATGGAGTAACTGGAAATAATGATTGACCTAGATGCCGTTATAAAAGAAACACTATTCCTCTTGTCTTTCACACAGATGAATAAATGTAAATATATAATTTGTAATCAGTAGAGTCAGGAGAGTTAAATAAGGAAAAGCTGAAGCTATATATAGTTTCACTGAAAAATAAAGAATTATGTAATGTACTAGTCTGGATTTATGCATAGAAATTCAAGAAGTTTGAAAGCAGGAATTTGGGGCAGTAGATTTTTATCATCAAGTTTTTATAAATAACCAGAATCTATAATGATAAATAATATAGAGGAACCACAAGTGTAAATGCTTTCAAGAAGCACTATAAAAGTCTTTTAGATTCTGTTCAGAAAATCATTCAAAGTGTGTGTGAGTTTGGAGGTGGAGGGGATGTCAACCAATCTATCAAAGCTGCAAGGCTTTTTAAATGGTTCAATTTAATACGCCTTTGAACTTAGTGTCTAATTTATTCAGATCTGTTTTCTTTCTCCCTGTCTCTCTCTCTCTCTCTCTCTCTCTCTCTCTCTCTCTCCCTGTTGAAGTTAATAGACTATCATGTAGTGGATAATAATGTAGCCTCTAGGTTTAAACTTAGCAAGTCTGAGTCTTCACTTTAAAATATATTGTATGATGGTTTGGTAATTAATGGGATAGTATGCCTGGTAAGTTGTATAACAATGCCTAGTACATAAAAAGTGCCCAATATATCTTGACTATTTTTATTGAGGAAAAAATGTACACATACACATATGAATGTATGTACATTATACATATAGGTATAGATATACACATACATATGCTATCATATGTAATATTCAACAATATATGTACACATACCCATTTTGTCACATAAAAATTAATGAAAAAGTATAGGCCAATATATTCTTAGTTGACTGTAGCATTTCACAGTAACTGAACACACAAAATGTTGAAATGAATTAAGTGTTTAAGCAGCAGTAGGACTTGAAAACTTCCAAAAGGCAAAGTGAAAGAGAAAAGCGTCATTGGTGGAAACCTCATTGTGGACTACTTAATGCACTTTGACTATTAGCTAAGGAATTCTTAAACTGTCAAAGATGAATAATTGTCAAATGCTTCCCTATCCAACCAAATTTATAACTTACTTTAGTATTATCTCTTAGCTTAGTATTCTTCCATTATTGATACTATGACATTTCATTATAAACTTTCCAAATAACAGCAGTTTTATTCCTTCTCATGCAGTTCTGCAGATTTTGTCTGTGTTCTGCCAATTATGTCAAAAGCATATGCAGCAACACATTACAATGTGAAAAATAACATTTTTTACTTAAATATACTATATTTGCAAATTTGAGTACCTTAAATTTATCATTTATATAAATATCTACTCCAGTAATATAATGTGCTGTTAATATGACCTGTCTCACCAAGATAAGCTAATTACTCCACAGTAAAATGCAATATGTCACCAAATGGTGGTAAGGATAGAGAGAAACGATTTCTCATACATTGGTGGTGAGAATGTAAAATGGCACAGCCACTCCGGAAAATATTTTGGCAGTTTTTAAAAAAAAACAACGGAAACTAAAAATGCTCTTAACATATGACAACAATCTCACTACTAGCCTTTTATCCCAGAGAAAACTTACATTGATACAAAAACCTGCATGTGACACTTTATTTGTAATAGCCACAAACTGAAAACAACCAAAATGTCCTTCACTGGATTAATGTTTAAACAAACTGTGGTGCATCCATATCATGAAACACTATTTGACAATAATCAGGAACTAACTGTTTGTACCCAGAACAATTTAGAGTAATCTCAAAGGAATTTTGCTGAAAGAAAAAAAAGGCTTACTCAAAAAGAATATGTATTGTGTGATTGCATTTATGTGACATTCTTTTAAATGGCAAAATTATAAGGATAGGCTGGAAGGAGATGTGAATGAAAGGTATAAACTATGAAAAGGTAGCAAGAGGGATCTTGTGGTGATAGAACAGTTCTGTATCTTGAGTGTGATATAAATTACATCAAACTACAAGTGTGTGCATGCACTCACACACACACACACTCCAACATACACACACACACACACAAGTGCAGGTAAAACTGGTGAAATCTGAATAAGGTCTGTGGATTGTACCAATGTCACTTTTCTGGTTTTGACTATGTCAAAGATGGACAAATCTGGATACTAGTTAAGATGGTGAGGACAGATTTTAATTAGTGTATACTATTGCAATAGGGAAAAGAGTACAGCATGAACTGAACTTTTGTTCTTTTCATAAAAGACTGGGTATTTTAAAGAGAAAATGAAGGATTATGGAGGGAGATGAACAGGGGCTCAGTAGAGTCAGGAAAGTGAAAAATTACAAAAGTCTGGAAATGGGGGTTAGTCCCTGTGAAACACATTTGGGTTTGCTAAGTGATCCTTATCAAAGTTAGGCTCCTGTCTTCCCACAGAGACTGGGAGACAGGGGCCCTACCTTCAGCTGTTGACTGGAAGAAACAGTAATTTCTTTTGGCAACCTTGAGTTTGCTCAGGCAGGCATTATGAGAGACTATGGTCAACCTAGCAATGAGGCCTTTCTCTGTTAGAATCTAGTATTTGTTCAAGTCTTTATAGGCCAAGATTGAGGCCTAGTAGAGAAGAAGGCTCAGAGGAGCCTGGCTAGAGTTTGATCAATGAGAGAATGTTTGTCAACTGTATTTACATAAGATGTCACCAACCGGGAAAAACTGGGTTAATGGTACACTATCTCTTTACTATATTTACAACTTCCTGTGAATCTATAATTATTTCAAATTAAAAAGTTAAGGGACTTCCCTAGTGGTGCAGTGGTTAAGAATCTTCCTGCCAACACAGGGGACATGGGTTCAAGCCCTGGTCCGGGATGATCCCACATGCCGCGGAGCACCTAAGCCCGTGTGCCACAACTACTGAGCCTGCACTCTAGAGCCTGTGAGCCACAACTACTGGAGCCTGCACACGTAGAGCCCATGCTCTGCAACAAGAGAAGCCACCGCAGTGAGAAGCCTGCGCACCACAACGAAGAGTAGCCCCCGCTCGCCGCAACTAGAGAAAGCCCACGCACAGCAACAAAGACCCAATGCAGCCAAAAATAAATAAATAAGTAAAATAAAAATAAATTAAAAAAAAACTAAAAAAAATAAAAAGTTAAAAATATGCAATGTGTTATATGTTTATAATTTAAGATTGATAACCTTAAGGTGTTTAGAATGTGCCATAATCATTAACAATAAAAAGGATAGAGAATTTTATGATCTGCCATTATTCATTTAGGATTCATAAAAAGTCTTTTTTTAACCAGTATATTCGTAGCATTAGGTAGTGTGCCTTCCACCTTTTAGGTGCTTAGTTAATTTTGCATAGTAAATGAATATATGGATGGTAAACTTATTAGTATTTATTAGGATTGTCCATTTCTCTTTAGCATGACTTTATATTCACCAAGAATTTTATATTAGCTTTATTTGGTAAGAAGCAGAGCTTCTTTCTTATATCCTGAGAGAGTACACTCTTCACATCATAGTCTAGGAAAATAATGCTCCACACTGTATTTGCTATTTTTCATTTATTTTTCATTTAATTTTCATTTATTTTTCAATGTAAATCAATAAATTGGTATTAGGTTTCATTCAGTGGTCACCTTTTTTTTTTTAAATTTATTTATTTTTGGCTGTGTTGGATCTTTGTTGCAGTGCGCGGGCTTCTCATTACGGTGCTTTCTCTTGTTGCAGAGCCCAGGCTCTAAGACTGCGAGCTTCAGTAGTTGTGGCTCACCGGGTCTAGAGCACAGGCTCAGCAGTTGTGGCGCAAGGGCTTAGTTACCCCGCGGCATGTGGGATCTTCCCAAACCAGGGCTCGAACCCGTGTCTCCTGCATTGGCAGGCAGATCTTAACCACTGCACCACCAGGGAAGCCCAGTGGTCACCTTTGAGTTACAATACAGCAAGTCAGTGTTCTGGATTAGGTTCCTACATTAATGGAATCAGCATTCCATACAAGAAAACTCAAAGTCATATCCTAGGCTAATGATAATGACTTATAATCCTATGAAGACATACAAGAAGCTCCTTCTATTTTTTATTTCTTATCTTTAAAAAATAAATGTACATTGTTCTTATTAACAACTTTTTTAAGGTGAATTGCTTGTGGAAAACAGTATTCAACAGCAATCTGCATATTGCTGAAGTAGGGTTGACAGTCAAGGTATGGTGACCAAGAGAAGGAGAGTAAGATGAAGGAAAAAGCTAAGTTATTTGAGAGTTCCCTCTCACCAGGAATTTCACTAAAGTCAGACTTGACCTCAAACCACTCAAATAGGAGACTCAAATATTATAGAATTTCTAGTCTGCTGTGAAATATTCCTGAATAAAGCTTACAACTTTTACAGTCTTCTCTCTTGCATATTTTTATTGTCTGAGGTACAAGCACAGTGGTGTAGGGTGTCCCAGCCCCTCAAGGGGCAGAGCCACATGTACACTGCAAGGTCTGTATGTTGGCTCAACTCCATATTAGCACACTGTCAAAATAAGGGATGATGTATAAATCTATATACTCTGCCGACAACAGCATATAAACTACCTGGAGTTCATCCAGCTCTACATAGAGGGCACCTTTATTCAGCAGGCCCAGAATATTCTTCAGATGTCATGTTGGTGAAGGATGCTATCAAGGGTAGAAATTTGTGGAATTTTCGACAGTAATATACAGCATATCTTTCCAATTGTTTACATTCTATGTATCCTTTGTATTACAAAAATAAGTATTTTGTGTTTGTTATATAGTTTATTCATACAATTGTATGTGTTTTAAATATAAATTCATAATGCATGGAGATATATTATGTGTCAGAAATATTAAAAAGCATTTGATGTAGGTGAAAACCAGGCTTCTGTAAATGGAGATAGATTATCACAAGAAGAATTGTAAGAGAATAAAGAATGAGTTGAGAGGGAGACAAAAGATTGATACAGTTAAACTCAGGTGATTTCTAGTTTTCCAGTACATGGAGTGTAGCTACAGTCTTGGGTTACTAGAAACTGTCATTTGAGAAACTTCTACTTTTTACTTCAAAGTATTTCATTAAAATATAAATTGAGGTAGCTCTGGAAAGATGAACACTCTATCAAGCATTGGATCTACTTGCAACTGAGAAATGACAGCAACCCAAATATTGCAAAAAGCCGGATGGAGAAGTTAATGATACAGCTGTTCAGAGCTGACCTCTGTAACCATGATTGTGACGAGATTTTTCACACTGTAATAAAATCTGATGCCATTTCTGTATGGACCAGATATCTACTTCCCTAGGCAGTGATATCCAGGTGTGGGTAGGAGGATGCGGGAGGAAAGGTGCATGGAGTGCATAGAACTGTACTGAATAAGGAGCAAAAGTAAATTTAAGGGTTATAGTCATAAAGATGGAAAAACCTTTATTAGTGAAGTTGCTACTGGTGGTAAGAAAATCAAAAGAGAGCTTCCTATCTAAAATGTCCTTCCTGTTTTCCTCATAATAACTTTTTATGATTCTGAATCTGAGACAAGTTAAAAATAGTAGAGTTGCTGATTCCTTTAAACAATTTTCAAAAATGAAGGGTGATTCTGGGCTGTTCTGACCCTATCCATAAAGTCGAGAAGCATTTCTCTTTCTGATATTTTAAGAAGGGAACTTTAAAAACCAGCTTTTCAGATATTTTAAATATAATGGAGGAGATATAGATCTAAAACTGCACACTTTATTACATACAGTGAAATGCCACACCCCATGCTATTCTCCATTTCCAAAAATATTATTACTAATAGGAACAGATAGAACAACAGGACCATTTGTAGCTCTTTGCCTTTAAAATTGGTAGAAAATAACACCTTTTTAAAAGGAAAGTTGTATAACATATAATATTATTATCGTTTCCAAACCACAAATTTATAAGTAGTATACATTGTGATATTTGTAGGGGAGAAAAACTTTTCCTTTCTTCTCAGCAAGGTTCTTTGATTGGTCTAACAATTAAATTGACATAAAACATTAACAAGAGAAAAACAAATTTAATTTCATATGTACGGGACCCCCAAATATATGAAACTCAAAGAAGTAACCAAAGCAGGTGGCTTGTATACCTTTTAGACAAAGAAACACTAAATTTGTGAATAATTGACAAGACAAAAGTTTGGGCTCGGGGTAGTAAATTAGTGAAGAAGTAGCATGTTTATTTATATAGCCTTCTCAGCCCTAAATTCCCTGTCCCTGGTGATAAGGATGCCTTCTACCCTTCTGGTATAGGGAGGGTATCTTTCACAAGGGAGATTTATTTCCGCTTTCAGGGGGATAAAGGAAGGTCAGAGTGTCCTTCTTGTACCAGCTGTTTCTTAAATAACTTTAATTCAAAATAATCAATATGCCAGAGTGGCACACTGTCATGTTAAATTATTGAGTACTTTTTAGCATATCCAAATGTTAATTGATTAATCATTTCTGTAGTTAAAACTTCTTAGTTTAAAGCACTAATTTTGCTTCAAAAAAGTTATTGCTCCTGTTTTGTCAGAAATAAAATGGAAAAGAATAATCTCCCTTATAAATTGAAAATCCCTTTTCTTTGAATTCAAATGAGGCTTCATCCACAATCCAGAATTTGAATTCTCTGAAACATTTAGATGTGTTACTTGAAAAATATCCTTGACTTAAAAACAGCTACTAAACTGTTTAGTTATAAACAAGCTATTTGTATATTTAGTTTAAATATTTAAAACCAACTTATGTATTAATCATAAAATGAGGACAGAAGTGAAATCTCATTACATGTTTGAAAAAATACTGATCATTTACCTTAAGAAAATTTACGTTTAAATTGTGTTTCTATCCATGCAATTCAAATAAATGGTCTTAAATTTCACAAAAGTATTTTTGTATATTCTAAAAAATCTACCTTAAGCAAACAAGAAATCCTTCTTATTTTTATTCCACAGCTATTGAACTGTAAGGTACAAATAACAAACTCATTATCACACTTCAGTTTGTTTTGGAGAAATGTTATAATTTAGTGGAGTGAAGAGTTTCAGTAGAAGGATAATGTGTAACTACCAAATGTAGCATAGAATATTTAGGTTGTAAATAGTAAAATATAAATGATAGGTTACTGCTGTTCTATGCAACTTACTCTTAACTCAAGAAAAGTTTGGTGTGTAATTTCAAACTCTATAAATTCCTGCAGTTTATTACTTATGGATTCAGCCCAGAAAACGTGCTGCATTCTGTTAAGTCATTACAGATTTCCTTCTAAGAACTTTTAAGTACATAATACTGTTTTTGCAGATAGATGAACTAAATAAAGATTTATTGCTATGTTTACTTTGCCTGAGGCTAAAAACTCTGATTGGATGAAACAAAGTTCTTTTCCTGGTGCAAAATTTTATTGCTCTGATTGAAAGTGTTTCTTCTTTTCATTATAGTAGCATAAGGTAAGGCAGTTATTAAGCACCAGCTCTCTTACAGATACTCTAATAGGCAGTTTTATAAATGTCTTCTCAATTTATATTAATGAAAACAGTCATTTATTACAAAAGCACTGCATGTTAATTTCTATTTATTTTGCTGAATATAATATGGGCTAATAGGAAGCATAGTTTTTCACATATTTACTGCAGAACCCAGATTCTGTCCAATAAATCTGAGTATGTTTTGGGAACTGTTTATACAGTGTAGCAATGCAGGGAATAAATGCTCATACACAAATTAGTAAAAAGTATAACACTTTAAAAACATTTTCTACATATTAGAATGCATTAAAAACTTTTAAATGCAATAGGCAGTATATATAAAGTCCCCAAATCAAGGAGCATCACTGCTATAAACTTTGCCATAAACTTCAAACATCATTTTGCACACAAGTTATTTTTAATACCTGCCATTTCTTTACTTTGGTAATTCTTCTTAGATAATAGATTCTAGCCTTAGGTACAGTTCTACTTTTAATTTAAGTGGAAATATAAAAGCATGAAATTCTCCTTTGTAGACAGTGTTTTGCTACTGGACATTATCATTAGAGGGATGAACCATGACTGACCTTGCAGTCTTCATGATAAAAGACCTCATTCACAGTTATTCACCTCACACCAGAGAAGAATAACACCCCTTCAAAATTTGAAGATATACACAATATTTTTATATAAATCAAAAATACTTTTAAAAATGGAAACATTTAAAATTGGGGAAATGGTGTGGGGTTAGCAACCCTTAACATGTTTCTACTAAATTATCATAATATATCTGTGACAACTCGGAAAAGATGTATCTCATGAAATACATAAAAAATTTAGACTAATAATAACTGTTGCTAGAATCTGAGAGCTTTCTGAGCTATAATCAGAAAATGACTGGAGCAATTCTCAAAATTTCATCTATTAGCTCGCAAAATTTTGGCATTTGAAACATTTGTCATTTTCTATACAGAAAGGTAGATACAAAGAGATTTCACCACCACTAAGGGGCTCAGTTTCTACGCCAATCTGGAAATTAGACAGGGAGTTCTCTTCTAAAAACAGTCTGTTCAGTACCCTGGTACACTTCTCCACAGTAGCTCTCCTTGGGCAGCTGGGGTTTTTGTTTGCGGACCAATTCTAGAATATAAAATAGTGTTTCTCATTCAGTGTTGTAATGACAGACACCATCCCACCCATCTTCTGGTCCTTTGTGATCTCAAGCCTAATTCTCCAGGGAGGAAAAAGATAACAAATTAACAACCGAAATTGAAAAATAAGTAAACACAGCCAGACAAATCTATGAAGAGTGTTTTTTGTTTGTTTGGGTTGTTTTTTACAATTTACACTGAAGATACTATATATCTCATCCAGCAGTGTCTTAAAAACAAATCTTTGGATGACATTTTACAAGAGATTTAGAGTGCAATCAATCTAAAATTCACTATTTAATAATTAGTAGAACAAAAGGACTTGATGATCTCAGAGATGTGGTGAAGAAAGCCTTACATGCTTCCGTCAACAATAGAAATGAAAAATGTTATGGAAAAAATTTGGCAATATAACTTGTGGTCTAGATGTGAAGGAAATTAAAAGGTTACCTGGCTTTATGCAGTTAATACAATATTTAAAAAGTGATTAAACTAATCTCCTTAGAACGAGTAAGTTTTAGAGAAAGCTGATTTTGTGTCCTCTATAAGTCCAATAATACTGTTATTCAGCAGGTAATATTTACATCACTACATTGTAATAAAAAGCGTTTATGACCTTTTGTTTTTCAGAATCAAAGACAGAGTATGAAAGAATTATAGCCATGTAATGAAATGTAAATGTTATAAATACTGACATTGTGAAAGAAATGATGTCATTCAGGAGCTGAGAGGAAGAGGGGCGGAGAGGTTGGAGAGATACAGCAGTGCTAGTTGTAGCATTTCATATAAAGAGAAGTAAAAATATACTACATTGTAACGCAGTATTCAGATTTATAAGAATGATAAAAAGGAAAAACAAAATAAAAATAAATCTAACAAAGATTGGAAGTAATGGGCAAGTGGGAAGAGAAGATGATGCAGGTCAGCTACCTATCTCATCTCTTGTAGTAGAGTGTAAAAAGATAGGCTTGATGTTGATAGATAGGAAATTGTAAACATATTACTTACAATTAAAATGGTGATTACCAGAAGAATAAATAACAGAAATTATCAAATATCATGATTTCCAAGAAATAGGATTAGGGATTAGGAGAAGTTTTTCAACACTGTTCTTTAATTTTTAAATGCTTATATCAATTTTGGAATTTACAAAAGAAATGAAGAAAAAAATAAGTTCTGAGTTAAATCACAGGCCCATAAGAAGCTGAGATGAGTAAGTACTAAATTAATGTTTTAGTTGAATTTATCCACTCCATAGCAATAAAATAGAGTGTATAAAGAGTGAATAGTCATTTAAAAAAGCATTTAGCTCATGTTATTTATTTCTCCCTATAATCATTAGCTATTGAAAGCTGCTAGATAGGGCATGCTTCTCTAGGCCAGGATTACATTTGTAAAAATCTACAACCATGAAGGACAGCAGAATACAGAAGTGCACATAGGACAGTGAAACTGCAACACCCAGATGGCTGCAGTCAGCAGGAGTGTTAAATTCTGGGACAAAACAGTTATACATAGATAGAATAAATGTTTTCTGCACTTTGTGAAATACTCTCCAGGTATGACTTAGCCTAGATGTTGTTTGCTTTCGCCTAAAACTAGGTCAATCTTTATAACTCCCCTCTTGGCATTGGAGTACGAAGATGAAATTTTTCCTTTGAGGTCAAAGGCAGTTGTGACAGGCACACACACAGTTTTATCAAAACTGAGAGAAAGAAATATCCCCCTTTAAGTTTCCAGATAAGATGATATTGTGCATCAGATAATAGGGGAAAAAAGGGGGGATATAGTCAGAGCTCTAGAAAATCAGATGATGAAGAACCTATAGCCAGCACCTGAATTTCTTATAAGTATAGGCAAATACATTGAGAAAGCTTGGTAAAACATTTGCTGTAAAAGGAAAATGATTACTGATGAAGACTGATTTGAGACAAATAAACATGTCAAAATTTAGAACCAAGAAACAAAAGAGAACAATAAATATCAGATGCAAATAGAATTGTGAAGTTCCCCTTGCTCACATCCCTCAAGAAGAGAAACGTTGATTCCCAGATGAGGCTGAAAGAGTTAAAAATCATCTTGTACTTAGATCTGTATATTAATTTTAAGCATGGATGGATGGATGTGAATATATGTGTGTGTTTGAATCTTCTAATATGTGTTTTAATTCTGATACTAAATTATATATTGTTCATTGCTTAGTATTAATGTAGTCAATCTCCAGTGATGCTTGTGTGTACATGATTCTATAACTGAGTACAAAGTTAGTTATTAGAGATATGGAAAGTTGGAAAATATTTTAAACTGATATTTTAAGTCAGATTTTGTATAAAACACCTTTGCAGCATTCTTAAAGAATGTTGACTATGACAGGCAGAATAATGCCCACCTAAAGATCTCTACATTCTAATCCCTAGAACCTGAGAATGTGTTAATATAAATGAAAAAAAAAAAAAAAGACCTTACAAATGGAATCAAGGTTAAAGAGCTTAAAACATGCAAAATATTCTGGATTATCTAGGCGGACCCAATGTAATCATGTGGGCCTTTACAAGTGTTAGAGGAAGGCAGAAGAGTGGGTCAAAGAGATGCGGCAGAAGAAGAGATAGAAGAGATTGAAAGGGGAATAGAGGAAAGGGCCATGAACCAAGAAATATAGGCAGCTTCTAGAAGCAGAGAGCAAAACTCAGCTGAGAGGGAAATGGGGACCTCCATCCTACAGCCTCAGTGAACTGAATTCTGTCAACAACTCAAATAAGTAAGGAAATAGATTCTCTCCTAGAGCCTCTAGGAAGTAATTCTATCTTCCCAACATATGTATTTTAGCCTAGAGAAACCTGTTAGGCTTCTGACATAGAGAACTACAAGATAGTAAACGTGTGTTGTTTTAAGATGCTAAATGTGTGATAATTTGTTGTGGCATCAATAGAAAACTAACTGCTTCCAAACCATTACTCTGTTATAATTATATGCCTGATTATATGCTTACTATGAATTTACTATGTGAACAGTGCTAGTAAAGGACATCACATAAGTCTAATCTCCACAAAATTCTGTTTTAGACATTATTATTTCTATCTAACAGATGAGAAAACTGAAGTCTAAAAAGGAAAAGTAACTTTTTAAGAGCTACACAGCTGGTACACTCTGTGACTTGTATTCAAAAACAAGACTTGAAATCAGATTGTGTTTTAAACCTCTGTGATCTACATTAATACTTTTATGTACACGTACTTCCACACATACCGACAAATTCCTACTGCATTTACAGAAATTCATCATAAGAATCTGTAAGTAACATAATGGTCTATGGAATATTGATGAAGTATTTTATTAGAGTGCTTCTCCATTTGAATAAAAACTTATCTTGCAATGTGTATTTAAATAAGTGTAAATTACTTTTCTTAATCCCTTTGAATACATTTACCTTAAAAAGTCTGTAAGCATTTTTACTGTATTTAAGGGTAAACATTTACTTACATAAATTTTGAAACTACCTCAGGTTGCTAAAAGTAATTTTAGCAATGTAAATAAAATATGTGCATTTAAATATATGCAGCATAATCCCCTAAATTAAATGAAGTTTAACAATGTGACAAGCTAAAAGTAAAACTAATTCTGGGTCACAAAAATCATAGAAATAACAGAGACAAACAACTTTCATATAACATATCTGAGGCTTAGTTTACATATTAGACAAAAAGTTGTGTTAACATTTCATTATCTAATTTTTCCTGAGGTTTATCTTAGCATTACCATTGCACTGCTTCCATCATTACCCGCTTCCCCTCAAAGAGGACTGAATAGTTCAACTCATGTGAGGGGCAGAGTCTCAGTGTGGACTGAAATCTTGAGAGCCAGAGCTGAAGCAAACATTGGCTCCTTGAGATAGGGTGAGACACCAGGTGCAGGGATGAACTGAGCCCTCTGTGGGAATAGAGGTAACATTGAAAGTGAGAGTAGAAGTTAGGGACATATAGAGAAGAATTATTTTTTTCAGAAAGAGACAAGACAAAATAAATGCTAGTTACTTGTATCAGAAAGAGTGTAAATGAGAGTTTGCAATTTAGGTAGAATGGTCAGAGAACAAAATAGAATGATTTAAAAAAAAAGTCATGCCAGTATCAAGGTGGTGAGTTTTTATATGAAAAGAAAAATATGCACCCCTGTATCATTGCAGCATTATTTACAACAGCCAACATAAGGAAGCAACCAAAGTGCTCATCAATAGACGAATGGATAAATAAGATGTGATATATATATGAATATCACTTAGCCTTAAAAAATGAAATCTTGCCATTTGCAGCAACATAGATGGACCTAGAGGGTATTAAGCTAAGTGAAGTCAGAGAAAAACAAATACTGTATAATTTCACTTATATGTAGAATCTAAAAAACAAAACAAACAAACATAACTAAACAGAAACAGTCATAGATACAGAAAACAATCAGATGGTTGCCACAGGGAGGGGGCAGGGGAGAAGAGAGAAACAGGTGAAGGAGATTAAGACTTCCAAACTTTGTTACCAAAAAAAAGTCACAGACATGAAATGTACAGTGTAGGGAATATAGTTAATAATGATGTAATATATTTGGTGACAAATGACAATTAGCTTATCATGGTGATCATTTTGAACTGTGTAGAATATTAAAGCACTATGGTGTGTGCCAGGAGCTAGCATATTGTTGTAGGTCAATTATACTTAAAGAAAAGGGCTTCCCTGGTGGCGCAGTGGTTGAGGGTCCGCCTGCCGATGCAGGGGCCGCGGGTTCGTGCCCCGGTCCGGGAGGATCCCACATGCCGCGGAGCGGCTGGGCCCGTGAGCCATGGTCGCTGAGCCTGCGCGTCCGGAGCCTGTGCTCCACAACGGTAGAGGCCACAACAGTGAGAGGCCCATGTACTGCAAAAAAAAAAAAGCAAAAACTCATAGAGAAAGAGATCAGTTTTTTGACTACCATAGGCTGGGGGTGGGGGAGGATTAGATTAAGGTAGTCAAAAGGTACAGACTTCCAGTTATAAGGTAAGTAAGTACTAGGGATGTAATATAAAACTTGATAAAGATAATTAATATTGCTGTATGTCACAGATGAAAGTTGTTAAGTGAGTAAATCCTAAGAGTTTTCATCACAAGGAAAAACAATTCTTTTCTTCTATTTCTTTAGTGTTATATCTATATGAGATGATGGATGTTCACTAAGCCTATTGTGGTAATCGTTTCATGATGTATATAAGTCAGATCATTATGTTGTCACCTTAAACTTATACAGTGGTGTGTGTAAATTATATCTCAATAAAACTGAAAGAAAAAATATCCTAATGCAGAAATGAAAAATGTGACTGGAAATGGGTGAATGAATTGGGTGGGGAGAGTAATAAGAGATGACATTGGAGATTATGTAGACAGGGATTAGACCATATACTGAGTTGTGGAACATGATACATAGTTTGGACTTTGTATTATTCTGAGTTCAACTGATAGTAATTGAAAATGTTTACTTAAAAAATTTAATTTCTTTTATTTACATGATCTGATTATATTTTAATATACATGGGAGTGGTTTCAGAAGATAATACTGGCTACAGTATGAAGAGTAGATTGTAAGGAGTCCGGAGTAGAAGCAGTAGACCTTCCTGCTACTGCAAGTGCCATGAGGGATGCTGCTGCTGTTTGGATTAGGAGTTGAAGACAGGGCCTGTTAACATATGACATAGTGGATGTGAGAAAAAGAGAGGTATTGAGAGTGACTTTTTTTGGTCTGGACCAATAAACTGGATAGGGCCATTTGTTTAGTTGAAAATGACTGGGGTAAAGAACAGGCATTTAATAGATATCAATAATATTGACTTTACAATAAAATCCCCACTTAAGGAAGCAGTAATGCTCTTGGAAGGGAGGGTGTGAAAAATTGCTTCTGTCTCCATCTGGGTAGGAAGAGTTCTAAGAAGGCCCCCAATATTCCCATTCTAATAATTCCCTCCCCTTCAGTGTGGGTGAGAGCAGTGAGTATAATGGGATATCACTTACATAATTAGGTCACTAAGCCATTGACTTTGAGGGTAGCCCTGACCTACCCAGGTGAGATCTTTAAACGAAGATGACGATGAGGTATCGTTGAAAAGATCTCCTGTAGGCCTGAAAGAAAGCAAATAATCATGTATGTTGTAAACTACCTATGGAGGAGGCCCCAAGGCTAAGATCTGAAGGAAGCCTCTAGAATCCTCTAGGAGCCAAAAGGTAGCAAGATAGGGATCTCAGTGCTAATGCCACAAGGAACTGAATTTTGCCATTCATCTGAATGAAATTTGATGAGGACCCAAAGTTCCAGATGAGAAAAGTACCCCAGCTGGCACTTTGATTTCTGTTTCATGAGGTCCTAAAAAGACAACCCAATTATGTTATTCTTGGAACTTCTGATCTACAGATACTGGGACAATAATTTTGTGTTCATTTAAGCTGATAAATTTGTGGTAATTTGTTTTAACATTAAAATAAAACTAATACAAATGTTGGTATTTTGGAAGTGGGGTGCTGCTAATACAAACACTTAAAATTTGGGAGCAGCTTTGAAATCAGACAATAGGTGGGGAGTAGAATAATTTTGATGAGCATAAGAGAGAAAGCCTATATTTCTTGAACAGACTACTAGTAGAAATTGGTGCTCTAAGGATGCTGCCTGAGAAGGCTCAAATTGAAGTCAAAAACATGTTATTGGAATTTGGAAGAAGGGGTATCCTTCATGTAGTGGCAGAGAACTTAGCAAAACTGCACTCATGTTGAAAGAAGAATTTTGAAGTGATGAACTAAGGTAGGTAAAGAGATTCTACTAGGGATATAATGTAAAACATGATGACTATAGTTAAGGCAGCTGTAAGGGATATTTGGAAGTTGTTAAGAGAGTAAATCCTAAGAGTTCTCGTAGTAAGGAATTTTTTTTTCTTTTTTTTGTATCTATATGAGATGATTGATGTTAATTAAACTTACTGTTGTAATCAGTTCACAGTATATGTAAGTCTAATCAGTATGCTGTATACCTTAAACTTAGTGCTGTGTATCAATTATATCTCAGTAAAACTGAAAAAATAAATTTCCATCAAGATCAGAAAATAAATACATTATTAAAAAATAAATTATAATTTTTGGTTTTAAAAAAAGAAATTTCTAACCAAAGTGTCAGTGGTGCTATTTGGTTTCTTCTTGCTACTTAGAATAAAATGCATGAGGGGAGATATAAATTGAGGCAGGAGCTGTTAAAAAGGAGCCAGGGATGTATGATTTTGAAACTTCTAATTTCTTTGAATGGCAGAAGATTCTAAAATTCAGAAATGGCTACTAGAAATTCACCATAGAGAAAAAGCTGATGTGTCACTATATAACCTTTTGCTAACATCTCAGAAAGACCAAAACTCAAAGTATTCAATAACATAAAGGGACTTTTCAAGAGATTAAGGATGTGCTTTACAAATCCTCTCAAACTAGAGGTTCTCTAGGAAGCTTAAGGGTGTTGTACCTCAACCATCCACTGAAAAGCAAAGATAGAGAAGAGATTATCTCAGAAAGTCTCATAAGTATGCCTCTGACTAATGGAGCAAAACCTGGTGAAATTCATACAAGATCCAGAAAGCTTTTGAGAAAAATTGTTCTAGCAGAAATACCAGCTTAGACTGAAAGGACAGAATAAAGATGAAATTAAAGTAAGCTTTTGGCTGAATAATACTCCATTGTATCTATATATACCACATTGTCTTTATTTTTTGATGGGCACTTGTGTTGTTCCCATATCTTGCCTATGGTGAATAATGCTGTAATATATTCAGATATCTTTTCAATATCTTGTTTGCATTCCCTTTGCATATATACCCAGAAGTTTGACCATATGGTAGTTTTATTTTTAATTTTTGCATACTGTTTTCCAGTGTCTGCACCAATTTGCATTTCTACCAGCAGTGCATAAGGGTTCCCGTTTTCTCCACATCCTTTCCAACACTTGTGATTTCTTGCCTTCTTCATGATAGCCATTCTGACAGGTGTGAGGTAATGTCTTATTGTGGTTTTGATTTTCATTTCCTTGGTGATTAATGCTGTTGAGCATCTTTCCATGCATCTGTTGGCCACGTAGATGTCTTCTGTGGAAAAATGACTATTCAGTTCCTCTACCCATTTATTTTAAATTGGATTGTTTGTTTTTTGTTATTGAGTTATATTGTTTAAGAGTACAGACTTGCAACTAGTAGATAAGTTCTGGAGATTGAATGCACAGTATAGTGATTGTATTCAACAAAACCATATTATAAACTTCAAAGGTGTTAAGATATTAGATCTTAATTTTTCTCACCACAAAACACCAATAATGTGATGTGATAGAGGTGTTAGCTAACACTATGGTGGTAATCATATTGCAGTATGTAAGGTATCAAATCAATAAGTTGTACACCTTAAACTAACGTACTGTTATATGTCAGTTATATCTCAGTTTTAAAAAATAAGCTGTTGGACTCCCAAATTTCTAAGGAGAAGAACACAAGTAGAACTAAGCCTCAAACACATGCTGCCTTCCATGAAAAAGGAAGGAAAAGTGGAGTCAAGAGCTCAGAGACCTACAGCAAAGGCTATGGATAATTACTCCTATGCCTTTGAACCTAATAATGACACTGTTGGGTTTTCCTGGCTGGATTTCACAACTGACTCGTACCAATAGTCCTTCTTACTTTCCTTTTCCCACCTTTTTGAACCAGAATGTGTGTAACTGTTAATCTATGTCTGTCCTGCTATTGTACATTAGGATAGTTGAGAACATATAATCTGTCTCTTTAGTTTCCCATGCCCACAGATGGAGAGGGCTTGTGCCTAGCAGCTGTACCTAATGAATTACATGGAGCCGCCTCATCCACAGCTGATTTAGATGATGACAGCTTAGACTTTCGGCTTATGTTATAATAGGATGAGACTCTTTGGGGGTGTTGGGAGTGGGGGTGAATGAATATGAATGGGGGTGAATGAATTTGCTTGTGGGAGTGACATGAATCATTGGAGGCCAGGAGTTGGACTCTAGTAGGCAGAATTCGAAGATGGCCCCCAGGGTTCCCACCCCCTGATGTATGTGTTCTGTATATCCTCCTCTTCAATGTGGGTGGCACCACAGAAAATGGTGGAATATTACTCTCATGATTAATCAGTAGAATATGGAAAAGGGTTTTTTAGATTTAATCAAGATCCCTACTCAGTTGACTTTAAGTTAATCAAATGAAAGACTCTCCTAAATATGCCTAAGTTACTCCTGTGAGCTCTTGAAAAGAAGGTAAAGCATTGTTGAGTTACTCTCCTGCTAGCCTAGAAACAATCAAACAACCATATTGTAAACTGCCTATGGGAGAGGCCACATATCTAGGACCTAATTGTGGCCTCTAGAAGTGGAGAGTGGCCCACAGCTGACAGCCAGCAAGAAAACAGGAATTTCATTCCTACACCTGCAAGGAACTGGATTCCTGAAGACAAACAAGCACAAACAGAGATTAGGGGAAGACCCTGAGCTCCAGTGGAGCATTGAGGCTTAGCTGGCACTTTGCTGTCAGTGCTAAGATCCTGTGCAGATAACCTAGCTAGACAGTACCTGAAATTCTGAGCTACAAAGACTATGAGATAATGAATTTGTGTTGTTTTAAGGACCAAGTTTGTGGTCATTTGTTTCACAACCATTAGAAACTAGTACACCATCAATGGATGTTTTCAGTGGGAATTGCAATTTTCCTACATTTCCACATCATGGGCCATTGACCCAAACTGAGCTATCACTCAACCTCATCCCAAGGCAGAGTGATTGCTGAAGGTCATATACCTCAGTCAGGCAGGCTACCTGCCATCTTTTACTTGGGTTTCTTACATTGAAATAGTTGTCTCTTTTATATCTGGAAAAGAGACATATGACCTTGGAGCTTCCTGTGGCCATGTTTCCTGCTGGATGAACAAAGCTTATCACAGAGATAGAGTAAATGGAGCCAGGAGTCAGAGAGAAGCATAAATAAATGACATAGAAAATAAGAAGAATAATGGTGTCTGTGTTGCTGTTCTAACCCTTGTTGACCTGTGAGTTTCCCTAGATCATAAGTTCCCAAGACTTTCCCTTTAACTTAAAAGCTACTCTAACATTCAACCAATAAGTTTATTGTTTTATCATTGTTTTTGATCAAATTGGGTCTCTTTTACTTGAAACTGAAAGTGTCCTGGCTAATATAATTTAAACTATTATAATTTTGGCTGTTGATGACCACACCTGGCTATCCAAATGTTTACTTCCCTTTCAGATTCCTTTGTTTTATTAATTTTGGCAGATGTTCACCACCTTGTTTAATGAGAATTAAATTTCTCAATCTCTCTCTCTCTCTTTTATCCCTGCGTTTTTCTTTCTCCCTTGAAAACTTTCCTATAACATTAAACTGCTTTTTACCTGAGGTTTTTTTTTTTCCTGCTTATAAGGAATATGTCACTTTCCTCTGTTTTCAGACTAATGACATCTTTTTATCCATTAAACTAAATGACTTCTATTGCCTCTGGGGCCTTCAGCCTCATTAATTCCCCCAGCCTCATTCATTCCCCCTCATCAGTTCTCAAGCTTTCTCATTCCACTAGCATTTCCTTTCTGTCGCCATACATCCTCAGATCTTCCCTATGCCTTACATCAATTATTTTAAGTCAAGCCTGTCTCTCTTCTCCTTGTCAAGTCACTTCTATCAAACTATATTCAGTCTCTACTTATTTCCTCAATACATACTCCCCCTCTATCAGAGTTCCATCAAAGAACTGAAGTTACCCAGTTATTGTAACTGAGAGAACTTGATGTAGAAATTTTTACCTAGGTATAAAGCTAAAAAGGTAGACAGAAAACTCCAATGTAGTGTGGAGGTAGCAGCTGTAGAAAGTAACCATCACCCCTAGGGCTAGGGGAACCAAGGAAAGATGTTGGAATTATTAAAACTTAAAAACTTGAAGAGTTTGTCTGCAGAGATGAAAGTTAAGACCTCTGAGGTTGGAGTAGCTGTTCCGCTGGTGTTGCTGGACCTGAGCTTGGAGGAGGGCCCTGTGGGAGGGGGCTCTGCTTAGTTGTTTGTTGCATACCAGCTACAAAGCTGGTATGGCACATTTTGGGAAAACTGATAACTGGATTCAGCTGCTGCTACAAAACGAAATACTTGCTGCAGGGGTGAACAGGCTATATTGGGGTGATGCTCATGTGAACTGGAAGCCGAGAAGAATCCCCCAATTAGAATCCAGGCAGGACAAATCCTTTCTTTCTCTTCCATCCACAGAACCTCCTTCGAGCACTCATTGTTCGCAAACCCTAATTAGAGGTATCCAAGATCCCAGCTCCAGCACCACAAAGCCAATATTGAAGGCTGACTTTGGTGCTGACAGTAGCTTATTTATTACATGTTGGCTTTAGTGATTATACTTCCACAACAATATCTTTCTAACTACAATTGCTGCATTTTTAGAGATTGCTTATAAGCTCAAAATGCCTACATCCAATGACATTTTATCTGAATTTTCTCTTGTCTGATTACTGACCTTTTTTTTTTTTTTGCGGTACGCGGGCCTCTCACTGTTGCGGCCTCTCCTGTTGCGGAGCACAGGCTCTGGACGCACAGGCCCAGCGGCCATGGCTCACGGGCCCAGCCGCTCCGCAGCATGTGGGATCTTCCCGGACCAGGGCACGAACCTGTGTCCCCTGCATCAGCAGGCAGACTCTCAACCACTGCGCCACCAGGGAAACCCCCTGATTACTGATCTTCTTGAAAGAGTTCATAATTGTCCTCTCTGATATTTGACTTACAGTTTACATACTGTAAATCTAGGTATCAGTTTTCTAGGTTCTTAAGTGATTTACCATTACATTTTACTACTTTAACATATAATACATATTTATTCTTTCAACAAATATTACCTTTAACAAATATTAATTCGAAGCTCATCATTGACCAGCCACTGTGCTACTTGCCAGGAAGAAAATGATCAAGATTACTATAGTTCTGCCCCTGAGGATTTTACCTGAAGAAACAATTACATCAGTAATATTCAACTGCAGTTTGCAATAAGGACTAAAAAGCTAAAGCACAGTGTTAGTGAGAGATGACAGGCACATATATACACATATATACATCTCTCTAGTGTGCATGTATACATGTGTATATGTATATATATACACACATATATACTATCTGTGTGTATATGCATATGCATGTATAAACACACACATATATACATATCTCTGTGTATGTATGTGTGTATACACACACACGTATGCGTATATATGTATGTTCATTAATATATATTCCAGGACAGTGTGTTTGTGTGTATCTGTTGTAATAAAATTACCTGAATATTTAAGGATCAGACAGGGCTTCCTTGTAGGAATTTTATTTTTAACTTGAAGAAGAGTTAACTTTGTAAAATAATGTATGGAGTTGAGAAGAGTTTCCAAGAAGTGGGTAAAACAATGAGGTGGTGGGTGGTTAATGGCATAAACATCCTAAGTATTTAGTTTATTATTTTATTTTTCTGTTAGTTGCCTGCATCTACTGTAATTCTTCAGGAGCTTAATTCTAGGTTTTTGTTTTTCAATTTTGCGTTAGGCTTTGATGCTGTTCACTCCTTTCTTTCTTTGAGGATCCTTAATTTTCTGTTATAACAATACAAGAGACCAGAAAAATACCTGTGCCCAGTCAGCTAATTAAAGCTACAAAATTCATTTTGATAACCGATATGTTTATCCCTGATCATGTGTCTATTCTAGCATTTTCAGGTATCTATTTTCTCCTAATTTTAAAAAAGCTTTTTTTTTTTTGCGGTGAGCGGGCCCCTCACTGTTGTGGCCTCTCCCGTTGCGGAGCACAGGCTCCAAACGCCCAGGCTCAGCGGCCATGGCTCATGGGCCCAGCAGCTCCGCGGCATGTGGGATCTTCCCGGACCGGGGCACGAACCCGTGTCCCCTGCATCGGCAGGCAGACTGTCAACCACTGCGCCACCAGGGAAGCCCATAAGTGATTTTTCATGTAAGAGAAAAAAACAAAAAAAACCCCACATTTTTCAGTGTGTAGTAAATAATTTAACCTTGCCCAAAGAGAAGTCTGACCTTTGCCCTTGGTTTCTGAGACGTAAACTCTATGGCCTTGGAATGTCCTGCCTAATAAAAGTGTCTTTGTTTGCCAGGATCCTTGGGCCATGCCAGCTAATCTAACAATGTGATTTATGGTGGGAGGATTTGAGGGACAAAGTATCAACTCAGTAACTCCAGGGGGCTGGGGGCCAGGGTCAGTCTTGTGGGCTGTCCACCATGTCTACCTGAGAGAACCCAATAAAGACTCAGGACACCAAGGCTTGAGAGGACTTCCCTGGTTGGCAGTGCTCTGTGCATATGGCCATGCATCATTGCTAAGAGGAGTTAATGTTGTCCACAACTCTATGGAAAGAGCAAAACTGAATGTTGCACTTTTGGAATCCTCCTCCACATGTATCTCTTCCCTTGACTGATTTTGATCTGTGTATTTTCACTGTAGTAAATTATAACCATGAACATAATAGCTTTCAGTGAGTTCTGTGAGCCCCTCTAAAAAATTACCAAAAATGAGGGTGATATTAGGAACCCCCAAACTTGCTATTAATGACAGAAGTGAGGGCCATCTTGGAGAGTGTTCACTAATTTGTGCTCAGTTTATGGAAAAATATTTCATATACTTTTAAATACAAGAAAAAATAACATTTAACTTACAGGGGCACTATTTTAGAGTGGCAGTATTTTAGTATTTCTATTATGATAAAGGAATTAAAGAGGACCATATCATTTATGTCTCTATTGATGTCATTTCAAATATTACTTTCAGGAATTATTGAAATATAACTTTAAAAGAAACATCATTGCTATTTTAGATACTCCAGAAATTTTTTAAACATTTCATTATTCTAATATTACTAACAAAAGGTAGGAAATCAAAGACCATATCAATGAGAACACTAGACAGTGCACAGAATATCAAGGTGTGTGAATTTCAGACCTAATTCTTCTGCATATGAATTCACAATTCCTTCAGCATAACACTTAAACATTTTTCCCTCTTCTATTATAATTTTTTTTGAAGGCTCAGTGGTATGCGACAGTATAAAGGCATGGGAAAACTTTTTTTTCAGGGACATTTTCACTGTAACACTTTTCACTTCTATGAATTTATCTTTTTCAACCAAGTCAAATTATGCAGAAAAACATTAAGTAGAAATGACTGATACTTATAAAGTCTAGAAAGTACAAGTTGCCTATAGAATACATGAAATGACTCAAAAGCATCTGAGAGTGGATTGTTTTTCATGTAGAAATACCCACTATTATTAAGAATGTCTTTTCTAAGCCAGATAATCATTTGCATTACCTTCAAGCACTTCCACAAAATTTCGCTCAAGTTATATATCCTGCTTTTAGGTAATAAACCACCACTATGCTCTTCCCCTAGCGTTTTGGCCTTTGCTAGTAAGAAATATTTTTATCATTTTTTAAATAATAGAACAGATCTCAATTCCTTTCCAATAGGTTATAGACTACTCCTCATCAAGGCTTTAGAAGTCAAAGGACCCATTTTTATCATTTTCAAAATGGAGAGAAGTTGGGTAATCCAATTTACAATAACTACTGAACATTCACGCTATGAACAGGGATTGTTCTCGAGCAAAATTCTCCATTCATTTCACTAACAATGCCACATCCTGACAGTAACTACAGTGTTCTGTAGTTGGACCCAATAGTGCTCTTGTCAAATCTCTGAAACAGTGTGAGAAAGGCCAATTCAAACTACTGATTCCCTAATTAATTTAATACATGCGTTGTATTGACCAAGCACTTTCACTTAAGTAACAATGAGTAAATCTCTCCCACATGCCCTGGTCCACAGTGGTGTCCTGATTCTGCATTCTGATTCTAGTAACCTGTCCAGTTCCCCAGTCCTTTCCCAGAACTTGTTTCCTATCTTGCTTTCTCCAATTCATTCTCTAGAAATTGAAGTTCATTCCCAAATACTAACTTGTAGTTATCTGTAGGAAGAAAAAATGAATGACAAATAACAGTTTTTCTGCACTTATAATAATATATCTTATGTTTTACTTGCCGGATTGGACACCACTGTCTTGCATCAGATTCCTTGATGTTGAATATTTTCATATTGGGTCCTCTGTTATATTGTACTCTGCTTCCCAAATATAACCTGCCCTTACTACCTGAAATCTAGATGGTTTCCCTAACATTTTTCCTGCTCTTTTAGGCAGGATGTTGCAACTATTGATTTAGGAGACTATTAACACACTCCCACCCGCCACATATAGATTTAACTGCCACATGAAACTGATAAATCCTGAATTGTGGCTACACTTCATTAAAGGTGCAAGTAGTTCTATAAATCACAGTAAAATAAAATTTAATGTAACACTTTCAGTATTCAATAGAGTCTATGAATATATCATATCATAATAATTCTTCAGGAATTTTCTTTACTTTGATTTCACTCTCAGCAGTGCTGATCAGTGTGAAATCTCAGTTCTCCTAGAAATAACTGAAAATTCAATTTAAGATACAGAATTTAGCTAGATCAAACCCAACAGAGGTTATAATACTTATACTGAACATGGGGAAAAATCAGTCCGAAAAGATGTAATGCTCGTATATACAGATACAGATCTCTGGGATCATCAAAGGAAAGTTGGATGATGAATTAGTTTGATTAAAGTAACATGAAAAAGTTTGAGTAGGAAGATACCAATGAAATTGATAGATAATCCACTATCATGCTCACTGGCAAACATGTTTCAAGAACACTGATGCTGAGTAAAGTGAAAACAAATAAAATGCCCTCAGTCAGATGCAGACTCTCCCTCATTTGCAATAAAAGTGCCCCTGAATATATGTTTGAAAACCAAACATTAAAAGTGTAAAAGTTAGACTACAGATTAAATGGGGTCCTCTTCCCAGGACGCCAATAAACAGTTCTAAAAATTACTGTAATATTTGCCTCTCCTTCTTAAGCATATTCAGCAGATGAGAGATAAAATTTATGAGAACTCATATCATGGAAGCAAAGACATTTCTCCATCTTTAAATCCTCATTGGCCATAATCCTTTAAATATCTAGAGTGAAATCGGGTAGAGTAAATTTCTCCTTCTACTGGACAACATATTTGGCTTGTTGCCTTCCTGTTCCTATATGGCCAGAAACTCAAGGAGAGGCTCCCTGAATTCTTTACCCACAATCCCTGAAAGAATGGTAAGAGAAGATAAAGACCTATAAGAACCAACCAACTCTGGATACCTATTATAGGAGATTCATGTGGTGCAGAGCTCTGAAGCACACTGAAAAGAAAAGGGCAAGTAAGATTTAAGGCCAGTTTGTGGTAAGGCTGGTGAGAAGTCTGCACATCAAGAATCCTCTTCCTTAAACTCCATTGTATAAACACTCTTTATATCTCAGTAGAAGCCATTTCTCCTACTTTAACTAGACAAGAGAACCATCACAAAATAGGTCCAAATTACCTTTTGACAACTGAGACATGAAAGACCAAACTGAACATAAAAATAATAGTTAGATAATATTAATGAAAAATTACATAAAACTGAAGTTATACAGACTGCATCAAAGTTAAATATAAAATATATTAGAGTTAAATTTCAGGAAATGAGATGCAGAGGATGTACAATATGCATTTTAGAAAAAAAAATCTGATCATGACTTATTTGGTCAGAAAATAAATAACAGCCTGAAGAAATGGAAGAGGGTTTTATGAACATAATAGTCAGCAGAGCCGTAGATCTGCAGTAAAGCCATCTTGTCACGTACATATTAAATTGTTGAACAAAGTGAGTAGGATTTTCAATATTCTGTGAGAATGCAGTTTTCCTTAAGGGATAGGGTAAAATTAAATTGAATTTAATGCCTTTTCTTGAAACTTAATGCCTAAATGAATGTTATCATCCATGGGGATCATGATTGGAATGGGATGACCCCAACTTTGGAACTGCTACTACATGTTGTAATAATTAAAAAAATAAAGGACAAACCCTGTGGGTTTGATTCTATATTTATATTAACCATACTGCGACGTTAAACCTAACTAAAAGATACAATTGAAGATGCAGCTAAGGGTCATGAAATCAATTAAAACAAAATAAAATATTAAAAACAAAAGCAAAGAAAAGGGAGAAAAAGGAAGAACTCTGAACAGGGTAAATGATTACCAAAATATCTCTGCTTCAATGTTGTGACATTTAACTCTATGAAAGGCCTTGTACACATACAGGGCTAGTCTCTCTTTCAGAATGTTTACTAACCTACTACAGGTGAGTCACTGTAAACTAAGAGAGAAACAAAGACTATTAATTTGAGGTTACCTAGACAGAAAAGCCAGAAGTGTAAAAAACAATGGGTGAGCTAATGGAGAAAACAGAAAATCAGAGATGAGATTAAGAGTTATATGTTATGATAATGAATGTTCCCATTTATAAGATATCAACAATTACATTTTGTCTCAGTAACCTCTGATTTATTAAACATATATATCTGTGCACATCTAACTGTTAATATGTTTAGCTACCTATCTATAATATTTATACTAACTATTTATACTAACTTTTTGAGCTTTGCTTTAAAATGATTAAAATGAGTCTACCCCAGCACACAGATCTTGGTTTCTAATACCATTTTCAAATAATAGAAAAAAGTGGCTGATTTTAGACCAGGGACAGGGAACATACAAGATGATCCTGGAGTATCTTGCAGTGCCAAGAAATAAGGAAGTGCTCAGAGAAAACGAAATGATGGGGGCATGTAAAAGTGACACATGTGCCAACCTGAAGCAGCTCCCAATGACCAATGTTGGAACAGTTTTGAGAAACAAAATAAATAGCATAGTATTGAATTATAATCCAGTGTATACAATTAGTATTTGTGAGTCTATACTGATATAAATAAATTACTAACTAAATAAATGAGGCAGCATGGGAAAATTTCTAGTGCAGAAAAATTATACTCTATGAAGGTGGAATATAACTCTTAAGCCCTTAAGTGTGGTCTGGGCATAGTGACTTCATTCTAAGGGGTGCTGTTTGTAAAGAGCGGGGAGTAACTTTATAGTAGAGAAACCTGACAAAGACGCCCTTAGCAAGGTGGTCAAGGTTAACAACAGTTGTAATGCATGTCAGTAGCATATACCCTTTATATGATGCCAGGAGGATGGCACTTCTCCTCTGTGGTCTTCTTCCCCAAACCCCATAATCATAGTCTCAGTATGAGAAAAGCATCAGATCAATCCCAATTGAGGGTATTCTAGAAGATACCTGATCAGTATTCCTGAAAACTGCCAAAGTCATCAAAAAACAAGGAAGATTTGAGAAACTGTCACAACAAAGAGAAATCAACCTAAAGAGTTATGATTACTAAAAGTAACATGGTGAAATCTAGATGTGGTTCTGGGTCACATACAGACATCAACGGAAAAAAATGAGGAAATATGAATACAGTATTGACTTTAGGTAGTAACAGTGTACCAACATCATTTCATTAATTTTGACAAATATACTGTAGCGATGTTAACAATAGGAGAAATGAGGTGTGGCATGTACGAGAATTCTTTGTAAAATTCTTGCAACATTTTTGTAAAGCTAAAACTATTCTAAAAATGAAGTTTATTAAGCACTTAAATAATAAATAAAATAAAATAGAAGACAAAATGTTTAAAACCAATGAAACAAACTAATTTTATATTCCACTGAAGTGCAAGAGTCATATTCTGTCAAATGTCTACAGTGCTTACTATGATATAATGCACTTAATGTCAGTTAGAGAGACACTGTGAAGAAAGTAATATCAAGGAATTAGAATGAGAACTACACTAGGTAAGTCTTTTTATTTACAAGCAACTGAGCATCAACTCAGGATGCCTTAAGCAAAATGTTTAATTAATTGAATAGCATAGCCAAACCACAGCAAGAACAGGGCTGGAGATAGCCTTAGGAATTACTGCAATCAATGATTCTAGTACCATCTGCACTCAGTCTCTCACCTCTGTTGTTTTCAAATTACCGATCTTATTATTTTAGTTAATCATTCTCTATGACAGCGTTTTCATTCACAACTGCAGAGCCCCAGAAGAAGAACAAAGAGGACTCCTTCCTTCCAGTCATAGTTGAACAATCTTAGGCAAGATCACTGGTTGGCAAGTCTTGGGTCACATGTGTAGCAGAACCACTCACTGTGTCCAGAGTGGTGAGCATGTGTCTATATATCAGCCTGTTACTGCAGCCCGGAGAGTAGGGTCATGAAAGAAAAAGTAGCTGCTAATCAAACATGGCTCTGTGGAGGGAGAATGAAGTGGGGGGACAGTTTCTCAAAGGAAGGAGGGGGTGGCACTGGCAAGTGGCTGTAGCTGAGGCCAAACTTTTAAACCAGATATGAAATCTGTATAATTTATTATATTTATCATTTTCCCCAAATGCCAGAAAATTCAGAGTGAAATTGGAAAGTTATACTTTAAAAATATTTGTATGGTTTCCATTTAAAATATTTTACTGGTTTGTAATTGTTTATTAGCCAGAGTCTCCTTGGTCAGTATCTATATATCTCCTTGGTCTTTCAGATCTGTCTCTCACATTTTCTTTTTTTAAACCTGATTCTGTATGTGTTGATTTTCTTCTCTTTTTGACGACCCATATCAACTGCTTTTCAGGATTAGGGAATCCATCAGTTGGGATTCTCCAAGAAGCAGATGCCAAGACAGGATTAGAAATGCAAGCAACTTACTAGGGGAACTGGCTGTGAAGGAGAGAACAGAGGAAGCAGGCCTTGGCAGAGAGAGCCTGCAGACTATAATACAGGGCTGGCCTGTGACAGGACAGGGTAGGGGAAGAGGATCTTGCAGTTACAGCATCTCAGCACAGTTTCTGCCATGACGGTGAGGAGTTCACAGCCAGGGCTACCTGTTAGAGCACTTCCTGTTAGCGCTACAGGAGTGGGCCAGCACTCCCACGGGGACCCTGCCCAGGCATTGGCTGGGAGTAATCTCAGGTAGTGGGACCTGAGCAGAAATATGGTGCTTGATCCCAGGGGTGACAGCTGGTACTGTCAGTTAGCCACATCCTATTCCTAATGGGGTTTGAGTGGTACATTTTTATGGCTTCCACCACGAGGGGAAAAAAATTATAAACAAGTAAAGTATAGACTCCCCCAAATTCAATAGTACTATAATTAAAAGTCATCAAGCAAAGGACAAAAATAAATACCAATGCATGGGCTTGGGGGACAGGCTGGGAGTCTCCCAGAGAGATAAGCACAGGTAGTGGAAGCTGTGTTCACAGGGGTAGAGCTGGGGTCTCAGTGGGGCTGGGCTCCAGCCTTGCCAACAGGTGACAGATGATGCAGGTTCGCGCGCTGGCTGTTTAACGGGGTTCCAGGCATCTGAAGGCCTCAGGACTTTCCTCCCTGCACTGTTTGGAAGAGAACTTTTCTCCTCTTCCTAGCAGCTAGACAGACAAGCAGAAAGACTGCCTGGGTTGTTCACCAAGCACCCTCTTTTCTCTTCCCAGGTGTGAACTCTTCAAATGTGTAAACCATGGGATTAAGACAAATAAAAGAAAGTATATTACTCTCACAATAACAAATGTCAATCCAGACCTTCCTAGAAAGCAGGGTTTGGAGAGTTTCTGAGTGTCCTTTGAGAACAGAACATAGATGTTTTAATATAAGTACAGTAAAGTTCATGTCTGTGCTCTTTGAGAGAACACATCACCCATTTTCAACATCCTGTTATCAGAATGCTGGTTATGTGATTTTTCAAGGTGACTTTCTTAATAACCTGATTGGCAAGGTTCTCCAGAAAAATAGAACCAATAGGCTATATATAGAAATATGTAACAGGAAATTTAATTTAGGAATTGGCTTCTGTGGTTATGAACCCTAAGAAATCCTAGGATATGCTGTCTGAAAGCTGAGAACTAGGAAACAGGAAGGTACAATATAACTCAGTCCTAGTCTAAAAGCCTGAAAAGCAGAGAGGGTCACTGGTGTAAGTCCTGGAGCCTGAGGGCCAAAGAAAGAATCAGGAACTCCAATATGGGAGGGTATGCCAACTCAAAAAAGAGAGAAATTTCACCCTTCCTTTGCCTTTTTGTTCCATTTTGTGCCCAGTGGATTGGATGACAAGGGGAATCCACATTGGTGAGGGGAATCTCTTTATTCAGTCTACTGATTCAAATGCTAATCTCTTCCAGAAACACCCTCACAGACATACCCAGAAATAATGTTTTACCAGCTACCCGGGCATCCCTTAGACCACTAAATTGACATATAAAATTAATCAGCACTGATTATGCTATACTTGTGAGTTTCAGGAGTGTAAGAGGCAGTAATGAATGATTAGATGAATCATCTTCTGAAGGACAGAGTACAGATTGTTGGACCCTGGGCTCTACACAACAAAGAATGACAACCAGGCAGTGCTCACTTTGCAGGGATGCTATTACCATTATAATAAAAAAATCACATTCTGATCTTTCATTCCAGTTCTGAAAATCATATTTTTATGGCCCTGTGGTTTTCAAAGGGAAGGACAAATGAAGGAGAATAGTGGTTGGGGGTATGGGTGGTTTATTTCTTTCTGTACCTGCAGACACCATGACAACATCACAGCCATTTCAGAATGAGCAAAAAATATACAGTACAGACAGCAGATGGTATCACATGTGTCAAATTAACTTTGCCCAAATAAATATTTTCTCTACAATCCCCAACTGTGTAGAAAAGTAGAAACCTATGAGTCTCCCCATGATGACATTTAAAAAGAAGATGCTATGGGTGGTGCCTTGAGATATAGCAATGAGTTTATGTTTGAGTGTTTAAGGAACTTTTCCTTTTTTCTCTCTCCTTTATTTATGCCACAACATCTGCTGTGATTTCTTTCATCCTTACTATTAAAATTCCATGCTGGTAGTTATAGTATAATCAGGATCAATGATGGACAATTTCTCCCTTCTATGCCTTCCTTGCTATTATTTCTTAATGTGGAACAGAAGCAGAGATATATTTAGAAAATAAAATGTTAAGAATTGGGAGAGACTTAAGGTTTATATATATAAACACCCTGTGCAATATTCTCAGAGGCCTTTGTCAATTACCCAAAGTGACAGCTATTGGGAGCCAGGGTTGGATATAGTATCTTCATATTTTCTGCCCAGTGGCTCCATTCCTCTACCCAATATAGATGTCTTCACTCTTTCTGTTATGTCCCCATTAATCTTTTCAGTAACTCTCTCTTCCTATGAATACTCACACTTATGCAGAGGTATGACTGACTTCCCCAAGTAGGCCTGGCTACGTAGACAGTTATCAGGGAAAACTTTCTCCACTAAGCATGAGCGAGTTTCTGACAAATTACCTTAGGTCCCTGCTCACATCTGCATGGAATAATCTCAGTGACTTGGCACTCATAATTTCCATGGAAATGGTTGTCTTGAGTGTCTGAATCCAAAAAACATGATAGGAAATGAAGATGTATGTTTGGGTCTGAGAGAGAAATGTTTAGGAATGTATGTATATGGTGGGTGTAGAATGAATTAGATGGTGAGGCTTTTCTAGGATACTTCTCCAATCAGACAGAAGTGTTGGTTTGACCCAAGCCTAAAGTCATCCACAATTAGGAAGTAAAAATGTTCTGAAACAGGAATGAGGTTCCTTAAAGTTGGAAAAATCAATTTAGTACAATGTCCAATTTGTGTTTTCTTCTCTAGGCAAACATTTTTAAAATGTGTCAAGAGAACCAGTTTAGTACAGTTTAGAAGCTGAAGAAAATGAACATTAATTCTAGAAAATAACATAGAATTGTAATCCAGTATAAGACATGTCTTATATTCCAAAAAACATGGAATAATCCTTTACATTTAAATAATAATTTACAAAATATCAACGTGAAAATTAGATATATTTCTTAGAGCTGATTATTTGTGTGGAAGAAAATCAGGCTACAGTCAAGCCTCTTTTGCACACAGAAAGCACTCTGTAGATTTGTTAAATTGAATTACATTGAACCAATTAATATTGTGAGTTAAAGTAAGAGTACCTTGGTAGGAATAACTAAAATACTTTGGAAGTAGTTTCACTAACCAACACAATGATTTAGTCCTGTAGTGATCACTGTTTGCCCCTTTTACTGTAAGAAATGAAGAACAAGGCAATTATAAGAATATCATGGCAACCATTATGGAGTCCACATGAATTTAAGCCTCCCTTAGAATGAAAAAGAGGAATATAGTTCAGCAGAGCTGCTATGTTCTCAGAAAGCAAAAACACGTGCACATGCATATGCATACACAGGTACAGTGAGAATAGTGAATTTGGCATATGGTCCAGTTGTCTATTCTTTGGCTCCTAAAACTTTCACAGGAATTTAATGGGGTTGCTGAGGATCATGAACTTGTAGTCATTTAAAAACCTTTCCCTTCTATCACGAATCTCAGTGCTATTGAAATAATCATATTTTGAGTGTATACATTTTAAATTCTGTTCTGTAGGGGAAAATTGCCAACATATATTTACCAGGAAATTAAATGGAGATACAGGTATTTATTTTTTTAATCCATTTCCTACTCTCCAAGCCCCAGATTTTTCTTTTGTTTCACTCATGCAAATAAAAGAGAAAACTACAGTTAAAATCAATTAAAGTGTCTAAATTATACAAGTTCATTGCAGTATATATGGTAGATTTTGAAATTTTAATTGAGGATAGTATGACTTAAATCATGTGAGGAAGAAAGATGTCGATTCATATTTTCTGTTATGCTTATATGTAAACAGTAATGCCGTTATATGTCAATATATTTGCTTTTTAAAATTAAATGACAGATAAGTCATCCAGGAAAACAGCAGAAAGAGCAGAGTTTTTCCCTTTGACACTTCAAATGGCATTTGCAAGTGTGACTGATCATAATGTGATAAAATGACTTCCTTCTGTCAGTCTCTATGTGAGAAGTACAATTGGAAATAGTGTGAAAAATTTCTCCTGTGTTATTTATGTTTCAATTCAAAATCAGAAAACAATGGAACAGCATTTTCTATGCATGAAAATGTGTTGAAAGAAAAAGGTAAGTGCAGTCCTGAGAATAGGCATTATTAGCTGCCTAACATTCAGCAGAACACATGGTTTAGAGTATTACAGTGAGACGGCTTGGGTTCCCACCACAGCCTCACCACTTCTAGCTGTGCCACCTCCCGTGAATTACTTACCTTTTTAAGACTCAGTTTTATGATGATAAAAATTAGATAATAAGTACTTCTTAAAAATTTATTATAAACGTAAATTATGTAATAAGCTTAGCATGGACTTGCATATTTTATTGAATTAATGTTATTTTTAACTTGCTTTCATGAAATTAAAAGACAGAACTTTCTGTGTTTTTCTCTAGCAATGTTCATTGCTCGCTGTGGCTATTATTTATATGAGCTTTTCTTTAATGCTTATATGAATAATGTTTAAGAATATCTATATCTAAAAGTTCTTACAAAAGATGATTCTTAGCTGTTAATTCACATACTCCTGCTTTAAGAAAGAGTCAGGCACCTTTGGAAAATCTAATGCAGTTTTACACAGAACAGTTAAATGTGAGCAGCAAAATCCTTCCTTCTCATTAACAATGTGTTTTATATGTGAAACTATCTCCTAACTTGCAGATCCAGTATCATGTTTTTAACATGTAACAATTTAATATTTAAGAAATACTGAGTTTAAAAAAAAGTGGGGTGAAGCATTGAAAAACTCCCTACTTACTATGAGTTAACTTCTTAATTTACGAACGTGCTAAAGCATACAAAGAGGTGATTTATAAGAAACGGGGAAAAAAAGCTAATATGGTGAGTACTTCAGATATCATTAAAGTTATATACATGTATTTAAGATTCTTTAATATGATGTAAAAATAAGCTACTTGAGATCAACTTAAAAATATACTGATCGTTTTTGTTTGTTTTAAATGCAATTATCTCCACACAGAAACCTAAACAAGTCATAATATACCTGAATGGCATTATACACCAATCAGGACTTTGTGGATCTGTCGTGATTCCTACTATATTAAGATAGAATTTCCTTGCATTAGGACCAACACGTTCCACAAAACCACCATTATGTGTTTAGTCTTACTGGGTCCTTGCTGCACGAAGGCAGATTTCATATGGATTTAAACATTGATAGCACAGATGTTCTGTGGCTTATACATCACACTCCTGGACTACACGGTGCTGTTTGTTTTGTCTAGCTGTTCAGGCATTTATAATCATTTTTATAATTTTCACAAAGGTCATAAGGAACTTCCAGCATTTGCAAATATACAGTTATGGGGGCTCAGCAATATTAAAATGCCTTTGACTACATATTAACAGAATGTTCAGTTGACTGACTAGGTTATATAAAGATTTTTGAAAGTATAAAGCATAACATGAATGAAAGTTTGGTTGTATTTATGTTTAGTCAATTAGAAAGCACACAGTAAAAAGACAAGTAAATTAGATTTCCCTAAATTCAAAGATCAAAAATAAATGTAAGAAAAATGCTATATTTTATGCAGAAATATTTATTAATGAAATAGCTTTTAGGCTACCCCAGATATCAAAACCATGCTTAGATTGTTAAAAGAAATCAATTTCTTCACGTCTTAAAATATTTAAAAGCAAATTTTTATTAAAGTAACCTCGTGCACTGTGGAAGTATATACTGAGGAGATGAACACTTGTGTAAGTGTATAAGTAATGTCAATAATCAGTAATTAGCATCCTCCCTGAAATTTCCTTTAAGGTCTGGAATAATATATTTTCCAAATAATCTATCATATTTCCATGTTATTATTTTTCTTCCACAAATTCTACTTTTATCAAAGATAAAAAAAACATGCTTTTCAGGCTGATATTATAATTTTATATTTGTCTTCATTTTCCACTCATTGTATAAAGTTATATGAGAAGAATGATATGTCATTCAAAAATACACATATACTCGTATACTAAGTTGGTGATCTTGACAAAACTGAATTGTTACAGCCAGCAGGCAGCAACATATAATAGCTCAAAATGTTCTTTCACTAGCTGAGGTATGAAAATCCGAATCTGGCATACAAAAGGAGATAAGGGGCCAATGTGCAATGCATGAATGTTGGAAGGATGGGAATGAAGTATATTTTACTAGACAAGCTCATCCCATCTCTTAAAGGAGTGGAAAAAACGTAGTCACACTTATAAAGAAAAAAAAATGTTCATCTGAATTAGTACATGTGAGAACAGAATATGTCATGAAAGAAATAATTCCAAATGGTTTAAAACCCATTTTCCTCCCTGTTTTCTTGTCTTTTGCATTTGCTATGGATGTTTACCATTTAGAAACTCATATGAATTAATATTTAACTCTGATGTATACTACATATGTCAACTCCCTTGCTACATTCTTTCTTTATATACAATGTAAGTTGACTATAGTTTGCATGTAGGTGTTTGACTCTAGTTAAAAATGAAATTATTCCCTATTATTATCTTTCTATATTTTTCTGATTTTTCACAGTTCCTTATAATATATGGAAATCACTTTTATTTGAAAGATACCTCAGTGCTTTGAGGTATAATGTTTTTGTAGAATGGGAGACAAACCCAAATACAAATTTAAAGCCATTTTTGTGTTCTTAAAATATTTTGAACAATTAGGCAATAAGCTAGGAAATTATAATACATGTTTGAGGAACAAAGACCAGTCAGATTACAAGGAATATAGAATTTATATGAAGAAGTAATAACCTACAATGTTAAAAGGAAAAGCTGAGGAGTGTATAATGGCAAACCTTAAATAGAAAACAAAGGAGCTTGGTTTTGTCACCCTTAAGTAAAATAATTGACAAATTATAAAAATGCAAAATTGAGTTTATTCAGGAATGGCAGAGGAATTGTAACCCAGCACAAGCAAGCTATGGCAAACCACAGGCAAGTCCGAAGAAACAAAGAGAAGATCAGCTTTTATAAGGTATTAGGAGGAAATTGGAGAGGGTTGTTTTAAATTTTATTGGAGCAGAACAAGAGTTAGAATTTGTTGCCATTTCTCATTGTCTTCAAGTAGTGGTTAGGGCATTGTCACTGGGGTAGGGAGGGATCTTTCTTTCTTTTCTTAAAAGCAGGAGATAGAATTCCTAGGTGAAAAAGTCTTCCCTTCAGGGCTTCCCCACTCCATTTTAAGTGAGGTTTCTTTTATCTTCACAGCTTAATTCAGTAAACAATAGAGAATCACTGAAAGTTTGTTGGGCAAGAGTTGATGTGATTATGGAAGTTGAATGTGACACAAATGATTGAGAGTCAAGAAGAAGCAAGTTAGAACTATTTGTAGTAATTATGGAACAAAATGAAACATGTATAAATTACGTTGATACAATTAAGAATGTATAAGATGAAAAAGAAAAAACAGCACTTTTGCACAGATTAATAATGATTTCAATGACATTCACTTAAGGCTTTATATGTTTACTCTTTCTATGTAAGTGAAGGAAAGTCTGTATTTTCATAAGTTCCCAGAAGGTAATGATGATGCTGTTTCAAGAACCACACATTGGTTAACATGGCTTTGAATTTTAACCATATGAGCATATAATCATGTGTTTCACTTACTTTGAAAAAAAGTCAAAGCATTTAAACAAGATCTCCTGAAAATTTGTTTGCACATTAAAGAGGAATATTTTCAAGAAAAATCAACTTTTTTTGACAAAGAAATTTGAACTTCTCCTAAACAACATGGTAATAATTTGTGTGATTTCAAAATTCAGAATTCATTATCTGTCTGTTATCTATCTATCTATCATCATTTATCTCTCTCTGTTTATTACTCCATTTCAGATTTGGGGTTTACTTCTCTACTGATGATTGAGAGAGGGTTTGGAAAGAATGGTGAATAGCCAATCATCTATTTTAAATTGGATGAAATGTACTAATGGAAGTTAAAAGATAAATATCTCACTAAAAAATGTTGAAAATTGATTATAAGCTGTGAAATAGGCAAACAAAATTGCTCACAAAAACAAAGATAACATTCAAAGGCAGCAATGAAAAAGTCATTCCAGAGGTATTATAATTGAATGAAAAGGGAAGCCTATTTGAATCAGAAGAAAATTTTGAAGTTGGGACTTTTGAAGTTTAACGAGCTTGAATTACTTGAAGATGATTACAAATATGGAAGTCATTATACTGAGAAACTTGTTCTAATAATCTGATCTCATACTTTTAAAACTACATGTTTATTTAGCAGAACATTTTATATTTGCATTTCTCATAAAATCAAGGTAGCGTCTTACATGATTTATCTTTCCAAGAAACTGATGGTCTAATAAGGGAGAGAAAAGTCACAAATATGAAATATAGACATTAAAAGTTACACAATGAAATACACTCCAGAAGGTTAATAAAAGTGGGTTTAGTCCTTCAAATTCCTTGTATTTGAGGACCCAGAACCCTGTTTGTCAAAGAAAAGTACTTCTTCTGTTTTTAGATATTTGTTCTTACTAAAAAATTGATTGGAGATTAAGAAATATAAAATAGAATTTGGAATAAACAGAATTTTACTATTATGAGTATACTTTATTATGAATACACTTTTATTCTGAGCATCAAATTAATCCTATTATCATTGTTATGAAGTCCAATTAAATACTTTGAAGTCCAAGATGGGAGCATGATTATTTCAAAAACAGAGACATTTTAAAATAATATACTGTAGAATTCTATGACTTTTCAAAGATAGGTATATATAAAGAAGATTCCAATATCAAGGTAATATTAGACTCAGAAAGTCTTTATATAAAATAAAAATTTTCTATTTCTTGAATTTTGGAACAACCTACTATGAAATTTGGTGGTTTTATAGATATCATTCCTAACTTATATCTTTGTTTTTTAAAGTTTATTTTTATTGTTTTATAACAAGTAGCCAGTTTATCTTGAATTAATTTTAAAAATTTATATCTTCCTAGAAAATTGTCTGTTTTACCTAGGAGTTTAAATTTGTTGGTTAAAAATATTCTCTCATGATTTTCAGTTTATGTCATATTAGCTTATATTATTGAACACTCACATCAGGTTTATTTTTATGAGGTAAGTATTAAACACTTAGATGATGTGATATTCACATAAGTTTTAAGAGTTAGGTAATGTTAATAAATACAATTTACTCATGAGGAAGTTAGCACATGGAGTATTAAAAGGTTGAATTGAAAGTCAAATCCAGGAGGAAACCACCAAAAACAAATCTCTCAACTCTTCTCACCTGCTGTTTTTATATAAAATATTGCCTAAATGTGCATTAAATTAAAAAAATATTTTGGGCACACTTTTTAGAGTATATATGTATGTATATATTTTTGAAAAAGCAAGAAGAAACAAAAATAAATTACAAAACTAAAGTATGTGTATGATCGAAAGGAATATAATACATTTTAAAAGCATAGATTATTAAAAGGAGAAATTCATTACTTTGAAAGTTTCATAAAATGATTCCAAATGATTACTAAAGAGACAAAATAAAAATCAATACTGCAACTTATCCAAAAGTTAGTTAAAAGTAGAGTACTTCATATGACAGCAAGATCTGTAAGAAAGAAAAATAAAATTAACCCAAAAACAATAGAATGTGGGAATTGTTAATTATAAAATTAATGAAACTGAAAAAAAAACACACATAGTAATAAAGAAGAATAAAGCTAAGCCCAATTCTTGGAAAATATCAATAATAGAGATAAAAATGTATTTAGTATTGAGAAATACTAAAATATAAATAAAAATTAGTAAGGAAGATATAACCACAAATAAGAAATCGAAATGATAGTAAAATGAATTTCAAAGAAAATTTGTTGTAATTCTGTCAGTCTATTTGAAATCTAGTGGCAATCAGTAATTTTCTAGTAAAATGTAGTATACCCAAATGTACCTATAAAATGTTACAAAACACGAACTGAGAAATAATCATGAAAGAAAAAGGATAATAATAGATTAGCCATTTAAAAAGTTTCCAAATTCTATTGATAAAGTAAATGCTTCCTTTGGATAGCAGATAATTTCTGTTCATTTACAATAGTCTGGATAATGGAAAAATATAAGCATTTGCAATTATTTTCTGAACCTAACATTAATATAAAAATTTAGTAAAATAAAATGAAGATTTTCAAATAAAATTAATATAAATTCACATACAAATGTTATATATAAAACATTAAGAATTGAATCCAGTAGAGATTCAAAATAAGGCACTGTGAAAACTTATTCCCCCCTTTCCCCAACATTCAGACCAAAATTAAGATCCTAGTAACATAATTCATTACATGAACAATGTTATCAATACAAAATATTTGATAAAATTTAGGAGTGAAATGTAATATAATGTCTAAGGCAAATGGAAAAAGCAAGAAACCACTTAATTATCATTAGGCTTACACAGCAGTAAATAACAAACATTTGGACAAAACTGAGCCATTTCTCCATTAAAATAAGAGGAGAGTCAGAGGTGCACCTTAGTCATTATTATTCAAAACTATTTCTTTTTGATTTTCTCATGGTTAATATAATAAGATTTTTTAAAACATAGCCAATATATAGATTGAAAAGAAGAAATGCCATTATATGAAGAAAATAATTCTGAATATCTAAAACCTACAATAAACAATTTAAAAAACCACAAATATAAAGAGAATCTGAGATGGTTGTATCACACATAGTAGCTTTCCCTATGCTACCAACAAATACTAGCTTTTCTATATGCCAATTATGAATAGAAATTTATCTTCTTCTCAATAGTAACTAAAAGCATGTTAAAGAATTAAGTATGAGTCCAATGTGAACAAAAATCTGTGGTCTTAATTAAAGACAAAAAATGGGACCTGAAAGTGTGGAGAGATGTCAGGCTGCCAGATGAGAACATTTACATGTCAACCTTTCGATAATTAATATAAACTTGAAATGTAATTCCAATCAATAACAGAATGGAATATTTTGAAAACTAGATAAAATTGCTTTCAGGTTACTATGGAATGGAAAATGTCTGAATATCTTGGAAAATATTGGAAGAATAATAGTAAAGGTGTACTTGACTCACATGCATTTAAAAATTTTTAAATGCCTTTATAGTTAAAGCAGTTGGTAGTGAACTTGAAGAGACAGCAGAACAAAACATACAGGCTAAGTCCATGTGATTATAGAAACTAAACACATAGCATGAATAAAACAAAAAAGGAATAATTAATTCAATGAAAAAAAGATGGTCAATTTAATAAGTGGTCCAGGCAAAACTGTCCCTCATCTGGAGGAAAACCCAAGTAAATCCCTACTTTGCTGTATACATAAATTCATACCTGGTGGATAAAGCTTTAAACATGAAATATTAATCACTGAAAAATTGGAAGGATATTCAGTAGTGTTGGGATGAACTCACCTCCACAAGCAAGAGTAAAACTATAGAAGCCCAGAAGGAAAAGATGCATGTATAGACCATATGAAAATCAAACATTTCTATGAGCCAAACTAAATCATAATTAAATTCAAAAGAGAAGATTAAACAATAATCACAACCCATTATATACATCATAAAGGGTTAATAAAAAATCAGTATTTTTACACATTAATACAAAAAATATAAACAACACAATAAACAATGTTTAATACAAATGTATAAACAATGTACAGAGGAAAACAAGTGTGCACCCCACCTCATGAAAGAGGAAAGATGTCTTATTTCTCTAGAAGTTATGATCGGCATATTATAACAAGCAAAAATTATATAGCTTACCTTTCGTTCATAAGAATACAAACGTTATTTGCAGAGTGATAATATCCAATATTTGTAAAGATTCAGAGAGCAACATACATACTGATATCAAGAGCTAAGAGTGATTGTTAATTTCAAGAGAAATCTAGCAAGATCTTTTATAACCTAAGACATAAAGCAGGTTTTGAGTGACAGTTTTTCTTTTGGAGATTTATCCTATCACTACACTATCCCACACCAATATTTAAGGACATGGTCATAAGGCTATATATTACATCACTGTTTTGGAATTGTTAAACAGACATAAATATTAATGTCCACATCAGTTCAAGAATGAATAAGTTAATTGTCATTCATTCAATATAGAAATCTACACGTCTACAATTAACTTGAAAGAATGACCATGGCAGTTTATCAAATGAGAAAAGCAAGTTCTAAAGTTGGTATTGAATTTGAGATCTGGAAAATTTTTTTAATATAAGCCTACTCCTTTACCTCTAATGAACAAACATCCTTTTATACACTTAATCGTAATCATATTTCTCCACTATTCAAGATATTAAATTCTAAACCTGAAAACTAGATTATCCACTTCTATTAATAGTGCAGAAACCTACACTACAATAGGTATTTCTGTACAGAATTAGTTAAACCATTTGCCTTCCAAAACTTAAAAAATAGAGGAATATGACACATATCAAAAGGTAAATCTACCAGGCAGGTGTTAGTTTTCTGTCTGATCAGCAATTATATGAAATAACTGTATGAGATTCAGCCATTGATTTTTGCATCATTTATTTATTACTCAAGCAGTACCACCGTAGAGACAAATGACTTTCACCTAAGCATAAAATCACCATCTCACAAAAAACTTGTTATTAAAACATTCCTCACAAAGAATGTCTAGAGTATTTTTAAGGAAGGAATGTTTCTTTCCCAGTGAACTTCCCCCCACTCCCCCAAAATGGCTTTCTTTTCAGTTCTACCTATTAAAATTCCAAGTATCCTTCATTGTCCGTTCTGCCAATCAGCAACTCATAAACCTTTTTCAATCATCATGGTGCCAAGTTTTCTCTGTTCTCTCTGAAGACAAATAGGTTTTTCCTTGTGCTTATCTTGTACTCTAAATATCTGTTTATATGTCTTAGTGCTTTTACCTGGTAGATATATGGACCTTGCTTTCCTGGATAGTTATGTGATGCATTACTGAGAACATATGCCTTAGAGCCAGGCACATATGGGTTCAACTTCTGTTTCCATATTTTCACTTCAAATGGGATTTTGAATAAATCAGTTACTTGATCTGAGGATAATTTTTCTCAGCTATTATTAGAATTACAATAAATATACATTTAGCATTAAATGAGAACATGGAATATAATAAGATGGTGTTCGTTCTGTTTCTGTACTTTTGTACTAGACTCATTTCATTGAAGTTGGGGACATGTTTTATTCATATTCATATCTATCACAGTGTTTATAGCACACTATTTTCAAACACTTCTCAGTAAATATTTCCTTAAAAATAAATTTAATAGTTTATTTTATCTGAATAATGTGAATTCATAGCCATCGATCTCCTTCCACACCTCTCTCTTTCTCTATTTAGTAACATTTTCACTGTTCTACTAAAGAGTTTTTAATTTTGCTAAGAGTTAGTTATCTTTAGCTGTTTGCAATCTTTACATAAATCCTTGCTTTTAAAAAATCATCTCAGATAAGACCTAATTTATTCTCATATGAGTATCTGAAAGAATTGTTTCAGAGAAAAAATGGTAGGGTAAACTGTCGTGAGAGAAGGAGCATTTTTCTGAATTAGGGAAGATATTTAAGAATGACTTTAAATAACGCAAGAAGAGAAGCCTTAACTACCCCTCCTCACATATCCAATGCCATTCTGCTCTGTTCCCTGAAAAGACCAAGGTGAATGTGAACACTTACTCTCAACTCCACACAGGAGAAATCACACATCTGACAATTCACATGGGTATTTATACTGATAGTTGGGGTTGAGATGCCAAAGGATCGATAATTCATTAATTTTCATCATATCACCTCTTGGACCTGGTTGAGCCTAGAGAGGTAGAACTCATTTTCTTGTTTCTATGTAATGAGCAGCCTAATTTAGACCTGTTCTGCAAACCAGTGATTGATTTTCTAGAATCTACTCATTCTAGGTTTTGCCTGCAAGTGGGTAGATACATGAGGTTGACACTGCCTTATGAACCCAGGTATCATCAATTCAGGGTGGGAGAATGAGGACTTATACACTAATACTATCTGTTTATTACCAGATTCTCAGATTTGTGATGCTAACAGGTTACTTCTTGCCTATCTATTGAAACAAAGCATTGGCATTCACTTGGCAATTAATGTACTACACAAAGACCTAGGAGGGATATCAAATATTGTATTCTGAATACAATTACCAAGTTTATGCATTACATCAATAGTTTGACTCTCATGAGATGATCAGTAGCAATATTTCCTTATAAAAAAGATATCGAACCTCAAATCCAAGAGTTGGCTACATGTGTGTGAAAAAGAGATTTTGACTCAGAATAAACTCACTATGAGTAAATACTCAAGAACTGTTATTTTAAGTGTTACTATACAAAAATAATATGAAGAATGACTGAAATGTTTTTAGTACCACTCTCTTGTGTTCTGGTCGTGGTATACTTAAAGTGTTAGGTTAATAAGTAGTCATTAATTTATGCTTGCATTGAGCAGTTCAATGCATTTTTATTGTTATCTCTTATATAAGAGGCATCCAGGACTAGATGTGAACAAGAGAAAACAGCAGACAATTAACAAGAAGATAGACAAATAATTAAACATACTAATAATGATTAGGAAGCAATCAATTGAAATAAAATTATAGGACCTGACAGATGGAAACCCAGAGGTTTGGGGGACAGTTATTTAGAAGGTGACAGTCAGCCAAACAAGGCTGAGAAACAGCCTTGCCAGCATGGAAAACACAGGGAAGAGCATATCAGGCTCTGAGTGAAAATCCAGAACTAGGAAAAAATGCGGCAGCTTAGAAAAATTAAACAGAGAGTATGCATTGAGTCTGGAATGCAGTGAATGAGCAAGAAAGTAAGAGGAAGCAGAGAAGGTAGAGTCCAGTTTATGCTGTTTTTTTTCAGTCCAGAAAGAATAATATTAAACATTTACTGAGCAATTACTGTGTGCCAGGAACCATTCTAAGTGCTGCATGTGAATTAGTTTGTGTATCCCTCACACAGTCTTTTGAGAAAGGAACTATTCCTATCTGTATTTAACAATGAGGAAATGAAACACAGTTTAAGTAAATTGTTTAAAACCGCATCATGAGTAAGCCTGTGAGTCAGGATCCTAAACTAGCAGACTTACTTACTTACAGACTTACTTACTTACAGCCTTCTTTCTTAACCACTATGGTATGCTTACTGCAAGTAGAAGATTTCATAGGTTTTATTAAAGGCATTATGTAATATGCTTCAAAGGTCATAAACAATGGATTATACAGGGCACAAGGATCATGCAGGTTATGACTCTTTTATCTTTAATATTTACCAGAGCTAATATGCAAAGAAAAATGGTTTAGAGGACGAGAGTACAAGCAGGGAGATCAGAAAAGAAGCTGTCATATTCATTCAGACCTGATGGTGGCTTATGTAGACATTAGGAAGGACAGACCTCATATTTGAGAATAGAAATGATAGGACTTCTCAATAGAGGGAAAGTGAGCAATAAAGAATGTTACTGAAGATTATAGCTGGAGCAACTGTATGAATGATGTTTCCACTGACTGAGATAACAAAGACTAGAAGCATTCCAGGGTTGTAGAGGTGTTCATTTGAACTCCCTATGAGGTATTCAAGTTGTCAGTGGTTTATGAGAAATATATTTATAAATGAGCTGCTGATAGTTGAGGGAAAAAGAAATAGCCAAAAAAAAAAAAAAAAAAGCACGAGGCTTAAGCTGAAAAAGTAAAGATGAAGGGGAACTATAAAAACAGTATAAGAAGGCAGGAGCAGGGAGAGGGGGAACTGGATGAAGGTGGTCAAAAAGGTACAGACTTCCAGCTATAAGATAAGTTAGTACTAGGGATGTAATGTACAACATGATTAATATAACTAACACTGCTGTATGGTAATCCTAAGAGTTCTCATCACAAGGAAAATATTTCTTTTCTTTTTCTTTTATTTTGTATGTATACGAGATGATGGATGCTCAGTAAACTTTTTGTGGTAATCATTCATAATGTATATAACTCAAATTATTATGCTGTATACTTTAAACTTATACAGTGCTTTATGTCAGTTATCTCAACTAAAGTGGAAGAAAAAAGTATGAAAAGACTTCATATAAAATAATAATTCTTCCATATCAGCATTGTTCAATATGGTAGCACTAGCTGCATGTAGCTATTGTACCCTTGAAAGTAGCCTAGTATGACAAAGGAACTGAATTTTTAATTTAATTTCATTTTGATTCATTGAATAATTTAGATAGCAACATGTGGCCAGAGGCAACTGTATGAACAGTAAAGACATATATAATTTTAAAAAGTAAAAATTTAGATGTTTTCTCAGCCTAAGGTAGACATTTCTAGGGAACAGGCAGGGGTGTCTGAAAAGATAATGAATAATCTTCCTACTTAAGATTTCCTTACATACTGAAATTTGCGTACTATGGGACAGTCTCTAACTCTTGAAGCTGATATGGGCCTCTTGTGTGAACTGCTGCCACTTTTTTTTTGTTTTTTTTTTGTGGTACGTGGGCCTCTCACTGCTGTGGCCTCTCCCGTTGCAGAGCACAGGTTCTGGACGCGCAGGCTCAGCAGCCATGGCTCACGGGCCCAGCCACTCCGCGGCATGTGGGGTCCTCCCAGACCGGGGCACGAACCCGTGTCCCCTGCATTGGCAGGCGGACTCTCAACCACTGCGCCACCAGGGAAGCCCTGCTGCCACTTTTATAATCTGTTCATTTATCTTAGCATAGTCATTAGCCCAATCATGATGAAATTCTTAAGCAGAAAAATTCAATGGTTGGGTAATCCTTACTGAGTCATACATTATTGTTAAGATGCGGAGATTAAAATGATTACAATGGGGGGAAGGGAGGTGACTGTGAGATCTACTATAAAGGACACTGGATCATTGCCTTTCATCCTATTCTCTGGTACCTGAGTCCACTTTATGCAATAGAGAGGAGCACTGCAAATTCCATCCAAATACATGACTGATCTGTGATTACCTATCCTAAACATTCTAAGCAAGTTACAACTTCAAATTATTCATTTTGCTCAAAGTTTAAACACTTAATCTTCAAGGAAGGCCCATACATTATTATTATAAATGTTTATTTAATATAATTATTGCCCATTTATATTATATCATTTGAGTACACATTTGCTTAAATTTATTGTATTTGCCTATTTTGATTAAAAGGATGTATATAACTGTAATTGTCTTAATTTCAGCATATTTGAGAGTGATTTATTTTTCTATAATCAAGCTGATTCTTAGCGCCACAGTGAATCTGTAGTGCAGAAACGTATTACCCACATAAAAGAGGACATTTTTTTACTAAGGCCTCATTTTCCTAAATGTGATCAGGCTCTTGGTGGCAGAGTTGATAAACAGTCCGGAGACAACACAGATGGAAACAAAGACACGTTGATTTGCCACCATATATTGCCCATGTGGACTACAGTTAAAATGTCTACTACATAAAAATCCCGGCAATAGGGTCGTTTCTAATCATATATATCCTGAATAACATTATTAATCTGCCCTGAAAAATCTATGACTTTCCTTCATACATCCACTGGTGTTGATAGCATCTTTCATTAACCAGAATATATTGATACCATATAAATGTCTGGTCATAGGTCGATAACCTCTTAGGCTCATTTATCATGATATGTTCCTGTCCTTTAAGACCTCAAGCACCCATTTGAATTTTAGGTAAATAATCTATCAGTTTGTTCATGACAACATCTAGCCTTAATAGTGTATTCAACCAGGACTATTGAGACAAATTTATAATTAACTACATAGGTAAAAATATAGAAATGACTGTATTATTCTGACACCAAATAAATATTTTTCATTCTAGGAAGTAATGGAGTTATAATATCTAAAAAGTTAACCAAGTGATTGGGCTCAAAAGGTGAAATATAAAAATAATAATAATAAATTTTAACAAGGAGAAACTCTCTGCAACTATAGGAAGTAATAAAAACTCATGTAAGGCTACAAAGCTTTAGGCAGTTAGAATGACTCTAAGGAGATAATAGTCAAATAACAAGATTATTTAGAGTTTAATGGCAGACTTTATTTTATAATTCAGGCATACCTTGCAGATATTGCAAGTTGGTTCCAGACCACCTCAATAAAAGCAAATTTTGCATTAAAGCAAGTCACAAAAAAGTTTGGTTTCCCGTGAATGTAAAAGTAATGTTTATACTATGCTGTATTCTATTAAGTGTGCAATAGCATTATGTCTAAAAAACAATATACGTACCTTAATTAAAAATACTTTATTGCTAAAAAATGCTAACCACCATCTGAGCCTTCAGTGAGTCACGACCTTTTGGCTGGTGGTGGGTCTTAGCTTGATTTGATGACTGTTGACCGGTGAGGGTGGTGTTTGTTGAAGGTTGTGGTGACTGTGGCAATTTCTTAAAGTAAGGCAATGAAGTGTGCCTCATCCATTGACTCTTTCTTTCACAAACGACTTCTCTGTACCACGCAATGCTGTTTGATGGCATTTTACCCACTGTAGAACTTCTTTTAAAATTGGAGTCAAGGGACTTCCTTGGTGGCGCAGTGGTAAAGAATCCGCCTGCCAATGCAGGGGACGTGGGTTCGAGCCCTGGTCCGGGAAGATCCCACATGCCGTGGAGCAACTAAGCCCATGTGCCACAACTACTGAGCCTGCGCTCTAGAGCCCGTGAGCCACAACTACTGAGCCCACGTGCCACAACTACTAAAGCCTGCACACGTAGAGCCCATGCTCTGCAACAAGAGAAGCCACCGCAATGAGAAGCCTGTGCATCACAATGAAGAGTAACTCCGGCTCATCACGACTAGAGAAAGCCCCTGTGCAGCAATGAAGACACAATGCAGCCCAAAAAACTCCACAAAAAATTGGAGTCAGTACTTTCAGACCCTGCCACTGTTTTATCAACTAAATTTATGTACTATTCTATATCCATTGTTCTCATTTCAACAATCTTGACAGCATCTTAACCAAGAGTAGATTTCATCTCAAGAAACCATTTTCTTTGCTCATCCATAAGAAGCAACTCCTCATCTGTGGAAGTTTTATCATGAGATGGCAGCAATTCAGTCACATCTTCAGGCTCCACTTTTAATTTTAATTCTCTTGCTATTTCTACAACATCTGCAGTTACTTCCTCCACTCCACGGAAGTCCTGAACACCTCAGAGTCATCCCTGAGGGTTGGAATCACTTCTTCCAAACTCCTGTTACTGTTGACATTTTGACCTCTTCCCATGAATCATGAATGTCCTTAATGGCATCTAAAAAGGTGAATCTGTTTTAGAAGGTTTTTAATTTATTTTATCCTGATCCATCAGAATAATCACTCTCTATTGCAGATCTAGCCTTACAAAATATATTTCTTAAACAATAAAACTTGGAAATCAAAATCACTCCTTGATCCATGGGCTACAGAAGGGAAGTTGTGTAAGCAGGCATGAAAACAATGTTAATCTCACTGTGTATCTCCATCAGAGCTCTTGGGTGACCAGGTGCATTAGCAGTGAGTAATATTTTGAAAGGGACCCTTTTTTTTTTCTTTTTAAAAATTTATTTATTTATTTATTTTTGGCTGCATTGGGTCTTCGTTGCTGCATGCGGGCTTTCTCTAGTTGCCGCGAGAGGGGGCTACTCTGTTTTGTGGTGCGCGGGCTTCTTATTGTGGTGGCTTCTCGTGTTGCAGAGCACGGGCTCTAGACGCAAGGGCTTCAGTAGTTGTAGCACTCAGCCTCAGTAGTTGTGGCTTGCATGCTATAGAGCGTAGGCTCAGTAGTTTTGGCTCACGGGCTTAGTTGCTCCGTAGCATGTGGGATCGTCCCAGACCAGGGATCGAAACCATGTCCCCTGCATTGGCAAGTCGATTCTTAACCACTGCACCACCAGGGAAGCCCTTTTTATTTTTCTTTTTTTGAGCAGTAGGTCTCAACAGTGGGCTCAAAATATTCAGTAAACCATGTTGTAAGAAGACATTCTGTCATCCAGGCTTTGTTGTTCCTTTTATAGAACATAGGCAGAGTAGATTGAGCATAATTCTTAAGGGCTCTCAGATTTTTAGAATGGTAAGTAAACATTGGTTTCAACTTAAAGTCACCAGCTGCATTAGCCCCTAACAAGAAAGTCAGCCTGTCCTTTGAAACTTCAAAGCCAGGCATTGAATTCTCCTTTGTAACTCTGTAAGCCCTAGATGGCATCTTCTAAGAGAAGGCTGTTTTGTCTACATTGAAAATCTTTTGTTTAGTGTAGTCCCCTTCATTAATTATCTTAGCTTGATCTTCAGGATAACTTGCTGCAGCTTCTACATCAGCACTTGCTGTTTCACCTTGCATTTTTATGTTATGGAGATGACTTTCCTCCTTAAACCTCATTAACCAACCTCTGCTAGCTTCAGACTTTTCTTCTGCGCTTCCTCACCTTTCTCAGCCTTCACAGAATTGAAGAGAGTTAGAAATTTGCTCTGGATGAGGCTTTGTCTTAAGGGAATGTTGTGGCTGGTTTGATCTTCTACTCAGACCACTAAAACTTTCTCCATATCAGCAATTAGGCTGCTTTGCTTTCTTATCATTTGTGTGTTCACTGAAGTAGCACTTTGAATTGCCTTCAAGAACTTTTCCTTTGCATTCACAACCTGCCTTTCTCACAAAGCTTTATCTTTTCTAGCTTCTGATTTAAGCTGAGAAATGTGCAACTCTTCCTTTCACTTGAACACTTAGAGGCCATTGTAGGGTTATTAATTGGCCTAATTTCAGTATCTTCATGTTTCAGGAAATAGGGAGGCCAGAGGAAAGGGAGAGAGATGGGGTAATAGCTGGTTGTTAGAGCAGTCAGAACACACACATTTATAGATTAAGTTCACCATCTTATATGGGAGAGTCTCGTGGCACCCCAAAACAATTACAATAGTAACATCAAAGATCACTGATCACAAATCACCATAACAAACATAATAGTAATGAAAAAATCTGAAGTATTGTGAGAATGAACAAAATGCGACACAGACACGAAGTGAGCAAACACTGTTGGAAAAATGGTGCCAATAGACTTTCTCAGTGCAGGGTTGCCACAAAACTTCACTTTGTAAAAAATGACATATCTGCAAAGGGCAATAAAGCAAAGCGTAAGAACTGAGGTATGCCTGTTTATATTCTCATTATCATGTATTACACAGGGATCTATACCCATGAGTAATCATTTTGTCATAAAAGAACCATTGATCCCATTATTTATTTAAAAAAAGGCAAAACACAGTTTATGGCAAAGTTTTCAATTTTATAACGAAAAATAAGAATTTACCCAAAAGATCAATAGCTCAAAGTAAATATGAGCATTCTCTTCAGTGCTCACTTAATCAATGCTATAAACTTTTGTAATGTACATTTTTGCACGTTTTATTCTTTTTAAACTAACAACAGTGATAGCTTTCAATGTTAAATAACAACACTAGTGGATTAATAAGGATTTGATCATAAAGAAATGGCACAAGCAAGTGTAAGGTTGTAAGCATCAGTCATTTGCGTTGGGAATTCAATGTATTTAGGTTTGTTAGGGATTTCAAGGTTGACATTTCTTCCAAGAAAATTTATTTAAATTAATTAAATTCTTTGTTTCCAAATTATAGTGCAAGGGAGAGCCCTACTGGCAGACTTTTATAGATACAGCAAGTGGACTCATAGTTGGTGCAAACTATCTTGGGAAACATAACAGTAAAATGTATCATACATTTTATTGGTTTTTGGCTCTGTATCTTTTATATTCTAGAATTGAATCTCACTAACTTTTAACTCAGCGTGCACCTTGCTTTTGAAGCTATGTAGCATATTTCCTGCAGTTTGCCCATTGGAATAGTCTGGAAATGTGGAGTTAACTTTCCATGTGGATTTTATGCATTTAGGGATACATGGTCTGTTTTTAAGTATGACAAAGCATTTCTACTGAAACACTGAATTTCTTAATATCTATGTTACTCACTTAATGCTTTTAAAACATCTTGACTTTTTGATTTGCTCAGTTTATTTCCTGAACTTAACAGCTTATAACTAGCCCTAGAGAACATTCTTAAAAGAGAGAACTTTGGGGCTTCCCTGGTGGCGCAGTGGTTGAGAGTCCGCCTGCCGATGCAGGGGACACGGGTTCGTGCCCCGGTCCAGGAAAATCCCACATGCCGCGAAGCGGCTGAGCCCGTGAGCCATGGCCGCTGAGCCTGCGCGTCCGGAGCCTGTGCTCCGCAGCGGGAGAGGCCATAACGGTGAGAGGCCCGCGTACCGCAAAAAAAAAAAAAGAACTTTGCACTAGACTGAGAGAAAATAGCTGATTTTCTATGTAAAATTGCATTTGGATAGGAGCTGAGTAAAGAAGAGCAACAGAAAACTGGATAGAGTATAATAAATTTTCTATTAGTTCTTCAGTGTGGATTACTTGTTATTTGTTTGGAGTGAACATGCAGAAATAGAAAAATATAAATGGAAAAGCTTTCCTAGTCAGGTGTTTAATATTATTTAAAACATTGCATTGCACACCTCACTGCTCTTTATATTTGAGTGAATATTTGAGAGTTAACTATATATTTAGGAAAATGGTGGTAGCAAAACTTTATACTTGAAGATATAAAGCTGAATAATGTATTAATGCTTGAGGCATTGTCCTGAAAAATGGAAAATTGAAAGCTAGCAAATATATTAATACAAATCAAAAAAAGGAAATAAGTTTTTTATCATTAATCAAAATTTTGTAGTTGCTGGTATGGCAACATAGTAAGCAGAATTTTACCATAAAGGAACTGATGAGCGACAGTATTCATTTTTTCTATTATTTTAAAATGTTGACCTATGGAAATTTTGAAACAAGGTGCTTAGGGCAAAATAGTTTCTTTTAAAATGGAGGGACTAAGAGATCACAAGGGAAACTTGAGAATTATTTTTATTTATACTCAATATTTATTAAAATAAAAATTGTATATTATGTAGTAAAATCAATATGATAATAAATAAGCAGAAGAATTTATCATATAGTTATGAATGATCCAATATAATAGTTATATGTCTTCAAGGTCTATGATTCTATGTGTGCAATAATCAGGCTTTAGCATATGCATAAGGTTGGTTTGATAAGAGAGAAGCGACCCTTCTGGTTCCAGAAGTTGCTTTAGTTTAGTGTTATACATGAAAACCTGGCCTGAATTGGGGCACTAAGAGCTTCAGAGTCTCTGAGGGGGCGGGAGGGAGTTGGAGGAAATTTATTATTTCAAAAACACAGCAGAGCTTCTTAGTACTCAATTTAGAGAATATTGAGTCTCTTTATCATCAGTTCTTGTCATTTGAGCTTTGGGTTTTAATATTCAGATATCCAAGCTTTGGCTTATAATTACTTAGACTTCATTCCTTCATCTCTTCCAATGATAAAGAAAAGATAAAACAGAGGAAAGGGAAGAGGAAGAGAAGATGGAGGAGGAAGAGGAAGAAGAAAAGGAAAAGAGGAGAAGAAAGAGGGGAAGGGGAAGAAGAAAGTTATAAAACAGCAATCAACCTCTTAAGAGCAGCTGTGAATGGTCAGTTCATGCTGTACCAATCCACCTTATTACATAGTTTTATCTCCTTGCTGTTGCTCTGTGCATGTGTGTATATGTGTGTGTATGTGTGTGTAGGTTGTGCAAGCATGGGTGATAGACATTGTGTTAGAAGGAAGGGGCTGTGTTTATGGGAAATGAATCAGATTTTCTCTTTACACCTTCTGTGGCTTGAACTTGAACTTGAACCAACATCATACCAGATACAAATATCTGAGGAATGAGACAAATTATAACATTTTTGCAATATAATGCCTGTGCAATTTTGGCTTTACCTTTATAAAATTTCAGAGCTCTCCAGCAATATGCTTTATGTATATATAGTGACTTTCCTCATAGTTTCTAGCTTCTTTTCCTTGATGATTGTCACAGACTTTTTTATTTCTTCTTGCCTTTTAATGGTAGTAATGCCCCCTCACCACCCTGCCCTTATCGTTCTGTGTGATCTCTCCACAACCCCTTAATGGAGTAGCTGAAACTGCTTAAAATACTCATATATTTACAAAAACATGGAGCAAAGTAGTTAAGACTCCTTTAACTCTTGTTTTAAAAAACATCAACAGGGCTTCCCTGGTGGCGCAGTGGTTGAGAGTCCACCTGCCGATGCAGGGAACACGGGTTCGTGCCCCGGTCTGGGAAGATCCCACATGCCGCAGAGCGGCTGGGCCCGTGAGCCATGGCCGCTGAGCCTGCGCGTCCGGAGCCTGTGCTCCGCAGTGGGAGAGGCCACGACAGCGAGAGGCCCGTGTACCGCAAAACAAAACAAAACAAACAACAAAACAAAATCAACAACAAATAAGACATTAAGACAATTGAATCACACACACAGCAAATAAAAGCTTGACACTCAGAACCTGCACCTGATTTATCAGAATGGAAGCCACCTAGTATTCCTTACCAAAGTGACCTGACTCTGCACCAATCCTGCTTTAAATATCACATCAGTGGATAGCCGCAATCTATATGTGCAGTTAAAGCTTTCATCAAAACTACAGATCTACATAGCCAACCTCCTACCAAATAAGTGCAAAGTAACTTCATCTAAACACTAACGGACAATTAAAGCCAGCTTTCCAAAAAATAATTAATCCTCTCTCCCAAACCCCAAACTGGAACTCCTCTTTGTTCTCTTTAAATTGCATTATCTATCATAGCATGAGGCACAGCCATCCACTTGTCATTTAAGCCTGATGCCTATAGTCTGTGCTCCACATTTTCACTACAGTTCATTCATGCACAGAGTCCCTTGATCTTTCTTACCACAACTATTACATAATACCCTAATCACTTTTTGCTGATACCCCTTCAATAACCACAGTGCTTCTAGAGTTGCCTGACTCCATTTCATCTCCCATTATGTTATTAGCATGATACCCCTAAAAAACAAACCCGATCATGTTGCTCATTTTTTTAAAGCATCTAGATCAAGCTTAGTCACAGAGCCCTTTATTCGTAGCATGTTCCTTACTTCTGTTCCAGTCTCATATAGTGAGCCTCTCTCTGCCATTTACAGCACATCTCATCCCCCAACCAAAACAAAATGGTGCTTCACCAATCTCAGTGCTCTTCAGTTCCATCAAATATCATGTTTTCTTTGCTCAGAATGCCTACCTTCCTTTCCTTTGTAACTAATCCCTATGTGTCTTTTGAAGTTAAACTCACTTGGACAGTAAACAGTTTTCAATTTACCAGTTTTGTGTTCTAGAACACGTTTAATTCTCTGAGATTCAGTTATGTCTTGTGTAAAATGGGGATAATTACAATATTCTCACAGAGCAAAGGTCAGCAAAATTTTCCTATAGAGGAACACGTGGTAAATATTTTAGGTTTTGCAAACTGTACAGTGTCTGTCACAACCACTCAACTCGGCTATTATAGGATGAAAGCAGTCATAAATAATAAGAAAACTAATAGGCCTGGCTGTGTTTCACTAAGATTTACAAAAACAGCTGAGGGCCAGATTTGACCTGAAAGACTTAGTTTGCCTACTTCTCTCATAAAGTCATAACACTTAGTGTCCTTTTCATGATATAACTAGTCAAAGTTGTTAAATGCAAATCCATAAGCCAAACTTTGTATGTGAAAGTCAGGCAGCAAAATGAGTTCAGAAAAATATACTAATATCAATTTTCCAAAACCTAAAATATTTCCAAATATTATGGTTAAAACATTTTTTTATTTCAAAATGTGGAATAAATTTGGAACATAACACAACAATTTGTGGGATGAACAAAAATGAAACATGTCTGCTTTTTTCTTTGAAGGAAATCTTCTGCCATATGTATATCTAAGAATACTTGAAACAAGTATCAAATATTCTGAATGAATAAAAAAATGACATCTTGCATGACAGAATATATTCAACCTGGGTCACATTTACATTTTACATTGATATTTTAAATTATTTTTTATTCCAGTTTTATTGAGGTATAATTGAGATACAGCAACTTAAACTGTATAAGTTTCAGGTGTACAGCATAATGATTGGATTACATGCATCATGAAGTGATTATCATGAGTTTAGTGAACTTTCATCATCTCATATAGATACAAAATTAAAGAAATAGAAAAAGATATTTTTCCTTGTGATGAGAACTTTACGATTTACTGTCTTAACAACTTCCATTTATTATAACACTCAACAAGTTAATTATATTTATCATGTTGTACATTCCATTCTTAGTGCTTACTTATCTTATAAGTGGAAATTTGTACCTTGTAACTGCCTTCATTCCTCATCCCTCAACCCCCGACCTCTGGAATCACAAATTTGATTTCTTTTCCTATGAGTTTGTTTGTTTTTGAAGTATAATTGACCTATAACACTATGTTAGCTCCTGTTATGCAACCTTGTGATTCAATATTTTCATGCATTTCAAAATGATCACCATGATTAGTCTAGATAGGTCACAATACAAAGATATCACATAATTATTGACTATGTTCCCCACGCTGTATATTTCTTACCCATGACTCTCTTATTTTACCACCGGAAGTTTGTACCTCTTTATCTCCCTCATCTCTTTCTTCCTTCCCCCACCCCCTCCCCTCTGGCAACAACCTATTTGTTCTCTGTATCTATAACTGCGTTTCTGTTTTGTTATGTTTGTTTATTCGTTTTGAATTATTTTGAGTTATTGATGGGAATGAGTCTTGAAAAACTGTCTTTATATTTGACTCTTCCTTTATAAGTTGCCTATATTTTAGATAGAAGTAACTTTAGATCAGTTCTTTTATTATGGAAAAACAATACATGTAGTTGGCTTGGGACTCATGTAAACGTTAGGTAGGTTTGAGAGTTAGCAATCATACGTTGCTTCTAATCTACTTAAATTTGTTAGATTTAACCTGTGTCTCACAATTTCATACTCTCTTGGTAATTAATCTGCTTGCAAATGTAGATTAATCATTTTACTAATCTGCAAAATCCAAGGGAGCAAATGGCATTGGAAATAGCTACTGTTGTACATTCAGGAAAGGGAAAACGTAACTGAGATATATGAGGTGAGGTGAGCTGTGAGTGTGGAAAGGCCATTAGAATTATAAAATCCCCTTATTTTTCTAGAACTCACTATATACTGAGGGCAACCAACTCCTACTTGCCGAGAGGTGCCATTTTAACAGAACCTGAATAACAAAACATCTCCACCTCACCACTGTGAGAGGAGCTAAGCCTGTTTTGAAGAAGAGAGCGTGTTTTTTTAATAGAACCCAACTTTTTTCCTCATCTTTCCTAGTAATGGAGAAAGGATGTGGTAAGCTTTCTTCCTTAATCCAGGGCAGAAGCCCTAAGAGAATCATTCAAAACTGTAGGGCAGATGTAAAGAGGGAGGCTTGCTTACCTGGCCATTAATATAGAAAATATTGGAGGAAGACAACTTGAAGAGATGGACAGGCAGAGAGGGATAAGGACCATCCTTTTGTTTAACTAGTGTTTGTGTTGTGTGGAAAATAGGACATTCTCATACCTCCAGAACCCAGAGTGGAAACACTGGAAATTCTGAGCTTGCCAGCAACGCAGTGTGAGGCAAAGAAGTTCATCAATCAGAAGTACATCAGTATGAGATCAACAGCTGCGGAACGTTCAGAGGGAATTTCCAAATTTTTCGTAAGACCACCAGTATCTGCTTTGGACTATACCTTCATCAGCAAGGCTAGTTAAAGCAACCATTTATTCACATTAAGTCCATAGACAATGGGATAAATGCTTGTGAAGTGGAATCCTTTACTGTTGCACTTTTCAGAACTATTAATGTAATATATACTGTGACACTTGAATGGAGAGAAATTACATACAACATTCCCTAAACTTGCTTTGGTAAACATGATTTGTGCTGCATTGATGCTGATATGATTGAAAATCAAGATTAGAGCAGGGCTTCCCTGGTGGCGCAGTGGTTGAGAGTCCGCCTGCCGATGCAGGGCACGAGTTCGTGCCCCGGTCCGGGAAGATCCCACATGCTGCGGAGCAGCTGGGCCCGTGAGCCATGGCCACTGAGCCTGCGCGTCCGGAGCCTGTGCTCCACAACGGGAGAGGCCACAACAGTGAGAGGCCCGTGTACCGCAAAAAAAAAAAAAAAAAAAAATCTATGTTTATTTCTGCTTTCTTTCCTTATCAGTATAACATGTATTTTAATCTTACTTTTGCTATTGCCATACCTTGCTTTTACCTTTACCTTCACGTCGGGACTTTCAGATTTGTTCCTATTAAGCCATAAGAAAATAGTTACCTGGTATTCTGCCATAAGAGGATTGAAACTTCTTTTTTTTTTTTTTTATAATTCTGTTTGAATTTCTTTAGAAATATGGATGCAGATATCTGTGAATTTATTTCAAATATGGAAAGGGTTTGAGTTTTGTTTCATCCATGAAGTCATTTCTGTAGAGTTTTTTGATTATCACAGTAGAATTTTAACAAACTTCTTCTATAATTGTAAATATAATAGGTATAATTATAAATACTTTAAAAAACCTGATATGTAGTCAAAAATTATTTACCTATTTATTGATTCATAATAATAAAACTGGTAAATTTTCAATGTCAACTATTTTTCTTAATCCAAGATAAACTGATTTCATGAGAAAAAATCTTTTCTGCATTTTTCCCCTGAGATCTCACTGTTATTATGACGTCGATTGGTTAGAATTTTACAACCTCATGTCCCAGATTTTCCCAAAGAGTTTACCAAAAGGAATGCGTGTATTTAATATTTATGTTTAAATATTTATATTATCATAAACTTTATAACACTCCATTCACTAAATAAAAAATTAGCAATACTATATCTCCTAAATAATTTATATTGGTACACAATTTCTGAGTAATCATCCTAAAATTTAGGCGTTTAAAAATTTTCCTTATACTGCACACTTTCTATGGGGTCAGAAATCCAGGAGAAACTTTTCTGGGTAGTCTTGCTCATAGTCGAGCATCAGGCTGTGGTCAAGCTGCTGTCCAGGCAGCAGTCATCATAGCCTTTACTGGAATTGGAGAATTCACTTCCAAGCTGACTTCCATGGTTGTTGTAAAGACCTCAGTTTTTCTCTGGCTGTTGGCTGAAGACCTTTATTTCTTGCCATATAGGCCTTTCCGTAGACTGTCCTGATGGTGTCACAGCTGGCCTCTCCCAGAGTGTCAGATAAAATTTGGGTCTCTTGTAATTTAATCATGAATGTGGTATATCTTCACTCTTGCCGTATTCAATTGGTTATCCAGACAAACTGTTATACAATGTTGGAGGCAACTAAAGAAGATTATGAATGGCAAAAAGGGTTTCATGACCAATTGTAACAAGCAGCCATTGCATCATTTAATTTTAGTCTATTGCATATCATGTCTACTTTTAATAAGAATACTAGTAAAATATTATCTTCTAAAATTTAATATCAACAAAATTCTCTAAAGTAAAAATTGATTTAAATATTTCATATGATACCTTCACTACCTTCTACTTATTTAGCAGACATATAAAATTTTAGTGGAAAATTTAAATTTGAGTAAATAATATTTAGCTTGGTCTGAAAAAATATGTGGTACAGTTTCATGCAGTTCGAGCCAATTGTACCATTTTTATCATCATTTTTATCATGGGAAATGACTGTGAATTTATACTGTTTCACTTTAAATGTCATAAACACACAGGAAATATGCAGTATCTTTGGGAATTTGGCTCAAGATCATTTGAGTATTATTCTTAAAACCAATTCAAAATGTTATATATCCTTAGAAAAGCAAATTTATATTTACATAATATTTTACTTAACATAAATTTTATTCTTGAAAGACATTGACTATTTAGAAAGAAAAGATTTTATTAATGGTACAACAACCTGTACATAGTCCCTCCTTATCTACTTAGTTGGTGGTTGGAAGTATCTCAGTTCTCTTATGTTCACTTCTGCTTTTTGCTCCTAGTGTAACATATCCTGTTCTACTATTAAAGACTACCATTAGAATGTTCAATGGAGTCTTGAGAGTACTGTGAAAATCACTGGTTCTAAATATTACTATTTGTGAAGAATTTATACAAATTGTTTATAGTGTTATCAGACCAGAAACTATGTCAAAAATGCATGCCGAGGGAACTTTATTCAATATCTTGTAATAACCTATAATGGAAAATAAACAGAAAAAAAATACATACATATATATATATATATATGTAAAACTGAATCACTTTGCTGTACACCTGAAACTAACACAATATAGTAAATCAACTGTACTTCAATGCAAAATTTTAATGCATGCTTATACAATTATGTAGGTAAATTTAAAGATACCCACACACACACATACACATTTCAGTCTTTTTAAGTCTTCCTGAAAGTGGACTGTCTGCTCTCTCTGCAGTGAGGCAGAGTATCTTCATGATTCATCAGCATTTGATCAGTTTTTGAGCCATCTTCCAGCTAGAATTCACAAGGGCTTTATAAAATAGAAGAAAATTCTCAGTTCAGAAACATATGTATCACACTTTAAAATATGATCACTTTGAAGTAACATCCATACAAAGTCAGTGTAGAGGTAATATTTTGATTGTAAGGTTCTGTGTAAAATCATTTTATTATTTAATAATAAATTATGTATAACATTAAATTAGTACTGTTTTCAGCCTTATTATGCACAAATTAAATTTCAACTAATCAAGTGAACCATTTAATGACTATTAGAGATAGCATCAGCATCTTCTATGTCATGCTAAGAAGTATCTAATTCTTCTGGGAGATTTGCTAATGGAAAGTATAGACATTCACTGGAAAACTGTGAAGTGCAGATATCAGATATATTTATACTGTAAGTCATAAAAATTACCATGAACTTCTGTGTATGTTGAAAAACAGGTTCATAGTATATGTACCCTTTGATCATCATTCAAAATACTGGTATTAGTCATATTCCTATTGCCATCTCTGCTGTTTTGACCAGAGCATAGTGAATGATTAGAAAAAGCCATCTCATTTCTAATTCTGAAGTCTCATAACATGAATTACTTAATTTTCTTTCAGCTGCTTGGCATCACTTATTTTGTAAATTTTGCATTTACAGCAATTATTCCAACAAGGTATCTGCAAGAAGCCATTTTTAATTTATTTCTTAATTAGAACTACTCTGGCAGAAGAACAAGGAAAATGGCAGATTGGAGTTTTAACATGATTCCATATTCATCTTGGCTGCCAAGGCTAAACTTGTAATTAAGGGATAATACCACAGCCAGACCAGACACATAAGCAAGTAAACACAACACAAGCCTATGTTTATGGGGCATCTTTATTTAGTTCTTGATTCAGAGAAATATTTTTACAGGGTTATGAAAATAATTACCATAATAACACACTGTACTTTAAGAAGCCCCTTTTATGCTGAATCCTAATATATTACCTCATTCATTCTAAGAGGAATCTTTTTTTTAAATGAGAAACTGTTCCTAAATCATAACTACAGTTTTAAAAAAAAGTAAACTAATACTAACCTCACTAAAAGCTAGGCTTTGCAAGTTTTAGAATTGGACAAAAGTTGGCTCAGTCACTAACCCTCTTACATAACTTCTTTCTTAATTTTTCTTAACCTGCTCTAAAAAGGGGATGCAGTATAAAGATTAAATAAAAGATAACGTACTTAGTTTCAGTTATGACTTATATGTATCTGACTTAGTCTCCTAACATAAATGATTATAGAACAGGAAAATATATATCAAGTAGTGTTTATGGTATTGAACGCTTCAGAGATGTGATGTTTTATATAAAAACAAATAAGGCAAACTCCATATCCATTCCAATACTCTAAGTGGGGGTACTTTCCAAACTACAGCTTAAAGAGATATGACCTCAAACAGAAAGCAGTGTTCTAGCTGGATGGAAGTAATAGAGAACAGAGAGTGGACTGCTGATTTGACTGGAATTTAGGCTAGTTTCTGGGGAGAATACCATCACTTCTGGGGATTAGGATTTCAACATATGAATTTTGGGGAGACACAGACATTCAGACCATGGCACTGACGTGATAGGAGATTGTCATAAAAGTATAGGAAGAAGTTCTAAGAGGAATGGGAAGATTTTGAACATAGGCAAAAGGAGTAACTTCTGATCATATGGTAATAATGTAAGAGCTGAAAAACATAATTTTGTGGAGAAATGACATGGGTTGAAGCGACTATGAAAATGAATTCAGAAGTGTTATGGCCAAGATGGCCTTCATGTTCCTCTCAGCTTGACTTAACTTTAGACAGTTTCTTCCTACCCTTTAAATCCCTTTTCTTAGAGCATTTACTTTAGAAAACTTGTAATTGCAAATTTTTTCTTTAGCCCCTTTGAAAAATGTTTATAAATCTTACAGTTTCTTGCCAACTTTAAGACCCAGAAATGTCTTTCTCAAAGACCTGACAACTGTCTCTTTTAAACGTAAACCTTGAAGGAGATAAATTCCTATCTCCAGTCTCTTTGGGAGAGTAGGAGCCTATCTTCAGTAGGTGCATTGCTCCATAATGTCAAACTACCTCCTGTCATGAAGATAGGAGAAAGTTTACTTTTTCTTTGATTAAAGCCAACTAACAAATGAAGGTGGCCTATGATCCCATCACCACCACTTCAGCTATTAAAAACTCTCCAGCCCATTGTTTCAAGGAGTTCATTTCAGACTCCTTCCCCTGTTGCAATAGTCTTGAATGGTCTTTCTTGCCTGTTTAACTTTGTCCAGTCCAGTTTTTACTTAGGTAACTGCTTATCTTCCTTGCATTCTTCTGGAGAGTTGTACATCACCTAACGCAACTTTATGCCCAGGGAGGTCTAGCTTGCTTTCATTAACCATAGGGAGACTCCCTAAACAGTGCTCCTTGAAGCACAACATTGATGTGCTTATAGAGAAGAGTGATAAGTTGGTTTGGGGCAGTTACCTAGAGAAGAGGCACGCTATCCATCGGGAGTCAAAATCTGTCTTAAGATAAATGATTCTTAAGTAACGGTCTCTGTTTCATCAATACTATAAGAAATCTTTTCTTCCCAGATGCTGACAGGTCCTATTTGAGTAATCGTATAAACACGTGTGACTGACATTTAATGAGGCTGCTTCTACAAGTCACATATATACAGTACTTATTTCTTTGAGTATAGCTTCATAGTCATAGAAATCCTAGAGACTCATATCTGCTTTATCTATCCAGGCAGTGGGAGATTGACTGCTTCATTAGCAAGTCAGTGCATGTCCAAGATTCCTACTGATGCTGTTTCTATCAGTGCAGATTGTTCTCTAATTGTAGCTGAAGTATGCTGTTTAAATGTTCCAAAGTAGAATATTACCAGTTATGTCAATAGATATACTTTGCAAGTGTGTATATTGGCAAATGTATGTGCCTTTATCTATCTTTCCTTTTTCAAGATTTCCAAATTTGCAAATCAAGCACACCAGAGAGCAAAAGTTCTAAATGGTTTAATTATTCTATCTGCTTTGAAGAAATAGAAAGAGACAGTGCTTCAGATAATCAACATTCAAGTTACTTAGAAATATACAGGCTGGGTTTATCATTTTGAATTGCTCTTGACATCTAATAATTTTTAGCTTGAAATAATTTTATTTGCTTTGATTTTCATGCTTTTCGGCCTTTTCAGAAGTATAGTTTATTCAGTTATATCAGATAATCTCTATTATTAGAATGGTTTACAATTTTCAGATTCTCTTTTTCTAACTTTTATGTTTTCTTTTTGCTATTTATTATATATTTTTTTACTTGAAGAACTCTTTTTCTGTTTACTTTAGGCCTACAATCTACCTGCTAAATGACCATCAGGTTATTATATGCATATATAAGGCTGCCAGGTACAATTAAAATACTGTTAAAAATAATATTTTGATATAATTGTTTTTCAACTATTTATTTACAATACATTTTATTATAATTTTTAGTAAACTGGATAAATTTAAAACATACTTGTCAAAATCTTATCTAGCCTCTTACAAGGTCCAACTGAATTAGCAAGTCTGCATCCTGGATACTCAAATAAAGAAAGGATACCTATATGTTTAAGCATTGTGAAAAAAGTACATGTTTAAACAAGAAAGGAAATTATTAACCCTCTATCCTCCCACCCTTAATCCTAAAGTAAAAGGATATGGTGATTTGGGTTTGGTTTTTTTTTCCTTATGATGTATGCTACCAGCAAATAATGTGGTGTTAATAGCCCCTTCAGGAACCTAAACTGAGTGCTTTGGGTCCCACACAAATGGATTAGTAGGTTGTTGACTTGTACTCATGGGAGAGGGTGTGCATTGCTGAGTTCTGTTTCAGAGCATTACCTGAGAAAACAAGGATTCTGTCTTTCAACTGGGACTTAATCCTTTTGTATTACTTTCTTTAGTACTCACCCATGTTATCAGTTCATTACATCAAAAGTCAGAACCTGTCTTTTGTTGGCTTATTTCACACAAGACCTGATCATAGGAATGGAGGAAGTCATCTAATCATTGACCTTAATATTACAGGAAATTAGTTTGGTCTGATGTCAGACATAGAATGCACAGGGCAATTAAACAGATGCTTTTACACAGTCCGCCGCAATAAAGAGAATGTTAATGAGGAATATCTCTAAGAAAAAGGAGTCCTAAGGCTTTATAGAGGCAAGCAACAGGGGAGTCATCAAGAAGTCTTAGGATAGTCATGTGGAACGATGGAAGTGGGTATTAGATTGTGCAGCGTTGGGGGAACAGTGTGGTCCTCTGTGTTTAGCTATTTCCTAGAACACAAATGAGTGGGGGGATTTCTTAACTCCTTCCCTTTCCTAGGACCAAAACTCAAATAAAGTTTAACATTGTTAAGGGAAATATCTGTAAGATCATTCTAGAGTGCAAATTTTCTCCTCCTCATAATGTATATAAAGCCTAAAATTATTCACTCTCTGAATCATTAACTTAAGGTGATTTTTTTTCCAATGGAAGTAAGTATAATTCCCCAACTTCCCTCATTTGGGTTAATGACACAGGCTTTTTCTCTTTCCAGTAGAAATATTAAGAAACAACAAGTGCAATTCATTTCTTAGAGACATATACACAGTTTGTGGGAGAATATCTCGGCTTTTGTCAATTCCTTTTTTACAAGCAATATAAATGATTTTAGGCGAATGGAGTAGCTCACATTCTGTAGTAACATATTTTGGGAAAACTAATGCCAAGTTTATAGGCTCTATATCTTGCAGATGACAGAAAGACTCTCATATGGAAGATAGCCAATATCTTTTTCATAAGATGCAGGATTTTCAAAGGGTCTCTGGCTATAGGTAGTCTCCCCTACTCATATATAGTTCTTTCTCTTCCTCCTGTTTATACTGATGACTTGTTTATTCTTAATGATTAATATTTATTGAGTCTTTCCTATGTATTAAATTGGTACCAACAGAAATATATACTCCTGAAATTTATACTTTTTCCCTTCCATCACTGATATTTTATTTTCCTGAAACCATTAAAATATTTTTTTCTTTCTGAAACATCCTTTCTTTTCTGTTTGTTTATTTATTTTTGCTGCTGTTGGTCTTTGAATATCTGGTGATCTCTTGATGACAGTTCATTTTTAGGAATGAGGAACTAAGTCAATTTATTAACATTGCTGTAATGGATTTCCTGTTTTTGTCAGCTTTCCCATGAATGAAAGAATTAGCAATGTATTTATATTATATTAAAATAGGGACACAATTGATATACTTACTTTTAGGGTATGGATAAGAAACTGGCAAACAGGCTGTTACTTACCTTATGCTGAAAGAAGAAGGGCTTATGCTAGAGACAGCTCAGTCCTTAAAGCCAATCCCTAGCTTCGCTCTGACAGGCCACCAATTTCAAGGATTTTTTCCTCCTCCCACTTAGAGAAAACTCTACTTCTACTTCTGTTGAGGAAGGAGAGGTAAATGGTTACAGTTTCAAACATCACTTTAATTCATCATGTTCTCTCCTTCCAGATTCATTTGTTAAAACAATTAATTTGATGACTAATGTTTTAAGTTTGATGCTTCAGTAATTCAACATATATTTATTGACCGGAACTGTTCTAGTTCTGAAAACCTTATCACTGAAGAAATTGTACATAAGTCCAAACCTCGTAGTAGGGTTCCTCTCTGGTGGGGTTCAGAAGAGTAAACAGGTTTTAGCAATAGAATGGGGTAAGTTCTTCAGCAGGTGAAGTAAAGGATATTATGGAAGCAATAGTAAACATTTCTGGTGCCAGCTCTGGGGACAAGGTCATAGAAAGCCGAGACATAGGGTAATCAGGAGTCAGCAGGGCAAAGGGGGTAGCCTGGGAGAGGAAGAGTAATAATGAACAGGAAAGGAACTGCATGCACATGTGAGGAACTTTCCACAGCCCAGTGGAGTAGGTAAGAGTAAGCTCAGGGAGCAGTGTGGGCAAAAGCCAGACTGAGTCTTTAAGAAGTAGGATTTGAAAATAACTCAATGAGTTTGTTGTGATGAGGAGCATAGGGACCTATTGGCATTGGATTATAGAAAATGAATTCTCTTAAGTCCTCTGTAAGTCCCTCAATTCTGGTTATGGATCTACATGCAAATAAAAAATTTTAGACCTATTAAAATATGACCAGTAATTTCATAGGATATGCCTTGATAAGATAAAGAGAAACAGCTTAGGGAGATTATATTATATATTAAAATGAATTAGATTTAGTAAAAGCCAATTTATGTTCTATAAGCAAACATATAGTGGGGGATAGCCTTGAGACAAATATCAGAGTGAGATGGCAGACTGTTTGCCAACATGCCTTTTTTCCTAAATGGAAAGAGTTGTGGGATGGAGGGATGGAAGGGAACCCCACTGAAAATTTGGCTCAAATGTTGAGACAGAGAACATCAAACGTGTGATGAAGGTAGGAAAAGTCTTATTACTCATCTAATAAGGCTTTCTGGAGAAGGCAAATAGGTCTACAGTAGGTCTAATAAGGCTTTCTGGAGAAGGCAAATAGGTCTAAAAATGACTTGAGAAGGCAAGAAGAGGTGATGGAATTGGGTTTTATTCTTGGGTGGAGTCAGAGTGAGAATTTGTTCTCATAGGACCATGGCTTCCTGCTCGTGCCAAAGGAAGAAGTGTGCGGGCTTTCTTATCAGCTTGCCCACTGTGGTGCAGAAGGGGCTAGGAGAGTGCTGGTCTTGAAAACTGCCAGTACTCAACATTAAAAATGAAGTCAAATTTTTATACAGAGAGAAATCTCTCTAAAGTTCTAAATGTGACAAAATGCTTTTTCTCGTTCCATGCTGATGCATAAGACTGAAATAAACTTTAAAATAACAGAAATTTTAGCCTTTAGTTCTTCAACCATTTTCTGGTGGGGGGAAAGGAATCACATTTCACGTAATCACCTCAATCTAAATGTATTCAACTATTAACTTTTTTGACAGAATAGTTTTAGTTGAAACAGCAGCTGTCTGCTGAGACTAGCAGTCTGAGCTCTTCCCAAGATATAACTTTTGCAGTTTGACGTAAGACAACAACCAATCCATAGCAAGTCATTGGCATTGGATTATAGTTTTCTGATATTCAGGACTAAGTCAACACCAGGATCAGGACTAGAAAGGGTAGAGTTGGACCATAAAGGAAAGTAACTGAGAGTCTAAATTCACAAACAAAGAGACTTACTGTGAATGGCGTACAAGTGAATGAGAAGTAGAGTTGACTTAGCTCTAGAAAATCAAAGAAGCTTTGTTTAGATTATTCCAAAGGGAAAAGCGAAAATCTTTTTGGAGAAGACATCATAAAAGTGGAATAATTTTCTTGATCTAACATCCAAAGTTTGATAAAGTCATCTTTCAAAAACTCTCAACTAAGCAAAGATTATACCCTTGACACCATTCCTCCTTATTGAGTTGGACAATCTTAGAATAACCATAAAAGAAAACTGTTGCCTATATGATCACCAGATCTTTAACACAAGGATCTTTAAATCACTAGAGGAAAGGAACACCCCAGTTTTGATAGTTTTCATCAGCACATGTTGCTTTAAATACATCAAAATTGCCTGCCTTATCTAGATTTAAAAACTTCGGCAAAGACAGAATTGATACCATTTTGGAAAGTATTTTTGGATTTAAACTCTCATCTCCTATTGAATTTTTAAAAATTTGCTTCTTTATCATCTTCAAGAACGCTTACATAGAATTAATTTATAGTAAGTGAATTATTTAAGAAAGAGAAGTGGAGAAGTATTAATTCAGACCCCCTACTTATTTGTATGCAATAAGTAATATATTAGTAATAAGTTAGTGTGGTTACAGGTAGTTAATGATTTGAATACACCTTCATTCCTAAAGAAGAGTAAACACTTGGGAAACCAGAGAATCAGCCACACTCAGAAAAGGTGAGACTTAAGACATATCATTGTTGTTAACTGCATTAAAAAATTAATTGCTGCTAAGCACAGACAGACATTATTTGGAAAGTAGAAATATCTCAATGTGTTTTGTTATGGATAATGATGAAAAATCAACCATACCTATCAAAATTAGAAGCCAAAATCAATAACTTCCTCTAAAAATATGGTAGACAAATTAATTACCTGTACTTGGATTGGCTAATTTATGGACTTGACACTAGCATATGTTTATTTTGACATCTTTCTTAAATTGCATTATATTGTTCTACATGAGAAGTATTAATTCCAGTGGATTTGTTATGAGTGTACACCATGGGTCAGGGACGAAGATTTTATGTCTACTGCTGCTACTTGCTAGCTATATGAAATTGGCAGCTTAATTAATCTCTTTGTGCCTCAGTTTCTTTATCAGTAACATGGGAGTGATGTTATACTTATCTCATTTTATTGCTGAGAGGACTAAATGTGTACTAAATTCAAGCAAAATGTCTCCCACCCATAAACATCAAAATATTATGTCTTTTTAAAAGGATGTTTTCCCTCTGTTTAACATGAAAAAGACTCTTAAGATGAAAATACTGACTCTTCTTATTATAATGTTTATCTTCACTGTTTCCCATGATTCAAATAAATGTCTTTAGGTTTGTATAGTCTTTTTGCTATTTAATAATATGCTTAAGCTCATGGATGCTTCCCAAGAAAGTTGATCTTGTCAAAAGGAAGAAATAAACCCCCTATTTGATTAAAAAAATAAGTAATAATAAAAAAGAAGAATATAATCTGTAACTAGTGATAGATCTTTCAGCCTCAGACCTTCATTTGGCACATGGAAAGTACTTAAAAATAGTTGCCTATTACTATCAATATTATTTGATCATAGGTATTAATTTTATTTATGATTATACAATTAATTTTAACTACTTGACACGTGGCAGTCTTAAACTGGCATGCTAAAGACTATGGTTATATGTTTTGTTTCTTTCATTTTCTCCTTTTTTCTGACAATTATTTACATGCTTTATTTCTAAATTCTTTGGTTCAGAGTTATGACTGCCAATTTTTCATGCTGAGACTTAATTAACATAAAAATAAAAGGTCCCTCTATGTTCATGTAATATTTCACTTATTTGCTTCTACTTGTGTATGCTCCTTTTCACATTCCTACATTGTTTTTAATGTAGGAGTTGTGTGATATACATTTTATTATCTTTAATTTCCAATCCCTAAGTTTTTATACTTGCATATTTACTTTTGTCGTTCATCTCTGTCAACTACCTTGAATTCACAGTTTTATTCCTGATTATTTTTCCTTAATTTTCATTTTCTTAATATAATCTATAAGTTGAGACCCATAATATTATTGCTTTATATTACACCTTTTAAATTTCCATGTTGAAATTTATGTTTTATAATTAAATTGAAATAGCCATATATCTTGCATTGCTCATTAGTCGGCGTGTTTTTGATACAAATTCACTACATGTATATACTCTAGCACATGAAAAGTAACTGTCATATGGAATTATTGAATGAAAACTTTAGTCCTTGAAATCTTCTGTTCCTAGCACCACTGCCTTTTGTCATTTATTGATGCAAAAGATAAGTTGAAAGGGAACTTGGTTTTTGTCCAGTTACAGATTATTCAATATTGCTCTGACTCTCTTTGTTTGATGAACTGCTGTGCACCAGGGAAGCATTCCATTTCTTGCTTTGTGTTTGACCTCAGTTCTGTTCCAGGAAGAAAGTGTGGTTGTGTCTGGTCTCCTTGTTGCTCTGACTCTCCATGTCATTGAAGAACATCTAGTAAAGTCCAATGAACCTGCTTTTCTGTTGTTTTGCCCACCTCTGCCCTTTGGTATCCCAGTACTATGTCAGGTGACTGTAATTAATCTACAGTGACAAAAGCAGTTTCAAGTGGCCTATTTCCTGTTTGACCTTTTGTCTACCTGGATTTTCTGCAATAGTGGGTGATATTTAGATTTGTAGCAAACACCTTTATGTCCTATGTCATGACCCCTCAATTCACTAGAATTTCAGTACAACTGTGGTAAAGAGCTTTAAACACTTTGACCCACACTCCAGCTCAAGTGCCCTCCACATTGTCTCTCCACTTTCACACCTCAGATTTCTCTCTAAAGTTAAAGAGAGGGCACTAAGCCTTTCAAAACCCAAAGTTAACACTCCTGGGAAGCAGTTCTCAACAGATGGGGAGAAGGAGTTGATTCATAAATGCCTCAAGTTCCAAATCCCTTGCATAATTTTGATAGTTATTCTGTAAGGTTTCATTTTGGGTTTTCTTCCTTCTGTGTCTCACTCATGCCACTCCTTCCCTCAACTCTATGGGATTTACTCTCAAATAAATTACTAGCTCTGAGGTGTACGTGTCAGGAACTGCTTTTGAGAGAACCCAATTTAAAACCAGGCCCTTGCAGTTTTCTCTTTCAATTTCTGCAACACTGTTCTACTTTGAGTTAGGAGAGGTTTGAGTTAGGCTCTATCTTTTTCCTTCAATATAGTATTAAATGTACTCTACGTAGCAGAGATTCATTGATGTTTCTGGCATGTAGCAAATACGAAGGTGCATTATTTTTATTATCATCATTTTCAGTTTATTTGGTCATATTCAGTATCGAGGTGGGAAATTCTGCTTCCACCCAAGATATAGGAACGAGTATCATATTTATCATCCACCCTTAAAAAAATAAAAAAGTTGAAAAAATAAATAATCATTCTTAGACATTTGATAACAGGCAGTACAGAGCAGTGATCTCTGAGAAATGGGAAACATGAAAACCCTATGATTGCCCGTAATTTGATGGCTAGAAAGAAGGGTGGCATAGGCAGAGCCAGGGGTATCCCTGAGTTGAGAGTTTTAAAAGGCTATGATAACTACAATCCACAAAGGCAGAGAATCAGAGAGGAGGAACTTGCACAGAGAGAAGACTCTGGAGATTTTCAGAGTATCCATTTCATCAGAGTGGTGATCAGCTAATGCATGTGAAGAGATTAAACTGGGGCAATATTGCAAGAAAGAGAAATTAACAACATATGGCTACATATAGAATCTCTACAAAAAAAAGTTAATAGAACTAATAAGTAAGTTTAGTAAAGATGTAGGATACAACGTCAATATACAAAAATCTATTATATTCTTATATATCAGTAATGGATAATTGGAAGTTAAACTTGAAAAGTCAAAACGTTTTGCAATAGCATTGGGAAACATGAAATATTAGGTATACATCAATAAAATATGTGCAAGAACTGTATGCTGAAAACTGAAAAACACTGATGAAAGAAACCAAAGAAGACATGAAGAAATGGAAAAGTATGTCATGTTTATGGACTGGAAGACTCAATACTTAAGATTTAAATTCTCCCGAACATGGTATGTAAAGTGAATGCAACTCAAATCAAAATCACAGCAAGATTTTGGCAGAAATGAACAGATTGATTCTACAATTTATGGGAAAAGGCAAAAGAACTAGACAAGTCAAAAAGTTTGAAAATGAAGAATGAAGTTGAAAGACTCACAGTATAAATCCATAGTAGTCAAGACAGCATAGTATTGGTAACAAAGATAGACATATAAATCAATGGAACAGAATAAAGATTCCAGAATACACCCACACATATAAGGGCAATAAATTTCTGACAATTCAATGCAGAGAAGGTTGTTTTTCAACAGATTGTTTTCATATAATTAGAATTCCATGTTAAAAATAAATAAATAAACTTTATCTATATCTTGCATAATATTAAAAATTAACTCGAAGAGGATCATAAGCCTAAATGTAATACCATAAAGCTTCTTGAAAAATACAGAACAAAATTTTTGTGAGTTTGGGTTAGGCAAAAATTTCTTAGATATGATACCAAAAACACAGTACCGTAGCCCCTCTTTATCAACAGGGGATACGTTCCAAGCCTGCCCCAGTGGATGCCTGAAACCATGGATAGTACCAGACTGTATATATGCTATGTTTTTTCCTGTATATACATATTTATGATTAAGTTTAATTTATAAATTAGGAACAGTAAAGATATTAACAATAACTAATAATAAAGTTGAACATTAATAACACTATACTGTAATAAAAGTTATGTGAATGTGTTTTCTCCCTCAAAATATCTTATTGTACTGTACTTACTCTTTTTCTTATGATAATGTGATCTGATAGAATGCCTGTGTAAGGAGATAAAATGAAGTGAGTAAAACAGGTATTGTGATGTAGCATTAGGCTAATTTTGACCTTCTAACAATATGTCAGAAAGAGAATCATCTGCTTCAGGTGATCCTGGATCATCAAGTCATGACGGAGTAGGATAATGTGAGATTGCATCACACTACTCAGAAAGGTGTGCCCTTTAAAACTTATGAATTGTTTATTTCTGTAATTTTCCATTTATTATTTTCTGATCTCAGGTAACTGAAACCACAGAAGTCGAAATCGCAGATAAGAGGACACTACTATACATAAAACAAAAAAAAAATGACAGGTAGTTCTTTAGAATAGTATAGCCCTTAATCCTTAGCTGTTGCCTAGCGTCTCAACAATTTAAGATGCAAGAAGAAGCTTGTGTAGTGTTTGCACTGAATTATTTTTAAACTCTTATGCAAAGTTGTCAATTAATTAGAAATTGCAGGATATTCATTCCATTGTGTGCTGCTGTTATCCAATTTAATACAGTTGGCTTTTATAGTTTTTCTAAGCTGAGTTACAGCTTTATCATTTTAATTATTTTTTGTTTTCAATAATTTCTTAATATCAACAAATGTATTATGAGGATCAGCTCAGTTATACATTACAGGTGGAGACAGAGGAAGCATATATAGTCAATTTGATTAAATTAATGACACTGGTACCTGAAATGCCCTGTGACTTATTGCAGTGCACCCCTCCCTTTTAACCTGCTCCTTTCTGGAATTTCGCAAGTACAATTCATTCTCATTGTTCAAAGTGTGGAGAAATGAATCTCATAAATTATTATAAGCAAATTAGTTTCCTTCCATTTATTACGCCTTGTACGTTCCACAGGAAGTAGTACACACAAGGTCATTGCCAGCAGAAAAAATCACTTTGAACTCCACTTGTATTTACCAGATTCTCCTAATTTACTCCAAAGAAAGGGCAAACAATTTTCACTGTCCTTTCAGAAAATATTGTAATTCTATATATCATTATTTAATTTTATTCTATATGTGACTATTTAAACACACACCTTTCCAAATAATAGTAAGATCCTGTAGTTAAATGTTTGAACCATATTCCCTTGAGTGACATATGGTGAGGCTAGATGCAGATCAAGAGAGAGAAATTGGAAAGAGTTTTATAGTTTTATTTTACTCACAGTTCCCTGGGGAGAGCACAGCATGCCACACAGAACCACTCAGGGAAGCATAGTGGTTGATCTCAAGGTAGAAAGAATGGAACTGTAAGCAAAGTACTTTAATTGTGGTTTCCACAGGAAGGAAGGGTGAGGCAGAGTGAGTACGTTTAGGATTGGCTAGCTGTGTTTGAAAGTGGCACCCCTGCAAAATTCATGTTTACTGAGACCGTTAGACCATATGGTTTTGGACTGTCTAAAGTCTCCACGTTTTTGGGTGATCCCGGGTTTACTGGGGAAGACCTTGTGGCCATTTTATAGATGTTAAAACATAAATTTACAGAAATTAAAAGTAAATTAAATACTTAAGCCCATGAGAAAATGGAAAACAATAAGATACTTATCTGTAATATTTATAACATAATGATTTATTATTTACAATTTAATGGTTATTTATATATTATACTCTGGTAAGTTCAATAGTAAAATATTAATTTCCACATTTTCAGATTTGTGCCTTTTGATTTACTTAACATTTTTTGTATTATAATGTTGATATCCTAAGATCTTGTGAATAAAACTATGTATTTTTGTGTTCATGTTTTAAAATTAATATTTGCATCCAAATAAAAATCTATAAGTGAATAGATAATATTATAACATATAATGTCTAAGACTATCCTGTCTGGAAAATAGGTAAAACTTCATAATAGAGCTTATCAAGATAGAAGCATGTTGACTGATGTCTTAAAAATCATTAATCTAAATGTATCAGATCTTGTAAAAAGAAAACCAAGAAGCCATACCAATGTAAATATTTGGCTTGTAGGCTTTTAAATTAAAAACATTTCAGCTTAATCTTTGTAACTGAACACTTGAATCCAGTCCAACACAATAAGAATAAAAGGCAATATACACATAATGTGGGCAGTCTCACTATTGAGGAATAATTTATCATGTAATATTAAATATTCAAGAATTTTCTGAATAGAAAAATATTAGAGTGAGTTTGGGAACAAACAGAATTACATCTGTTGAATATCTAAACACCCAGGAACTGTACTAACTACATTATTTTTCTATAGCATTCATTTTTTTAGTATGTAATATGCAGTTATTCAAATTTTTCAAAAAATATGACTGAAGTATAATTGAAGAAGGAGAACACCAAAGAAAGACAAAGTTAATGTCTGTCTAGCCCTTCCTTCTCCCTCTCCATCTATATACATATAAGTTCCAGCTACTCTTGTTAAGTCATCTTTACTGATCAAATCACAGAAATAGGGCTCTTTCCCTGCATTCATACTTCCTTACTTTCCACAACTTCCACTTTACTCTGTCCTCACTCCCCATCATTCTCCACACACAATGTTTCTGTATATAGGCACTTTCATATGGACAGTACATTGTGAGATTGCCTGCCTAAAAATATTTCGTCCGCAGTTTTGGTATCATTCTACTCTAATTCAGATGAAGTATATTACCCGGAAGAGACACCTCTTTAAGTCCAGTGTGATCATTAGAAGATTGATAGGGAGTAAGCTCTTGGATAGCACAAAGGACAGGCAATATTCATAATTAGGGATGAAGCTGGACAAAGCAAAAATTTGAAAAAAGGGACTTAAGAGATTGGAAGAAAGTATGATGTCAGCTCAGGGATAACTTAAGAGGTAAGAATCAATTCAGTGAAACTTGAGTACATAGAAATGAAGGAAGAGCCTTCACATTTTTCAGTAACATATCCTTTCTTCCTTATTGGAGCACAGATTTCTCTAAGTCTACATTGATAGTGCAGAGTGATAAGTGAAATATTGATACCAGGAAGTAACCCCTCTCATTTGCACAATCATAAGATACAGATATAGACAGTGCTATCCTAGCATCTAGAACCAGAAATAGGAAGGTAAAATACAGTCCAACCTAGACTGAAACTACAGTATCCTGTCCACTCTTCATTTAAGGATTATCTTTGGTGAGAGAAGCATATAGTTACCTCCAGAATGGCATGATAATTTTAACCCTAAATTCTGGCAGTGTACTATCATGTAAAAGGCTAAGACGAACTATTAGTAAATTACATTTAACGTGACTTTAAAAGAGAATATAAAAATGCAAAGGACTGTCAGACAAACGACTGAGATCTGAATAAATAATATGGTGTGTGGAACTGAAGGCAACATTCTGGCAATCAAATGAAGTGACTAATGGCATGTAGTGGGGAGATGAAATATATGAGGGGACTCCAATTAGGAGCCTTCCAATCAAAACTGGAGAAGAGTTTGTGAGCAATACCATAGCTATGGGGTGTGGTGTGGTCTGCAGGTTTTAGGATGGTTAGCTGGACAGGCGTGGAGCAGCATGGCATCGGAGAGGTTTGCTATAGAAGCAAGTACTCACAGATAAAGGAATTTTCCATATACTCAAGCTTCCTTTATATATTATAAGACACAGGAAAAAAAACCCTAAAATCTTGGTATAATAGTAAATGGGACTAGAATTTGCAACTTTATAACTTTCATTGTGTTATAAATTGTCTTGCTGTTTTATCATACTGTGTTCTACTAATACTAGAAAAATAATCTTTTGAAGAAAGAACAAAATTGAGTTTATTGTAATATATGTGTACCAACACAACACTTATAAGCACAAAAATTACTAATAAGGTGCTCTTTTTCAGCTAAGTAATTGGAAACACAGCTAATGTGTCTCCAACCCAGTGTCTGCCAAGCTAATCACTCATTTGAATTTTAGTCCATTCACCTCAAATTAATCCTGGAGTTCTCAAAGAGATGCTCACATTTTCTCCCAAGCAAGACTGCTGCCTATACCAGTTTCCTCTTCTGAACATTTGCAGGTAGTAAAGCTCCTTAGAGAAGCTTTACTTCTACCACAATCCCTTATAAGAATGCTGGTATCTTGGATAACCATACCATATCTGGAGATTTACAGACTTGAGTGTTCAGAGCATGAGAACAGGGTTCTATGGAGTGGTGAAGAGAGTTCCTCCTCACAGCCATGGCATGTGTTGTCACCAGGAGATGCGTTTTGGTCCAGAGTCACTGGAAGTGCCTCATGAACACAGTTCCATCAGAATCTCTCTCCCTCCATAGGCAACAAAAAACAGTCTAGGAGACAAGCAGATATATAAGCAGATATCATTCCACTCCTCTTATCCCTCTGAAGAATAACACATCTAAACTGGAATATTTCTTAGTGACACTTTAAGTAATTCATGAATCTATTAAAATTTTTAATATACTAATAGCTGTGGTAGCACAGCATGGGAATAAAGAGAAAGGCAAAATCTAAATATAAAAAAGTCATAATTCAAATACTTGTTAAATGAATATACTTTAATTTTGAGTTGTCTAAATTGTGATTCCTCGTCAATATTGCATAAGTGGTGGGGGTCTTCCTCTCTTATTTAATCTGCTTTTAAACTATCTCTCCCTATGACCCCCTATTGCTTTTGCTAAGGAACTTGCTCTTCCTCATTGGGAATCTTATTCCCTCACCTGTCAAACTGTTTTTCTTTGCAGAAGCTTCTGCCCTCACATATTTTTGTCATTTCTGACCTTGGGAATGGGACAGGAGTTTCTCAAGTGGTTCATGTGAGATCTGGAAAGGAAAAGGTGTGATTCAAAATTAGCCAAAGTAGACACACACACACACACACACACACACACACACACACACACACACACACACACACACACACACACACACACACACACACACACACACACACACCCCTGCCCTACGAAAGGTTGGGTTTTATATGGTATATATATTGGACTCTTTCTCTGATCTGTTTAAATGACAGGTGGGCAGGATTTTACTTTTGTTTTCTATGAGTCTATATAGAGGAAAAATAGGTTAAATGGAAAAAAAGAAAATAAGACAGAATTATACTCTTAGCAGCTGGACATGGGATGATTTCTTTGCTTCCATTAGAGATACATTCAATAAGTGCATGCTTTTCATCCAGGAGAATTGTATTGACAAAGTGACCAGCTTAAATATCATTTACATTTTATAGGACAATTCAATGATGGGACACTCTTTTTAAAAATAGGCTTGCTTATTTATGCTGAAAAGAACCATGCCATTTTACCCCACACATCCTTTGTCCTTTGAGATCTTATGAAAGATGATATACAAAATTAAATTCAAGAGACTTACCAAAAATTTAACAAAATAGAAAAATCAGTTCCTGCCTATTTGTCCATATATATTTTCAAACTCTCTTGAGGCAAAATGCTATTGGCCCAGTGTTTTACACATTTGTCCTTATTTAACCTACATCATAATTTGGTTTTATTAAAAAATGTGCTGCTATCTTTTAAAGTACTTATTTTCAATTCATTGCTGTACTACGTATACACACACACATAATAGGTATCTTTATATATTATATATACATGTAATCAATCTATGTAAAAATTATTCCAACTTATGAAAAAATCTTTAACATATATTTTCTTAATTGTGATTTAAAAGTCCTGTGATTTATATATTATTATCTTTTTCTCAAAGCTTAGGAAACTAAAATTCTGAGAGTTTAAAACTATTTGCTCAAATTAAAACCAATCCAAACAACTTGCAGATGCCAGCCTCAAAACTTAAACCTAGTCTTTTGCACTGAAACAGAGCACTTTCATTGCTTAAGTTGCTTAAAGTCTTTTTAGGTCAGTCTTCCCATAGAGGAATAAAGTAAATCTTTCCTGATCCTTGAATGTGTAGCTGGTTGTGCTACCAGTGGGTTCTGCTTACATGGATTAAATAGTATTTTTTAGAATTTTCTGTCGTAGTTAGGTGCAAACTAATCTACAGCATACCCCAAGACAGAAATGCAGCCTGGACTTAACCAAGAATAGCTTTCTTTAGAAGGGTTAATCACATTAGAATCCCTCTATGTAGGCTCTATCATTAAGGCTTTTAGGTAAATAACCCAGCAGTGAAGGAAGATGGGAATAGCTTATGTATTGTATTTCAAGGTTTTAAACAGAAGAAACTTTCCCTCTAAAGAATAATTGGCCAGTGAGACCCTTTTATTGAAATAAAATGTTTATTTACCTAGAGGGTAGCTTGACCTGTAAACCAAAATATCTAATTTCTGGGAAGTTTGAATGCTTTGGGTTGTGGATAAATGGGACGTAAAGTCTTTGTAAATTTCAGATGCAGAGTGTAGAGTTAAATTCCAAAGCTAACACACTATCAACAGAATCCATGTTTAGCTCCTCTCTTATTTTATTTAAATACTACTGCATATCCTTATTTTTTTACTCCCATTTTTCTGTATGTTTAGTAATTCAAGAAAATGCTATTATACTTTGATTTCATTCTGTTTTTTCCTTATTTTTACCTGAGACTCTACATTTTAAGATCCATCCATGTTATCCTGTGTATATCCTAACATATTACTTCTAATCGCTTTGTGTTACATTTTTTGTGCGTCCACCATTTTTAACCTGTCCACCACCTGTCAAAGAACCAAACATTCTCTAAGTGAAAACTGCAGCCATTTGGAAGGCCTGCAAGTCAGCCATAGATTTGTCCAGTAAGGAGGGGGTATGGTAAGCCCAAATACAGCAGCATGAACAGAATCAGTTACTTGTGGCCCACAGATGTCACTGAAGTGGAGAGGCAAGATGATAGGTGACACAAGCAGTGGGTCACTTGATCATGGAGGATCAAATCCTAGATGATAGGTGATTTTATAGCCTGCAGATACATAAGGGCAGTGGCAAGGTGCGTACGTATGCCTCACTAGAACCAGGGAATGCGTAAGAAACTGAACCTTCTGCAAAGTAGGGTACCTCTCTGGCACACATAGGGCCTTGTAGTAACTGCTTACAACACTGCTTATCTCTCTCTCTTCTGGGAAAGACCAAAAGACATTCTGCTAAGGCCTGGATCAGCCTGTGGTTTAGCTTGTGAACACTGCCTATGTGGAGACATGCAAGTTCAAGAGGATGACATGGCAGTGTTCCTCCCCTATGCCATCCTCCTGATCGATGCTCAGCTTGCCTACAATTCCCCACATCCTTGCTCAGGAATGTTTGAGACTCTCCCTGGAAAAAAACAAAGATGTATATACTTAATTTGACTGACTTGAATCAAATTGCTCTGCAAAATGGTTGTAGCAGTTTGCGTGCTCAGCATCAATGTGTAAAAGTTTTTTATCTCTGCTATACTCCTGTCAACACCCAGCATTGCTAGATTTCTAATTATTGCCAGTTTAACAGGTATAAAATGATAATTTGCACGTCATTCATTACTAATGAGTGTGTGTATCTCTTCATATGCTTGTTACCCTGTCTGTCCCTAAACACACTATTTTGTTCAATTCAGTTATTTATCTTTTCTTGTGCCATTACCACATATTCTTTCCAATGGCTTTGTTTTTCCTTCCAATAATGTTAGTTTTCCTTCTTTTCTCCTCTTTTATAAGGTTGAATTCTTTTGTGAAAAACACTTCTATCACATTCTACCTCTAACCCCTCACTCCACAGCTGCTTCAGACCAGTCCAAGGAACAGATGGGACAGATGCCAGACTCATGTATCCAGCTTCTTACTCATCGTTTCCACAAGGCTAAATACCTAGCATCTCAAACATACCAAGTCTAATACCATCCTCCTAATACTTCCCATCATATATATGGTCAACCTGCAGTCCTCATATTAGTAAATAACAGTTCTATCCTTCAGTTGCCAAGGCAAAACACTTTCAAGTTATCTTTGTCTTCCCTCTTTCTCTCACAGCATGCAGTTGTTTTATCAGCAAGTTCCATTAGTTATATGTTCTATCAGGTATACAACCAGTTCTTCACAACCCACTGTGACCATGTCTAGCTGGTCTCTTACATTTTAACTTTATTTATGATATCTGATACATATTGTCCTAATAACTTACTTTATTTTGTTTCATTTTTGTTCTTTCTTTAAGTTATTGCTATCCTATACTAAGTAGAAGATAATTCCTTATATTAATGGAGAAAGCTTTGATACATTCCCTTTAAAATCAGGAACAAGAAAAGAATATCAGCTATCACCACAACCATTCAACATATCATTTGTGGTTTTTGATCAATATTCTGAGAAAAAAAATAATGGCTGCAAATATTGAAAGAAAAGAAAAAAATTGTCATTATTTGTAAATGTTATGATCACCTAATTAGGAAAAACAGCAGAATCTATAGATTAATAAATAGCAGTAACAAAAATTCAAAGAAAGGTCCTGCTGGAGGTTTAAATTAGAGAGTTTTTTTTATTGTGAAAGTTACTTCATCATGGAATTGGATGTTCACCAAGGGAATGATACAAATATAAAAGAAGTGCAAAACTGAGCCCTGAGCACTCAAACCTTTAAAAGTAGAGAACATTATAAAGAACTGTGAAAGGAGTCTAAAAACAAATGCCCAGAAAGTTGGGAGAAAAGTACTTGAATGCAGTCCCCAAAACAAGGAAAATAAAGTCAATATCAATTGATAATTGATCAGTTGTGTCATATACTACTGCTAGAGTCAAAGAAAATGGAGACTGAGGATTAACATTGGACGACCTATTACATCATTGCTGACCTTGCGAGGAGCCATTTGGTTAATGGTGGGAGAACAAACCTAATTGAAGTAATTATGAGAAATAAAATTATAGACATACGTGTAGTAACTGCTTTGATTTTCGTTTTTAGGATGAAATAAAAGCAAGTTTATTTGCTCATGAGAATAATGCAGGGAAGGAAAATTTTGATATTCAGAAGATAGTAAAGAGAAATACTGGAGATATGTCCTTGTTGCAGACTGGTTTCTCAGAGAAACGGATACTGAAATATGTACTTTTATCCATATTTTTTTTCTTTAACTACGGAGTTTACTGGAGCGTGTTCTCAGGATTAAGGCCTGTGTGTAAGGTGGACTTCCTGTGCGTGTGACCTGTGTGTAATTGTACAGAGCCCCATGCTTATAAGGGCCCCACTCTTGGTTTGACACTCTACCATCATCATTTGAAATTGTTAATAATTTTTGAACAGAGGGCTTCACAATTTCAGTTTGCACTGGGCTCTGCAAATTATATAGCCAGTCCTGTCTATGAGAGAGCAAAAGATGCAGGATTGGGCAAGGCCAATCCAATAGGGACCTCTAAATTTGTGGTAAATTGGAGTGAGGGAGCCAGACTTTATACCCTCTATTGAACTCACTGAAAGCTGACTGCCCTGGAAAAGGGGCACGGCCTTGGGTAAAACACCTCTCTTCAGAAGCAGGCAAACTCTGGAGAGAGACACAGATGAAGGAAGTCAGCCGTCAAGACTACCAGCAGGGGCTTCCCCAGTGGCGCAGTGGTTGAGAGTCCGCCTGCCGATGCAGGGGACACAGGTTCGTGCCCCGGTCCGGTAAGATCCCACATGCCGCGGAGCGGCTGGGCCCGTGAGCCATGGCCACTGAGCCTGCGCGTCCGGAGCCTGTGCTCCGCAACGGGAGAGGCCACAGTGAGAGGCCTGCGTACCGCAAAAAAAAAAAAAAAAAAAAAGACTACCAGCAAATGAGGAAATAGAGCTTCAGCCTTGGAGGGGGTGTTCACGGCAGGAATCAATGAAATCTATAACAGTGCTTGAGGAAGAGAATGTGGGGGGAGGGTATAATGCACAAGGTCATGACCTTGACTAGGAGTACAGAAAGTTAATCATTGTAATAGGAGAGATGCCAATGATATGTGATAGTAAATGGGTAGAACTAGAGGTGGCAATTTATGGAAGGATTTTTATTTTTCTGGTTTCTTAACTGTATTTAGTAAAGTATTCAATAGTAAGCAAAGTCATCAGCTGAGAGTAGAGTAGTGAGTTGGATTTGGAGTTAAGAGAGAATAGTAGCAAAAATTATTTGAGGAATACTAGATCAATCTTGAGAATCCAATATTTTTCTAATAGAATTTCTAAAAATTGAGGCTGAGAAATATTAGGTGGATATTTTATGGGATGAGGGAATAAAGAAAACAGTCAAAAAATTCTAAGAAAGAAGTTTAACTGAGCTTAAGAAGTATATGGGTTTTCATACTGGAAAATTCTGCTGAATTGTAAACATAGTAAACTTAAAAAAAAATCCTCCCTCTGTAACATGCTTGTATTAAAGCTTCTATGCTTTAAGAATGGGGTAAAATCATAAAAACATGGAAGGAGTAATAAAAGAGCTCATCTACAAAGATACTGTTAACAGAGGGCATGGACCTTTCTAATTAGCATTATGAAACTCTAAAAGATGTTGGACAAGTGTCTCAAATATCTGAGGGGACATTTTTCAAATCTAGAATTACATATTCAAAAGTATTTTTAATCAGTGAAATAAATAAATACACTTTAAACTAATTACTGAGCTATTTTTACTCACATACAATTTTCTGTGAAAGTTACTTGAGAAAAACGTGCAATAAATGGAGAAGTCTAAGAATGAAGAAGCCACAGCACTCAGGGAACAGAGATTCTAAGTCCAGAGAACATCTCAGATGACAGTGGGAAAAGAAGCCTAGAAAACAAGTGGTTCATTTTGGAATAGTAGTCCAAGGAATTCTAGAATAAAATCCCTGGGGAGAAGCATTGATTGATTGCTATTATTGAAAGCCTAAGTAGTTTAAAATAATGTGAAAATTCACTATTCTTTTACAGATGAGGAAAAAGAAAAAAATATGACAAAGTCCAAATAAAAAATCCTTTACAAGAATTACAGGTATCAAATATGAAGCAAATAATTTTGGGACACAATTTGAGCAGCTGATGATCAAATGAATCCATATTACTTTGATGATGTGGACAACCTCCACTGGGAAGCACAGATATCTTGATTTTAATACCCAGGTAAAGCAGAGAAGGAAATGCAATTGTAAAACATTATTTGATTCCACAGCAAAAAATAAAAATAAATTGCATAGTCTCAAATTCTGCTTAAAGATTTCCAATTTTTAGAATCAAGCAATGGCCAAAGAATGAAAGCATAAGCAGAATTACCAATAAGAATATCAACATAATGCATCTTAATGACATAAAAGTAGTGGTATAGCTGCCAAAGTCAGGAGGCACAAAACAGTAGGAGAGGTGGAAGAAGGGATTGGAATATGACTACGTATATAGTCGTGAGTCAGAAGACAGATGCAGGAAATGAAAAGTTAAAAGTTAAAAACAATGTAACAAAAAATGGGAAATTGAATCTGGAGACAGAAGAAAGATGGTGAGTAAGGAAGGTAAGTCTTATCTACAATTGGAAAAATCAATGAATAAAGGTACAAATGGAATATTCAGAATTATATCAGCTCTACAAAGTAAAAATCCATTCTGAATAATAATTGGAGGAAGGAAGGTGAGGAGGGCAGCTCTTCTGTATTAAAAACATTTATAACATTTGCCTATATTATTTTTATAAAATAGTTTATTAATTAAAAACAGCAAAGTAAGCAAATGCATAAGAGAAAAGATCAAGTAATTATATATTCTGATTGGAAGGAACTATTTGATATTCAAGAAAAGTTAGAGAAAACTAAAATATAAACCAATTCTTTAAAAAAACTACTAGTTTTTTTAAATACAACATACAGTGTAACTCTGCATAAATAAAATTCCGGCAAAACATACTTTTTTGAATGATGATTACTAATACAAAAAATGAAAATGGAGCAGAAAAGTTCTTACTGATACTTTCTGAGTTAATATCAGATGTTCTTGGGCTTAGTAGGTGCCTATAGGTGACAATCTCGTAGAATTTTTTTGTCATTTATTCAGGAGTCGCACCACTCTCATTTGGCATATTCTTTGAGATTCATCCATGTTGTAGCATATTTCAGTATACAGTCCTTTCTACTGCTGAGTAGTAATCCATTGTATGGATATACTACATGTATTGTTTATCTCTTAACCAGTTGATGGACTTTTGGATTGTTTCCAGTTTTTAGCTATTATGATTAAAGCTGCTGTGAACATTCATGTACACATCTTTGTGACAACATGCTTTCATCATCTTGGAAAGATCACAGAGAGTGGAGTTACTAAACCATATGCTAAATTCACGTTTAACTGTTTGAGAAACTGACAAACTCTTTTCTAAAGTTCAGTATCATTGTACATTCCCACCAGCAATATATGAGTGCTTCCATTTCTCCTAATCTCTATCAACACTTGTTATTGTCTATCTTTTTAATTATAGCCATTCTACTGGGTATGAAGTGGAATCTCATTATGGTTTTAATTTTTATTTTCCTAATGACTGATATTGAGCATTGAATATTGGCCATTTAAATATCTTACTTACTGATATCTCTGCAGAGATATTTTGCCAAATCTTTTCTTTTTTGAATTTTATTTATTTCTTATACAGCAGGTTCTTATTAGTTATCCATTTTATACATATTAGTATATATATGCTAATCCGAATCTCCCCACTCACCACACCACCACCACCCCCTGCCACTTTTCCCCCTTGGTGGCCTACGTTTGGTCTACATCTGCGTCTCTATTTCTGCCCTGCAAACTGGTTCACCTGTACCATTTTTCTAGGTTCCACATATATGCATTAATATACGATATTTTTTTCTCTTTCTGACTTACTTCACACTGTATGACAGTCTCTAGATCCATCCACATCTCTACAAATGACCCAGTTTCGTTCCTTTTTATGACTGAGTAATATTCCACTGTATATGTGTACCACATCTTCTTTATCCATTTGTCTGTCGATGGGCATTTAGGTTGCTTCCGTGACCTGGCTGTTGTAAATAGTGCTGCAATGAACATTGGGGTTCATGTGTCTTTTTGAACTATGATTTTCTGGATATATGCCCAGTAGTGGGATTGCTGGGTCATATGGTAATTCTGTTTTTAGTTTTTTAAGGAACCTCCATACTGTTCTCCATAGTGGCTGTATCAATTTACATTCCCACCAACAGTGCAAGAGTGTTCCCTTTTCTCCACACCCTCTCCAGCATTTGTTGTTTGTAGATTTTCTGATGATGCCCATTCTAACTGGTGTGAGGTGATACCTCATTGTAGTTGTGATTTGCATTTCTCTATTACTTAGTGATGTTGAGCAGCTTTTCATGTGCTTCTTGGCCATCTGTATGTTTTCCTTGCAGAAATGTCAATTTCAGTCTGCTGCCCATTTTTTGATTGGGTTGTTTGTTTTTTTAATATTGAGCTGCATGAGCTGTTTATATATTTTGAAGATTAATCCTTTGTCCATTGATTGGTTTGTGAATATTTTCTCCAATTCTGAGGGTTGTCTTTTTGTCTTGTTCGTTGCCTTTGCTTTGCAAAAGCTTTTAAGCTTCATTAGGTCCTATTTGTTTATTTTTGTTTGTATTTCCATTACTCTAGGAGGTGGATCAAAAAAGATCTTGCTGTGTTTATGTCATAGAGTGTTCTTTCTATCTTTTCCTCTAAGAGTTTTATAGTGTCCATTCTTACATTTAGGTCTCTAATCCATTTTGAGTTTATTTTTGTGCATGGTGAGTATTCTAATTTCATTCTTTTACATGTAGCTGTTTAGTTTTCCCAGCACCACTTATTGAAGAGACTGTCTTTTCTCCATTGTATATCCTTGCCTTCTTTGTCACAGATTAGTTGACCATACGTGCATGGGTTTATCTCTGGGCTTTCTATCCTGTTCCATTGATCTATATTTCTGTTTTTGTGCCAGTACCATACTGTTGTGATTACTGTAGCTTTGTAATATAGTCTGAAGTCAGGGAGTCTGATTCCTCCAGCTCCATTTTTCTCACTTAAGACTGCTTTGGCTGTTTGTGGTCTTTTGTGTCTCCATAAAAATTTTAATATTTCTTGTTCCAGCTCTGTAAAAAAATGCTATTGGTAATTTGATAGGAATTACATTGAATCTGTAGATTGCTTTGGGTAGTGTAGTCATTTTCACAATATTGATTCTTCCAATCCAGGAACATGGTATATCTCTCCATCTGTTTGTATAATCTTTAATTTCTTTCATCAGTGTCTTACAGTTTTCTGCATACAGGTCTTTTGTCTCCCTAGGTAGGTTTATTCCTAGGTATTTTATTCTTTTTGTTGCAGTGGTAAATGGGATTGTTTCCATAATTTCTCTTTCTGATCTTTTGTTGTTAGTGTATATAGATGCCTGAGATTTCTGTGCATTAATTTTGTATCCTACAACTTTACCAAATTCATTGATTAGCTCTAGTAGTTTTCTGGTGGCATCTTTAGGATTCTCTACGTATAGTATCATGTCATCTGCACACAGTGACACTTTTGCTTCTTCTTTTCCAATTTGTATTCCTTTTATTGCTTTTTCTTCTCTGATTGCCATGGCTCGGACTTCCAAAACTATGCTGAATAATAGTGGTGAGAGTGGACATCCTTTTCTTGTTCCTGATCTTAGCGGAAATGATTTCAATTTTTCACCATCGAGAATGTTGCTTGCTGTGGGTTTGTCGTATATGGCCTTTATTATGTTGAGGTAGGTTCCCTCTATGTCCACTTTCTGGAGAGTTTTTATCATAAAAGGGTGTTGAATTTTGTCAAAAGTTTTTCTGCATCTATTGAGATGATCATATGGTTTTTATTCTTCACTTTGTTATTATGATGTATCACACTGCTTGATTTTCGTATATTGAAGAATCCTTACATCCCTGGGATAAATCCCACTTGATCATGGTGTATGATCCTTTTAAAGTGTTGCTAGATTCTGTTTACTAGTATTTTGTTGAGGATTTTTGCATATATATTCATCAGTGATATTTGTCTATAATTTTCTTTTTTTGTAGTATCTTTGTCTGGTTTTGGTATCAGGGTGATGGTGGCCTCATAGAATGAGTTTGGGGGTGTTCCTTCCTCTGCAGTTTTTTGGAAGAGTTTGAAAAGGGTGGGTATTAGCTCTTCTCTAAATGTTTGATAGAATTCACCTGTGAAGCCATCTGATCCTGGACTTTTGTTTCTTGGAAGATTTTTAATCACAGTTTCAATTTCATTACTTGTGATTGGTCTGTTTTATTTTCAATTTCTTCCTGGTTCAATCTTGGAAGGTTATACCTTTCTAAGAATTCGTCCATTTCTACCAGGTTGTCCATTTTATTGGCATAGAATTGCTTGTAGTAGTCTGCTGTGGTGCTTTGTATTTCTGCAGTGTCTGTTGTAACTTCTCGTTTTTAATTTATAATTTTCTTGATTTGAGTCCTCTCCCTCTTTTTCTTGATGAGTCTGGCTAATGGTTTATCAATTTTGTTTATCTTCTCAAAGAACCAGCTTTTAGTTTTATTGATGTTTGCTATTGTTTTCTTTGTTTCTATTTCATTTATTTCTTCTCTGATCTTTATGATTTCTTTCCTGCTACTAACTTTGGGTTTTTGTTTGTTCATCTTTCTCTAGTTCCTTTAGGTGTAAGGTTAGATTGTTTATTTGAGATTTTTCTTGTTTCTTGAGGTAGGCTCATATTGTTATAAACTTCCCTCTTAGAACTGCTTTTGCTATATCCCATATGTTTTGGATCGTCGTGTTTTTGTTGTACTTTGTCTCTAGGTATTTTCTGATTTCCTCTTTGATTTCTTCAGTGATCTCTTGGTTATTTAGTAATGTTTTGTTTAGCCTACATGTGTTTGTGTTTTTTACTTCTTTTTCCCCTGTAATTGATTTCTAATCTCATAGCATTGTGGTCAGAAAAGATGCTTAATATGATTTCAATTTCCTTAAATTTACTGAGGCTTGATTTTTGACCCAAGTTGTGATCTATCGGAGAACATTCCATGTGCACTTGAGAAGAAAGTGTAGCACTTGAGAGGAAAGTGTAATCTGCAGTTTTTGGATGGAATGTCCTATAAATATCAATTAAATGCATCTGATCTATTGTGTCATTTAAAGCTTGTGTATCCTTATTAATTTTCTGTTTGGATGATCTGTCCATTGGTGTAAGTGAGGTGTTAAACTCCCCCACTATTATTGTATTACTGTCGATTCCCTCTTTTATAGCTGTTAGCAGTTGCCTTATGTATTGAAGTGCTCCTATGTTGGGTGCATATATATTTATAATTGTTATATCTTCTTCTTGAATTGAGCCCTTGATCATTATGTAGTGACCTTCCTTGTCTCTTGTAACATTCTTTATTTTAAAATCTATTTTATCTGATATGAGTATTACTACTCCAGCTTTCTTTTGATTTCCATTTGCATGGACTATCTTTTTCCATCCCCTCACTTTCAGTCTGTATGTGTCCCTAGGTCTGAACTGGGTCTCTTGTAGACAGCATAAATATGGGTCTTGTTTTTGTATCCATTCAGCGAACCTGTGTCTTTTGGTTGGAGCATATAATCCATTCACGTTTAAGGTAATTATCGATATGTACCAATTACCATTTTCTTAATTGTTTTGTTTTTGTTTTTGTAAGTTCTTGTCTTGTGTTTCCCACTTAGAGAAGTTCCTTTAGCATTTGCTGTAGAGCTAGTTTGGTCGTGCTGAATTCTCTTAGCTTTTGCTTGTCTATAAAGCTTTTGATTTCTCCATCGAATCTGAATGAGATCCTTGCTGGGTAGAGTAATCTTGGTTGTAGGTTCTTCCCTTTCATCACTTTAAATATACCATGCCCCTCCCTTCTGGCTTGTAGAGTTTCTGCTGAGAAATCAGCTGTTAACCTTATGGGAGTTCCATTGTATGTTATTTGTCATTTTTCCCTTGTTGCTTTCAATAATTTTTCTTTGTCTTTAATTTTTGTCAATTTGATTACTGTGTGTCTCTGCGTGTTTCTCTGCACTTCCTGGACTTGGGTGGCTGTTTCCTTTCCCATGTTAGGGAAGTTTTCGATTATAGTCTCTTCACATATTTTCTTGAGTCCTTTCTCTTTCTCTTCTCCTTCTGGGACCCCTATAATGCGAATGTTGTTGCATTTAATGTTGTCCCAGAGCTCTCTTAGGCTGTCTTCATTTCTTTTCATTCTTTTTTCTTTATTCTGTTCTGCGGTAGTGAATTCCAGCATTCTTGTCTTCCAGGTCACTTATCAGTTCTTCTGCCTCAGTTATTCTGCTATTTTTTCCTTCTAGTGTGTTTTTCATTTCAGTTATTGTATTGTTCATCTCTGTTTTTTTGTTCTTTAATTCTTCTAGTTGTTTGTTCTTTAATTCTTCGAGGTCTTTGTTAAGCATTTCTTGCATCTTCTCGATCTTTGCCTCCATTCTTTTATGAGGTCCTGTATCATCTTCACGATCATTATTCTGAATTCTTTTTCTGGAAGGTTGCCTATCTCCACTTCATTTAGTTATTTTTCTCGGGTTTTATCTTGTTCCTTCATCTGGTACAGCGCCCTCTGCATTTTCATTTTGTCTGTCTTTCTGTGGATGTGGTTTTTGTTCCAGAGGCTGCAGGATTGTAGTTCTTCTTGCCTTTGCTGTCTGCCCTCTGGTCCCAAATCTTTAATTGAGATCTTTATCTTTCTTATTATCAAGTTGTAAGAGTTCTATATACATTGTTAATATGTCTTTATCAAATATATAAGCTGCAAATGTTTGCTCCCAAGCTGTTTCTTGTCATTTCGTTTTCTTAGTATTCTTTTGAAGTACAGAAGTTGTAATTTTGAGGTAGTACAATTTATCATGTTTTTTTCTGGATTGGACTTTTGTGTTGTATCAAGGGTTTTTTGCTACCCAAGGTCACAAATATTTTATCCAATGTTTTCTTCTGGAATTTTTATACTTTTGGATCTTATATTTAGTCCTATGGTCTGTTTTGAGTTACTTTTTATGTATGGTGTGAGGTGCAGGTCTAAGTATTCTTCTCTGTATGTGGATATCCAATTGTCTCAACATTAATTTTAGAAAAAAAAAAACCCTAATCCTTTCTCCATCAGATTATCTTGGCACTATTGTCAAAAATAAACGTATGGAATTGTTTTAGAATTGTCAATTCTGTTCCACTTATCTACGTGCCCATCATTGTAGCAATACTATATCTTTTTACTGCAGCTTTATAGTAAGTTTTGAAATTAGGTGCTGTACATCCTCCAACTTTGTTCTTATTTTTCAAAATAATTTTGGTTACTGTAAATTGCTTGGATTACCATATACATTTTAAGGTGATTCTGATAATTTCTACAAAAATTCTGCTGGAATTTTCATAGAGAATATGTTGAATCTGTCAATAAATTTGAGAATTGCCATCTTGATTATAATGAGTTTTCCAATCCATGAAGGTAATTTCTTCTGTAACCTCATTTTACTCATTCATTAGTTTTAGTAGGAGTGTGTGTATGAGTGTGTATGCATTACTTTGGGATTTTCTAACAATAAGATCATGTCATCTGTAAGTAAAGAATTATACTTTCTTTCCAAACTAGATAACTGGATGTCATTATTTGGTCTAAACCCTCCAGTAAAATTTCTAATTAATCATATTTCACTTTATCATTTGAACTATCATAAGAAAATATCCTGCCCTCAAATACTAAATCCCCTATCACATTTGCCAAACTGTGAATATTTGTCATATGGGGAGCTGACAAGGTTATTGCTGAAATGATAATAACCTGTCTTGGTCCAGAAATCACATGTTAAATTTCAAGATAATATCTATATCTATATAGATATTATATCTGTATGAATATATATAGATATATAAAAATTAACAATTTATCAATTACATGCCATTTCAATCCAAACCCATAGCATATCTAAGATATTGAATATATATAACATATTTGAAATTGATTTGTAATCTGTCAGGTACCTTGCAATTATATAGTAATTTCTATTTTTATTGATATGCATATCATAGGCAGAAAAATTTTGAAATTCACTAGGCCAACATACACGTTTTTAGCAGTGCTATGACAGGACCTGGACTGGGCCCTTATCATCTCTCACATATATCACTGCAATGATTTTCTAACTTATTTCACTAATTACAGTCTTTCTCTTATATGATCCATCTTCAACATGCATTCCAAATTCATCTTTTTTTTTTTTTTTTTTTTTTTTTTTGCGGTACGTGGGCCTCTCACTGTTGTGGCCTCTCCCATTGCGGAGCACAGGCTCCAGACACGCAGGCTCAGCGGCCATGGCTCACGGGCCCAGCTGCTCCACAGCACATGGGATCTTCCTGGACCAGGGCACGAACCCGTGTTCCCTGCATCGGGAGGCGGACTCTCAACCCACTGTGCCAACAGGGAAGCCCTCCAAATTCATCTTTTAAAAAAAAAATATATATGACCATACCGCTCCCTTGATTAAAAGTTCTATAAGAAATTGAATATTTTGACCATTCCCTTGATCATAGACATTTAGATAATTTCCAAATTTTTGCTATTATGACCACTGCAAATTATATAGCAATGACATTCTTTTCTTCTTCTTTTTTTTTTTTTTTGCGGTACGCAGGCCTCTCACTGTTGTGGCCTCTCCTGCTGCGGAGCACAGGCTCCGGACGTGCAGGCCCAGTGGCCATGGCTCACGGGCCCAGCCGCTCCGTGGCATGCAGGATCTTCCTGGACCGGGGCACGAACCTGCGTCCCCTGCATCGGCAGGCGGACTGCCAACCACTGCGCCACCAGGGAGGCCCAACAATGACATTCTTAATTCAGGTCTGTTTTGCACAAGGACACTTGTATTTCCAGGTTGTATATTATAAGAGACTTACCAGATTATGTCACACACACAAATGTTTAAACTTTAGGAAGTGTTTACAAAGTGTGTGTGTGTGTTGGAGGGGGGTGCACAGATGTTTGTATGTGTGTGTATGTAAAATTAGAAATAAATATGAAAAGATATCTACCAAAATAAGAAATATGATTATCTCCGGGTAGGTAGTCAGGGGGTCCTATCAGGAATGGTGATCAAAGGAATTTTAGCCTTGTCTAATGTATATTTATATTTACATTTCTAAATTTCGTACAAGTTTACATTTGTACACAGGTCTATGTAAGAATCTGTTCTTTGTGGAAATAGTTTTAAAACAGGTAATAAGATATAAAAATGTGACTTTAAGCATCTATAATCTTAAAGGAAAACAAAAGCCATTTATTACAAAATTTTTGCTACTATGATTACCTAATGGAGTAAGTAATCTAATATGGGGCATATTAGATTTGCCAACTTTGAGAAAAAGAGAATTGACCAATCATAACTAAATGGTGGCCACCAGAAATAGTCTCCACTAACTTTCCTGTGTCTGATGGTATTTTTTTTTTTTTTTTTTTTGCGGTACGTGGGCCTCTCACTGTCGTGGCCCCTCCCGTTGCGGAGCACAGGCTCCGGACGCGCAGGCTCAGTGGCCATGGCTCCCGGGCCCAGCCGCTCCGCGGCATGTGGGATCCTCCCGGACCGGGGCACGAACCCGTGTCCCCTGCATCGGCAGGCGGACTGTCAACCACTGCGCCACCAGGGAAGCCCTGTCTGATGGTATTTTTTATCGCAGTTTTCTTAAGGGTTCAGGAAGCTGGTCATAACACTGACCAGTAACAGTTTGTTATTAAACCCTTTTTTTTGGTGGTTAATGAGTTTAATATTCATGAAGCCTTCATTACATTGCACTGATTTAAAGGCACACCATTGCCAATAAACGTGTTGAACTGAACTCAGATATAAAGCAGTGCATATCTTTAACCGCAATATAAATGACAAGAATTTCTTTAAACCAACTGCCTAGTCTTTTTAGATAGTTGAGAACGAATGTGAACCTAGTAAAGAAATGCATATTAATATTGTTATAAAATAATAGTTCAATAACTAGAGTTATTAGGCTATTTATTTCAAAGAACAATATACATGTAGGAAATGAGAATTTTGTCCTCAAGCGTTTTCTTTCTGGACCAGTGCTTGTATACAGATTACTGCCAATTACACATGTAATGGAGTACATTTGCAGTTATTACTGGATTAAGATTTGTTATTACTGTTAGCAAATGACCAATTTCCCTTCAAAATCGTGTAGTAATTATTGTCAAAACGGAACATCAGCACAACCACTTAAACACATTGTATATATTTTTTTTCCTTTTCACAGAAAACAAATGAACTCTAAAATCAGCTATTACTATGGCTAATGAACATGTTGTCACAACATAAAGATTCCCTGAATTTCCCTCTGGACCAATCCCATTAAGTCCAAAGCATAACATAATTTAAATATCAGAGTTATGATCCACCAGCATTACTTTATACATAGAAGGCCTGTCAGGAAACAGTCAAGGACAGAAAATCAATTCCTTCACATCACTATTTCTCTCACTGTCACTCTCCATATTTACTAAGTTACCAAATGCTGCCCTTTATTTTCCCCTTTTCCATCTTCCCTGGACCTACTTTTAATATCATTGCTCATACCCTTCCCTTCTCTTGAGTGCAGAGGCCTCTTAGTTTTTCTGTTTATTCTTAGTCTTCCTTTATCCCGTTACAAATGTGCTTAAATATCTTTTCATTAGTGTTTTCCCAATAATTAGTGGATGGTATTGTCAAACTAGAATCACAAGGTAGGATGTTTATTTATTCATCCAATCAGTATTTATTAAATATCCTTCCTGGCTAATTTTCTGTATAAATTTAATCCATGACTTATTGTGTTTACACATTATGGTTAATAGGTGGCCTTCCTAAAATAAAACATGTTTTATTGAGAGGTAAGATTTGAATTTGATCTTGTCTTGATTGACCCATTGTGAGCTTCAGAATTTTCACTTAAGAGACCCAGAATCTTCACCAATGTGTACATCTGTAGCTACGGATATTTATATCGCTCCTTGTCACTGCATAGATTCCTATAAATATTTGAAGTGCAACTATGGTTCAGTTATGATAAAGCTGATTGCTTCACCTTCCTTTGACTGCTTTGGCAATGCTGTCCTCAAGTATCTCCATCTATGCCATGAAGCAAGAGCCAGTTCTTCCATGAAAATGGGTGAGAAGTTAAGAGGAGTGGGTGGTTGGTCTTCATCTGTCCTTCAGCATCTTGAACTACTTTCTTTTTTAAAATTGTATTTATAGATTTACAGGATTATTGTGAAGATAATACAGAGAGTCTTCATATACCATATATCCAGCATCCTCTATTATTAACATCATTATATTAAAATAGTATTAGGATGGTATATTTAATTATGATTATTTTAGTATTGCTTGGGTTTTATTTAATATCTTTGAATATTATGGATATATGTCCTTTATTAGACATGTATTTTACAGTATTTTCTCCCAGTTTGTGACTTATTCTTCCATTCTATTAATGGTGTCTTTTACAGACCAGAAGTTTAAATTTTAACAAAATTCAGCCTATCAATTTTTCTTTCATAGATTGTGCTATTGGTATTGTATCTATGACCTTATAACCAAACTCAAGATAATGTAAGTTTTCCAAGAATTTTAATACTTGTGCATTTTACATTTAAGTTTATGATCCATTTTGAGTTAATGTTTATGAAAGATGTGAGGTCTATGTCAAGTTTCCTTTGTTTTTTCCATAAAAAAGTTCACTTGTTCTAACACCACTTGGGAAGAATTGAAATGTTAACAATATTGATCTTCCAATTGATAAACACAGAATCTCTTGATTTCTTTAAATCTTCTTTGATATTTTTCATCAGTGTTTTACAACTTTTCATATACAGATACCAGGCATATTTTATATTAATACCTAAGTATTTCATGTTTCAGGCTGTTACTCTAAATGATGCATTTTTTTTCAAATTCTAATTGTTTATTGCTTGTATGTAGGAAAGAAATTGATATGGTATATTAACTTTGTGTTCTGCAACTTTTTCATCTTTTGCAAGAACTTTTGTTGTTTATTCTCTTGGATTTTCTACAAAGACAATCATGTTGTCTGCAAATAGGGATAGTTTTAATTCTTCTTTTCCAATATTAGATCTTTTCTTTCTTTTTCGTTTCTTTTCTTTTCTTTTTTTTTTTTTGTCCTATTGTACTAGGAAAAAATACCAGTAGGAAATTTAGTAGGAATAATGAGATTGGATATCCTTGAATTGTTCCTGATCTAAGGGGAAAGCATTGATCTTGCAATTACCTATGAAGTTAGCTGTACTGTTGTTTTGTCTTGTCTTTAGCTGTTCTTTAGCAAATTGGAGAAGTTTGCTTCTTTTCCTAGTTTGTGGAAATTTTTCATTATGAATGGATGTTGGTTTAGTAAGATGCTTTTTCTGTATCTATTGTTATGATCAGTAGATTCTTCTTTAGTATGTGCATGTGGTTGATTACATTGATTTTTTTTTTAACATCTTTGTTGGGGTATAATTGCTTTACAATGGTGTGTTAGTTTCTGCTTTATAACAAAGTGAATCAGTTATACATATACATATGTTCCCATATGTCTTCCCTCTTGCGTCTCCCTCCCTCCACCCCTCCCTATCCCACCACTCCAGGCAGTCACAAAGCACTGAGCTGATATCCCTGTGCTATGTGGTTGCTTCCCACTAGCTATCTACCTTACGTTTGGTAGTGTATATATGTCCATGCCTCTCTCTCGCTTTGTCACAGGTTACCCTTCCCCCTCCCCATATCCTCAAGTCCATTCTCTAGTAGGTCTGTGTCTTTATTCCTGTCTTACCCCTAGGTGCTTCATGACATTTTTTTTTCTTAAATTCCATATATATGTGTTAGCATATGGTATTTGTCTTTCTCTTTCTGACTTACTTCACTCTGTATGACAGACTCTAGGTCTATCCACCTCATTACAAATAGCTCAGTGTCGTTTCTTTTTATGGCTGAGTTATATTCCATTGTATATATGTGCCACATGTTCTTTATCCATTCATCCGATGATGGGCACTTAGGTTGTTTCTAGCTCTATTTATAGAGCTGCAATGAACATTTTGGTACATGACTTTTTGAATTACGGTTTTCTCAGGGTATGTGCCCAGTAGTGGGATTGCTGGGTCATATAGTAGTTCTATTTGTAGTTTTTTAAGGAACCTCCATACTGTTCTCCATAGTGGCTGTACCAATTCACATTCCCACCAGCACTGCAGGAGTGTTCCCTTTTCTCCACACCCTCTCCAGCATTTATTGTTTCTAGATTTTTTGATGATGGCCATTCTGACTGGTGTGAGATGATATCTCATTGTAGTTTTGATTTACATTTCCCTAATGATTAATGATGTTGAGCATTCTTTCATGTGTTTGTTGGCAGTCTGTATATCTTCTTTGGAGAAGTGTCTATTTAGGTCTTCTGCCCGTTTTTGGATTGGGTTGTTTGTTTTTTTGTTATTGAGCTGCATGAGCTCCTTGTAAATTTTGGAGATTAATCCTTTGTCAGTTGCTTCATTTGCAAGTATTTTCTCCCATTCTGAGGGTTGTCTTTTGGTCTTGTTTGTGGTTTCCTTTGCTGTGCAAAAGCTTTGAAGTTTCATTAGGTCCCATTTGTTTATTTTTGTTTTTATTTCCATTTCTCTAGGAGGTGGGTCAAAAAGGATCTTGCTGTGATTTATGTCATAGAGTGTTCTGCCTATGTTTTCCTCTAAGACATTGATTGATTTTTAAATGTTGAACCAGCCTAGCATATCTGGAATAAAATTCCTCATGTTTGTTGTGTATAATGGTCTTTACACATTTTAAATTCAATGTGCTAATATTTAGTTGAGGATCGTTGAGTCTGTGCTCCTGAGAGATATTGCTGTATGGTATTTCCTTTTTTGTAATGTCTTTCTTTTTAACTTTTTATTTTATATTGGAGTATAGTTGATTAACCATGTTGTATTAGTTTCATGTGTACAGCAAAGTGATTCAGTTATACATATGTAATGTCTTTATCTGGTTTTAGTGTTAGGGTAATGCTGGCTTAATGAAACGAATTAGGTAGAGTTCCCTCTGGTTTGATTTTGTGGAGAATTGGTAGAATGTCTTTGTTAATCTCACCAGTGAAATTATATGGGCCAGTTGATTATTTATTTTGGAAGGTTACTGATTTTTTTGCAAAGTCAATTTTTGATCAAACTTCTTTAATAAGTATAGATTACTTATTTATGCTGTTCAGTATTGGTAGTTTGTGTCCTTCAAGGAGTTATTCCAGTTTATCTAAATTACTTAATTTTGGGCATAGAACTGTTCATAGCATTTTTTTATTATTGTTTTTACTGTTCATGGGATCAGTGGTGATGACTCTTCATTCTTTCCTGATATTGATAATTGTGTCTTCTGTCATTTTTGTTAGATAGCTTGTCTAAAGGATTGTCAATTTTATTCATCTTTTCAAGCAAAGATCTTTTGGGTTTGTTGACATTCCCTATTGTTTTACTGTTTTCAATTTTATTGATTTCTGCTCTAAATTTTATTAGTTCTTTTCTTCTACTAGTGTTTGGCTTAAATTTATCTTCCTTCTCTAATTTCCTGGCATGAAAGCTTAAGCTATTAATTTTAGATCTTTCTTATTTCTAATGCATTTAACATTATAAATTTCCCATTAAGCACTGCCTTTCTGCCTTCACTACATCATACAGTGTTTGAACATTGTCATTGCATTTTAATTGAGTTCAAAATATTATAAATTTCTCTTCAGACATTTTCTTTGGCCCAATGTGTTTTTGAAATGTGTTGTTTAATTGCTGTATTTTGGGATTTTCCAGCTGTCTTTCTGTTGAGTTATAGATAATTCTGTTGCTGTCTGAGAACATATTTTATACAGTTTCAAATTTGTTAAGATTTTATGGCCAAAATGAGTTTTATCTTGGTGAATGTTCCCTGTATATTTGAAAGTAATTGGTATTCTATTGTTATTAGATGGTATATTTGATAAATTTCAATTAGATCAAATTTATTAATAGTGTTGCTCAGGTCAACTATATCCTTATTGATTTTGTGCCTCCTTGATCTGTTAATTGTAGGAGATGTTGAATAATAGCATATTAACAGGTAATAGTGTATCTATTCTTCTTGTAGTTTTTTTTTTTTAACAGCTTTATTGGAGTATATTTACTTTACAATGGTGTGTTAGTTTCTGCTGTATAACAAAGTGAATCAGCTATACGTATACATATATCCCCATATCCCATCCCTCTTGCGTCTCCCTCCCACCCTCCCTATCCCACCCCTCTAGGTGGACACAAAGCACCGAGCTGATCTCCCTGTGCTATGTGGCTGCTTCCCACTAGCATTTATTTTACATTTGGTAGTGTATATATGTCCATGCCACTCTCTCAGTTCATCCCAGCTTCCTCTTCCCCTTCCCTGTGTCCTCAAGTCCATTCTCTATGTCTGCGTCTTTATTCCTGTCCTGCCCCTGGGTTGTTCAGAACCATTTTTTTTTTTTTTTTAGATTGCATATATATGTGTTAGCATACGGTATTTGTTTTTCACTTTCTGACTTATCTTCTCGTAGTTTTACCAGTTTTCACCTCATGTATTATGATCCTCTGTTGTTAGGTGCATACATATTTAATATTGATATAACTTCTTGGTGAATTGACAACCTTATCATTATGTACTACTCCTCTTATCTCTGATAATTTTCCTTGTTTTAAAGTCTGCTTTTTCTGAAATTACTGTAGCTACCTCACCTTTATTTTAACTGTTGTTAACCTGTTAACTCTTTCTCCATCCCTTTATTTCAACCGAATAAGAGTAATGCCCTTCCCCCACATTTCTGGGACAAGGTTCTGGTGATATCTTTTCTCCTGGAGAGCAAGCCTTTGTTGTGGAATAGGTTGTGGTCCTATTTTACAAAGATTACTCCTTCTCTCCCCCTGCCAGAGTCATGAGGAGAGATTTCTTTGCTCTCTTAACCATGAGATCCTGATGAGTTTTCTAGGGATAAAACACATGAACATGTGGGTCGACCCCTAAGATTGTAGACCCGTGGAGTTCCTTATTCTCAGACTAGTCTACATTCAGCCTCCAGCAACTTAAAATTTTCATTTACATTGTTTTTGCAAATTTATACTTCCACCAGCTCGTGTTGCAGGGAAGCAGATCTTGGTTGTGACTCTCTCAGTGCTAAGTTAGCTTAAACCAGGTAAAATGGCATAACATTGCTTATGCTCAGAACATATTTGGAAATAAATATTAGCTCCAAAAATTTTGACTCTAGATCCCATGTCCTTCAATGGTGAATTCATTCTGTCTTCCAAATAAAATTTAAGCCATTATCCCCCAAATAAAATTTAAGCCATTATCCCCCAAATCAGTAAAACTACAAATGCCCTTGAGTTTATGAGCCTGAAATATTTTGGAGTCACAATATGTAATGAGCAATTTTAAGAGTCAGCTTGACTGAACTATCAGCTCAGGTAGCTGATAAAACATATTTTGGGATGTGTCTATAAGGGTGTTTCAGAATAGATGGGCATTTGAATCAGTAGTCTGAGTAAAGAAAATCCACCCTCACTAATACACCATGCAATACACAAAGCAGTCTATGTCAATTACAGAAGGGAATTTTTACTGTCTGTAGAGAAATTAATCTTTGTTATAATTTTTATATTTTTTACATACTTTTAAAGGTTAGCTGATAGGCAGAATTATGTGTATTTTTGGTAAAACACTGTTTTTTTTTCTTTTCTTTTTTGTCTTGAGCAAGAATAACAGTATGTATTTATATATTTCATAGTACTGAGAACGATTTTACACATTAACACAGCATGGTAAAGTCCCTAAATATTTGGTAAATTATATGTTAAATTAGTGCACTGCAGTGTTTATAGATTATAGAGAACACCTGTGTAGCCTACATTGTAGTACTCAGTTCTAACATAATCATTTAAAAATAACATATAAAGAATCAAGTAAGCTACTTTTACATGAAACTAATGGTAAATCTTGGCTAATATTCTAAGGAAAATTCAGGTACAGAGACAATACACTTCAGTGAATATAAAACCAATATAAAACAAATTAATTCAAAATCACTTTTTAAAACTACATTTTATGATATAAATATCATCTGAACAGCTTAAATAATATACTCTTTTTATGTAAACCAAAGTTTTAGACCTGGAATGTAATGCAGCTTGTTAACAGTTTAAAAAACCTGCTGTGTTTCTAATTGGAAAGGCAAGGGAAGATGTGCGTTGTTACCTGGGGTATTCGGCAGAAAGACATCTCCTCATGATTGACATTAATGGGAGTTTCTTATGTGTATTTGGGAGAGAAAATCTCCCTAATTAGTGTTTTCCTCCCATATATTTCATTTCTTGTAATGTTTAGTTGATGAGCTGTATCAGCAATACAATTTTAGAAATGTTTACCAAAGAAAGAATGAATCATGAAGACATTTCTTCCTTTGAATTTAGTGAGAAATCCAATATAATTTCATGCATAATTAAAGCTTAAATTAATGCCATTAAGGGCTTCCCTGGTGGCGCAGTGGTTGAGAGTCCGCCTGCCGATGCAGGGGATGCGGGTTTGTGCCCCGGTCTGGGAAGGTCCCACATGCCGCGGAGCGGCTGGGCCCGTGAGCCATGGCCGCTGTGCCTGCGCGTCCGGAGCCTGTGCTCCACATTGGGAGAGGCCACAGCAGTGAGAGGCCCGCGTACAGCAAAAAAAAAAAAAAAAAAAAAAAAAAATTCCATTAAAACACATAGTACAAAAAAAAAAAACCACATTCCATTAGAACACATAGTTCCATTAAAACACATAGTACAAAAAAAAAAAAAATTCCATTAAAACACATAGTACAAAAAGTAAATATATACATTTCCCATCCCAGAGTTCTAAACCTTGGTACTTGAAATTATGCTCTTTATAGAGCTAGAATTTAAAATAGATAAATAATGATTAGTAAATACAGAAAGAGAATTGTTAACGTTCTGACATAGTTCCATGAAGCACCCTAAAATTAAGTGCCATTATATAGTTTGAAATTATTTGAACTTATTCTACAGAATCATTTTGAAAAATGTTTTCAAAGTTTTACAGAACTGATAAATTTGAAATGTCTTATTCTTCAATTATAGGTTATTCTATTTATTGGTGTAATTGCTATGTCTTAGGTATATTTTTAGAAATGAGACTGGAATGTTTTATTTTTATCTTTTTGAAGTCTCTACAAAGTTTCACATTCTACTTCTATGAAAATTACTGAATATATCGGTCCTTGAAATAGTTGATTGATGCTTTCATCTCTTTTTTTCATATAAATCATCAAGGCTTATTAGAGAGGTTTGGGTGCTCTAATACTTACCACTTTCATCCTTCATTCCCTGCCCATATTATATTTTCCTTTCTCCATTCTAGCTGTCATTTTCACCATGAGACTCTTAACTAATGATATGCTTGACATAATAGCTTCATATATAACATGTCTCTTTTAGGAAGCATAATGGCCTCCAAAGATATCCACATCTTAATCTCGGAATCTGTGAATGTGTTATGCTACATGGCAAAGGGAATTAAGGTTGGAAATGAAAGTGAGGTTGCTGATCAGCAGAACTTAAAATAAGGAGATTATCCTCAATTATCTGGGTGGACCCAACATAATCACAAGAGTTCTTATATGTCAAATAGGGAGGAAGTAGGATCAGTGTCCCAGAGATACTAAATGAAAAAGACCCCCGACTTTCTGTTACTTTCTTTGACTACAGAAGGGGTCATAAGCCAAGGATGTGTACAGCCTCTAAAGACTGGAAAAAACAAGAAAATAGATTCTCCCTTAGGGCCTCCGGAAGGAACTCAGCTCTGCCATCATTTTGATTTGAGCCCAGTGAGACCCATTTAGGACTTCTAACACCCAGAACTGTAAAATGGTAAATCTGTATTGTTTTTAGCCATCAAGCAGTTCGTTACAGCAGCAACAGGAGACTATCCTAAGTATAATTAATAATTCATAGACATGCTGACAATAAAACAATGATAAGGTCTTCCTTCTTCTCCTACTACTCTTCTCATTATTCTGTGTCTTCCTACACCTGATTGCAAGTTTTTAGTTCGTCTTTCTCCACTCCATACACACATATTCATTATATATCTTTTAAAAATCCTTTTTGTTTGTCTACTTTTTGATTCCCATGTGCATTCTTGACAGTCTGGATCTTAATTAATTCACTAGACAGATGCAATGGCCTCCTGAAAAATTCCCATGGCTTCTTTCTTTCTTTGCACCAAAATGTACTTCATATGTCCAAAAGAGATAGGGTCCTCTAGGGAAGATTTGATATTTAAATAACTCTTCTCACAAATGTTTGGTGAATTGCAGTATATTCCCTTTAAATCAAATAAAATGATAGTGATGATGGTAACAGTCACTCTTCATTGGATACAACACTGAATAAATAATAGGCACCATTCTAAATACTTTACTTTCATCACCTCATTTTTGTTGAGATACCTTACTAGCTAGTTACTTCTATATATTATGAGTGAAGACATTGAGGATCAGAAAAGTGAAGCAACTAGCCAAAGGTCAACCAGATAGATAACTGCATAGCTATTGTTTAAAATGAGAAACATGTAAATGTAAGCCAATTAAATTTAGCCTACAGTAATATGGAATACACCAATGACTAGCTAATCCCAAAATCATGCAAACTGTTTCCTTTTTTCTCACTCCCCTAAAGCCATAGAGGTGTGCCAGGCTACTTCGAGGCAGTTGGTCACGTGATAATCTTATTATTTTTAATTCAGTAATTTAATAAGAAATATATTCATACATTCATTTGTTTTCAGAATTTAAAAATATATTAAACAGTTTCCAAAAAGAAGTCTCCTTCTTGCTTCACCCCTTCTCACCTATTTCTCACACCTCCATCAATATTGTCTTTAATTATTGTGTACACTTCCACTTTTTATGCAAATACAAGAAAATACAAACATACGTTCTTAGATACCTTTCTTACACACACAAAAAGGAGCATGCCAGATATAATATTCAGCACTTTCTTTTTTTTCTTGTGAAAAATTTAAAAATTACAAAAATGTGAAAGATAGTGCAGTTATTACACACATGCCCTTCACTTAGAGTCATCAATTTTTTTAATGCAAGATTTGGAACTGTTGTGAAATATTAGTATTAATAACACCTCCAAAACCAAGTATTAAAACATAGAAGGGAGTAATAAAATAAATGATGAGAAATACAGAGAAATAATTCTATGTTATGTGAGGGTTTATTGCATTCCTGTCATCTGGAAGTAAAAATTTGTCATTTTAATAGATTGTCATGTGTTTATCTAAATCCTTCCACTGCTCAAATACATAACACTCTTCTAAGCAGTGTCTGTTCTGATATTGACAGCAGCACATCACAGAAGCCTTCAAGGTATTACTCCTCATTTGCTTTCTCTAAGGGATGTTGGAGAAGCATTCTTCTGGGCCTGAACAATATTTGTCTGACGCATGACCTTTTAAATGTTGGAACCTAGGGAAGAGTCTCTTCTTCCTAGAATTTAAAGGCAGTACTGAGTTTGAGAAAAAATAATGATGAACTTGAGAAAAAAAAAATTTCTGATTGTAAAAGGGAGAGTAATGCTTCCAATGCAAAAATAAGAAGTCAAATTGAAGCAACAAACAAAAATACAATGAAAGAAGATAACAATTGAATGAAATGACAAAACTTAAAAAAAATTTTATATCAAAGGAACTAAGCACATTTTAAAAAGAAAAAGAAGTTTTAACCATAAAGAGCAAGTTTTCTTTTGAAATTCAATGAATTATGTGTAATGATATAAACTAATAACCATAATAATGAAAACATGAACAACTTTTAATCTACATGAGTATGTTTTCTGTTTTCTAACTACTCACATGACAGATATTAATGCATCAATAACTCTGTGATTGAAGAAATACTGTATTAGTCTGGGTTCTCCAGAGAAAAAGAACCAATAGGAGATACATATGGAAATTTATTTTAAGGGACTGGCTCATTCAGTTATGGAACCCAGCATGTCCAAAATCTGTGAGCCAGTTGGAGACCAGGGAAGAGTCATGCTACAGTTCAAGTCCAAAGTTCCTTTGCTGACAGAATTCCTTCTTGCTCCAGGAATGTCATTATTTATTCTATTCTGGCCTTCAATTGGTTGTATAAAGCCCTCTCACACTATGAAGGGCAATCTGCTTTACTCAAAGCCCACTGATTTATCTGTTAATATCATCTAAAAATACTCTACAGAAACATCCATAATAGTATCTGACCACATCTGGGTACCATGGCTCAGCCAAGTTACCACATAAAAGTAATACTCTTAAATGCATTATGTGCCATATCCAGTTATTGTTCATATATGAAAATAACAAGATATTAAGATCAAAATTAGCCTGGTTTGTAATCATTTGTGATATTGTATTATACTTGTGAAATCAGTAAACTCTATAGATTTACCAAAGTACACGCACACACACGTTTAACTTTATTTAGAACTCAGCAAGTTGGCTAGTCCATGGTGAAGACTCAGGGAGCTGACCATTTATTTCAGCTGCTACCCACAGAAGGCGAGACAGAGTTTGGAGTTTGATTTAGAGGAGCTGAATTAATGGAACTAAAATTAAAAACCCATGGTGCCCAGCTGTTTAGTCAAACAACAGTCTAGATGTTGCTGTGAAGATAATTTTTAGATGTGATTAACATTTAAATTAGTAGATTTTGAATAATCAGATCACCTTCTATAATGTGGGTGGGCCTCACCCAATAAGTTGAAGTCTTTAAAAGACAAGCACAATGTCTCTTGAAGAGGAAGGAATTCTGCCTTCAGATGGACCTCAGACTCGTGACTACAGCATTAACTCTGGTAAGAATTTCCAGCCTACCATCCTCTCCTACAGATTTCAAACTTGCCAGCTCCCACAATCATGTGAACCAATTTCTTAAAATAAATCTATCTATCTGTGTATCTATCTATCTATCTATCTATCTATCTATCTATGTTCTCCAAAGAAACAAAAATGATAAGATTTATATATATATATATATATCCTATCATTTTCTTGTGTGTGTATATATATATATATATATATACATATACACAAAAGAAACTCCAGAGGAGCAGTTAGATTCTGACTTCAGTACCATAACTTGATAACAACATAGACATCTAGAATATGTGATTACAGCAGTAGTGGAATTGAAGCAGAGGAAAAAAGGAGCATTATCAAGAAATATGAGACAGTAGCCATTTAAAACGTAATTATCAACAAATTATTCTAATCCTTCTGAGTGTTTGGCATCCTGTGACAGTCTTTCAGAGAATAGTTGGATCCATCAAGGATAGTGTATCTACAAGTGACACAAAAGCAAAAAATTGTGACTCAAAACATATCAATATATTTTTATCATCTCATAAGTCTGGCATTACGCTCTTAAGGGCTAGAGTGTCAGAAAAGCTCTGAAAAACCTAAGGTATTTTTATCATTCTTTCCTGCCATCCTTAGTATGTTGGCTTTTTTGAACTCATGCTTATAGCTCTTTGGGCATGAAATAACCACCCCAACTCTAGGAATATTGTCTGAGATTTAGGGATAAAGAAAAATGGAAAGGTCATCACCAGTATTATCTGTCCTTTTTTATGGAAAACCATGGACATTTAAGAAGCCCCCCAAGAAGATTACTTGTTGAGTTACATTGGCTAAAGTATCAAATGAAGTCTCAGTTCTGTTAAAGGTGGATTAATTTATATTGAACTAACCTTCCCACAGATACAAAATATTATAAGTTAAACCAAGAAAAAACAGCCCAACTCTTTAAAGGCACTATATCCTGATCAAATTAATTTTTTAAACTGCAAGTCAATTTACCTCTCAAAAATAAAGTAACACACCACACTTACTGGAGTGCTCAAATCATGAGGCAGTTGGAAGTGAAGCAGAAAGTCACTAATTTATAGTGCTAAGGAGGCAAAATTTAGAGTCCAAGATGACTGGCATACTCTGGAAATTCAAACTGGAAAGGTTACACTGGAAAGAACTTCCAAATTCTTCTATAAGTGCTCTTTAATTTCCTTTATGACCATGAGATTATACAAGTTGCAGGCGGGACTTAAGAAGCCCAATGTAAAGCAACATCTGGAAGTCTCAGGGAGTTGACCGTTTATTTCAGCTGCTACCCACAGAAGGGGAGACAGAGTTTGGAGTTTGATTTAGAGGAGCTAAATTAATGGAACTAAAATTAAAAACCCATCGATAACACAGAATGGTCACATCACAGGAATAACAAGTGGGTCCCAGTCCACTATATTAAGGTGTTAGTTTCTAAATTTTCACTAAAAACAGAGCCAGCTTCATGGGTTTAGGACCAGTGCTATTACATAAGACCACTTGCACAGAGGGAACTTGCTTTTAGAGATTAATGCTCTGCTGTCTTGAAATTCTTAATAAGCTTATCTTGGAACATGGCTAACGAATGGTCTCCCTCTCACCACCTCCTTGCCTCCATGAGATGTATTCTGTACCATTGGTGCCTCTGCCACCTGAGTCCTTCCCCAGTTTCCCCCTCCCCACTTCTGTCTAGTTACTACAGCTCACCCATCCCTAGCAGAGGCCTGGTGTGGAGAGGGTTGGGGTCAAGCAAGTATGCCCCATGTTATCTCAGGGAGAGACATGGCAGCAGCTGTCCATGTCTTTATTCAGTGGGTGACTTTGCAGGATCAAACCTGTCTCCCATCTCTAATCCAGGTACCAAGCCTGTCCCAGTGCAGAGGTTGCAATTTGGGCAGGAGTCACTTATCCAGCAAGAGTTGGGGCAGAAAGCTTATGGGAGAAGAGATACCTGGCTGAACTTCCTCATCCCAGGTTGGGTCACGGCTTGTCAGTCTGGTCCAGTGGTTGAGGAATATGGAGTGTGAAATTTGTTGCTTGATGACAAGTTCTGTATGTATTTTCACCAAGTTTAGTGGCCCTTTGGGGAGTTGTCTCAAACTTGTGTGTTTTTCCTGTTCCAAAATGTAGTGACATACTCTACCTGGCAGCTAACAGGACTTTTTTCTTTAGCATAACCTAAAATAATTTTAGTAGTATATTTCTCAGTTGTTGACTTTTTAAAAACTTTTATTCAATATTATTATAATTAACATAGATCATTTTGTTCATGTGGGAGGGAAGTGCTAAAAAGGAATAAAGAATAAACTTTTTTTGAATCTTTCATCAATATTCATACAGAAATATCCCCTGTCCACAGATGTCTAACGTCTTCCATACTGATGTAGTTGTCAGTAGGAAATTATGTTATAGCTAATTTGGATGTCTCTCAGTAATCAGTAACAGTTTGCATCTAGCTTTCTGCTATTATCTTCTCACAGTTTCCTCAAGGAAATAAAGCTTACATTTATTTTTATGTTTTTAATTTATTTATTATACAGAAAGTTCTTATTAGTTATCATTTTATACATATTAGTGTATATATGTCAATTCCAATCTCCCAATTCATCCCACCACTACCACCACCACTACCACCCCCCACTTTCCCCTTGGTGTCCATACATTTGTTCTCCACATCTCTGTCTCTATTTCTGCCTTGCAACCAGTTCACCTGTACCATTTTTCTAGATTCCACATATATGCATTAATATACGGTATTTGTTTTCCTCTTTCTGACTTACTTCACTCTGTATGACAGTCTCTAGGTCCATCCACATCTCTACAAATGACCCAATTTCATTCCTTTTTATGGCTGAGTAATATTCCATTGTATATATGTACCAAATTTTCTTTATCCATTTGTCTGTCTATGGGCATTTAGGTTGCTTCCATGACCTGGCTATTGTAAATAGTGCTGCAGTGAACATTAGGGTGCATGTGTCTTTTTGAATTATGGTTTTCTCTGGGTATACGCCTAGTAGTGGAATTGCTGGATCATATGGTAATTCTATTTTTAGTTTTTTAAGGACCCTCCATACTGTTCTTCACAGTGGCTGTATCAATTTACATTCCCACCAACAGTGCAAGAGGGTTCCTTTTCTCCACACCCTCTCCGGCATTTGTTGTTTATAGAATTTTCTGATGATGCCCATTCTAACTGGTGTGAGGTTATACCTCATTGTAGTTTTGATTTTATTTCTCTGATAATTAGTGATGTTGAGCATCTTTTTATGTGCCCCTTGGCCATCTGTATGTCTTCTTTGAAGAGATGTCTGTTTAGATCTTCTGCCCATTTTTTGAAACTCTAATCCGTTTTGAGTTTATTTTGGGGTATGGTGTTAGGGAGTGTTCTAATTTCATTCTTTTACATGTAGCTGTCCAGTTTTCCCAGCACCACTTATTAAAGAGACTGTCTTTTCTCCATTGTATATCCTTGCCTCCTTTGTCATAGATTAGTTGACCATAGGTGCGTGGGCTTATCTCTGGGCTTTCTATCCTGTTCCATTGATCTATATTTCTGTCTTTGTGCCAGTACCATACTCTCTTGATTACTGTAGCTTTGTAATATAGTCTGAAGGCATGGAGTCTGATTCCTCCAGCTCCTTTTTTTTCCCTCAAGATTCCTTTGGGTATTCGAGGTCTTTTGTGTCTCCATACAAATTTTAAGATTTTTTGTTCTAGTTCTATAAAAAATGCCATTGGTAATTTGATAGGGATTGCATTGAATCTATAGATTGTTTTGGGTAGTATAGTCATTTTCACAATATTGATTCTCCCAATCCAAGAACATGGTATATCTCTTCATCTGTTTGTGTCATCTTTAATTTCTTTCATCAATGTCTTATAGTTTTCTCAGTATAACCTCCTTAAGTAGGTTTATTCCGAGGTATTTTATTCTTTTTGTTGCAATGGTGAATGGAATTGTTTCCTTAATTTCTCTTTCTGATCTTTCATTGTTAGTGTATAGGAATGCCTGAGATTTCTGTGCATTAATTTTGTATCCTGCAACTTTACCAAATTCATTGATTAGCTCCAGTAGTTTTCAGGTAGCATCTTTAGGATTCTCTGTGTGTAGTATCATGTCATCTGCAAACAGTGACAGTTTTACTTCTTATTTTCCAATTTGTATTCCTTTTATTTCTTTTCCTTCTCTGATTGCCGTGGCTAGGACTTCCAAAACTATGTTGAATAATAGTGAGCTTAAATTTATTTTGAGAATAAGAATTGTCCTGACTCCTGAATTACAACAATGCTATTGGTGTTTATATGCAAGTTAAATTCAACATTCTAAATGAGATAAATCTGTATATATAGGTATAGATATGTAGTATAGCTAGATGTAGATATACACACAAATACATTTATAATATTAAAAGTATAAAACATATACCATATATATATACCATATATACAATATGATATGATATGATATATAGAGAATCTGTTATATGTATGGGAATTTCTATTTTAAACTTCCCCAATTAGTTTGGAATCAGGAAGTATAGATAGCATATTACTCTGGGCAAACCCATCAACATAGAATCTTTTAGTTATTCACCCATGTTATGTAGGGAAGAGTGCACTTAAATTCATTTTTTGGAATGGGAGCTTTTCAAAGAAGCTTCTGGAGATTGCATCCTGTTTGGTCGGTGATGAGATGTATTGCTAGCCCCTTCACTTCTATTTGCAGTTACCAATGGTCGCTAAACTCCCTAGTAATAATTTTTAAAAGGCAAACAAAAGGCTTTTCTTTTTAGATTCAAAATGTTTGAACATTTTCAAGGTGAAAAAAAAAAGGTAAAAACATGGCAAAGGACACGTGAATTCTGAGGTAAATCCCATCATAAATGAATTACCTTATAAGAGCCCAGAGGTGTAATCTGTTCTCTGAATTCACACTGACGTGTGAATGGGCTGGGGAGAGCATTTCTGGGCACGGTTTGTGGCTGATGCCTGTTCTCTGAACTAGCCACTCTGGCTCTACTGATAAGCCTAGTGAGATTTGTTACACAGTTTCTAGTTGAGAAAGTTGATTGAATTTGTCCTTAAGAAATGTAATAATAGGAATCTCGTGTTATTTGTCATAAACTCTTACAACTGAGTCTCAGAATAGGGAGATAAGTTCACTCTTCTACCTATACCCTCAAAACCACGGGTGAACAAGCAGCTAATAACATAAGTCCACTACTGAGTGTACAAAAGAAAACCAAATTTATTTATCCATATTTAACAATATGGAACAATGTATATAATGAGCTAAGAAATTTATTAAATTAGCATTTAAAGGCTCTAATTTTTGAGAACTGAGAGCAATATCCAAAATGAATATACCATAAACCTGAAAGACAAAGGTAATTACACTTGGGTTTTGGAAATTACATCAATATTGTTGAACATTTTATAAAAGTAATTGCGATTATTTTGAATTGATCATTGGTGAGACCTCCATTTTTCTTTTCTCTTATGACAGAAAAGTTGAGTCAGAATCATGTGTTGGTTAAGATAACAAATCACAAGTGTCCAAAGCAAACAGATTTTTATGTGTATTTTGGAAGTTAACTGAGCACACAGTTATGTCATCAATAACGTTTGATTAAATTACTACTCATGAATTTTCCAAGTCATTATGAATCATAACTTTTCAATCACTTGTACAAATCTATAGTCACTAGCATTTTTTCTTCTCATTATCTATTTTTTTGCTTTGGTTATAATTGTAAGAATGTGTGTATAAATTTATTACCCATAGCAAGATAAGAAATGAAGCAGTATATAAGAAAGCAATATGTAATTAAATCCAAATTAGATAATTTGTTTATTTTACAAATAACAGACCTAATATTTCAAACAATAAAACATTTCAATTAAGGATGAATAAAACATACTTGAAAATGCTTTTATTGATCACTTGTCTTTAGCTATAACTTTGCAATAATTAAAATGACAGTCATTTTGCTTAATGACTTAAAAACTCACTGACGGTAAGTTAGGTTTGAAATTGTCTAAGGCCATTGTGTACATGTTATTTTACCACTATTTTTAGAGAACCACTTAAATATTTCTGGAAATAATATGTAATACGGGTATAATGAAATGACTACTATCTGGCAAATCAATAATACCTGGAGTTTCAAGATTATCTCTTCTGTGGGATTCAAAATCTATTTAGAAACTCAGTTGTATGTTTTATGTCATATACAAAAAAATTTTGTCTCCCTACGATTGTGTAAATAAATATCTCCTGAAATGATGAATTCCACTGACAATTTGAGAAAAATAAGATAATGATGGCAATATTAAAAATCAGCTTCAAATTTCACCATTCATTTTAATTTTATTTTATTCAGTACATTCTTTCAACATCCTACATACACAGTTGTTACTTATACTTATTCCATCCAAATTTGAGCTCATTGGTGACTCTGGCAACCAGCTTACTCTTTTTTGAAACCAAAAGCATACTTTTAGGGAAGTCTGATGTAAATGACAATCAGAAGTGTCTGGCAATAGTCCTATTAAAAAAATGATACTTTTAGAGCTGCTATATACTATTTATTATTTTTAAAAAACACACTAAGCATAAATACCTGTGGAAATACTTTTGTTTGGGTGTCTCATATGTGATTCATCCATCCTGCAATTTTGAATTATTATTGAACATTATAATTTCCTCGCTAACCAGAGTTTCAAATAAGAATTTAGTCCATCTAATTCAAATATGAATTAGATGCAGTCTTGAGATATTTGGAAGGTGGAAGTGGGGTTTCATCCTCTATTTTAGCTTTTCTTAGAGAGATGAAAGTTTCCTGTGGAAGCATTCCAATGTCATGTCCATTCTCCAGTCCCTTGTGTCAAGAGGCAGTTGCAACTGTTCCAGCATTTTAATGTGGCCGGTGGCTTTGGATGTCCATTCTCTAGCCTTATGAGTATGAGAGGTAGTTGCACTATGGCTTCTTGATGTTGACTTAGTTCCAGTAGAGCTTGGAAGCAAGTTGTTCCCCTAGCGGATCAGTTGTGAAGTGACCACTCAAAGAGGTCTGTATTAGAACTGAATCTTCCAGTCTTTCAAATAATTCTTTCAGTTCTTAAGTCCCCCTGTTAAAATAGCTAGAGTGTTTTCTGTTTCTCTTATGAATTCTACCAATCAAATAATGAAAATGTGAGAATGACCAAACTATAAATGGCTAAAAATATTATGTCATATCTGAGTGATCAAGAAAATCAGTTCAGTCCAGCCTGAGAGTTCAGAAGCTGGAATATGCATGGGGAAATGTCAGTGATAATTCATGACAACTGGGTATAAAAAAGTCTAGAAAAGGACACTCCTGAAATTAGGAACTATGTGATGCCTATCTAAGTGAACAACCATCAGCCTTATCAAAATAATAATAATGATAATGGTTAAAATCTGGAATTTAAAGTGTGTAGAGGGAAAAAAGTAATAAAATAAATGGATTTAGGAAGTTGAATCTAGAATAAATTCTCCTGAGGTAATAAGATTTAAGGAGAAGATGTATTTTATGGAACACCCACAGCCAAGTCTATAGATCGCCTCTCAGGCCATATTCAAAACTCTCTTCTGATGAAAGAGGGACAATGTTTCCCTGAGTTTGACAGACAGGAAACATTTACATGTTCAGGGGCATTGAAAAATGAGCAGTAAATCGACAAGTAATATTGCAGCGCATAACCCAGAGTTGGAAGTAGTACTTAAAAAAGAAATCCCGGGGGGCACAAGTAGAATAAAAGGAGGTCTTGGTATGCTGGAAGGTGTCATGGAATTGCTCCTGCATGAATTATAGCTCATTCAGATCATGACTGGTCACGAGGAGGTCAGTAGAGCTGACTGAACAATATATCAATGGCTGTGGTGCAATACAATCATGATAGTATATTGACACTTCTCTTTAGCTGTTAGATTGTGTGTTGTGGTTAATGACCAAAAAAGAACATGTAAAAAAATTTTTAAGAGTATTCTTCAAATTGATTAAAACTTGGGGCTGATACCAAAAATCTGGTGGCTGGGTAGACCTCAGATAAGAAATGTTGAGGGATTAATAGGTGTAGGTGTATTTGGCTGGAAGAGTAAAGGGGGTTGCTATAGGAGGAGAGGTTTGTTGTATGTCAGCTAGTGAAGGAATCTACTGACACCAGAATAGCAACATATGCCTGTGGAAAGAAACTTATCAGAAATTAAATCCAATACAAGTTAACTTCGAAATGCTCAGTTAATGGGTTGTGACATTTATGTATAACTGTGTGTGCCCACATGTAGAAGGTTGTTAATAAATCTCTTAAGCTTCCTAAACAAGTCTGAGCCAGTTTTCACATAAGCATCATAATGTATAATGCTGCTTCTGGGGGGTATAGCTCAGTGGTAGAGCATTTGACTGCAATAACGTATGACGCTGCTTTTGGTATGGGTGATTTAAATTCCCTGTAGAGAGAGGACTCCACATAAGATCTTCTAAGAAAAGAAAAAGTGGGAGAGAGGTCAGAGCAACTAAGGTAAACCTAAGAGAAATAACCTATATTGGCAAGCTGTATATAGAGCTATGTTGTAAGATTATATTTAATATTTATATTTTCTTTGTAATATTCTAACTATTCCAAGTTTTTTAATGGTTCATAAATTGAAAAGCATTCAACTATAAGAACAGAAACTCAAAATAATTATGATTTTGTAATCAATAAGAAAACAAAAGATCAAAGATTGATGATCCAGGGGTTGTTCAATCTATTACTGTAAACTTTTCTTCATCTCTAGAATTCTCACAATGTTGAGTTTTTTCCTTTGATAGGAAGATGGCTCTTACGTCTCTAAGTATCACAACTATATTCACAGCCAGGAAGTAGGAAAGCCAGCCAGATGACAATAAACCTATCTCCATGGCTCATTTATTTCATTAGCAAAGAAACTATCTTCTAGAATCTCCCAGAAGACTTCTTATGCCTATAGTGCCACACCATGGCTATGTGACCCTCTATGGCAGCAAGAGAGCCTGGAAAAGAAATGATCTGACTCGTGGCAATTTCTGTGGTGAGACGTAGGCAAGAGTGGCCAAGTGTGTTTGCCATAGTGATCATGCATATATTGTTTTTATAAAAGTAAAATTTTAAATATTTCAGACTATTAAAAAGTATAAAATTGATGTAACACTTTGTATTAATAATGTAATGCTACTGTATGCCCTTAGATATCTACTTAAATAGAAACACAAAATATTACCCATATATGTATAAATCCTCCAAACACCCTATTTCCAGTGTCATACTCCTCCATCTCCATCACAGGTAAACACTCACTTGAACTTCATGCTTTTTAGTCCAATTCTTTTGCTTTTATTTTACCATATACACATACAAACACACACACATACACACATGTAAATGTACCCTATATATATTAAAATACAAACAAATGCATGTGCGTGTATCAAGGAAATATAATAAAACAGTAAGACACATTTCCTAGACACCAGATGGACAAAAACTATAAAATCTGACAATACCACTTTTTGATGAAGATACGCAGAACAAAGAACACTCATATCTTTCTGTTGCAAGTGTGAATAGGTACAGAAACTTCGGAGAACAATCTGGCATTATCTATTAATTGAAAATGTGCATAAATTAAAGCCTGGGATTCTAGTTCTGTGAATAGACACTAGAAAAGCTTTCCCATATGAGCACTAGGAGGAATAAACAGTAGGAATCTTCACATTGTTTATAATAGAACAATTTGAAAATAATCTTTATTCTTTCAAGTAGAGAACTGATAAATAACGCATATCATTTTCACCGCTTTGAAAGTGAAAGAAACAGTTATCGTTATTTGTAGATGAATCTCACAAATACAATATTGAGCAAGAAAGCAATTACCAAAGAATTTATTTAATATAATACACTTTATAAAGTTTAAGTACATGGAAAGTAATATCGGGTATCACTTTCATAGAGAAAAAGGATAGAAGAGGAGACATTATCTGAAGTATGTTGGGACAAATTAAGAGAGCCATGATTGGGAAAACAGGACGAAAACATGTTTCCTTAGAAGAGATAGTTAGGAAAAAGATACAAGAGATTAGAGGAGGAATATTATCCCTGGGGAATCACTTGTAGTTTATTCTAATAATCTCCAACACTCATATGTGGACATACTGATATGAACACATATTAAATAAATAAAGCTTGTGAATCAGCAGAAAGAGAAGACACACACACCTGTGCATGAGGCATGCACGTACACACACACACACACATACACACGCACACACATGCACACACAACCCTGTAAGTTTATATTAATTTACTGATTTCATTTAGTCAAAATTATCAGAAATAATCATGGTTCCTGAGAGCAAGAGGAAATGAAGCATATTTTGGATGTCATTATTTAAATGTAAATTACTTAAATTCTATTGTATTTTAATGCAAATTATCTTGGTCCTTATCTCAGTTATCTATCACTTTGTAACAAACCACTTCAAAACGTAGGCATTCAGAATAAGAATAAATTTTATGATCCAGTGAGTTGACCTCTTGGCTCTTCTGCTTTACTTTGTCTTACACACAGAGAGGGATGTCATGACTTGCATGCCTGACAGTGTGGTGCAGTGTGCTGCCCAGGAACTAGGTCTCTCCATGTAGCTGTGTGTAGTTCCTCAGGGCATCCTGGATGATTTCAGAGAAATATTCTGAGTGCTGAATGTAGATTTGTGGACATCATAATGCCTAGCCTTGAAAGTTAAACAACATTGCTTCTTCATTCTGTTAGTCAAAATGAGTCACAGGGGCAGCTCAGTTTAAACAGGAGGAAAAGTAGATACCACAGCTCTGTGGGAAGAGTGGCAAAGAATACGTAACCATCTTTATTTTACCAGAGTCTACTCTCAGGGACTAATTATTTATATTTCACTCACATGCAAAATACTTTTATTCCTTTCCAAGATCCTTCCAAATACTGATTCATTAAGGCTCTAGGATGAGGCCTGAGTTCATGGATCTTATCACCTAAATCATGTACAGGTGCAAATGAGGCCGTTTGTGTGTGTTTCCGTGGATCTAGCAACCTGTGAATTTAAAGGCCTTATATCTTTTCCCCACACGTCAAACACAGTAGTGAAACAGGCACAGGATAACCACAATATAAACGCCTATTCAAAAATGGAAAAGACTAGGAGCTACAAAGATGACACTGGTACATAATAATTTTTCTCCCCAACCGTACGACAATTAACCAGAGGCAGAAAATGTTTCCTGATTAGGTATTGATTCATCTCCGCAGCAATGACTATCTGTGACTCTTGGCTCTACCCTTTGGGTTCTTGGTTCTTCCTTCTGACTCACTCTTCTTTTAGATAGAAAATGTTCTGTGTTTGTCAGTCTGTGTCTTGCCCATTAAAATTTGAAGCCAGAAGACCTGTTTTCACTTTTCACTACTGTCTTTCTCTACTGAAGATGTTACAGTTCCTCTAAAAACTGTGTAGCCTTCCTATGTATCAACTTTTAAATCCACTTAGTTACAGAAATATCACATGCACAAATCTCTGTGGATTAAGCATTTCTCTGCTTTAGCCTAAGAATTAGGAGCTGTGAGACAATGCCATTTAGATTCACAGAATTTTTTTTTTTTTGTCTATATGAATGAGTGTGTGAAACAAACATACCCTTAAGAACTTTAGAAGCTAATCAATATAATAAAGAGGTTCTGGAATGTACCACCACAATAAATATTTCTGCATTTGTTATGAAGGATTGTATATCCCACACTTTACTTCATTTTGACCTTGAGTATTTCTTTAACTGGCAGCACTCTGTGTTTATATTTTCCTTGAGGCAGTTTCATACTTCGAGTATATTTTGCTAGATGGAAAACCTGAGGATAAAAAATAGTCTTATTTTCCAACTATATAAGTCTTGGGATGGAAACATTTTCTGTAGAGTCTTCTGAAACTTAGCATTCCTTCTTTAGATCATTCTTCTTTAAACATGCTTTACAATAGGCAGCTAACATAAGCCAAATGACAGCTTCCAACATTTGGTCTGGAAATTCTCTTAGATCCAAAAGTTCACTAGGTAATTTTTTTTTTTTTTTTTTGCGATACGCGGGCCTCTCACTGTTGTGGCCTCTCCCGCTGTGGAGCACAGGCTCCGGACGCCCAGGCTGAGTGGCCATGGTTCACGGGCCCAGCCGCTCTGCGGCATGTGGGATCTTCCTGGACCGGGGCACGAAGCCGTGTCCCCTGCATGGGCAGGCGGACTCTCAACCACTGTGCCACTAGGGAAGCCCTAGGTAATTTTTAAATCTTATTTTCTCTTCTGCCAGTATATAACTCAGTTCCTACTTTATCAAACCTCTAATAGCAATCTCCTTACTACCTTTTCAAATTTTTTCCTGCTCCTCAGACCTCCAACTATGACCCACACGCAAAGTCAGTGCTTTTGTTATGCTGTCTTCTTATGCCCAGGTGCCAATTTCTGGTCTAGCTATCAAATAATAACTCCCTCTCCCCAACTTATCTCCTTAAAGAAACAAAAATTTATTATTTCTTTGTAATTCTGTGGGAAGCACATGTGTTTTTTTCTGCTTCGCTTGGTTTTGGCTGGGGTGCAAGTTTTGATGGGAGATCCAAACTGGCCTCTCTAAGAAGGATGAAAGTTTGGAGTGCAGTTGGGACTGTTGGGAGGGTGTCTCAGTTCTCCTCAATGTGGTCCTCTCCATGTGGCTGCTTGAGCTTTATCACACCATGGTGGCTAGGCTTCAAGAATAAGTTATTCATGCAGTGAAAACTTAAGCTGTAAACCTCTTAAAACTCACTCTCTAAAGTTAAAGAGTGGGAATCCTGCCCCATTTACTTGTTCAGCAAATCTCAGGGCAATTTCAGTTTCAAGTGGAGAGGAAATAGATGTCATCTTTCAATGGGAGGAGTGGCAAAGTATTTGGATCAACTTTAATTCACCAAAGGTGAGACTGCAAAGTTGGGGACTTTCTAAATCTGAACAGACAAAAGAAAGAAGAAAAAAAGATTCTAAAAACCTTCATGACTATTATGGCACAAACCATTTACTTAATGGATTTCATCTTAATTCTGGATTAGTTTACATTAAAAAATATGAACTTCTTGCATAAGACTTTTCTATCAATATTGCTTATACTTATTTTTAAATCAAATTCAGTTTTCCTGTTTTCACCAACACTGAAAAAGCAGCATCAAAGCTCCGATTTTTCTGAGCAGTGTATCCTGCTTCTAGTCATACATCAACCTAGACCTTTTCCCCCATAATCTACAGGGAAAAAAGTGGTCTTTTTAATTTTAATTTTTTACTATTATAACCATTCTGTACCTGCTCCCATATGGGAAGATAATCACAATTAAGTTTTCTTCATTGCTATATTTTGTGGCTGGCAAAAATATTAAAAGATGAATCATCTTGGACAATAATATGAATGCTTCTGAACCACATATTTAATATTTCATGGAGAAAATTTCTTCTTCACACTTTATCCAGATAGTCAAGATATACATCAACACAATCTCATCATATGGGAATTAATCCTCTGGACTGTTCTCATCAGAAATGTCTCCTTCTCATTATTTCATCAGGATCAATGTTGTTAACAGAAAGCGATATTCTCTCTGACTCATTTGCTCTTCAATCCATGAGTAATGGGGAAGCTGATTATTTTTGCTCAACTTCTTTTCTTTTCTTGAGATGATATATTTACTAATAAAAAATATAAATTTTCTGTGTGTTCACATTTCTGATCAGTTATTCTGATCGTTGTGTTTGTTTTGTATAATACTTGCCATTCTTGCCATTCAAAGATACATTTTCCATCTGTTTTCCTTTGCTCAGTTCTAAAAGGAAGATAATAACAGCAACACAGTTTAGAAAATTCCGTTTATACTATGGAATTAATATCTCTTTAACCAGTACCAGGAAATTATGGTGACTAGTAAAATTAGAATGGAAGGGGGTAATACTTTAGGGTCATTATATTGTGGAGGGCATTAGCAGTCAAGGGAAGCCCAAGAAAAGATTAAATAAAGATGGGAAGGAGAATCGTAGTCAGAAGTCAGTCAGAAAACAGAGCTTGGAATAGTCAAAGACAGGGAAAAGTATGCCAAGTTCTCTTAATCGCCATGTGATGAGGCTACCCCTGCTGAGCCACATTTGGAATGTCAGCTTATCCTCAGAGATGTGTGTCTGTTTGATTCACAGAAATACACTATACATCCAGCACAGTGCCTGAAACATAGCAGGGATGTGATAACCATTTTTAAAATTAATTTGTTAGGAGTTATACCCAACCTTTGCAATTTACAGTGTCTCACATGGTGCCTAGACCACAGAAAATCAATGTATTTCATAGTCTAAAGGACTTAAAAACAGGTCATATTGATTTAGATAGCTCTTACTGCCCTAATGTTTCAGAGGTTTTCAATTCAGGCCACATCACTCTCTAAGTAACAGGAGTAATTCCTTGAGCCAGTTTCCTCATCCCTAGTACTACCATCCTTATAGGGTGGAATTATCCCATACCACTTTCCTATGTATGGTGCTCTGAGTTAGGAGATTTATGCTAAGAGGGAAACTTAGCATGGCAAGAGCCAATAGCAATATTGCCCACATAATGATAGTAACGCAAGAAATATTTAAACCCCCATATGTTTGCATGGGAGATATTTTATACCAAACAAGACTATTTTGGTCAATCTTAAAAGTACCTGTCAAGATAAAACTCCAATTTTAAGACAAGAACAAAATCTCTCTTAAAAATCTACTCAGCAGTTCAGTTCATCAGAGAATTACAATCTAAGTTTCCTTTTGAGAATGTCAGCAGCAGTTATCGTTTCTGATGGACTTAATTACTCTGGATGCATGGGTCATAACACACTGAATGTAGGGATGACAAAAATGCTTGACTATTAACAATATGGTGGCAGAATTGTTTTTCACATTGCAGAAAGATAAAATATTACTATTTATAGGCAAATATCTTCTTATCAGTTCCAGATTTATTTTCCAGTTGAATTAAATGCTCATTACCTCTTTTAGATAATAACTTTTGGAAAGAGTTATAGAGGTGAAAATCTTTCTCATATACAACTATTCAATTAGACTCTTCTAAATTGGAAAGTCTTCACAAAGGGAAATTCATGTTCTGTGATACACTTTTTTCTTCATTAAATCTTGGATTATAAAATGAACAAAGATTACAGTCTCCCTTATTTCCACATGTATTCATTATGCAAAACTACTTTTTCTCACATGCCAATCAAGTAAATGCAGAAGAAGCATTTTTAGGGAAATATAAGATTCAATGGCATGATTATCAAAAGAAGGTTTGGAGAGATAACTTTTGAAATTGTAGAAAATTTTGCTCTATGCCAAGGGTTGGCAAACTATGGTCTGTGGACCAAATCTGCTCCCACCCCACTTCCAATCCCATTTGGTTTGGGTGGTCCACAAGTTAAAAATATATTTTTAAAATATTTTAAATGGTTAATAAGTACCTACATAATACCTCAAATTTGTCTCTTGTCCTGGCAAATCTTTAATATTGTTATCTGGCTCTTTGTAGACAAATTCGGTCCATATTTCTTCTATGTATTCTCCATACATTATTAACCTATATATAAGGATATCAACATATTTAATTCAATCTCTTCTTTCTCAAATGACAGCAGGAGAGTTTCACCATCTAATTTTTTTCAACAATTACAGAACTAGCCTTTGATCTGCAGTCTCGTTTTGAAATTTTATATCAGTGCAATGATTATAACAGTATATTATGTTCATAAAGCAATTTCATACATATTATATAATACTGACAAAATCCATTAATTAAAGAGAGCTATCTCCATAAACCTATTTTACAGGTGGAAAGGACATTAGTTTAAAAGAGGTTAAATGATTGGCCCAGGCTTATAAGTCTTATAATTATGAGGCTTTTTCCTGCAACATTCTTTTTACATGGATTCATGATGCCTCTTCAAATTAATCTGAACTCTTAGTTCATTTAATTATGCAAGAAAAATCATAAACTAATTATGCGTATAATACTGATGCTAAAAGATAATGAATATAATGCAATTAACAGTGTTTTGTTGCAGTTAATGAAAATAAATCATAACTATCAGGTCACCTGGTAGACACCCTAGTAAAATGAACAAAGAGAGTTAACTATGTAACATGCACTGTAGAAGATAGATTAATGGATTAATTAAATAATCTAAAAGTACTGATCTCAGTTCTACCAATGAGAACAGAACCCTTAAATCAGTTACTTATTTCATTAAATCTTTCACATATTTTAACAATGTAATTTTTGCAACTGTCTATCCAGTTACTAATGACCTCTATGTTACATTTCAATTTCATTAAGCAATTCCAAGTCAAATTAACAACTGATTTGTATTTCAATAATAAGTATTTGCCTTACATGATTCCAATATTGTTATTACAATTATGTATCCACAAATTTAGAAAATTTATTTTAAATTTCCTACGGAAATCAAAAGGTGCATCATAAGTCATAAAGGAAAGCATCATGTGGGAGTGAAAATGGGATATTAAAGCTCAGTGTTGTGAAAGGCCAGGGAATAATTAAAATACAAATTATGCATATATTTCATTGGAGTGATATTTTAAGATTTCATTAGAGCATAGCACCATATTTAAAACTTTTTAAATATTAACTTTATGCTTATTTTTTACATAGAATGACCGGCTATAAAGTCACTACTGTGAGTTCTTGATTTTATTTGATTGCTTATATCAGGTGATTTGAAAATGTCTTTTTTCAGAAAAAACAAGAATTTGGTTATAACTCAGAGTCTTAAATATCTGATTATTTTTTCCAATTGTCTTTGGAGATGAACAAGTTGTCAGGAAACTATTAGATCACAAATATTTTCTTCAAAACTCAGTAAGTGATATAACAATTCTCTTTTTCTCCAGTAGAAATCTGGGCATTCAAGGTTTTTTCTTTCCTTTATTTTTTTAACCTTAAAAAAAAAAATTATGTCTGCCACCCCAACCTACTTTGCTGAGAAAAGTACATTCCATTTTATGTTTCAGGTACTTTTTTTTTTTTTTTTTTTTTTTTTTTTTGCGGTACACGGGCCTCTCACTGTTGTGGCCTCTCCCATTGTGGAGCACAGGCTCCGGACGCGCAGGCTCAGCGACCATGGCTCACGGGCCTAGTCGCTCCGCAACTGGCTCTGGATATATTGTCCCCTGCTCAAAATTATTAAAGAGAAAAAAGAGAAATGAATTATTAATGGATCTTGAAGTAGGATTGCTCCCCAGTTCATATCAAACTGAGAGGACATCAATGCTTTGGAAGAATGGACAGAGAAACGTTATTTTAAGGCATCTGCTATTTGTTCTCAACAAAAAAATTAGGAAAACATGAAACAGGAAATAAATACATCATGAAAAGGCTACTGATGAAAATGGAACTGGATGAGACAAAACAGGATTGTATTAAAAAACAGAAATCTGATAGAAATTTAAAAATGTATTTTACGTAGATAAGAACAGAAATGACAACGAAGAAAATGTAATCAGTAATGTGAAAGATAATATTAAAAAGCTCTTCTAGAAAGCAGAAGAAAAAAAGATAAAAAAATTAGACTTAAGATGATTGATATGCAACAGAAAAACTTAAAAAAGCCATAACCAAAAGAGGTGCTTAAAAAGTACCTGAGGGCTTCCCTGGTGGCACAGTGGTTGACAGTCTGCCTGCCGATTCAGGGGACACGGGTTCGAGCCCTGGTCTGGGAAGATCCCACATGCCATGGAGCAGCCAAGCCCATGTGCCACAGCTACTAAGCCTGTGCTCTGGAGCCAGCGAGCCACCACCATTGAAGCCTGCGCACCTAGAGCCCATGCTCCGCAACAAGAGAAGCCACAGTGATGAGAAGCCCGTGCACCGCAACGAAGAGTAGCCCCCGCTCGCCGCAACTAGAGAAAGCCTTCATGCAGAAACGAAGACCCAACGCAGCCAAAAATAAATAAAATTAAAAAAAAAAAAGTTACTAACTGTATAAAAAGAAAAAAAGCTGTATAAAAAAAAAAGGGTGATTGAGGGCTTCTAATTTAAAGCAGTGCATAGTTCACCCCTGGCCCAAAGCACTAGATAAAAATTTGCAACTTCTAGACTGTAAAACTTTTAATATATTTTTCCTGTCTCTGTCCCTCGTTACTACTGAATTCACATCCCAAGTTTTCAATGTGCCGCCACCTCCTTATGTATAACTGGTAATGTTTAGAATCACATGGATTTGAGATACTTTCATCAATATGTGATAAGGGTAGAGTCTAGGGAATGAGGAGTTATAAAGCCCTGGCCCTCCAAGACTATGTGCAATGCTGCACGAATAACTTAGACTTTAAATCTAAGCATTCAAGCTCACAAATAGTTCAGTCTGTACCTCAAGACTCAAGTGCATATTCTAACTAACAGGTCATCCACAGAGGATGAGGATCCATATTCCAGTTCTACAACAGTCTCAGAGCCTTTGTTTTAGAGGCTTAGGTTCATGAAAAAAGCCACTATCTTCTCAAATTGGAAGCATTCAAAGGTGCAAGAGTACAGCAAGAAAAGCAAGATCAACAACAGTAATGCTAGCAAAGACTTAAGGAATTTAGAGACCATGTGCATTGGTTATAGACTTTGTTAGTGAAAAGGAACTCAATTAAAATAAGTTTAAGATAGAGAAGAATATATTAACCCACAACTCAAAAGTCCAGGAATAAAGCTGGATTAAGGCCTAGCTTTATTTAAAGACTCAGATATTTCACACAAATGGGAAGTCCTTTAATTTTGACATTTGCTTCATTTTGAGCCACATGTGCCTGACATTTCAACAGCTTTGGCTCTACATTCTCCCAAGCTCGAGTATAGTAAAGAACATTTCTTTTTCATATTTTCTGCAAAACTCCTAGGATTCATTCTCATTGGACAAACTTGAACCATGTGACATTCGTGGAACAATTACTGTGGCTGGGGAGATCTGATACACTGCTCGGCAGAATTTGCTCATAAATCTCTCTCATGAAGCTGTTCTGCAGCTCATGTGTGTAGCACCATGGTTTGCATGGAGTAGAAATCAATACATAGGCTTCATTTTCTCTTGTTAGGTAGGTAGAAATAATAGTATCTTTAATAAATTTCATTAGAACATCTTGAATCATTGATTTTCTCAGAAGATGGTCCAGCAGAGTTTTAGGCTTTATTTTGGTACCTGTCAATGGAAACATATCCCCAAATAATAGACTCTTTTAAACTATTTCTTGTTCAGGGTGACTCAGAAAAGTGAGCCAGTAAATCAAAATTTTCCCACAAAATAGTGGAAACTCTATGAGCCCAAGAAGAATATGCCAACATGTAAAAAAGGTGCTCTGTCACCCAGGTGCACTGGAAAAGAAACATAGCAAAGTAGATAAAAGTAAGTGTTCAGGAAGCTAGATGCTTGTGTTCAATACTGATCCTGCCCTTTAACAGTTGTGAGGCTTGAGCATTTGGTCTAATGTCTCTTTGAGGCTCAGTAGCTAATTCATGCAAGTACTTAGAGCAGTGCCTTTCGCAGAGTAAGCACTCAACAAAGCATCTTCCATTAAACAAAGCAATTGAAGATGCTTAGCAGATTCTAATTTGAGAAACAGAGGATGCCTTTTCATTGGTTAGGATGTAAAAGACTTCTTAGGTAGTATCCCAGTTTATTTATAACTTTATTATGAAATAACACTGGGCTGAAATATCTCTAAATATGCCACAATTCTGAGTCAAACCTGTGAGAGGCATGATAGTCTAAGCATGAGATTCAATAACCTGTCTATAATATCTTCTGAAACCTTCACACACTTTTTGTTTCTGGAGTAGATTGGGTGGAACTACCAGGTGAGGTCACACTTTGTTTTGAATCTGTATTCCCATCTATTGAGAAACCTGTGCTGCATAATTCTCATCTATGTGGTAAAACTAAACTTTGTCAAATTACAGTCTCAACCTTAGTTTATTGATTATTTCTGCCACCACAGAGTTGTTTCCTCAAAGCATTTCTAAACATAGTTATATTTCCAAAATATGCTAGCAAATCCAAACAATTCATAAGTCTCAAACCTTTTGAGCTATGCCCAAAAGGTAGTTGGGTCTCTCAAAATATGTTGAGCAATTATTGTTCTACGTGTTTGAGGTAGATGGATGATTATCATTTAAAAGATATATTTCTTCTCTTTATTTTATAGTGCCAAACTCTGATGATTTTATCCTGCCATCTCTCTGACCACTCCAGGCTGATCTTCAACAGTGATAATCTATAGTTTTCTAGAATAGTGCTGTCAGTAGTACCTTCTGTGATGAATATGGTAGCCACCAGCTACGTGTGGCTACTAAGCACTTGAATTGCAACTAGTGCAACTGAGTATCTGTTTTAAATTTTATCGTATAACTATATGGGTAGTGTATTACATGGGATAGCACAGTTCTAGACTATTCTTCTCTCACTCAGAAAGGTCTTATCTACTCTTAAGGTTTAAAATAGCCACTGCTATTTTCCAACTGGCCTCTTTGATGTCTTTTCTTGTTTGCCCATAAACAGCTCCCATTAAAACTGCAGTAAATGATAATGGTTACATTGTTCTCGATATTTGCCCTTTTTTTCCTGCATTGTTTATTTGGCATACAGCAGTCTTGTTTGTTTATTATTTTATTTTGATTCTACATCTTAAATACCTCTTAAATCTGTTCATTCGCTTACATCTCATTGCCACATGCTTAGTTTAGTCTCTTTCCTGTACTACCAGGAAAATTTTACATTGCTTAAGATCTTAGGTCTCTTGGTGGGATCTTGAAATCCTACAATGAAGAATCAGCAAAAAAAAATTTTTTCAGACATTCACGGCTGTGCTTTTCTTCCTTTGGTTTCTGTACTTTTTCTAGATTTTCATTCATACATAATATTTTTATCTGTTACATATCACAGCTCAGATTTTTTTTACACTATATTGTAATTTCCTTGAGAACAGAACCATAGGAAAATTGTATATTAGAATGGTACTAGTCATATAAGAGGCCTTCAATTAATTATCTAAATAATTATGCCTCCTGTGTAATAATCCTAAATCCTGAAAAAATAGTTTAGATAAAATATGTAGATAAAAATATTTATAATTCAGTTATTCACAGTAGGAAAATAAGTATCCAATATTTCTAACAAGAGAGTAGTAACTAATTAATTTATGGTAAATATCCTATATATTTGTAAGCATATTTTAGTGCTTCTAGAAAACTCATTTCTGATGATTGATTAATTTTTCTCTAATTCCTAGTAGTACACATAAGTACAATAAAGATTTAATAAGTGCTTTTTGATGTCATAAAGATGTTTGTATCTTCAAGGCAAATAAAATGCCTTTACAAAATCATATATTTAATAGGATCATATATATATATATATATATATAAAACAAGTAAATAAGATCACCACAAAAATATACATAAATAACTTGAAATAAATACATCAATGCATGGTTTTTGTCATTGAGTGATTGGAATGTGTTTGGATTTTGATTATTCCTATTTTTTAAATTATTTCTAAAGTATCCAGGATGAACAGAAGTAAATTTATCATGAGAGTATAAAGTACAGTCAAATTATTACATACTAGGAGATATCTAACCAGTGCCACAATCGTGCCAATGATCTCATTTTCAAAAGAATTTGTACAAGGCTTAAATTTTCATCAAGTGCAAAGGAGGGAAAATACATTTTTAAGATGCCTTCAGACTTTGAGTTCAGAGATAAATTTCTTGGAAGCTTTTTTTTTCTTCTTCCAAGTGTTTGACTTCAGGCTACTCTATATAGTATAAGACTCCAAAATGATTTGAAATCACTTGCCAGAAAGAGCATAAGAGGGAGGCAGAGTCAAGATGGCAGTGTGTGAATATGCAGAGTTCGTGTCTCCCCGCAACTAGGGTGCCTGCTGGACGCTGGTGGGGGACCTCAGCACCCAAGGAGATGGGAGGAACCCCCAAGTGACCGGGTAGGATGTGGAGGGACTGAGGGGAGAGGAGAAGTGGAGGCTGGACAGGACCAGCACCCCTGAAGGGTGGCTGAGATGGGGGAGGGGTTCCCACGCCTGGAGGGACCCTTGGGGCTCGGATCAGGGGGAGTGTGCCTAGCATTTCCCCTGCCCAATCGCCCGGGAAGGCTGCCTGGCTCTCGGGCCAGGTTCTACACCCTCAGAGGCCCCCTCTGGGCTGCACTGGTCCTGGGGGCATAGGAGGGTGGCCAGGGGAGAACCGGAAAGGCAGATGAGAGGACCTTCCAAGGTGCGGACAGCATTTGACCTGCCCACTTGGCCCAGAGGCCTGCTGGGCTCCCAGGCCAGGTCCCCTGCCCTCCAAGACCAGAGGCACTGCCTGGGCTCATTCTGTTGCGATGAGCCCCACCCCCTAACCCACCAGGGCCTTTTCCAGCCCTGTGGGTCCTAAGCATAGGCCCCACCCACCACCTACACGCCCGTCCCTGTCTAAGCGCCGCCCCCAGAACCAAGGCCTTTTCCGCCTTTTTTTTTCCTCTTTTTTACTATTGTCATTCTGTTTCACCTTCTGGTTGTTGTTTCATATATATTTTTATTTTTATATTCTTTATAACATATCTGTTAGTTTCCTAGTCTAATTTTATTTTTTACTCTTTGTTATTCTTCTCCTTTTTTTCTTTTCTTTTTGCCAACCCACGTGGCTTGCGAGATCTTGGTTCATGAGGTGGGGGTCAGGCTGCAAGTCCTGCAGTGGGAGCTCTGAGTCCAAACCACTGGACTAACAGAGAACCTCAGACTCCAGGGAATACTCATTGGAGTGAGGCCTACCGGAGATCCTCATCTCAGCACCAAGACCCAGCTCTATCCAACAGTCTACAAACTCCAGTGCTTGAAGCCTCAGGCCAAACAACCAGTAAGACAGAAACAAAATCCCACGCATCAAAAAAATTAAAAAAAAAAAAAAAATGAGATGGCAAAAACTATGTCACAGAAGAAGGAGCAAGGTAAAAACCTACAAGACCAAATAAATGAAGAGGGAATAGGCAATCTACCTGAAAAAGAATTCAGAGTAATGATAGTAAAGATGATCCAGAATCTTGGAAATAGAATGGAGGCATGGATTGAGAAAATACAAGAAATGTTTAACAAAGATCTAGAAGAACTAAAGAACAAACAAACACAGATAAACAACACAATAACTAAAATGAAAAATACACTAGAAGGAATCAATAACAGAATAACTGAGGCAGAAGAAAGAATAAGTGAGCTGGAAAACAGAATGGTGGAAATAACTGCCAAAGAGCAGGAGAAAGAAAAAAGAATGAAAAGAATTGAAGACAATCTCAGAGACCTCTGGGACAACACTAAATGAACCAACATTCTAATTATATGGCTCCCAGAAGAAGAAGAGAAAAAGAAACGGTCTGAGAAAATACTTGAAGAGATTATAGTTGAAAAGTTCCCTAATATGGGAAAGGAAAATAGTCACCCAAGTCCAGGAAGTGCAGAGAGTCCCATATAGGATAAATAAACCCTAGGAGAAACACACCAAGACAAATATTAATCAAACTAACAAAAATTAAATTCAAAGAAAAAATATTAAAAGCAGCAAGGGAAAAGCAAAAAAATAACACACAAAGGAATCCCCATAAGGTTATCAGCTGATTTTTCAGTAGAAACTCTGCAGGCCAGAAGGGAGTGGCAGGATATACTTAAAGTGATGAAAGAGAAAAGCTACAACCAAGAATCCCAGCAAGGATCTCATTCAGATTCGACAGAGAACTCAAAAGCTTTTCAGACAAGCAAAACCTAAGAGAATTCAGCACCACCAAACCAGCTTTACAACAATTGCTAAAGGAACTTCTCTAGGTGGGAAACACAAGAGAAGGAAAAGACCCACAAAAACAAACACAAAAATATTAAGAAAATGGTAATAGGAACATACATATTGATAATAACCTTGAATGTAAATGGATTAAATGACCCAACCAAAAGAAACAGACTGGCTGGATGGATACAAAAACAAGACCCATATATATGCTGTCTACAAGAGACCCACTTCAGACCTAGGGGCACATACAGACTGAAAGTGAGGGGATGGAAAAAGATATTCCATGCAAATGGAAATCAAAAGAAAGCTGGAGTAGCAATACTCGTATCAGATGAAATAGACTTTAAAATAAAGATTGTTACAAGAGATAAAAAAAGACACTACATAATGATCAAGGGATCAATCCAAGAAGAAGATATTATAAATGTTTATGCACCCAACATAGCACCTCAATGCATAAGGCAAATGCTAACAACCATGAAAGGGGAAATTGACAGTAACACAGTAATAGTAGGGGACTTTAACACCCCACTTACACCAATGGACAGACCATCCAGACAGAAAATACATAAGGAAACACAAGCTTTAAATGACACAACAGACCAGATAGATTTAATTGATATTTATAGGACATTCCACCCAAAAGTGGCAGAATACACTTTCTTCTCAAGTGCACATGGAACATTCTCCAGGATAGATCACATCTTGGATCACAAATCAAGTCTTGGAAAATTTAAGAAAATTGAAATCATATCAAGCATGTTTTCTGACCCCAAGGCTATGAGATTGGAAATCAATTACAGGAAAAAAAACTGTAAAAAATACAAATACATGGAAGCTAAACAGTTCACTACTAAATAACCAAGAGATCACTGGAAAAATCAAACTAGAAATAAAAAAATACATAGAAGCAAATGACAATGAAAACATGATGACCCAAAACCTATGGGACATAGCAAAAGCAGTTCTAAGAGGGAAATTTATAGCAATTGAATCTCACCTCAGGAATCAACATAACTCAAATAAACAATCTAACCCTATACTTAAAGCAACTAGGGAAAGAAGAACAAAGAAAACGCAAAATCAGTAGAAGGAAAGAAATCATGAAGATCAGAGCAGAAATAAATGATATAGAAATGAAGAAAACAGTAGCAAAGATCAATAAAACTAAAAGTAGGTTCTCTGAGAAGATAAACAAAATTGATTAACCCTGAGTCAGATTCACCAAGAAAAAAAGGGAGAGGATACAAGCAATAGTATTACAAATGAAAAAGGAGAAATTGCAACTGACACCGCAGAAATGCAAAGGATTATAAGAGACTACTACAAACAACTGTATGACAATAAAATGGACAACCACGAAGAAATGGACAAATTCTTGGAAAGGTACAATATTCCAAGACTGAGCCAGGAAGAATTTGAAAATATAAACCTATCCCAAGTAATGAAATTGAAACTGTAATTAAAAATTTTCCAACAAACAAAAGTCCAGGACCAGATGGCTTCACAGGTGAATTCTATCAAACATTTAGAGAAGACCTAACACCAGTCCTTCTCAAACTCTTCCAAAAAATTGCAGAGGGAGGAACACTCCCAGATTCGTTCTACGAAGCCACCATCACCCTGATACCAAAACCAGAAAAAGACATCACAAAAAAAGAAAATTATAGACCAATATCACTGATGAACATAGATGCAAAAATCCTCAACAAAATACTAGCAAACAGAATCCAACAACATATCAAAAGGATCACACATCATGATCAATTGGGATTTATCCCAGGAATGCAAGGATTCTTCAGTATATGCAAATCAATCAGTGTGATACACCTTATTAACAAATTAAGGAATAAAAACCCCATGATCATCTCAATAGATGCAGAAAAAGCTTTTGACAAAATTCCACACCGATTTATGATAAAAACTCTCCAGAAAGTGGGCATAGAGCAAACCTACCTCAACATAACAAAGGCCATATATGACAAACCCACAGTAAACATCATACTCAGTAGTGAAAAACTGAAAGCACTTCCACTAAGATCAGGAACAAGACAAGGATGTTCACTCTCACCACTGTTATTCAACATAGTTTTGGAAGTCTAGCCACGGCAGTGAGAGAAGAAAAAGAAATAAAAGGAATACAAATTGGAGAAGAAGTAAAACTGTCACTGTTTGCAGATGACATGATACTATACATAGATAATCCTAAAGATGTCACCAGAAAACTACTAGAACTAATCAATGAATTTGGTAAGGTTGCAGGATACAAAATTAATGCACAGAAATCTCAGGCATTCCTATACACTAACAACAAAAGAAAGAGAAATTAAGGAAACAATTCCATTTACCATCGCAACAAAAAGCATAAAATCCCTAGGAATAAACCTACCTAAGGAGGCAAAAGACTTGTACTCAGAAAACTATAACACACTGATGAAAGAAATCAAAGATGACATAAACAGATGGAGAAATATACCATGTTCCTGGATTGGAAGAATCAATATTGTGAAAATGACTATACTACCCAAAGCAATCTGCAGATTCAATACAATCCCTATCAAACTACCCATGGCATTCTACACAGAATTAGAAGAAAAAATTATACAATTTGTATGGAAACACAAAAGACCCCAAATAGCCAAAGCAGTCTTGAGAAAAACGGAGCTGGAGGAATCAGGCTCCCTGACTTCAAACTACACTGCAAAGCTACAGTAATCAAGACAGTATGGTACTGGCACAAAAATAGATACATAGATCAATTGTACAGGATGGAAAGCCCAGAGATAAACCCCCTTACATATGGTCACCTAATTTACGACAAGAGAGGGAAGCACATACAATGGAGAAGAGACATCCTCTTCAAGAAGTGGTGCTGGGAAAACTGGACAGCTACATGTAAAAGAATGAACTTAGAACACTCCGTAACACCATACACAAAAATAAACTCCAAATGGACTAAAGACCTAAATGTAAGACCGGACACTATAAAACTCTTAGAGGAAAACATAGGAAAGACATTCTTTGACATAAACCACAGCAAGATCCTTTTTGACCCACCTCCTAGAGTAATGAAAATAAACAAATGGTACCTAATTAAACTTAAAAGCTTTTGCCCAGCAAAGGAAACCATAAACAAGATGAAAAGACAACCCTCAGAATGGGAGAATATATTTGCAGATGAAACAACAAAGGATTAATCTCCAAAATGTACAAACAACTCATGGATCTCAATATCAAAAAAAAAAAACAACCCAATTAAAAAATGGGCAGAAGACCTAAATAGACATTTCTCCAAAGAAGACATACAGATGGCCAGGAGGCACATGAAAAGATGCTTAACATCACTAATTATTAGAGAAATGCAAATCAAAAGTACAATGAGGTATCACCTCACACTGATCAGAATGGCCATTATCAAAAAATCTAGAAACAATAAATGCTGGAGATGGTGTGGTGAAAAGGGAACCGTCTTGCACCGTTAGTGGGAATGTAAATTGATATAGTCACTGTGGAGAACAGTATGGAGGCTCCTTAAAAAACTAAACATAGAACTATCATATGACCCAGCAATCCCACTACTGGGCTTATACCCTGAGAAAACCATAATTCAAAAAGAGTCAGGTACCACAACGTTCATTGCAGCTCTATTTACAATAGCCAGGACATGGAAGCAACCTAAATGTCCATCGACAAATGAATGCATAAAGAAGATATGGCACACATATACAATGGAATATTACTCGGCCATAAAACTAAATTGAGTTATTTGTAGTGAGGTGAATGGACCTAGAGCCTGTCATACAGAGTGAAGTAAGTCAGAAAGAGAAAACAAATACTGTATGCTAACACATATATATGGAATCTAAAAAAAAAAAAATGGTACTGATGAACATAGTGGCAGGGAAGATATAGAGAATGGACTTGAGGACATGGGTTTGGGGGTAGGGGGAAGCTGGGGTGAAGTGAGAGTAGCACTGACATGTATACACTACCATAGGTAAAATAGGTAGCTAGAGGGAAGCAGCTGCGTAGCACAGGGAGATCAGCTCTCTGCTTTGCGATGACCTAGGGGGTGGGATAGGGAGGGTGGGAGGGAGGCTTAAGAGGGTGGGGATATGGGGATGTATGTATGCATATGGCTGATTCACTTTGTTGTACAACAGAAACTACCACAGCATTGTGAAGCAGTTATACTCCAATAAAGATGTATAAAAAGAAAAAGAACATGAGACCTTCTATAAAACTCTTAAAACCTGTATATCAAAAAATAATTTGATATAGTATTTTAAGCTTTGACTACATTGCCTCTGTATTTCTAGGCACAAGTAGAGTACTCTCCCACTTTCAGTGATGTGTAGGAAAGGAAAATATTAAAGCTTAGGGGAGGGAAAGGAATCCAAAAATTCCAATTTTTTCTTCTCCTTCCTTCCATTCTTACTTTTTTTTTTGTCCTGGTCTTTGCTTCTTCCACTTACTATGTACACATTTTTACTAAAAAGGATTGTGGTGAACAAACCCTAAGGTTATTCCTAAGAAGTTACATCTCTATATAATTCCCTCTCCTTGAATACTGGAAGAATCTATGAATCGCTTCTAATGTATGTAATATGGCAAAATGAACGGATTTGCAGATATAGTTAAAGTCTCGCATCAGTTGTTTTTGAGTTAATCGAAAGAGAGGTTGCTCTGAGGGTGGGCGTGGGGCTGGCCTTGTAAGGCAGTTTTTTAAACAAGGTCCAGACTTTGCCTCTAGTTAGAGAATCAAAATAACAGAAACATTCTAGCTTCATTATTGTCTTTTTTTTTTTTTTTTTTTTTTTTGCGTTACGCGGGCCTCTCACTGTTGTGGCCTCTCCTGTTGCGGAGCACAGGCTCCAGGCGCGCAGGCTCAGCGGCCATGGCTCACGGGCCTAGCCGCTCCACGGCATGTGGTATCTTCCCGGACCGGGGCACGAACCCGCGTCCCCTGCATCGGCAGGCGGACTCTCAACCACTGCGCCACCAGGGAAGCCCCATTATTGTCTTTAAAGAAGCCAGCTGCTGTGATTTTTATAGTCACAAGGAAATGAATTCTTTCAAAAACCTAAGGAGGCTTAGAAGCAAGTCCTTCCCTAGACAGGCCTCCAGGTGAGAGTGCAGCCCAGCCAAATCCTTGATTTCAGCCTTGTGATATCTTGAGCAGCGAACTCAGCTTAGCCAGCCCAGACTTCTCAATTATAGAAACTATGAGATAATAAGTGAGCATTGTTTCAAACCACTAAGTTTGCCGACTTGTTGCACAGCACAGAAAATTATTACAAGGTTGAATTAGTCATATATGTATCTTTGAACTAATGTTTTGAAAGCCATGCTAATATTTCATTCCATAAATATTATAAGACCATCCTGAATACATTCAATACATTTAATCTTTACAATAACCCTGTAGGTATATTAATATTTTTGCCGTTTGCTTTCTCATTTGAGAAAACTGACATTCACTGACCTTGGACAGAGCCCCAGAGATAGTGGATGATACAGGGTGAAGACCCAGGTCCCTCTTATATAAAGCCTGTCTTTTGCATAGTGCCCTTCATTGATGTTCATTCAATGACTTGTATCCTTGACACAATGCTAGTACATCTGCAGATAGAATTAATTACACAATTAAGGAAAATCTGGCATGAAGGTGTTTGTTTTGCTTTGTCTTCTATTTTTGCATTCTAATACCATTGTGTGTTTTGGAAGAAAAGTTCTAGCTGTATTTAGATTGAAGGAAAATAAACTCATCATGGCAAAACGTTACTGATCTAAACATTTTGGGTACAGAATAAGACAAATAATGTTGCAGGTCTAGTTTGTCAGCATGGATGTTTGCATTCAAGCTGGCACTGTGCCTTTCAGAAAGAGTGAATGCTAAGAATAGTGCAGAACTGGGGCACTGCTTAGAATACAGTGCAGGAGAAATATTCCATTACTTATAACAAGCAAAATCACTATTTCTAATGATAAGAAGAGATAGGTTGGGATGATACATATAAGTTCTCTGAGAAAAATATGCCTTAACTGTGATACTGTGATTAATGGTTCTTGCTTTATTCCAGCATAGCTCTCTCCTTAAAGAGATGAAAGAGAGTCACGTTAGAATTATGTAAGGTAAAAACTTGAATGCAGTTTGTTTTTCTTCAGTTTTTAGAGCTTGCAAATCACTATTCAAGACACTTAACTCTTAAAAATAATAAAACAGGAATATCGGTGTGTTATGACAGAGTAATATATCCTGAACACATTGTGATTCATCCTGTGGAAATCATCACAGAAGAAAAGGAATTGAGTTGAGGTAGAAGAATTGTTACTAAATGAATGCAAGGAAATACATCAGTCTGGTCTTTTTTTTTTCCAGTCAAAATGTGGCAGGAAAAAAAAAAAATGTGCCAGGATAAAATGATGACCTAGTCGGATTTATACCTGCTTTTCCTACCTGCAAAGACTGTAGTGAAATTCATATAAGATCATTCAAGTTAAAACATTTTAAATAGTATATATATGAATGTAAGGAATTGTTGTTATCAAATTAGACATTCAACATAATGTTTGCTTCCCTCAAACAGATTCAGAATTATAAAAATCACTTACTTCAGGGGCTTCCCTGGTGACGCAGTGGTTGAGAGTCCGCCTGCCGATGCAGGGGACACGGGTTCGTGCCCCTGTCCAGGAAGATCCCACATGCCGCAGAGCGGCTGGGCCTGTGAGCCATGGCCGCTGAGCCTGTGCGTCCGGAGCCTGTGCTCCACAACGGGAGAGGCCACAATAGTGAGAGGCCCGCGTACCGAAAAAAAAAAAAAAAAAAAATCACTTACTTCCTTTAATTGGAATTGTAACTATAGGGTTTTGCTTTTGGTAGCTCTCTAGAGCATTTTATAGATAAAGTTCCCTCTGGAAATTCCAGTCTTTTTAAAATCTTAAAATTCATAAAAGTAACATATACTTTATTACATAAAGTGTGTGTGATAATTATATATATATATATGTTGTTGCTATTTCCATTTAGAAAACACAGAAAACTAAAGTACTGAAAATTTTATGTTCTGGAGGTGTAATAAAAAATGACCAATGCTGTTAACGATTGTGATTCATTAGGAGCTAAATAAATGAAACTAGAAATGTCCTAAAAATGGGCATCATAATCATAAGATGAAAGAACATTAGTAGTATCAGATGATGAAAAGTTACAAGTATAGAAGCTTATTTTCTTTGGCCATCATTCCCTTAACTGTGAAATCTACTCAAATTCCTTATTGTTTATGTCTTTTTACCCTCTCAAAAAGGCAAAAAGACAAATTCCTTTCCTCCCCAGTATTAAAATAAGCAGTATAAAATAGAATCAATGACACATCAGGCAATGGCCAAAGTATTATTTTTTCCAAATAAAATCACCTTCCCTCTTCCTTCCATTTTGTCAATACACAGAATCAGATCATCCAGCATCTTCATTCTATATTTTAATTTACTAGAGAAAATTAATGACCATTTTTTTTAACTTGACCCAAGACAGGTTGTTCCTGACTAACTTGATTTGTCTTTTCATTCATCTTTCGTATGTTTGTGCTTTTGTCCTGTTGATTTCATAGTTTTTTCGAACAGAACAAAGTTTTACTTTTTTTTCCATGCTCAACATTCCACCTTCCTTTTGATCAAGATAGAGTACCTTGATTTCCACTTTACTGACAGTAAGAGCATCTGGCAAAAAATAACCAATTTGCCATCTTTCCTACCTTTAAATCTACCTCTTCACACTCGGCTCCTGTATTATTTGAGTCTCATGTAAAGTATCCTTGTTACTTTTCAGTAACAAAAAGCCTCATCTTTGTTCTTTTGATCTCACTTCTTCAGTTATCCTCTTTCCAACATTTCCAGGTTCTCCTTCTCCCTCAGCTCTTATACTGCAACATAAAGTTAGGTTTGCCTTACCTCTATTTAAGGAAAAAAGTCCCAGAACATCTAGGTAAAGCAGCAACTGAATACGTTCTAGATCCATCCTGTTTTATGGAAAACAGAAATAGAAAACCAACACCTTTGAGAACTAAGTCTGATAGTCAAGCGGTTTCTCAAATATGGAAGTATTTCCACTCACAATGTGATATATGAAGCTCATTCAAGCAGTAACTTTGATGACTGATCTGTGCTTCACCCTCTTGAAACAGACAAAATCTGCCAATTTGCAAGAAGATGGAGAAATGTTACATGCCCCTTCTATCTCTGCTTCTACCTAGGAGGTCAAGATAATATTAAGTACAGATGGAAGTAGTCAAATAGTAGTGGATCAAAATATGTAAGCTCCATCATTTCTGCTGGTTCTTGCTGATCTTAGCAAGTTGTTTACCTGTTGGATGATTTTTATAACTGATACTAATCTACACTTCTTGAATGCCACATACATTTCCTAAGCCCACTTAAAATCTGTTGCTTGTGAATGGGTCATTAGGACCCTCACTGTTTCTCTTATGGTTCATGCTTTCCATTCTCCGTAGCATATATTTTATTTTATTTTTTAAACATCTTTATTGGAGTATAATTGCTTTACAATGGTGTGTTAGTTTCTACTTTATAACAAAGTGAATCAGCTATACATATACATATATCCCCATATCCCCTCCCTCTTGCGTCTCCCTCCCACCCTCCCTATCCCACCCTTCTAGGTGGTCACAAAGCACCGAACTGATCTCCCTGTGCTATGCGGCTGCTTCCCACTAGCTATCTGTTTTACATTTGGTAGTATATATTAGCCCATGCCACTCTCTCACTTCATCCCAGCTTACCCTTCCCCCTCCCCATGTCCTCAAGTCCATTCTCTACATCTGTGCCTTTATTCCTGTCCTGCCCCTAGGTTCTTCATAACCATTTTTTTTTTATATTCCATATATATGTGTTAGCATATGGTATGTTTGACATAATCCTATTTAAATAGAGATGGATGGATAGAGATATGCATGTGTTTTTTAAATTGTAGTTAAAATATTTTGTGAAATATGAGGAGATAAAGGGTCAAAATACACAAGGTTGATTTTGGAGAAGATCTGAAGTTGGCAGTGGGGAGGAGAATGACCAAATAGTTAATGTACAGGGGAAGAAAAATGTGAAGTAGAAAAATAATATTTTTTTTAAAATTAGATATTATTCTATCTCATAATAATATTTTGTATGTTATATATTTATTATTATATACTATATTATTATTACCTAATAATTTTAGTGTTCAAAATTCCTTAGAGCAATGTTTACTAAATAAATTTAGGCATCACCCCCAAAGCAACCAATACCCTATATCCAAACCAGATTACAGAAAAAATAGTAAGATTGATGTTAGGATATGATCCTACAATTTGTGCATTTATCTACCCTCTTCTGTCTCTTATTCATGAAATTAGCTCCTGAGAAAATTCTCAGGATCTCCTGACTCATCAAATAGCAGAGTTTGAAAAATTTGTAAAGTTCAGTGAAGCGGGAAGACTCCCAAGATAAAATGAACTTAGTAATAAAAAATGGTAGAGGCAATTTTGGCAGAAGCATAAATCACAAAAGACTACTAGAATTTGGAAGAAAAAAATATTACAGACAGTCCCCAACTTACAACAGTTTGACATCCTATTTTTCAACTTTACAGTTGTTCAAAAGCAATATATAGACATTCTGTAGAAACTATACTTCTGGTTTTGAATTTTGGTCTTTTCCCGGGGTAGGGACCTCAGTCTGATCCTCTCTTGTGTTTCTAGGCAGAGCCAGGGAGCCACAGCTCCCAATCTGCTGTGCGACCATGAGGATCAACAACAGATACACTTACGACCATTCTGGACCCATACAGTCATTCTGCTTTTCACTTTTAGTACAGTATTCAATACATTACATGAGATATTCAGCACTTTATTATAAAATATCCTTTGTGTTAGATGATTTTACCCAACTGTAGGCTAATGTAAGTGTTCTGAGGATGTTTAAGTTACGCTAGACTGTGATTCAGTAGTTTAAGTATATAAAAAGCCTTTTGACTTAAGGCATTTTCAACTTATGATGGATTTATTGGGAATATAGCCCCATCATAGGTCGAGGAAGGTCTATATTAGTAAAAATGAAATGCAAATATCTCCCAATTAATGTTTAATAAAATTGTCTTATATTGAAACAGTGCTCTTTTATATATATACATTTAAGCAAATGTAGCATGGGAAAGGAACATAACATAGGTGAATAAACCATAAAGTAATTTTACCTACATATCAACCAAAATTGCTGAAAGTTTTTTCATTGACTCTGAAGAACTAATGTTATTCAAATCTGAAGAAGATTTTGCACAACTGTATTTCCCCAAATTAAAAAGAGGAAATGACATTTATTCACACTTTGATGTTGTTTTTGTGGAAGACTAGTTAATTAAAAGGCTACCCACGTGTACTTTCAAGTTCTCTAATATATTTTCTAGGCCAGGAAACATAAAATTGTGAAAACAAAAGTATTCACATGCATGAACAACAAAGCTGCTCTTCACAATGTATAGTTTAGGTTTATGATAAAGCCAGCATTGTAGATAATGTATACAAAAATATATGGGCTAGATTAGAGATAAATATTGGGTATAGCAGTGTGCAAAAATTAGAATGACAAAAGGCTTACTGAGCTATTATTCTGTATGGGTGAATTAGGAATTAAGAATGAAAACAAAAATACTGAAAAGGCAGGAAGAATATTCAAGGGAGAAATCAGAAAAGTATTCAACAGTGGCCAGAAATTACCCATAAACATAGGTTGAAAGGACAAATTAGAGTATTTATCCTTAAATAGCTAATTTTCTCAGAAAGAATAAAGCTTTTACTTGCTTAGGTTAAATTGGCTTCCTGGTCATGAGTCCTCACCTTGGAAACAAATGCAACTGCCTTCAAAATAAAACCAAGCACAGAATGGTAATTCTATAGAGCTAGGGAATTTAAAGCTGCGTGTGAGTTGAAAAGCTTATGTGTAAAGGTACATTTATCTGCCAAGATCTCAGTGTTGTGTTAAATCCCTAACATTCAGCACTGGAGTTCTCAGGGGACTGTTGCAGACATTAATCAAAAGAACATTTTGCAGTTTGGTTTAAAAGGTCAAACTTGCTAACTTATCCTTATGCTATGGTAGTTTAGTAATGGTCTAGTAACTTGGCTTGTAGATTGTCATGACCCAGATCATTTTGTGGCAATAGGAAATTGATGTGAATACTTTCAGCCTTACTCAACCATTAAAAAGAGCATTAGCCTGGCTTTTGTGTCAAACAGAGTACAGCAACTCAGAAAGAAAGTCTCTGAAGTTGCAAATAGAACAGATCCAAGGATATTAAAGCTTTTTCTTTTTCATAAACATTGGAGTATAGCACAAAAATGTAAACATCTGAATACAGCAAAAAATGCTCCATGAAGATTGAAAAAAAGTTATAACAAAAGGCGTAAGGGCCTTGGGGTGCATTTGGCTATTAGGAGTGTCTGTATCCCTATTACTCCTGAATATTTTCTCCAAGATGGGAAGAAAAGGAGAAGTGGTCTCTCCTCCACTCTTTGCATTTCATAGGTACTTAAGGCAGGATTGGATATTAAATGATTGTCCAATTATACAGACAATTTATGGAAATTTTGGTACTACAAAACCAGGGGAAATGATCTAGTGCTTTAAAAAACAATGGTCTCAGAAATTGAGGTGGGAAGGGAGAATTTGTGGGTCAGGCACTTTGGACACACTACGTATATGAAGATAGCAAACATAACACTTGAATAATTGATATAACTCTGATTGTCCAACTGAACTATCTGGATGGATAGTAGCAATAAATGGACCAGCACAAAGACTGTTTCATAATCAGGACATTGTTGAATTCAGGTTAATTTAATTCCTTGCAGTGCTATAAGTAAAAGCAAAGTACTTTTAAAATTTTATAGGTTTTAGTCACAGTGGCTGCATAATTTTTATTTGCTTTTCATAACTAGAATATACAGATGGATTTTTTTTTAGATAAATATACTGTTGTACTTTTAAAGCTATATCCAGAAACTCTAAACTTCTCCCTTCAAGAGGTGGAACTTAATTCCCCTTTACTTGAGTATAGGCTGGTTTTAATGACTCATTTCTGGAGAATAAAATATGACAGAAGCTATGTGATATCACTTCTGAATTAGATTCTAAAATGACTACAGCTTCCCATGTTGAATCCTTTCCCTCCCCCCGCCTCTCTGTGTCTCCCTCTCTTCCCGCCACCCCCCATTCCCTCCCTTTCCTCCTTCCCTCTCTCTTTTGAGTTACTTACTCTGGGGGCCACTTGTTGCCATATTTGGAGGATACTGTGGGAGCTTATGGATAGGTGTTCATGGCAAGGAACTGAGACTTGTCAGGATTCATACAACATTGGAAGTAGGTCCTTCCCCAGTCAGGCCATGAAAAGATTGCAGCTATGATCACCAGCTTGATAGAAAGCCCATGAAAGACCATGAGCAAGAACTTCCCAACTAAGCTTCCCTTGGACTTCTGATCCAGGGAAACTATGAGATAATAAACATTGGCTTTTATAAGCCGCTGATTTGAGGTAACTTGTTATGCAGGTAACAGATTATTTCAAGTTACAAGGTAACTTATTCCAAAATGCAATTAGGTTAAAACAAATACTGAATACACATTCCTATTTTTATAACTCCCACAGATCATGCCTATGTGAATGAAGAGGATATATATTCAAAGACAACAATCAAGTATTCTTCATTTACCCATTAAGCCAGGGATGCATTTACCTGACTTTAGATGATTTGAGAGAGCTTTGGACTTTAAAGAGCTCTTTGAATTAGCTGGACACTGATGGCTAATCCAATTTTAAGCAGGAGAATAATCACAGGAGTGGTTCCAGCTCAGGTGAATAGTTTGCTCTAGACTCTAGATTTTAAAAAAAATATTTTTTGTCCTTGTGTGTATTTAATTAGGCAATCCAAGTTAAAAAGAAATGTTTAGATATCAAAAGCAAACCAAAAGGAAAAATATAACTCCTTCCAAATGCATTTGAAGGTATGATTTTACATGATTGCTGTCAAGGCAGACACATCACTCCAAGTTTTTGTTTGGTTGGTTGTTTTTTGGGTTTTTTTTTTTGTTTGTTTTCTGTTTGTTTGTTTTTTACTAGTTACTTCACATGATCTTTTGCATAGATGTACAGGATCCTTAATAATCCACACCAGGGTAAAAGAATTTTAATTGCATTAAAAAATAATCATGATCCTAGTCTAGCCCACTAAACAATCTGGAGAGGAATGCAAAAGACTGAGAGCACAGTCTAAGCAACCAAACTTCCTTCCTTCCTTCCTTCCCTCCCTTCTTCCCTCCCTCCTTCCCTTCCTTCCTTCTTTCCTTCTTTCCTTCCTTCCTTCTTTCAAGAAGGTAGTGGGCCTTCTGAAAAGAAGGCCTGTCCTATAATGAAAGTGACTCCTATATCATCTGGGAGAGCAGACTTCCATTTTATCTCTGTGTCAAAACAGGCCACTTAAAACTTAATGGAAACAGAAGCCAAGCATGTGATTGAAGTAATAATTTCCAATGAAAGAAGCATATTGCTAGGATGAAATCCACCTACAATATCCATATATAACATTGAGTTTCAAACATATATTAAGTATTAGATAATCCTTTTATATCTTAATCTACTTAACTTTATCCATTGCTCTCAAGCTATTAAATATTTGAATTCTTTGTTTTATAATAACAGCTGCTCTTGTCAGGCACATGGTAAGCCTTTAGTGCAAACTATCTCATTTTATCCTTACGCAAACCTCTGTGAGTTACTCTTTTTTAAGAGGAACTGAGACTCAAAAAACACACCAGTGTTACACATAAACAAGTGGTCAGACTGTGGTTTCATTCCTAGTCTCTCTACCTGACTAGGCCTCTGTATTTGTTCAGAGATTCTAAAATGTCTCACATGACATAGCAAAAAAGTGCAGAATTTGGAATTTCAATATCTGGGTTCTATTTGTTACTCATCCCTTACGTAGTGTGAAGCTTTCAAGAAAACCACTGAACAAGCATTGACTCCAGCTACTTCCCTGAAGTGTTTACTGTATTTGTTTTCATTCTGAAGACTACCAGGAAAATTAAATTCATAAATGCCAACATTCTCCAATCAGGTTTTGTCAGGTAATGCATTTTGAAACAACCCCATGAAAATCAGTTGCTCATGCTTCCCTGCCTGAATCCCCATGTGAGAAATTCCTTTCAGAATTTAAAGAACCCCCCCTTACGTGCACCTTAATTCTTATAAGGTGCACGTAAGAAAATAGCCACACTATTTAAAATAAGACAATAAAGCAGTGAAAAGCTTTGGCTACAAGAATATTGATTTGATTACGTATTCACCTCCTCTTACAAACGCTATAATCACCTTTATCTCTTTTTTGTTTTGATTCATTATTTTCTGTAACATGTTTTATAAAATACGTTTTATATTGTTAGGTAGCTAGGCAAACATGAGCGGGTCCCGTCCCATCCTGGATGGGTCATCTTTCCCTTCCCCACTAGGACACTGGTGGTCAAAGCACACCCAGAGATCGTCCCTCATGCAGTCCAGGACCACTGCTAGGTTTCCACCCATATCAGGACCAAGCAAGATAAAACCACCAGCACAGGTTGGCCTAGGTGCACCAAGACCTAAAAGGTGACTCAGAGTGAACCGGGGGTTCGTTATGCCATTGTTATAATAAATTAGCATTGCGGTTTTCGCCCCTCCCCGCCATGGGTTTCTCTTGGTTGCTTATGGGTAAGCGCCTGCTCACTAGGAGAAAAGTTATATAACCTAAAGCTGTCAATCAACTTACCAGTCAAATGACGCAGGACACAGGGAGGGACCACCACTTTAAAAAACCCAACCCTACCCCATAGTGGGCTGTTTCTGGTTTCCAGACAGCCCACTGTGATCCTTTCTCAGGATCGTACTTTCGCTTTGCTTTACACAACTTTTGTTACTTAAAACTGGTCTATGCCTCTCCTCTGAATTCTTTCCGTCAAGAGGCTAAGAACAAAGGAAATCGCCGTTCCGCCTGTGACAGTAACATTTATATATGTACAGTTTGTATATATAGTTATTGTATTTTGCTGCCTCCGTTACTGTATGTTTAATATATAGTAATTTTTCACATTTTTCACTTTGTGAAGTGAGGTGGGAATATAGATAAATAAATTGTCCCCTCCCTTGTCTGAAATTATACAAGCAATGTAACTCCCAGGGCAGTCCCTTGAACTGTGTTTAACAATATTACCAAATAATAATTAAGTCGACTAATAATACTACTATGAGAATCATAAGAAAATCAGAGTGGTTATTTTTAAACATACAACCTAAGAAATATGTCAGTTTTAAATTTTTGAAACAAATTGTTTAGTCTCAGACTGTGATAATAATCTTAGTCACCTGCCCAGCTAAACATACACACACACACACGCACACACCAGCACTCACAAAAATCACATTTCCACCTGTTGATCTAAGTCTTTTAAATTACGTGAGTCACAAATCAGTGAAAGTAGCTACCTGGCACAGTACAATCAAAACAGCTGGCCTATTGACTGGATTTTTCCATCTCTAATTAACTATTGTATATGTATAGCTTCAAAATTAAAATGCTAAAAGAATCTGAAACAGATGCAAACTGTGCGCTCCTTTTTGGAAGCAACTTTAATTTCATGCTTTTTTGCTACATTATTTTCGAAGTTCTTTGAAGAAAGCGTGCATTCCAAAAAATGTTCCTTTCAGTCTGTAGCTTCAGCTGTGTGGGGATTGCATGCAACAAATTTTACACAAGCATTCAAATCATCATTATGTTCTAATTTATTAGAAAATTATCTCCTGGAATACTTTTCCTGCCCACTTCAGGTCCTTGAATGTATAGTATAAAATAGCCAAAAACCTAAATCCTGATTTTAAATCTCACCTTCTCATTGACAAATAGTTTATACTTCTGAACTGAGTGCTCATCTTCTAAATAATTTTAAATTAAGGTATTTTATTGGTGTTAGTCTAAGAAACAAAACTGAATTATCATTCGTGGTCACTTTCTTCAAAGTAGTTTTTCTTACAATTTTTGAAATGATAGATATAAGCTTTATTTATACTGAAGCATCTGTCTGTGGATAAGTATTTCATAAGAAGTTCTGCTGAATCAGAAGTAAAATCTCAAGTAGCCACTGTACCAAAAGTACCAGCATGAGGATTCTTTCTCCTCAAAGCCCTCCTGCAGGAGAGAAAAGCTTACTGTGACCTCCTAGGGGGAAATAATTGTTGTGGCCTGAGGTACTTCTTTCATCTGAATACCGCTGTTCTAAAGGTAAATTTTCCTTGGGAAGTGATTGACGGTTATTCCATTAGTGTTTGTTGTTGATATAAAGGACCAACCACTCTCCTAAAACTGAAGTCTATTTTGTTAAGAAAAAAAAAAAGACAGAAACAATCAACTCTTCGGAGTGATGCAATGCTGCTTTCCTAGAATAAATTCTAGGTTGTTTTTAATATCTTGGGTATGGTTCCTGGTACACCAGAGCCAAAGTCTAGCCAGGGATCTTTATCAGGCTACTTCCTGTCAAACCTCAGGTTCCTCTTTCTGTGATGTCCCACCCACACTCTGAGGATAATTGTGAGGATGAAACTCAAGTGTGTACATAAATCCCTTGGCACACTGCATGATACCTAGTAAATATTTAATTAATAATTAACTAGAATTTCAATTTTCTGTGTAGCTCACTTTTATAAACAAAATCCTATCAGTTTTCACTAGTAATTAAGCAAGCCCCTTTACATGCCTGGCTTCTTTTATTTTCTCACCTTTTACCTTCATATCATGGAGTAACTTAAGTACCTGTATTGTTACACCATTATTTTGGTATTTTTAGTATCATCTTATGCCTTTTTCTGAACTATATAATGAAAAAGAAACTAGATTATATAGTGTATGTGATATCGGACTGTAATCGTTAAGAGAACACGCTTCCAGTAATTCAGCCCAACTGTTGAACCTAAACGATCCCAGAAGAATAACAAAAATCTGTCTCAGTCTCTGAGTCTCTATCTCTATCTCTCTTTCTGTCTCTCTCTGCACACACACACACACACACACACACACACACCAGCACAGTGACACTCTGATCTCCATATTAAAATTTCTAAGCATCTTTAATTTCTGTGAGCTGATTTATAGGCAGTAAACCTTGGTCATGTAATGAAAGGTAACTTAGTTGATGCATGGAAGATACAGTTTACAAAATTACCAGCAGTCTATTTGTAAATTTTTTTAAAGTATTAGTACTAATAGAGCTACAGTAGCTACAGTACAACAGAGATAGAGGTACAGTAATCCTGTAAGCAGTAAACAAACCAGGTTTAGGGTAAAGACAATACATTTTTGTCATTGTTTTACAAGTCATTTATAATATTATTTAATCTAAATTTGCATTCTATTTTTAGCCTATTTATTTCCAGATGGCATGATTAAGTTTCCAAATTTCTAAGATTTTGCTGTTACGGTTTAACTTGTTTTATTTATATCAGAACAGCTGACTTCAACAGCTGGTTTTTCCTGAAATACTTTCAGTGGATAATTTCCCATTTCAATCAATTCAGATTATCTTATTTACTATAGTACAATAATTCTACAGAGCATTTTAGAAGTTTTTCTTGCATTTGAAATGAAAATTTGACATTAGATATGTGAATTGTTTGCCTAATATCTCTCTGAAACTTTCTAATGGTTCCAGAATGATACACACATCCGGCCACTGTTATTACCTATTGGATAATATGGATTCACTAATTGCTCTTATGATAGGTAATTGTACATATCTTTGACACTTTTTATTAAATTCAGATGTCTCATGTTTCTTAAACATCAATTAAAAGCTATGTCAAGGGACTTCCCTCGTGGCTCAGTGGTTGAGAGTCCGCCTGTCGATGCAGGGGACACGGGTTCGTGCCCCAGTCCGGGAAGGTCCCACATGCCGCGGAGCGGCTGGGCCCGTAAGCCATGGCCGCTGAGCCGGCGCGTCCGGAGCCTGTGCTTCTCAGCGGGAAGAGGCCACAGCAGTGAGAGGCCCGCGTACCGCAAAAAAAAAAAAAAGCTATGTTGGCATGTTTGTCCAGTTACTCTATTTAAGTCATTTTATAAACGAGTATGTAAGTAGGTCTTATTGATATGGATACTAAATGATTTCATGCACTGAAAAGTCACAAACACTGAAAAAAAGTGAAGATAAAAACTAAAATCATAAAAATTTCATGTAGTTAGTGAAAAATGGATTTTTAAAAATTATAAAAATGTTTCAATAATGTTCAACTATGGGGAATAGTGATCACAGGAAAAAAATATTTTAATGTCTCTCTAATCTAGGCCATGAGGGATCGATCACCTGATATCCCTGGTTTCAGAATAAGGAGTAAACCTAGTTGAATGCCATCAAGCGGATGAAGCCTGGATTCTGTGTAGAAGCCAGAGAGGTAAAAGAAAAGAGGAGGAGTCCAAGAAATCAGGAGCTTCCAGGAACCCCCTTAAAGGAGAGCATGTGTAGACGGAAAGGAGGCAGGAGCAAAGAGGAAGGCAGTGCCTGGCACCACATCCTAGCCTCTGAGTGCTCAGGATCAACTACGAATGATAATGGCTTCTTTCTGTTAATGGCCTGCCAAATGCTAGGGCATAATGGAAAGGTTATGTTCTCACGCACTATCACCCAAAGTTGTTGAACTGTGGTGCAGTAATCAGTAGCCTCACTTGAAAGCTTGCCATCAAATTGAGCCAAGCACACTCCACCATTACATCCAAATCCCTGATGGAGGAGTGCCAGGGAGTGAGAGTGGATCCAGAAAACACAGTTACGGTTCCTAGAGTATGCACTCAGTGAGAAGAGGATGCCATGTAGATCATTGGGTAGTGTCAGATTTAAGACTGTGTGTCAATGAGAAAAATCACACTTTAGAGTGTTCATTTGGGAAGTTTCCTGCTGGAAATTTTCTTCAGAAATTATTAGGGCAATAGAAGTATCAAGAGTCAGTTTGGATGGGGTGAAATTAATTGTAGCTCTTATCTTCCTAAGTATATGTTCAATTTAAGTAAAAATTAGTAGTTTTAAGGAATGTTTTCTTGTCAGCCCCATTTTACCAACTGCCACTACTTCATCCTTTTATAGAGATGCCACTGAGCAAAGTGGGAAAGAATACCTATTCCATATTTCTGCATTTTCCACTATTGCTGGGCAAGGGTAACTCAGCAGGCCTAGGTTGCTCAAACTCTTTACCTTACAAAAGTTTTCAGGACTGGCCATTGAACAGCTCCTGGGAGATAATCTCTGAGCCCCTGGCATATGCTGACCAATAAAGAGTCTTTGTATATTTGAGATCTTGGAGCATGCCAGGTAGTTTATAATAACACTGTAATTTATGGTGACTCTGTGTGTGTGTGTGTGTGTGTGTGTGTGTGTGTGTGTGTGTGTTCCTTGGGCTTTGGATCATGCTGTATCACTTTGATTTCTGAGTAGCTGAGGTCAGTCTTCTGAGAGCCACATACCTAAGTAGCTGACCTCTAATAAAAATCCTGAAAATCAAGGCTCAAGTAATCTTGCCTGGGTGGCAACATATCACATGTGTTGTGACACACAGTTGCTGGGAGAATTAAAAGCTATCCCTGTGACTCCATTGGGAAGGGATGACTGGAAGCCTATGCCTCATGTCTTCTGGACTTGCCTTAAGCATCTTTTTCCTTTTCTGATTTTAATCTGCATCCCTTCACAGTAATAAACCACAACCACAAATGTAACAGCTTTCTGAGTTCTGTGAGCTCTTCCAGAGAATCATTCAATCTGACGGTGGTCTTTGAGATCCCTAACACAATTACTTTCAAAGTAAAGCCTAAATTCTCCTCTAGAGTGAAAGAAAAATGGATAATGAGGGCTTCCCTAGTGGCGCAGTGGTTGAGTCCGCCTGCCGATGCAGGGGACACAGGTTCATGCCCCAGTCCGGGAGGATCCCACATGCCACGGAGTGCCTGGGCCCGTGAGCCATGGCCGCTGAGCCTGCGCGTCCGGAGCCTGTGCTCCACAACGGGAGAGGCCACAACAGTGAGAGGCCCACGTACCGCAAAAAAAAAAAAAAAAAAGAAAAAGAAAAATGGATAATGAGTGTTTTGGCAAAACCAATGGGAGGACTCAGAGCAATTTGGATATAACGATGTCATAACGCACACATTGCACTCACACCAGGACACTGTGCTGACAGTCTTGGGGCAAGCAGACATAAAATTCAATGTAAACTACATATTAAATGTACTAACATATAGATAGTTTATTTATTTGTCTGTTTGATTTTGGTTATGGGTGAGATTTGTAGTTTTATTTGTTTATATTTGGTTATATGTGAGACTCCCACACTTGACATTCTGCTATATGAAGTAAAGACCAAGCAAGATGGAGTAGAGCCTGTGCTTTAAAGAGTAGAAACAGATACACCTGCTCTCCTATGTACCAGGTTATCCAGGAAAGATGGGAAAGGGTCTTTCTGCTTTTCAAGAATAAAGTAAGAGAGAAAGGAAAGGTGAATTGAGGGAGGTAGTAAGTGTGGGGGAAAATAATCTCAATACCTCATTTAAACTAGAGGTGCTGCTCTCAGGACCTCAGCTGGACTGAATGTCACCTATGTGAGAATTAGAATAAGTCCCCATTCTCTGGAGGATTTACTGCCACTTGCTAAAACTTGTCATAATATGTATGCACGTCTATGATGCAGAGAGGTGAATGGTACCCCCCTACAAACTGCGTTGTGCAAGCTGTACCATGTTAGCAGCAGCCCTGGCTGTTCTGCTCCTCAGATAAGGCCTTGGTTGTGGTTGTTGTTACTGTTATTGTTGTTGTCGTTGTTTTAATTGAAATATATTTGACATAAAACATGTGAGTGTTTGGTTTTTAAAGTTCAGATCCATGAAACACAGTGGAAGATTGTGGAAGCTAGTGGAAGATTGATTCAAATTTTGGGAACATGTTGCATTTGAGTCTTAGTTTTACTATCTTTCTTTTATTTCTTTTCAGAGGTATAGGGTATGGATGATTAAGAAAGGCTGTTTTAGAAACTGTCTAGACATGACTAAAATCCAAGCTCATAATCTAACTCTAGTTTCTTGTAAAGTCTGATCTTGTAATTTTGATTAGGATCAGTAATTGTCTGATCTCTGCTTAACATTTCCTGATAATTGCTATGGCATGCATGAATTAACAGAAACATATGGCACTTAAGTATTTTATTTATTAATTGTTACTGAGCTGATTTCCATGCTAATTAATACGAGCATGCTCCAGAGGGCAATAAACAGTCAATAACTTCACAAGCACACCTCCTGTATTACAAATACCTGCTTCAAAAAAGGTTTATTTCCTAAATGGTATCCAGTAACTTGTATTAAAATATTAGGCATACTTGAATCCACGCAATTTTAGTTTTCACTCTAAATTTTAATTCAGTGTTTAAAAACTTTGGATCCTAGGAGTAAAGGATTATTTAATTTCACTTTAGCAGCACATTATTTATGCATCTATTCATTTTCTCTTGTGCATATTCCTGACTTATATTTCCCTCTATCCTAAGTGTTTAATATGTTTCCTTGAGTTTTTATGAATTCTTTAAAAATATGTAGCTTGGTGTGTATTTTGAATACACACATAAATGGAATTTTGACATAGACATTTTTCTGTCATACTTTTTACTCAACAATGAGTAAAGATCTAGCCACACTTCTTATCATACAAGTAGCTTTCCTGGCTTCTGAACACTTCAGAGTATTCATAGTTTGTGTTCTCCTGTGTTCATCCAGTCCTTAATAATGGGCCCCTAGATTGTCCCTACTCCTTACTACCAGACAATGTTGCAATAAAAATCTCACTCCCAGCCTGTCTGGGAAATTTATGGGAATAAATTTGGAACTTCTGAGCCATGAATTTCAAACTTAAGTTAGTTTTTACCAATATGGAAAAAACCAATTAAAAGGCAAAAAATATCAGACTGAATTTCAAGAAGCAAGAAAGACCCAACTCTTTGCTACCTGAAAGAAATGTACTTTACATAAAGATACAAATTAATTAAAAGTAAATGAGTAAAAAATTATATCATTCTAGCACTAATCAGAGGAAAACTAGGTTGGGTATATTAGTATCAGACAAAGTATGTTTCAGAACAAGAAAGTATATTATCATAATGATGAAGTGGTCAGTTTATCAAGAGGACATAACAATCCTACATGTTTACACATCTATTAACCAAACTCCAAATACCTGAAGCTGCAATTGATAGAACTGCACTAAGAAATAGACAACACCACAATTATAATTTGAGATTTTGATACAACTCTAATAATAATTTATGGAACAAGTACACATAAATCAGTAAGAATATATCGACTGAGTTTACTACAGTGATAAGTATAGAGCCCTATGCCTAACAAAAATAAAATTCACATATGTTTCAGATGTAGATGCAGTATTTATTGAGATAGATCTTAATTTGGGTTGTAAAACAAACACCCATTAGTCTAACAGTATCTTCTCTGATCATAATGGAATTAGGTTAGAAATCAATTTTAAATCTCTATAAAAATCACAAAATATTAGGCGGTCAAATGATGCATTTATAAATAACCCGTAGTTCAAAGAATAAATAAAAATAAATTATAAAGTATTTTAACTGAATGAAAATGAAAACAATATTTCAAAATATGTAGGATGCTGCTGAAGAAATACTTAGGGAATAAATAATTTTTAGTGCTAAATGCCTATATTAGAAAAGCAGAAACATCTTGTCAAGTCATTTACCTCAGCAATCACCATAAGAAACTAGAAAAGGAGGAAATGTAAAATTCAGGTTAGGAGAAGGGGAAGAATAAAGATCCGAGTAGAAATCAGTAAACAAGAAAACAGAGAAATAAATGAAATCAAGAGCTGGTTCCTTGAGCAAAATCATGAAATTGACAAACCTCTAGCCAGATAGATCAGGGAAAAAAAAGAGAGACAAAAGATATATGTATCAGGAATGAAAGAGGATACTAAAGAAATTAAGTGTCTTGTTAAAACACTTACCCTAAGGAATATTCCTGATCTAGATGGCTTTACCAATAGAGTGAACAAAATATTTAAGGAAAAAATAATACTAATTCTAAAAAAAAAATCCTTCAGAAAACTGGAACACAGTGAATAGTTCTCACCTCATTTTCTTAGGATTGCAATATCAAAAGAAGGCAAACACAATGCAAAAAGTAACAGTACAGACAAATATCCCTCATGAATCCAGATGCAAAAATTCTAAACAAACATTTTAGCTAACTAAATCTATCTATGTCTATCTGTCTATCTATCTATCTAGCTACCTATCTATCTAAATACTCCATGATCTGGTGTGGTTTATCCCACTGATGCAAATTTAGTTTAGCATTTGAGAAGGAATCAATACAATTCACCAAATTAACAAACTAAAAGATAGAGATATAAAAGGCATCCAGAAAGGAAAGAAAGAAATACAGTTGTCTTTGTTTGCAGATATAATGGTCATCTATATAGAAAAATCTAATGAGATCTATAAAAAAGAATTCCTAGAACTAATAAATGAGTTCAGCAAGATCACAGAATAAGAGAGCAATATACAAAAATCAATTGCATTTTATACACTATCAATGAACATTTGAAAATTGAGTCAAAAATAACATTTACCATAGCAGCAAAATACAAAAAATACTTAATGGCTAAAGATAAATTTGACAAAAGGTGTGTAAAGCACAAAATATTGGTGAGAAACTCAAGGAGCTCTAAATAAATGGAAAACATCCAAAGTCACTAGCTCAAATGTATCAATATTGTTAAAATGTCGATACTCCTCAAATTTATTTACAGATGGAACACAATCCCTATCAATATTCCAGCTCTTATTTTTCAGAAATCAATAAGCTGATTTTAAAATTCATGTGGAGATGCAAAGTACCTAGAAGAGCCAAAACAATCTTAAAAAGGAATTTGGGGGACTAACAAACCATATTTTAAGTCTCAGTTAAAGATAGACAAATGAATCAAATGAACAGAATGGAGACTTGGGAAAAATACCCTGACCTACGTGGACAACTGATTTTTGACATAGAAGAAAAGACAATTCAAAGTATAGACTTTTCATAAATTGTGTTGGAAAAATTAGATATTCATACATATTGTTAAATAAATGTTGTTCCTATACCTCACATCATATTATAGTGTTAAACCAAAATGAATCATAGGGACAAATGTCTCTAAATCTGAAATTATAGAACTTCTAGAAGAAAAGCTAGTAGAAAACCTTTGTGACCTCAGGTTAGGCAATGATATCTTAGATGCCACATAAAGCCACAATCTGGGCTTCCCTGGTGGTGCAGTGGTTGAGAGTCTGCCTGCCGATGCAGGGGACACGGGTTCCCGTGTCCCAGTCTGGGAAGATCCCACATGCCATGGAGCGGCTAGTCCTGTCAGCCATGACCACTGAGCCTGCATGTCCAGAGCCTATGCTCCGCAATGGAAGAGGCCACAACAGTGAGAGGCCCGTGTACCGCAAAAAAAACCCCACAGTCTATCAAAGAAAACAAATGATAAATTTGCTTCATCAAAGTTAAAAACGTCTACTCTTTGAAATACACTGCTAAAAGAAAAAATATAAGATATGGACAGTATAAAATATTTGCAAATAATATATCTGATAAAATACTTGCATCCAGAATATACAAAAATAAAGATTCAATAGTGAGCAAACCAATAATCCAATTTAAAATATGGCTAAACTATTTGAACAGATGTTTCAGAATTTGGAAAAGAATAGGTACATATATATATATATATATAACTGAATCACTTTGCTGTACACCTGAAACTAACACAACATTGTTAATCAACTACACTCCAGTATAAAATAAAAATTTTTAAATATATATACAGATAACAAATAAGAATATGAAATAAACATGTGAAAAGATACCCAATATGATTCATCATTAGAGAAATGCAAATTAAAACCACAACATGGGGCTGCCCTGGTGGCGCAGTGGTTGGGAGTCCGCCTGCCAATGCAGGGGACGCGGGTTCGTGCCCCGGTCTGGGAAGATCCCACATGCCGCGGAGCGGCTGGTCCCGTGAACCATGGCCGCTGGGCCTGCGCATCCCGAGCCTGTGCTCCGCAGCGGAAGGGGCTGTGAGAGGCCCGCGTACTGCAAAACAAAAACAAAAAAAACCCACCACAACATGATACTACTCTATACCATAGGAATGACTAAAAGTAAGAAGCCTGACCATATCAAGCATTGACAAGCATATGGGGCAACTGGAACTCTCATACACTAACAGTGAGAATGTAAAATGGTGTAAGCAGTTTGGATACAGTTTAGCAGTTTCTTATAAAGTTTTAAACATGCAGGTTCTATTTGATTCAGTATTTACCTGAGAGAAATAAAAGCATATGTTTATTAAATGACTTGTAAATGAATGATCATAAAAGCTTTATTTGTTATTACCAAAAACTAGAAATAACTCAAGTATCAATGAGTGAATAAATATACTGTGGTACATCCATAAAATGGAAAACCTTCTTTACAAGCACTAGCCCCAGTGAGGAACTCTAAAAATCCTGTTCAAAGACAAGGTTGCCCACTCTCACCACTATTATTCAACATTGATATGGAAGTTTTAGCCACAGCGATCAGAGAAGAAAAATAAATAAAAGGAATCCAAATTGGAAAAGAAGAAGTAAAGCTGTCACTGTTTGCAGATAACATGATACTAACATAGAGAATCCTAAAGATACTACCAGAAAACTAGAGCTAATCAATGAATTTGGTAAAGTAGCATGATATAAAATTAATGCACAGAAGTCTCTTGCATTCCTATACACTAATGATGAAAAATCTGAAAGTGAAATTAAGGAGACACTCCCATTTACCATTGCAACAAAAAGAATAAAATACCTAGGAATAAACCTACCTAAGGAGACAAAAGAGGTGTACGCAGAAAACTATAAGACATTGATGAAGGAAATTCAACATGAACAAACAGTTGGAGAGATATACCATGTTCTTGGGTTGGAAGAATCAATATTGTGGAAATGACTCTACTACCCAAAGCAATCTACAGATTCAATGCAATCCCTATCAAACTACCACTGGCATTTTTCACAGAACTAGAACAAAACATTTCACAATTTGTATGGGAACACAAAAGACTCCGAATGGCCAGAGCAATCTTGAGAAAGAAAAACAGAGCTGGAGGAATCAGGTCCTTGACTTCAGACTATACTACAAAGCTACAGTAATCAAGACAATATGGTACTGGCACAGAAACAGAAAAATAGATCAATGGAACAGGATAGAAAGCCCAGAGATAAACCCATGCACATATGGCCACCTTATTTTTGATAAAGGAGGCAAGAATATACAAGAGAGAAAAGACAGCCTCTTCAATAAGTGGTGCTGGGAAAACTGGACAGCTACATGTAAAAGTATGAAATTAGAACACTCCCTAACACCATACACAAAAATAAACTCAAAATGGATTAAAGACCTAAATGGAAGGCCAGACACTATAAAACTCTTAGAGGAAAACATAGGCAGAACACTCTATGACATACATCACAGCAAGATCCTTTTTGACCCACCTCCTAGAAGAATGGAAATAAAAACAAAAACAAATGGGACCTAATGAAACTCAAAAGCTTTTGCACAACAAAGGAAATCATAAACAAGATGAAAAGACAACCCTCAGAATGGGAGAAAATATTTGCAAATGAATCAGCGGACAAAGGATTAATCTCCAAAATATACAAGCAGCTCATGCAGCTCAATATCAAAAAAACAAACAATCCAATCCAAAACTAGGCAGAAGACCTAAATAGACATTTCTCCAAAGAAGATATACAGATTGCCAACAAACATGAAAGAATGCTTAACATCATTAATCATTAGAGAAATGCAAATCAAAACTTCAATGAGATATTACCTCACACCAGTCAGAATGGCCATCATTTAAAAAATCTACAAACAATAAATGCTGGAGAGGGTGTGGAGAAAGAGAACCCTCTTGCACTGTTGGTGGGAATGTAAATTGATACAGCCACTATGGAGAACAGTATGGAGGTTCCTCGAAAAACTAAAAATAGAACTACCATAAGACCCAGCAATCCCACTACTGGGCATATACCCTGAGAAAACCGTAATTCAAAAAGAGTCATGTACCACAATGTTCATTGCAGCTCTATTTACAATAGCCAGTATATGGAAGCAACCTAAGTGTCCATCAACAGATGAATGGATAAAGAAGATGTGGCACATATATACAATGGAATATTACTCAGCCATAAAAAGAAACGAAATTGAGTTTTTTGTAGTGATGTGGATGGACCTAGAGTCTGTCATACAGAGTGAAATAAGTCAGAAAGAGAAAAACAAATACCGTATGCTAACACATATATATGGAATCTAGAAGAATAAAATAAAAATGGTCAGGAAGAACCTAGGGGTAAGACGGGAGTAAAGACGCAGAACTACTAGAGAATGGACTGGAGGACATTGGGAGGAGGAAGGGTAAGCTGGGACAAAGTGAGAGAGTGGCATGGACATATGTCCACTGCCAAATGTAAAACCGATAGCTCGTGAGAAGAAGCCACATAGCACAGGGAGATCAGCTCGGTGCTTTGTGACCACCTAGAGGGGTGGGATAGGGAGGGAGGGAGATGCAAGAGGGAAGAGATATGAAGATATATGTATATGTATAGCTGCTTTGTTATAAAGCAGAAACTAACACACCATTGTAAAGCAATTATACTCCAATAAAGATGTTAAAAAAAAAAAAGTCCTGTTCATCCCTCAGCTTGCTCATTACTTCTTCTGAAAAGCTATTTCTTCTTCTTCTAGGTATAACTGGATTCCCTCTCACCTGCTGTATATCTGTTATGTGAGGAATCTCTACTATGGTCCTTATATTGAATACAAATATATGTGTAACCTACAAACTCTCTAAGAAAAGAAGAAATACGTCTTTTTATTGGTAATTTCAACATCTAGCATAGGGCCATGATGTTTGCAGGTGTTTGTATTAGTAAAAAATTAATTTGAAAAGACCATTGTTCCATTTTGAAATGAGAAGAACCTGGATAATTTAGAAAGTCAGATTTTATCATAGAGCTGAAGACATAAAGAGATCTAAATAACCTAAATTCAATAAAGAAAATGGCAAGCTCTTCCTAGGAATAAAATGGTCCCCGGCTGCTTTCATCCCTGCCTGAGTGTCTTAGTTCTGCATTTTCTCTAATGTGACTCATGTATCTAGATGGTAGCAGTGCTTTTCCATTACACCTATTTACTGAATACTTTTTTTGTACCTACTCCTACTACTTCTGCATTATTAGTCTAGATAAAAGGAGCTAAACATAAAATCAATACCTAAGTAATAGCCTTCAAATATAAACGCTCTGAATCCTAACTTTCTATAATAAAAAAGTTGGATCTAGAGTTGACCTTGCAAATTAAATAGAATTTAAACATTATTTTCCATGAAAACATCAAATAGGAAATTACTCTTACAGAAAGCTTGCAATTCCCTTTTTGAATAGCAAATATAAAGCTTAGGTATTTCATAGAAGCTATGACTTGGGTGTATATAAAAATGAGCTACATGTTTCATAAATCCTGTAATAAAATGGTAATCAGTGAATCAGCAACCTTAATCTCTTGCATATTTCAAAAGTTGAGCAAACACTTTCTGGTAAAGGAAATCAGTAGAAAAGGATACTAAAAATTTTAAGAAAGAAAAATCAAAGTTTGAGGAACATATGTGAGTCACCCCACAACTGTGCTATTAAGCAGGTTTAAATACTTAAAAGTTTACCAGCAAATTGGGTGAAGGGATTATAATATGTTTACTATCATGCCTGGTATTATATCAAGAAATCAGAGTCTCACCAGTCACTTTTTTTTTTTTTTTTTTTTTTTTTTGCGGTTCGCAGGCCTCTCACTGTTGTGGCCTCTCCTGTTGCGGAGCACAGGCTCCGGACGCGCAGGCTCAGCGGCCATGGCTCACGGGCCCAGCTGCTCTGCGGCATGTGGGATCTTCCCGGACCGGGGCACGAACCCTTATCCCCTGCATCGGCAGGCGGACTCAACCACTGCACCACCAGGGAAGCCCCACCCATCACTCTTTAACATACTGTAGCCCACTAATTATTGAATTTATTTGAGTAAATATTAAATGTATATAGGGTTTCTTTTAGTATATTTGCCTGATAATAAAAGAGGTGTGGAAGTTGGCGAAGAATGATTTAACAAACACCTTGCATATATCTATTTATTTGGTCATTTTGGAAGACCTGTAAGGTAAATGATAGAAAACTGGTTTTAACTCATGTACCTGATTTTATCTCATTGTAATTTGAAAGTAGAGAGCTTGATCACCCAGATAAACACAGTCTGATTAGGAAACTGTAAAATATGAGCAAATTCAACATATAAGAAGGTGGGACTAATATAATGTGTGAATGAGCAAATTCATCTTCTTAATTCCCCCGAATAAAATGGGACTAATAGGAGTCCCTATTTGCTAGGGATATATGAGGCTTAAGTTTAGTGTTATTTATAAAATACTTAGCATAATGCTAGCACATGTTAGGCACTCTTTTTTAATATAAATAAAATTAATAAGCCAATGATGTTGAATCCTGAGTTGAAATCACAGTTTTAAAATGTATACTAAATATTACAAAAGATAATAGAAATAAGGGACTCTTAGATGTTCTGTAGTTTCTGATAGTCTTATGATAAATGGTTAAACATGGACATTTATTTTAACATTTACCAAATCTATTTTCCTTTAGCATTATTTATTTCAATGAGGCTTTGATGGAAGGTCCTTGGAAAATCACACTCTTTCTAGCTTCACCAATAAATGAGGATCTTAAAATGAGGAAAATCTTAAATCTTTTCCATCTCTTATCTTCTTTGATTCTAATTTTACAGTGTAATAAATATTTCATTTACAAGTTTAATTTTAAGTGACTAGAATGTACTTTATGTTTCCTTATAATTTCTAATATTAATATTTTAATAATATTTTGATAATGAAGGATTTTCCAATACCACTAATAGTCACTTAATAAGAATAAAATCACTTCAGGAAGGTTTGGTGCTTATGATAATTAAATAATAATAATTGCTAACATTTACTGAGCACTCTTGATTTACCAGGCACAGTGTTAAGGACATTATTTGATTATTTAATATTTCCCCCAAATTATATCAGTAAACATCTGTAGTTTTTCCTCATTTGACTTGGTGTTTAGAGAGATTAGGTGATACAGCTCTATGTGTTATTTAAACCATCCACATTTAAACAACAATGATAAATAGAAGGATGAAGAATCGAGGTTTATGAAGAAAAATCATTGCCTTGAAATTGAAAGCAAACTGAGTCCAGTGAAAGAAAGTACTTGTAGAATATGCCATTTGGACTGTCTGGTACAGCCTGCATGGTAGCTGAGGTCAGAGGTTTGGGATCCCTAGTACAAGTCCTTGTCTTTTTTCAGTTGTATTCAATGGAGCATGGGCAGATCAAGCAGATGGTAAATGGTCAACTTGATTAGATTCACCGAATAGAATTGGACGATAAACTTTAAATAGTTTGAGAAAGAAGGCAATATGGATTTGAGTACATAGACTAACAAATCAACAGAGAAGACAAATGCAGCTGTAACAAAATAAAAGAGGGAAAAGATCTATGAAGAACAGCAGTGACTTATTAAAGGATTAGATGACCGAAGAATCCGCCAGCGAAAATTCTACTGAATTAAAGACTTTAAAAATGAAAAATAAAAGATAAAAAATAGTAATATATAGCATGCTACTTGGTCATAATTTGAAGGAATGAGCTTATATTCCCTGTTAAATCTTAAAGAGAAGCATGATTAATTTTTAAATGCCAGGAACATAATATCTCTGTAGTCTATTGGTCTAATACCAGTATCAGGCAATTAATCATACAAGCCTTTTAAATAAATTCCTAAATCAGTTTGAATACTTGGAGCATAATATTAGGGAAAAAGAGTAATATAGAATTATGTTACATATGTATATCATGTGATTGTGTGTATCCATGTAGATGGTAGTTTTATATAAATGAAATACGTGAATATGAAAAAAATGATCACCATCCTGTTTTACTAGGTGATAAAGGATGACCTGAAGTTTTTATGGTATTATTTTTGTATTTGTCCTATTTCCTGAATTTAATTATTCTCAATAATACTTACAAACTTTCAGAAAGGTAGAAACTGATAGACTGATTTTGTTTTTTAATTTAATGGCTATTAAAGAGGAATGAATAGATTTTTCCAGGAAAAAAGTCAATCAGTATTATAAAATATTTATTAAGATATAAGAAATATGATAATTAATGCTAAAGTATAGGATACCTAAACTTTAAAAAAAATTAGAATGTTACAAAAATAATTCAGTAGGATGAATGAAAATAAAAGTTCTGTATCTCTGGGTAAATGTTACCAGAAGGACATTGGTTATCTGACCTGGTGTAGCAGAAAAATATTAATTTAACAACTCATATCAGAACACTTCTAAGGAAGAGATAGTATTTGTTTATGAAAATCATGAAATAAGCCTTTTTGGAGGATAGACGTTTCAATGTTAAGGCCACAAATGGAAGAAAATACTCGTCATAACTAAATGACTTAGCAGAATAACAACAAGAAATACAAAGGAATTTAGAGAAGGTATAGTTTTGAGAGAGAAGTGAAAAGGCAAATCAGCTTTTGGAAGCTTAAGTTACTGAAAGTGAATGAAGAAGGGAAAGGGTATCAAAAAATCATTTTCATTTATTTACCATTATTATAAATCATTATTAATCTATTTGTCTATAAAAATATTTTCAAAATAATTGTCAGGCATTATGATGATTGAGGGCAAAATTTAAAAGATACTCTCATGGGTCATACTTTGTGTGGGTGCAGGGAGAAAAGAGTTGGCAATAATGAAGTAGAAATATAGATTAAAATATGTATTCAAGTTGAGAAAAGCAATATAAAATAATCAAAGTCACCTTGTGTTGAAGATATGGAAAGCAGAACCTTCAGCAGGGTGAACAGGCCTCTCTGAGTTGGTAATGTTTGTGGTGAAAGTAAATGGTGATAAGTGACTCTGGGAGAAGACAATTCCAGGCCTTATGTTTAAAAAGCCCTGGGGATCTGTGTTTGGAAACATTTTGAAAATTTCAGCAACTGTGAGTCTCTTCATGGGGAGACTAATAAAGATATAGCTGGAGAGATAGTCAGCAGCATTGTCCCCAGTATTAATGACTTTGGATTTTATCCCAAGGGCAAATGGAAGAAAATGACTGTTTGTCAAGATAAATCCATCTACTCTGATCACAAATCTCAAAAAATTGTATTAGTAAAATGTGTGTTTCATGTGAGAGGTATTTTGGGGGTGAAAGTTTGCTTATCATTCAGGAGTAGGGACTGTGTAACCCATTTGTTCTACTCTAAGACCAAAATAAAATAACTATTGTAAGATGGAGAAGAAAAAAGAAAAACCAACAGATACTAGAAATTCTACCCCAAACAGTTATGAATATTTGTGTTCATATTTTCTAGATTTGAGTCCTATAATTTGACAGATGACATATGCAATACAATGAACATCTTGTCTTTTCCTGTTCAAAGTAATTTGAAATATGGTAAAGATACAAAATTGCAAAATATAAACAAAAATTGCTTTAAATTTCTTATAAATATAGATTTTAAAAGGCAAAATGTGTAATTAAGCAATACCTTGTACATGAGTCTTTAGTATTAAATTGGACTGAAGTTAAGCCAGCTGACATTTTGGTGACGTAAGTAATGTTGGTAATGTTTCAAGGATGTGGGCATGGCCATTCATGCTAAGTCTTCCATTTACAAAACAGTTTCAGTTAGGAACCTTTTGGCTGCAGGTAACTGAATACCAGATCATACTGTCTTCGCTACTAAGATAATTATCTCACAGAACAAAGAATCTGGAAATAGGTGGTACTGTGAGTGGTTCCATAGGCAAAAATATCATAAAGAAACCAAGCTCTTTTCATCTTTCCCTCTGCATTTTCAACATGTTATCTTTCTTCATAGTCACAAGGTAGCTGCCATAACTCCCGTGATTATACCTTCACAGACCCATTAAGAAAGAAGACAGCCAAAGGGATTTCTCTCCACCTATCTCTGTTTTTATGGAGAAACAAAATATTTTCCTTAACGCATCACAGATTGAATCTTACCTCTCTGCTTGAGTAGAAGTGAGTAGCATAAGTTTCAGTGCTCAAATCTGAGGCAAGGTGGAAAGTCACAGATTGCTTGACTTGCTGGGGTCCTTTGCTGGGGCTGTTCATTTTGGTCCTTAGCAAAATCAAGAATCAGTTGGTGAAGAGTGAATGACAGAAAAGTAACCAAAAGTGTCTGCCACGGTAAATAAATAGATGTACGTTAAAAAATAAATTATTAACTTGTATAAAAAACTTCAATCTGATTCCCCAGACAAGAATTGGGAGAGTATTTTCAGTAAAGATGGTCATGTAATTGAACACAATGTAAAGGAAGGAAACCACAATTATTGCTCTCTTCAGAGAAAGAAGCAATAAGAATATTAGGACCATCCAAAGGGGATGATCAGTGGGAAATTTCTTGGGCAAATCACTCTAAGATTTTGATGTGTCCATTAAAAATGAGGTTTTTTGTCATAAATTTTTATAATTAGATATTATTTATAGGACATCTTTTTTATGAAGAACAAACTAAAATAACAGGAACATAATAACAAGACATCTAAAAAACAACATAATTTAAAATAAACAACAGTATTAGAATGGCTAAAATCCCAAATGCTGACACCACCAAATGCTGGTGAAGATGTGGAGCAGCAGCACTTCTCAGTCTTACTATACAATCCAGCAGTCACACTCCTTGGTGTTTACCCACATGAGTCGGAAACTTAAGTCTATATAAAAACCCACATGATGGGCTTCCCTGGTGGCGTTGTGGTTGGGAGTCCGCCTGCCAATGCAGGGCACGCGGGTTCGTGCCCCGGTCCAGGAAGATCCCACATGCCGCGGAGCGGCTGGGCCCGTGAGCCATGGCCGCTGAGCCTGCGCGTCCGGAGCCTGTGCTCCACAATGGGAGAGGCCACAACAGTGAGAGGCCCGCGTACCGCAAAAAAAGAAAAAAAAAAAAAAAAACACCACATGAGTATGTATATAGCAGTTTTATTCATAAGTGCCAAAGCTTGAAAGAAACTGATAGGTCCTTCAGTAAGTGCATGGATAAATCAACTATGCTACATCTGTACAGTGGACTATAAGAAATGAGCTGGGCTTCCCTGGTGGCGCAGTGGTTGAGAATCTGTCTGCCAATGCAGGGGACACGGGTTCGAGCCCTGGTCTGGGAAGATCCCACATGCCGCGGAGCAACTAGGCCCGTGAGCCACAACTACTGAGCCTGCGCGTCTGGAGTCTGTACTCCACAACAAGAGAGGCCGCGACAGTGAGAGGCCCGCGCACCGCGATGAAGAGTGGCCCCCACTCGCCGCAACTAGAGAAAGCCCACGCACAGAAAAGAAGACCCAACAGAGCCAAAAAAAAAATAATAATAATAAATACATAAATAAATAATTTTTTAAAAAAAGAAATGAGCTATCAAGCCATGAAAGGATGTGGAGGAAATTTAAATGCATACGACTAAATGAAAGAAGGCAATCACAAAAACCGTTATAGTCTATGATTCCAACTATATGACATTCTGGAAAAGGTAAAACTATGTATTACTGGTTACCACAGGTTTGTTTGGAGGGAGGAATGACTACGTAGAGAAACAGAGTAATTTTAGGGCAGTGAAACTATTCTGTATGATGCAGTGAATACATGTCAGATACATTTGTCAAGAGCCATAGAACATGCAACACCAAGAGTAAATCCTAGTGTAAACTATGGACTTTGGTAAAGATGTGTCATTGCTGGTGTATCAGTTGTAACAAACATACTAGTCTGGTGAGTGTGTGGGGACAGGAGATATATTGGAACTCTTTGTGCTTTCCACTCAGTTTTATAGTGAACTTATATCTGTGCCCAAAATACATGTTTCAAATTTTAAGTTTTACAGGAATACGCTTCAAAAGCATTACTTTTCAAAACGATTTCAAAATATATGCTGTTTAGGCTGAAAATTTGGAGCACTTATACAGTTAATAGTATGAGGTAGAACTAAATGTATATATTAGAAGCATCAGTATTTAACAGAAATATTTAATTACCAAAATTAAAAATTTATGCAATCTACTTTACAATTAAAGTTATTATTAATAACCAAAATCATGTATGAGCACCTGATTAAGTCAGTGAAATAAAATAGTTGAAGAAAAGAATGGTATCATAGTAAATAGTTTCTCTAATAAGGGAATACTTAAATGGTCGTGTGATTATCTAAGTGTGTGGGTATGTGTTTATGTGTATATGTATATATGCACATAAAGGTTAAGGAACAAAGCAGGTTCTTATAAACCAGGTCTGACTCTTCTGATTATTCCAGGAGTGGAATCTACTGTAAGTTGTTATTTAGTTTGTAAAATCAATGGGAAGAACATTAAGCCAAGCTTGGAAAATATATAAGAACTAAGGTCAGATCCCAGAGGAATTATGATCTCAAAAGGTCACTACTGCTACTTTGGCACTATAGTACCTGACATTGCCCCTGACATAAATTCCAAATAATCCGATTTTATATGTGTTCCACTTGCTCTGGCTTTAAAATGCTGAACAAGAATTCAGATTAAAATAATTGAAGGATGACATTTCAATCCCCAGATTAGTTTATAAGGAGAAGAGAGAGAACTGTTTAAAAGAAAGGATGTACTGGGAATGACACCTCATAATAAATTAGAATATAAAGGAGTATAGGCCAGTCGTCTAATTCAATAGCTTGGTTCTCACCAGCTTCTGAAACATATCACAATAGGAGATTCAATAAAACTTCCTTTTATAGCTGTTGTTCATAATTTATTATCATTGGAAAATCGATAGATATATATGAGAACATTATTTTAACTAGAAATATAATCATCTGCATGGCCTGTTCTACTGGATTTAATATGTGTTAAGACTCCTAGCCTAGGGCAACTTGCAGCTGCCTTAGGAATCTCAAAGTCATTGGACTGGGAGGCAGAGAGAGCAGGGTTTCTGAGACTTCTGTGTTAATTAGAGCAGTTCTTTTACATTTTTGACATTGGAGGTCTCCATAAAGTTAGTTTTACAAAAGGGTTTAGAGGCTTCAAATTTTGAAAATCAGTGATGTATGAAATGGAAGCTTGTAACTAAGCTCTTAAGAAATAATTCTTTGTATAAATGCATTTTGTTGTTTCAGGAAAATGATCCTCTTTTTTTAATGTGAGGTACTTTTTATCAAATTCTTCCTATGGAACAGATATTTTGCTAGCACTTTCTGTAAGCTCCTTAATGTAAACAAGAGTTTAATTCCTTTTAAAGATTTTAGATAGATAGAGAGACGTATAGGTGTATATGTATAAGTGTATATAAACGTATATGTGTGTATATCTATATATATCTTTCAAAATTCAGTTTCATGTTTAGAAATTTTTGGATGTTTTGTTTTTGCCAATTAATTTTCATTCAGCCAAACATTCTGGTCTATACGAATCCCTAAAACCCTTGCTACAGTTGGGTTGAAACTGCAGGAAGCTCAATAGACTAGTGGGACCAATATAATCGAGTGAAATCCCTTCATCATGGGACCCTGTCAGCAAGTCTATGTTTTCTTAAAAAGTACTCTTGAATGCTATGCAGTATCTGGTATAGATATTGTAATTCTAAAATGCCCACATTTACTCCAGCCAAGATGAAAATAAAGTTTTACAGTAATCCTCTTATTGGCAACGAATTGCTGTCGCTTCCTCTTAACAGTTGTGAATCACTCAGATTTAGTCTCCACTTTTTAACCAGAAAGGAAATCAAAAGTTATATGGATTATAAAGAATGTCTTCCTATGTCCTATTTTCTTTAGTTGCAGTCTCTGTAACCAGCCACAGTCTTGATACATTAGATTTCCTAAGGTCTACATTCCTATGCATTTAACCTCTGACTTCAGTTCTTTTTGGTTTAATCTTTGCGTCTAATTCTTTTTTTTTTTTAAGTGGCCACAATGTAAATACTCAAGGGCTTTTTTTTTTTTAAGGGCTTCAAATGCTTGGCTTTTATTTATTTATTTATTTATTTATTTATTTTTGGCTGTGTTGGGTCTTCGTTTCTGTGCGTGGGCTTTCTCTAGTTGTGGCGAGCAGGGGCCACTCTTCATCGCAGTGCGTGGGCCTCTCACTATCGCGGCCTCTCTTGTTGCGGAGCACAGGCTCCAGACGCGCAGGCTCAGTAGTTGTGGCTCACTAGTTGCTCTGCGGCATGTAGGATCTTCCCAGACCAGGGCTCGAACCCTGTCCCCTGAATTAGCAGGCAGATTCTCAACCACTGCGCCAGCAGGGAAGCCCTGCTTCTAATTCTTGACTCATTTCTGATCCTGGATAATAAGAAGTGTCCTGCCCACATTTTCATCTTTTGTGTTTTACTCTGTTCATACTTTAATTAAAAGGTTTTTAACTTTTCAGATTGCTGTCCATGACCCATCTGACTCCTAATTCCAATCTCTTATGCTTAAAGACAATAAATTTAAAATATTTATTATACATGTATATATTTTCACATAATAAAATCTGATTCATCTCTTTCTTTTAGCTTGTTAGAGTTGGCAGACCTAACGAATATATTTGCACCTTTTGACTATTGACTTTAATTTTCTTCCATCTTCCCCTTTGGGATACAGGTATGATGGCTAGAGATGCAAAAGCCATTTTGTAAAGATGCTAGGAAGATGAAATGGAAGGCTAAACAGAGTTAGGGTCACTGAGGACATGATGGAGCTGCTATACCTAGTCTGGACAGCCCTCTATTTTACTATTTATGTAACAGAAATAAACCCCTGTTTGATGAAATCCAATTACTTTTTCATAAAGTCTAATGTGATTCTAACTGATATGGCAACTACAGATATTTACTGACTTTTTACAGAAGTTAGAAATTGAGATGAAGAAACAAATATGTGAAATGCGGTATAAGTTTATACTTATCCTACTTCTTCCTTTGTTGCCACAAATTACTACAAATTTCCCAAATTAAAACCTTATAGATAGTCAATGTTAGATAGATTAGAACAGTAGTATTTTTATTTAATAAAATATTTTAAACACACTAACAAAAAATGATTGACTTTTTAATTATATTCTATGAACACACAAATATATTTTTCCAAGATGGAATTAAATTATTTCACTTAATGCATCTAGAATATGGAAAATTACTTTTTCATGTTCACTTAGTCTATATTCAGTGTAAAGCAGCTCACCTGGATTACTGGCCCTGATTCAATTTGTTTATTCATCCCTTTTGGGAAAAAAAGAATTAAACAGACTTCGTATTATGAATATTTATATGGACTTTTTGATAGTGTTATTTCTATAAATATCACGTGATTATCTCTGGAAATTTTGAAATTTATGTGTGAGTGTTGTGGAAGAAGTGAATCTACATGTGCTCTTTGGATCAGATCTGCTCAATACCATTCTGATTCTTGAAAGGCAATCTGTATAGGAAGAGAGAGACAGAGACACAAAGTAGTCACATACTTTCTGCTGAAAACAGAGGTCCAACAGTTTTTGTATGGTTAAATTAGACAATTTTTCAATTCTTGGGTTTCATAACGTAAGTGTACAAACATAACAACCTATTTTAAAACAGTTTAATCATGCTCAATAAGTAGACGTCATCCCAAGAAAAATTCCTTGGACATGTATAGCATGATACCTTGACCATGCCTGCTTTTTCTCTGGAGTGGATTTTGGTTTATTAGACATAATTTAGGAATATTCATTTTATATAACACCTCTTTTTTAATAATTAGAACAGTCTAATATTTGAGAGTGACCAGGTGCTATGACTACAATATTTTTTCTTTTATCAGATTATCAAATTTAATCATAAATTACAATTCCACAATGAAGTTTGGTCAAAGTTAAACACATACACACACACACACACACACACACATTGACACTATAGATATTCTCATGTGTATCCTAACTCGTCAACGTGATAATATTTGAGGACAGAGATATCTTTTTCTTGTCATTTCCCAACAAAGATATGGTAAACCTTGCTCAATGCTCAGTCAAATTTGTATCTTTGAAGTGTATTAAATCTTTTGAACAGATTCATTCTTTCCAATTGTTTTTATTGTGGTAAAATACACATAACATAAAATTTACCATCTTAGCCATTTTTAGTGTACAGTTCAGTGGTATTAAATGCATTCATAACATTGTGCTACCATCACCACCATCTATCTCCAGAAGTCTTTTCATCCTATAAAACTGAAACTCTATACACATTAGACAATAACTCTCCATTCTCCCTTTCCTCTTAACCATCATTCTACTTTCTGTCTCTGTGATTTTGACTACCCTATGTACCTCATGTAAGTGCAACCATGCCAAATTTTTCCTTTTGTGACTGGCTTAATTCACTTAACATAATGTCTTTAAGTTTCATCCATGTCCTAGTATTTGTCAGAATCTCCTTCCTTTTTTTTAAAGAAACAGGAGTTTATTAACATGTATACCTCATATATACATGGAAAATACCCAGGGAAAAATGAGTTACTCCCTGAGGTGGCTTAAAATTCAGGCTTAAATACCATCTTTTTTTTTCTCCTTCCTTTTTAAAGTTGAATAATATTCTGCCGTGTGTTTGTGTGTAGTATATATGTATTTTGCTCATCCATTGATGGGCACTAGGGTTGTTTTTACATTCTAACTATTATGAATAATGCTGTTATGAACATGGGTTTACAAGTACCTCTTTGAGACCCTGCTTTCAATTATTTTAGCTCTATACCTGGAAGTGAAATTGTTGGATATTATAGTAATTTTATTTTTAATTGTTGGAGGAACTGTCATATTTGTTTCCATAGTGGCTGTACCATTATATATTCCCACCAACTGTGCACAAGTGTTCCAATTTCTCCACAACCTTACCAAAACTTGTTATTTTGACAGTTGCCATCCTAATAAGTATGAGGTGTTTTTGTCCTCATTCTTAATTCAGAAGTCACTATATGAATTAACATTATTATGTAAAATGGAAATTTGATGTATATAGGGAATAATACATAAAAATTAGCACTGAAAAGGATTGTAATAATTAAAAATAATTACATTGGTATATTCATTCTTTTTTCCATGTTGTATAAATTACCACAAATTACTCAAGGTGAAAACATATAGATATTCAATGTTAGATGTAGTAATGAAATAATATTTTGATTAATTATTTTTAAGTACAGTAACAAAGACCCATAGATTGATTATATTGAAATGTCCTGAAAAAGAAAGTACTTATAAAGGCAGCATGCAATGTACAAATTAAACAAATCCCAGAAAATAATTTGAATCTATGTGAACTATGTGTTTTTTTGATTGAATATATTGTATGAAATGTTAAGTAATGCATATTAAGAAAATAATCAAATCCTTGACAAATCTTATTAATAAGCACAGATATATGGTAACAGAATATAGTGAAAGATGAAAGTGAAGCTGAGTTTTCATTAAGGTTCTGTCAAAGAAGTTTAGGCCACTAGTAACAGTGTATATATTAAAAGTGATGCTGAGTTTTCATTGATATATTTTCTGCCATAGGAAGTTTAGGCCATTGTTTTTCTAACACCTCAAGTGGGGAAATAAATACCTTCTAGGCAAATAAAACGTGTCTGTAGGCAAAGTAATTTAGTATCTGCTCTGGCAGATGACATATGCAATTTTTCATCCTCTCTGAGACCACATGGACAGCTGTCCTTGTGTGCTTAAATGGTTATTAAAATACCTCTTTGGAAGTGTTTACCTGAAGGCTATTGAAAAAGTGAGATGTCTTCTCAATTCTGGAGAAATTCAATTTAATAAAGTTGATTTTAAACTCTATTTTACCTAAACTCTATTTTCTCCATGGTTGTTTCAGATGGAAGGAATGAGTGTCTCTGATGGAAAATGTATCTCTGGTGTCAAATAAATCTATAAAACCATCCTAAAAAACTACAAAGACTCTTAGGAGGGGAAGATAAAGTATCAATAAAAACACATATGGATTCTTGGTAATATTTCAACAAAGATAATTCCTGTTCCTTGAACATGCTCCATGTTCCAAGATGTTTTCCTACTTTTACTCTGCCTGGAGTGGTTTTCCATTCAAAATTTCAGTAGAAGTCTAACTCACCTCCTTCGGATTTATTCTAATCATATTCTCCTTATGAGGCCTATTTTATCCTAACCCCTATGCAGCACCCTGGGTCCTTCTTAACCTGTTCTAGTTTTCCCTTTTTCCTGTAACGTTTCTGTTTCTAAGGCAATGGATTATTATTACATGTTTTTATTGTCTGATCTCTTCTTGCAGAATGTAAATTCTGCAAGGGCAGGTGCTCAGTAAATATCTGTGGAGCTAATGAGTAATTAGTAAATCAGTAAATACATAATTAGTATTTTGTATGTGCCAGGTCCTATTCAGAGCACTAGAGGTAGATATTTTCTCCACCTTCTTGCAGGACTATTTCTAATGGGAAATATAGCTGTTAGATTAATTATTATGGATGTGATCAATTAATATGAAGCATTATGGTGGGATTATTAAAGAGTATAATATCACATCATCTGAGGTTTTAGAGAAGTTCAACCAAGGAATTGAACTAAAATTCTATTCTAATGGGTGAGTAAAAGTTCTTAGGAAATTTAAGCGAAGCTTTTTGTTTTGAGAAATGGTCTGAGTTACCTTACTTGTTGACCTAATATGGTTTTCCCACCATATTCCACATCTTTTTATCAGAAACTTGTCCTCATTTTTTGTGCCCCATGTTCTTCAGAGTAAAAGTGAAATCATTTTACTGGTCTGGGGAGGTAGACAAGACATAATTACAAATGAGTGACTATTAAAACTTGAAATTTAGATATGGCAAATACTTGTTTTATATGAAAGTGAAAGGGAGATGAAATTAGTTTTACTACATCTATTACTTCTCTACAATAAATTTATCCACAACTGCTGATTAAACCAAATCCAGTAAAACGTAGTGTCAATTATGACTAAAAATTTCCCTAAAGTATAAGAACAGGTTTTGCTCCTTTCTTCATGATGCTAGAGTACAAATATTCTATGGAACAGCAACCAGAGAGGAAGGAGTACACACAAAAGAGATGATGGTGTAGTATTTCGATGCCCATCAGAGAGTTTGCCCCTCTTTACATCCCTTTCTTCCCTGAAGGCATGAAGCAAAGGCTAGAAAAGTGAAAATTGTCTTTGTTGTAAAGGTAAGTACCATCAGGCTTCCTGGGTTGAACTGAATATGATGGGGAGAAGGTCAAACACATACAGCCTGAGAATTCTTATAGTCCAGGTCACAGAGTCACTTATATTCTTCCAACAATCCTCTCACAGGTTAATTTATTTTTGACAAATATCATAACAGCTTCTCTAAGAAAATCTAGAGGATAACTCTTCCTGTACAGTTGTGGAGCTAATGTACTCGTAAAAACTGTTCTCTGTATGCTGTTTAAGAAAGGAAAGAAAATGAAATATATGTCAATATCTGATATCTGTGTCAGTATTTGATAACGTTAAAAGATGAGAGGACAAAATATTCAATCCTGCTCTTTCTGAGCTTTGGGTCAACTCTACATCAAAAGAGTATGTATTCTTTACGTTTTATCTGTCTGGAACTTTTTGTAAGCTTATTTTTTAGCAAGACAAAGTAAGAGAGGCGTTGAGGCTACGTGATTCTCCAGAGAGCATGCAAAGCTCTGGTGAGCTGGTAATCAGGTGTGTGAAGAGTCCTCCTTGGACATTCACTCAGTGTTCTTTTGACTGGTCAGGGAGGAGAAGCTTGATTAATTACCAAGTATCCAGTTACTTCTCCTCTAGATTTATATAAAACAAAGGACACAATTTAATGTGAAAGCTACAATTAACTGTATAATCTTATAATCTTCAAATATCATTCTTTTTAGGTTCTGTCTTTTCTTTATATACTAAAGACTTGCAGAAATCATAATATGCATACAGTATATTTTGTACCAGCTGGGCATTTTCTTATTCTCCCTCAAAACTCTCAGGTGGGCTAACTATATTTTATTTTCTTGATAACATTATATATTTGCATCTAAGGTTCAAGCTGGGTGTGCTGTTACTTAGCTAGTTTATTTAGCTAGCTAGTTTACGTCTGGCTATGGTCTTTGGGATTCCCACCACCTGTACCCTGAAACAGCTGTGCCTCCCCATCTTGCACTCAAAGCAATTTCCAGGGATTCGTATTTAAAGGAGAGTGAAATGCTGTGTCTAATTATAACAGCAATCTGTTCTGCAGCAGTTTTCACACTCTATTTACATTCCCTACTGTGTTTTTCCAATAGCTTTACTCTTTCTTCCATTTCTCTAATTTTGGTTTTAAACCCATCAAATTGCTCGTTAACTGAATTAATTTTCAAGTACATTACTTCTAGCACACTTTTGGGGAAACACATATGATTGTTTATACTGATATTTAAGATCAAGTTTGAGTTATTTCTCCAAATATCAAGGACAAGGTGAACTGCTGGGTATTAGTGAAGCTGATTAGTCCCTGATATTCATTTATCTTCTGCCGTTGGTGCCACCTGCCTTACGATGACTCAGGAGGCATGGGTGGCAGAAGAGGAATGACTCATGTCAGCACAGAGACCTTTTCAAGTATGTTCTCTCAATTCTTCTGCACAATTACTATTTAACAGAAAAAGAAAACACAATGTAAAACAGTTAGCAAACATCTGCTTTAAGAAATGTGGCAAATAAATTAAATCTCCACTAACTGTGCAACAAAATATGGTCTCAATTTCCAAGGTATAGTGTAATGATACAATTTTAGAATAGTCTTTTGTAATTATTTAAATCTGTTTCTTAATTTCATGACATGACTGATTACAGGCCAAAGAAAAGGCATGCAAAACAGTCTCTAAACATGATCTCAAGCAAGTTTATTCTTTACATGCTATGTTTCGCTACGCTGGTAACATAAAGATTTAAAAATAATAATTTTTGTTTAATATTCAGATGTTAACACCCAAAACAAAGATATAATCTAAACATGTTTTATAGTCAACCAGATTGTTATTTTAAAAAAGAAATACAAAAATAAAAGTCCATAAAGTACTTAAAATTTGTATATTATTGCTTCAAAATATATTTTGCTATCTGAGATTCTAGTTGTTTTAACATTGTTATTTTTCAGATTTTCATGGCAAACTAATTCATTTTTCACAGGAAAGTTAGCATATTTTGCCAGTTTCTAGAAAACATACTTTCAGTGATTTATTTGTTATTGTTTTGAACAGATAAATTAAGGAAAAAATGCTGTCTTTATGGCATTTTTATTTGCTATTGAAATAGGATATTTTCTTCCAAAATATTACTTGTCTTATAATTGTTTCTAAAATATAGTAAAAGTTCTTGATTATTAATTTATAACCTGCTACCTTATTTAATTTGATTATTGACTCTAAAAATTTTGATTATTTTAGATTTTCTATGTACATAATCACATCAACTGAGAATAATAAATTCAGCTCTGCCTTTTTTTCATATTTGTATCTCTTGCTTATTTCTTGGTTCTAAGATCATTGTCCCTTAGTTCCAGAACAATGTCAATAATAAGGTGATTTTAAGCATTCTTATCTGTCTCCCAACCCTAAATAGAGTGCTTTCATTGTTTTAGTATTAAACTTTTGATTCTGACTTGAGATAATTCTCATGAATATTCTCTTTATCAGTTTGCAACACCACGAAGTGGGAACTGAGGTGAAGTTGTGGTGGGGGGTGAGGAAATCCTTTTTAAGTGATTGTCCTTATAACTTAAAATTTACACTTTCTCCAAAACCTATTTCCTTCCAAAATCTGAGCATAGTTGTATTTCTAATTTACCTTCAGTAGCTACTACTATAAAAAGTTTTAGCTCTTTCTTTCCTACTCAAATTCTATGTAAAGGATATAAACATATTTAATGACTTCTAATCCCCATATCAACATAAAAATGTAAAAAAATTATCCTCAATTAAAAATAATGCAGTTTTCTCTTTCTTATAAATGTGAAACTAGTTTCCTAGCACAACACCATACATAGTTAATTTCAGTGGCAGGAAATTTACTGAGGTGATCTGGTCTGTATGTTTCCCCCAGTTGGACATGAACAACTTTGCTGGTCAAGGAGGGTTTTTCTCCTTTAAGCATTTTACCGTATTCTGCCCAAATTTATACAAAACAAATATGCTGGATCCTTGTAAAAGTTCTGGTGACAGACTATAATTAATTCCCTTTCACACAGAGAACCACATTGAAATAGAGAGAATAACAGAGGTTTTAGAATCAGAAGGACCCTGTTTATCCCCCCACAATCATAGTTACTATGCAGAAAGGTGGATACTGTTTATTGTTAGGTCTTATAATGTATATTTCTCAACATGAGTTGCTTAAGTTATCATTTTTATTCAGCTCATAATTGTTAAAACTAAGTCCTTATGATAGACATTATGTTAAAGACAGTTTTATTCTTCTTTAGATCAGTAAACAAGAACCTTTCTTGTTTTTTTGTGATTATCATTGTTGTTTTTACATGAAGCATAAAGACTTTATGTCAACCTCTCCCCTCAACAAGATGTCTTTGGGTAGAAATAAATAAACCATTTTAAGGAGGGACATTTCTTGGCATGGCACTTGTCTCCTGACAGTTATTCAGTGACGCATAGCTGAAAAGGGTTCTGTGCTTACGGCACAAAACGATTCCCTGGACTTGACAGGGAAGAATGTGTTCATTCCAAGCCTAGGGCAGAAGTCTGCTGAGATAAACAGAAGAAAGATAGTGAGCAAATTCATTAAGACCAGCATTATGTATTTCCCCCCCGTTCTGATGGCTGATGTTGCATGATTCCTACAAGCAACCAAACTGTAAAACCAGTGCTACAAAACAGAAGCACCTGTAAGTCAATGGGAGCACATTTTTGCTCAACAAGAGATCCTGACAACTAACAACTGACAACCATCTGCCCCAAACACAGTTTGAGTTTTAAGATGCATCAGTTCCCCTTCCCAGCTTCTAGTCTCATGCCCAGTAATGCTTCCAATACCTAACATCTTGAATCATAGAATTATAAGTCCTTAGGGCTCACCTGGTTGGCAAATTATCTGAGGCAATACTCAGGCTTTCCAGATAAGAATAATGAGCACAAGTTAATTAGATAACAGTTCAATACAGCTATCAATACTTCAAGAAAGTGATCAGAATAAATCTTGATATAATTTATTTCGATAGATTCTGTCCAACATTCCAAATTGTGAAGCTCTTTTTAGATCTCCATTCCTTCCTTCTACGTACTGTATTCATTATATCTCCCAGCCCCATGTCATGTTCAGCTTGATAAGCATGCCCTTTATAACTTTATCCAAGTCATTCATAAAATGTTGACCGGGACAGAACTGTGGCTGAGTTGCCTAATGACTCTTGGCTCCTTTTTTTGCAATGCCAGTGGAAATTATTCCATTTGGTCAAATTATGAGACTTTATTTAAAAAATGAATTCATTAACACTTATCACATATTTCTTTGCATCCCATACATCTAGTTAATACTCAGTAAAAGTTGTTGAAAGAAGTACTGTGTTTTGAAATATGAAGCCCTAGGGAAGGTTCAAGGGGGTGGCACATGCACTGCCTGCAGTTTTAAGGTAATATGCAGTTTCTCCACTACTGACATGTCATCATTCCAGCCTTGTTCTGCTGGCATTTTCTGTTCAGTGCTTTCCCCGGGTGAGTAACTGTGGTGAACAAATCCAGGATCTAATGCTTTGGACACTGGGGATCTAATGGGACACTGATAATTTTAGAAAGTGAACCACATTTATGATTGAAATTTTTAATGTAAAACCGAAAGCAATCCAGCCAGAGGAAGCCTTTGAAAAAATTGAAAAATATGATGACTGATTTTTTTCCAAGTAAGCCTTCTTACCCCCATCCCCAAGCAATCAGCAGTAGTTTCAATTTTATGATGAACCTTCCATGCTTTTTTTTTTTGTGAGATCTCCCTGGTGAATGAGTGGAGAAATCTTTGAGTTGGCAGCTCAAGTTTCAGAAAACAATCTGTAGCACTGGAGCAGAGTGAAGCTAACTGGCATATACGGGGACTGAAAACATGACTGTGGCCTCATTAGCACCGTGTGCTAAAAAAACAAGCTAAGTAACCAAGTGTGAAGGTGAACCAGGAATGGAGAAGGTCTGGGCACCCAAAATGGATGGTTTGCTTCACTGTGGAATTTTTTCTTGGATCTAATTAAAGCCTGATCCTTTCCAGCTGTTGTGGCACAGATAATAAACTCAGCCTATAATTAAAAATATCATTAATCATTTCCCAAATTTTTTGTTGTAATATAAAATGGAAGTTGAAGCCATTCCTACTGTGAAAAATGGTTTTGATATTAATAACCATGGCTGTAACAGATGTTAATGGCAAAGGGACATTTGTGTTTCTACTTATAGTTTCCATTTTCACATCCCTCTCACTAAGCAAGCAACTGAATACTATTCTTTTTTAAAAAATGTTTTATTGGGGTATAGTTGACTTACAATGTTCTGTTAGTTTCAGGTGTATAGCAAAGTGAATCAGTTTTACATATCAAGTATTCTTTATTCCACTGTTTCTCTTTCTTTAAAATACCTTCAGCCTTTTTTTTAACCTTTTCACTGTGAATAATAAAAATATTCTATGACTGCAAGTCCAGATTAAATTTATTAAACAGACTCAACATTCATAAATGTAACTGGATTAAAAATGAGATTATTTCACTTTTTATTGTGGGTGGCAATCCATCCAGATGCTTACACTTAATATTTGTGGCTATCAGACATTGAACTTCAATCTTCATATCAGCTTTCTTTTATATACAATTTTTAAAGGTTATACTCCATTTATAGATATTACAAAATAACAGTGTATGAGGGTTCCCTTTTCTACACATCCTCACCAATGTTTGTTATTTGTGTTCTTTTTGATGATAACCATTCTGACAAGTGTGAGGTAATATCTCATGTGGTTTTGATTTGCATTTTCCTGATGATTAGTGATGTTGAGCATCTTTTCACGTGCCTGTTGGCCATCTGCATTTCCCCTTTGGAAAAATGTCTATTCTGTTCTTCTGCCCATTTTTTAATGGGCTGTTTGTTTTATTGATGTTGAGTGGAATGAGCTGTTTATATATGGTGGATATTAACCCCTTATTGGTCATAACATTTTCAACTATTTCTCCCAATCAGTAAGTTGTCTTTTGGTTTTGGCAATGGCTTCCTTTGATGTCCAAAAGCTTTTACATTTAATTAGGTCTCATTTGTTTACTTTTGCTTTTATTTCCTTTAGGAAATAGATCCAAAAAAATTGCTGCGATTTATGTCAAAGAGTGCTGTGCCTACGTTTTCCTCTTGGAGTTTTAGAGTATAGTATCAGACTTATATTTAAGTCTTTAATCCATATTGAGTTTATTTTTGTATATGATGTTAGAGAATGTTCTAATTTCATCCTTTTACATGTAGCTGTCCAGTTTTCTCACCACCATTTATTGAAGACACTGTCTTTTCTCCATTGTATATTCTTGCCTCCTTTGTCATAGATCAGTTGACCATAAGTGCATGGGCTGATTTCTGGACTCTCTATTCTGTTCCATTGATCTATATGTCTGCCTTTGTGCCAGTACCATACTGTTGTGATTACTGTAGCTTTGTAGTACAGTCTGAAGCCAGAGAGCATGATTCCTCCAACTCTGATTTATCAAGATTGTTTTGGGTATTTGGGGTCTTTTGTGTTTCCATACAAATTTTAAATTACTTGTTCTAGTTCTGTGAAAAACACCATTTGTATTTTGATAGGGATTGCATTGAATCTGTAGGTTGCCTTGGGTAGTATCATAATTTTAATAATATTGATTCTTCCAATCCAAGTATATGGTATATCTTCCCATTTGTTTATGTCATCTTCAATGTCTTTCATCAGTGTCTTATAGTTTTTCAAGGACAGGATTTTACCTCCTTAGGTAGGTGTATTCCTAGGTATTTTATTCTTTTTGTGGTGGTGGTAAGTGGGGTTGTTTCCTTAATTTCTCTTTCTGATAGTTAATTGTTAGCATATAGGAATGCAACAGATTTCTGTTAAGTTCTGTTTCCTACTCAAAGCTCTTCAGATTAAGGGAGAGACTACTGTTCTGGAAATTATTTCCATTGAATACACTGAACTTGAGCATTTGCTGCAAAAGATAATAGCTGTGAAAGTTAAAACGGACAGCATCTTTGTCAGATCAGGCTGCCATAACAAAGCACCATCAACTGGGTGGCTTCAACAACAAAATTTATTTCTCACAGTCCTGCAGTCTAGAAAGTCCAAGATCAAAGTACTGGCCAATTTAGGACCTGGTGAGAGTTCTGTTCCTGCTGTGTACACAGCTGCCTTCCCACTGTGTACTCGTCTATTGTCTTCACTGTGTGCACACATGGAAAGAGAATTTTTCATTCTGATACTTCATTGTTACTATATAGTGTTAGTGTCAGCTTTAAGTTTATAAGGATAAAAATGGAACTTGCCCAAAATAATAGGAATAAGCAATGGAAATCTAACTAGGTGACAATTTCAAATGTGGTTCTCTGGTGAAGAAGTTTCAACATTATGGGTGACGAAATTTTGTGCCTGAGACCCATCTGGTTAATTTAGCATTTCTTCCTTTTATCGTGGTTGTTAAAAATCATTATCAATAGTTACATTAACCTAGGATGGGTTTGGCACATCTCTACTTTGTACTTTCAACTGTCATGGTCCCTAGATCAGTGTGTGAGAGACTTATGGCTAGTGAACTATATTTAAATCTGAAAAACAATTAAAAACCCAGTTCTTGTTTCCTGATCTTTCCCAGACCAAGGGAACTAACACCTTTAAGGATAACATTCTAACTAAAAAAATGAAGTCCTTTCTTCTACATGGCTTTCCTTGCTGACCACCTGATAAACAGCTAGTTGTGCTATGGCCCTTGCTGAAGTTTAGAAGATACCAAAAGCCACAGAGCTTAGAAATACTAAATTCCTTGCTTTTTAAAATAGACACCAGGGCTTCCCTGGTGGCGCAGTGGTTGAGAGTCCGCCTGCCGATGCAGGGGACACGGTTTCGTGCCCTGGTCCGGGAAGATCCCACATGCTGCAGAGCGGCTGGGCCCGTGAGCCATGGCCGCTGAGCCTGCGCGTCCGGAGCCTGTGCTCTGCAACGGGAGAGGCCACAACAGTGAGAGGCCCGCATACCGCAAAAAAAAAAATAATAATAATAATGAAACATAGAGCCTATATATAGGTAGAAAGCCTTTCAAAAAACGATTTGAAGAAGTTATATGTGTATTGTTGCTTTCAGGGCACTAAAAATCTTAGCATCAGCATGGCCTATCAGGGGAATGGCATTCCTAGTAAATGTTGCAAAGAACAGGAGGAAGGGCAATGGGGGCAGAGAGCAATATGTAGCGGAGGAGAGATGGCCCTTGGTTGGACCTTGGATGATGGAATTCATTGCAAGGTATAAACCATATGGAAAGTAAAGGTAATTTCTTCAAATGACTCAGCTGAATTTTTGGTTGACAGAATTGTCCTATCAATTCAGTCACGAAGACAGACTTTGCTTTGCTTACCAGCAACCTCCCCTGTATGTCTGTTCCTATTCATCTAGTATTATGTGATATTAGAAGGAGAAGCACAGGAGTGTCAAAGTCAATCTTTCCTCATTTGATCATTTTACCCAGTATTAACATTTTTAAAAAGTCATGTAACAGCACAATGATGGCAGTTTAGAAGTATCCATGATAAGAGTAGCTAGTCTACTATGTGAACGATTGGATTATAGAAGAACCTCTATATATTTTAATATGAATTTTCCTCTAGGTGATGCTCTTAAGAAGATATTATAGTAATACCTTTTAGCACATCCTGATATTACTAATTACCAGTTTTCTCTAAACCTTCCTGAAATTTTTTTTTCAAGTTTGAGGTTTTTAAGTTGGAATCAAGTAGCAATATATTTATCTTTCTATCACTATCTCTAGTGGATAATTATAAATTCAATTTTATTAATTTCACTCATGTTCACTTGCTTAATAACACATTAGTAATTACATAGGGAGATTCTATTTAGATTAGAGTAATTCAGTCAATCATATAAACTTGGGATTTAATCTGGTAAATTACATAAAAATGATTTTAGTAAATACAAGGGAGCTAAGCAATATTAGAAATAAAGGATAATCTCCAGTTATTTTTTTTAAACAAAGAGTTTCAAATTCTACATTTTTATATCTAATTATTTTTAAGCATATGTCATTTTTATAATTTTTGCATTCTAAACACAATTTAGTATTTGGAATACTAAATTCAATGAAAGGTAATTTTATATATAAGAAAATTTGATTTTTAGAATAATTTAAAACATGAATTACTATTGAAAATATTCCAATAACAAAGCAAGGATAATTTCATAATATATTCTAAAATTCTCAGAAACAGTGTCTACTCTGATGATATATGTGATTTCTTTTATTCTGAAACAATAGAATAATTTGAGAAATGTATGTTGTACAGAATAAACTATGTTCATAGTAAAATAAAATTCTCCCTATGTGTATATATATGCATATATGCACATATACACATATATATATGAATATACATAGTGTGTATTACATTTAGATCACCAAATATTTGCAGAGAGAAATAAACAGTTGATCTGATCTTGGGCCCTTTTTGAATATGCTGGAACAATCACCCGCTTGTCATTGGTCTGCATTCCTTCCTTTTCCCTCCTGTTCATATTATAGGTAGAATCATAAAATTAAAGACTTGTAAATAACCATGAAAAATATATAGCACAAATTCTCCACCCAAGATCAGAAAACTTTTTAGGCAAAGGTAGGACTACAGAAAAAGCTATCCTGAACTCTAAGTACAGTAATTTTTCTTTTAAAACAGATATACGTAAGCCATAATTTATCAGAAGTGTTTTATTTACACAGCTTTTCATAAACATATATGTATTTGTCTGCACATGTGTATCAAGAGCTTGGTAGAGTACCCTCAATACATAACTTAATTGAATTGTTTTCCTAATGTAGCATTTGCATCATCAAACCTTTTATATAGCACTGGCCCTTATTAGTACAGGCAACATAAGACTACAAAAGACTAAAAAATAAAGGTAAACCAGTATGGCTCTTTGTGCAACAAAAACTTTTGGCTATCAAGTTGTTCATTTCACTATTTTTCCCTTCCCTTGTCTCTTTCATATGCAAAAGATAGCTCTGCCACTTATGGATTATAGCATTTTATAGCAGGTGCGTAGGAAAGGTGTCAGTATTTTCAAATGACCCTTCCCCCTAGTGCTGATTTCTGTGTTAGGTTTGCCTGACTGGTTTAGCAGCTCTGAGGAGCTGTTTTGTGCTCTGTAGTTGGGTGACGTTTTAGTAGCAATTTTAGGCTAAAGACTTCATTCAGTTGGCCGTTTTGAAATTTATTAATCTTGCGGTGTTGGTGGTGAACCAAGGATAAATTAGGATGCCTTTATTACTGATCTGTCCAAAGCTTTCACATTACTTGATCATGCTCTATTGTTAATACAGCTGAAGGCAATTAATTTTAGAGACAAGACAAGTTGTTAACACAGAACAATTTGCAAGTCTTCCCACTGAAGACACTGAACTTTATTGTAAAGTGTTGGATCATTTCAATTAATTTTCTTTTAATTCTAAATTAGCAGAGTATTTAAATGAGTCCTTGCTCTAGTCCATGAATTGATCTATTCTCTGATCTTTCAAAATTGAGTGTCGGGGCTTCCCTGGTGGCACAGTGGTTGAGAGTCCGCCTGCCAATGCAGGGGACACGGGTTCGTGCCCCGGTCCGGGAGGATCCCACATGCCGCGGAGCGGCTAGGCCCGTGAGCCATGGCCACTGCGCCTGCGCGTCTGGAGCCTGTGCTCTGCAACAAGAGAGGCCACGACAGCGAGAGGCCCGCGTACAAAAAAAAAAAAAAATTGAGTGTCATCCTGAAGGGTCAAATTTAAAAGTTATGAGCATCTTAAATTGTTTGGCAACTTGATAACACTGCATTGCTTCAGTTTCTTTTCATGTTTGGTCATTGGAATCTTGCGTAGGCTAAGTATTTTAGCTAAAAAAGATTGATTTCTCTTAACTCTTCAATGTATTTTTATGCTTAAAAATTGATAATTTCTTCATATACCCAGAATTCAGATATCTCCCAATATTTTAAATACAGTGTTAATGTTACAGCAAAGAAATTATTAAAATGGCAAAATAAAGTTGATAATATTGATTGTACCATTCAGTTGTATGCAGTTTAAATTAGAAAAAATCTATTAAACTTGAATAAGTTAATGTTTCTTTAACATTTAAAAGTTTGTAATTTCTCTGGAACTGAATTTCCCTTCTTATGACACATATCTCAAAGAAAACGTGACATAAAACAAGTAAGACATATTATCCAACCTTCTCTGACTTTAATTCAATCCCAAAATATTGTTTCAATTTTAATCTGCAAGACTGACTTCTTAGAACAAAATAAGATTGGCTAAAATTTGTGATAACCTTGCACTTTTATGGGTGCTATTCTGAGGAATTCTATGACAAAGAATAAACACAATAGATACGATGTATCTATAAGAACCATAACTACAACAAAGTTTTAGAAACATCAGAATTACATACACTTTTATTCCTGACACTTCCTTACTCTAGAGATCATAATTATCAGCATCAAAATATTAGTTCAAATTTGAGAATGATTCTGAATGCTGACCCCAGCATTGACAGTCAACTATTGCTACATCAAGTTAAGTATCAACACAACTAATAAGTTAAAATGGTTAAGTACAAAGCAACTGGATATAGTGCCATATTTTCCAAATATTAAGAGAAGTCTGTCCTTATGAAATTTACTAAATTGGATGTGCCTTAATTGAATTTTCCTTACTCTGATTCTATCTAAAGCTTATCTTCCTAATTCTACACTAGGGAGATATTTATATTGTAACAATAGACACCAGAAGTATCTTCACTGAGTTAATTTATATGCTGCATTAGAGATAAATATGCAAGAAATTATTTATACAGGTCATGAATTAATAGATTTTTAAGGGACTGGTTATTTTAGGTTAATTATGCAGTTAAAAGTAGGCTTTCTTTCCTTTGTTTTCATCATGACAAAATTAAAACAATAAATATTATAGGATGTTAATGGATAAGGAAGCAACCATGTAAAAGGAAGCAACTTTTGTAAGCATAATATAAAGACAAATCAGGAGGAAATTTCTGAAGAAAGCTGAAAATAAATTGTAGTTGAAAAACTACAAGAGATGTATTTTTGTATCTCTCCTGTTTAAGATGGTATTCTGCCTCTACTATGTTAGTGGTAAGTTTATGGGACATAGTGAAAACTGTCTGTAAGTAAACAAAATACAATGCATTCCCACCACAATTCTTTCCTAAAACAAATCATGCCTATTTTGAAGACTATATAATGCTTTTTAAATTCTGCACATAATAATGTCCTCTTATTTTACCTAAAACTAACATTAATCTCCAAGAAGGTTCATTTAATTCTAGTAAAATAGAATTTGATGATCTTATATGAACCCAGGAAATAGAGACAATATTTTAATATGACAATTATGTATTGCTTAAATTATATCAAGATGATAAAAGTTGTGAGAATATGTATAATATGTCAGCTGCAGTAACAAATAATTCAAATCTTTACATAAGGCACAGAAAATGTGCCCAGATTATGAGAATAAATAGTTCAAATGTCTGAATTATTTGAATGGACATGTGTACTATTAAAAGATAAACTAAGGCATATTAAAAATTTTAAGAGTTTATTTGAGCAAACATTGATTCGAATCGTGAAGTATCCAATCTAGTAGATGGAAAGGAGCTCCAAGGATCAGTACAAAATGAAAGACTTTTATAGACAGAGGAGAGCAGTAACAATGAAGTTACACTAGGCAAAAGAGCATTAACTTTTGTTATGGGGAAGTTACTTTCCTTGGGGGTGACAGAGGTCTGTCGGGCAGATGACTTAACTAGTGTTGGACCAGCAATTCCTGGTTGACTGGTTTAAGGTCCCATTTCTGGGATAGCAAAAACTGTACAAAAACTATAATTAAGTCAAGTCACAGTTTGGTGACTTGGGGAGTCACATAAGCAGTTCCCATCTTAGGCCTATTTATCTTGTTTTCAACAGCCATAAAATGTAATTCATTTTGAATTAAGGTTTACAAGTAAGAAACTTGAATTTAAAATTCTGTAAACATTTCTCTAATAAGAATTATTCTATCACATTCATTAGTCAACTGAAAAACTAAAATGTTGGCCTCCATCATTATTCAAGTATAGTTAAGACATTTATTAACCATATATATGAAATCTCATGCATACACTGTGTTTTAAACTTCATTACATGAGATGAAGTTGGAAAATAGCCAACGATTCATTCTGAACATGATTAAAATATGAGTGGGTAAAATTGAGAGTTCAGGACATAGGGTCCAATAGTACTCCTTTGTTTAAAGGTAAAGGTTGAACATACTGGGACTTTCTATGTATATACAAAAAGAGTATACCCAGAGCAGCCTTAAGATCTTGGAAAGACCCCTTTTGGCCTTTCATCTCCATTCACTGAGTAACTCTGGGAAGGAGAGACACAAATCTCAGCCCTAAAGCCTAGAATTCTTGACCCAATTAACTTAAAACCATGGGGCTAATCACAATGTTTGAGCAGTATCTAGACTTAAATGTTGTTATGGCCTTTAACATAATTTATGAGGCAGCACCTATGAAACGTAATAGATAATTTGATAGATTTTCTTGTGAGATACGGTCATATGTAGAATACACCCTTTGTTAAATTATTTTTTTCAATCATTTGCTTTATTAAACTAAGTTCTTAAATCATTTGCTTCAGTATGTACAGGAGACTGAGCAGAAGTAAGAATCCTAGTATTTCCTCATTTTATTACCTTAACATATGGTATTTTGTTTTAGAATTAGGATGTATAGCTATACAAGAAGCAATTTTTTTCATTATCTCACCACCAAAAATTAAACAAGAATTGCAAATTCCTCCAGAATCTGATTATATAGATTCAGGTGTTATATTCGATTTACAAAATTGGAATCCTATGATACATACTGTTTTGTAATCTATATGTCATTTAAATCTTCTGTCAGTGACATTTTCTAAGTAGTGTATACTTTGGTACTATAGAGTATATAATGGCTTCCAATTTTGCCACTGTATGTATGTACATTTAGCACACTACCTACTGATGGATTTTTAGATTGCTTTCAATTTTCAGTATTATAAACAAACACCTTCCAAAATTAGTATTTTTCTATTAAAATCAATGCTAAATTGCAAGATGGTTGATAATTATTGCCAAAGTTTCTTTTAATAAATGCAGTACTGAATTATTTTGCCTTTAGAAATGTATAAATTCCTATTTCTATGTATTTTTATAATTAGCCTTAAAATATTTTACAAATTTACCTGTAAAAAGAGTTACATACAAACATACATCTGTATCCCATTATCAAAATCAGACCTGCAGGGCTTCCCTGGTGGCGCAGTGGTTGAGAGTCTTCCTGCCGATGTAGGGGACACTGGTTCGTGCCTGGGTCCAGGAGGATCCCACATGCTGCGGAGTGGCTGGGCCCGTGAGCCATGGCCGCTGAGCCTGCGCGTCCGGAGCCTGTGCTCCGCAACGGGAGAGGCTACAGCAGTGAGAGGCCCGCGTACCGGGAAAAAAAAAAAAAAAAAAAAAAAGTCAGACCTGCACCTAAGTGCTATTTGGAATGGTTATCAGCATGGCTTCCCTAGAATCACCATATCTCCTTGTGTTACAAGATCATTTATCACAAAACTCTTAAGACTTTAATTCAGGAAGTTATGACCATTTATAACGTTGATAATTATATTAACTGATGCTACATGTTAGTTCTGTCTCTTCCTGTATTTCTTTGAAATAATATAAAATAAGGGAGTTTTCAACAATGTAACCAGATGTACAAAAAACAAACAGAAAAACAGTTTAGAGTGGCCATTGGATATATGAGATTGACACATATTGGAGAGTGTGATTTTGCCAGTCTTATCTGTGAAATAGAAAGTGATCTTGTATAGTGTTTCTGATTCTGATAGTCTTCACACCTCTCTTAAAAATGTAAAAGATCTCAGTTAGATTTTTCTTGGCATTACCAGCACATAGTATATGTTCTCAGGACCGTCTGGCCTGTTGGCCTATATAAGAACAATTTCAGAGTGAAATAAATGTTGAAACCAGATAGATGATACAAAGAGTGAGAAAGTAAAGTTGGTGAGCATAAAACATTATTTCTAGGAACTTTACTTGTAAAATTATCATTGTCTAGAATTTAACTCTCAATGAAGAGCTTAATGGTTTTATTATCTGTTTAGTTTTTAAGATGGAAGAGACTTAAATATTATGATATATTTATGACAAAATTCACTGGGAAAAAAAAGTTGATGCCACTACAGAGAGAGAGCTGTTGAAGGTAGGGCTACTAAGAAATCATAGGAAAGGATGGGTTAGCCTTGTGCATTACGCAGATGTTAGAAATTCTGGGAAGAATTTGGGGAAGAGAAAGAATGTCTTCTAGAAAAGGCCTTAAAAAACAAAGAGGAATGATCTAAACAGTAATAGGCCACACTAACAAATCCAGGGGGCATAATCAATTGAAATGAACTTCAAAGCAAAGGATATTTTTGTCTGACGGTAGAGTCTAGTGGAGCCCTGGAGAATTAAGAGAAACAGGGACCAAAAAAACCTTGTGTTTGTAGAATCACTTTGAGTTTTATCTAATTGAATGTTACTTGAAAGTATGTATTGGGTGGGCCAAAAGGTTCGTTCGGTTTTTCCCATAGATGGCTCTAGTTGCACTTAGTTTTCTTTAACTTCATTAGAAACAATTTTGTTAGATTGTATGTGACAGCTGTAGTATCAGCTGCATTTAAAAAAAGACATCAAAACTGGTGAATTTTTGTGTAGCCATTTTAATATCGAAGATGGAAGCAAAAAGCAACATTTTCGACATATTATGCTTTACTGATTCAAGAAAGGTAAAAATGCCACTCAAATGCACAAAAAGATTTGTGCAGTATATGGAGAAGGTGCTGTGACTGATCGAACGTGTCAAAAGTGGTTTGCGAAGTTTCATGCTGGAGATTTCTCGCTGGATGATGCTCCACGGTCTGGTAGACCAGTTGAAGTTGATAGTGATCAAATTGAAACAGTAATTGAGAACAATCAATGTTATACCATGTGGGAGATAGCCGACATACTCAAAATATCCAAATCAAGTGCTGAAAATCATTTGCACAAGCTTGGTTATGTGAACCGCTTTGATGTTTGGGTTCCACAAAAGTTAAGTGAAAAAAACCTTCTTGACCATATTTCCACATGCGGTTCTCTACTGAAACGTAATGAAAACATTCTGTTTTAAAAACAAATTGTGACATGCAATGAAAAGTGGATACTGTACAGTAATGTGGAACAGAAGAGATTGTGGGGCACGCGAAATGAACCACCACCAACGATACCAGAGGCTGGTCTTCATCCAAAGAAGGTGATGTTGTGTACATGGTGGGATTGGAAGGGAGTCCTCTATTATGAGCTCCTTCTGGAAAACCAAACAATTAATTCCAACAAGTACCGCTCCCAATTAGACCAACTGAAATCAGCACTTGATGAAAAGCGTCCAGAATTAGTCGACAGAAAATGCCTAAGCTTCCATCAGGATACTGCAAGACTGCATGTTTCTTTGATGACCAGGCAAAAACTGTTAAAGCTTGGCTGGGAAGTTCTGATCCATCCACCGTATTCACCAGACATTGCACCTTTGGATTTCCATTTATTTCGGTCTTTACAAAATTCTCTTAATGGAAAAAATTTCAATTCCCTGGAAGACTGTAAAAAGCACCTGAAACAGTTCTTTGCTCAAAAAGATAAAACGTTTTGGGAAGATGGAATTATGAAGTTGCCTGAAAAATGGCAGAAGGTAGTGAAACAAAAGGGTGAATACGTTGTTCAGTAAAGTCCTTGGTGAAAATGAAAATTGTGTGTTTTATTTTTACTTAAAAAACCGAAGGCACTTTTTGGCCCACCCAGTATAAGGACATTAACATTTTTCATTATTAAAGCAATAACTTGAATTGAGCATTTAACCCTTGTCAAACTTGTACAGGGTAACTAAATATGTTTATGCCTTAGCTCAATGAATATGTTTATGCCTTAGCTCAATGAACTCCATTTTAAGAACGTGTTATTTTGACCATTTATATATGAGAAAATCAAGACTATAGACCTTAAAGTAATTTTTTGAAGGCCAAACAGCCAGAAAATGAGGAGCCTGTGTGAAAATCCAGGACGCTATGGTTATAAAGCTGCCTGAAGAGTAGGTATGGGAGCAGGGGAGGGAAGAGGTTGAAAGCAAAAGAAGTGAGAGTTAAAAGGGTGAATAGAAGGAAAGTAAAATAATTAAAATGTCTTTGAAAACATTAGTGAGAAAATTAGTTATATCGTGTAAGAAGAGTCAGAATGGAATGTGTTTTGCTTTGTTTCGATTTTGATTTTTGCGTAAAGAACAGGCAATGTTTAGTACCTTTGGGAGAGAGGGCACTAGTAGAAAGATCTGGTTGAAGACAGATGGAAGATAAGCTAAGGTAAATTAGATGAGATGACTTTTCATTACATGAGATGAAATGAGAACACAAGGAATATTTAGAGCAAAGTGTCAAAAGAGAAAGATCAGTAACTTGTATTAGTCTCTTACCAGTTCTTACATAAACATGGACTTGGTTTTGAAAGGGTTGTAGTTCTTTTATTTGCATAAGTATTACTATTAAAAATTATTTCCTTACATAGATATTTCTAGTCAAAGGATTTCAGTTAATTCAAAATGTATTAAATCATTTTTCTGTTGAGAAAGACCAAGCCAGACATGGAAATTACACAGAAAGAATGAATGAAAGAAAGAGACACAAGGGAATGAGAGAGGGAGGAAGGAAGAAAGAAAAGGAGTTTATTAATTTATTAGTATTGTCAATTGTTTAGCATCTCATGTGTTTATTTTGTGAAATGCATTTTCAAATATTTTGCTCATTTTTTTTTTTTTTCCGGTATGCTGGTCTCTCACTGTTGTGGCCTCTCCCGTTGCGGAGCACAGGCTCCAGATGCACAGGCTCAGTGGCTATGGCTCACGGGCCCAGCCACTCCGCGGCACGTGGGATCCTCCCGGACCGGGGCACGAACCCGTGTCCCCTGCATTGGCAGGCGGACGCTCAACCACTGCACCACCAGGGAAGCCCTATTTTGCTCATTTTACCATTTTAAAATGTGTTATTTTCTTATCGAGTGTAGATAGTTCTTTATATATCTAGAAAAAAGACCTTTCTTGGACATTTAAATTAAAACTGTCTTCACCCAGTCTGTGACTTGTCTTTTCATCATTCAGTTATACATATATATTTTTTTCTCAGATTCTTTTCCCATATAGGTTATTAAAAAATATTGAGTTTAGTTCCCCGTGCCATACAGTAGGTCCTTGTTGGTTAGTTGTTTTTATATATAGTAGTGTGTATATGTTAATCCCATCCTCCTAATTTATCCCTCCCCGCCACCTTCCCTGTTGGTAACCATAAGTTTGCTTTCTATGTCTGTGGATCTATTTCTGGGGAGTTTTTTCTTTCTTTTTTTTTTTTTCATAGAAACATTCTTACCATTTATTTATATTTAATCCAGAGAAATCAAAGCATGTCTTTCACTAGGTTATTTCTGTTTTGTAAAATAAGTTCATTTGTACTTTTTTTCAGATTCCACATAAAAACAATATCATATGATTTTGTCTTTCTCTGGCTTACTTCACTTAGTATGATAATCTCTAAGTCCATCCATGTTGCTGCAAATGGCATTATTTAATTCTTTTATATGGTTGAGTAGTATTCCATTGTATACATATACCACATCTTCTTTATCCATTCAACTGTCGATGGACATTTAGGTTGCTTACATGTCTTGGCTATGGTTAATAGTGCTGCAGTGAACATTGGGGTGCATGTATCTTTTCAAATTATAGTTTTTTCTGGATATATGCCCAGGTGTGAGATCCCTGGATCATATGGTAACTCTATTTTTAGATTTTTAAGGAACCTCCATACTGTTCTCACTACTTTAATTCTTTTACTTTTCCATATAAATTTTAAAATCAGTTTGTCTGTATCTACAAGTTTTACTGCTTGTATTTTAATTGGATTTATGTTTAATCTGCACACCAATTGGGAGAGAATTAACATCTGAACTGTACTGTGTCTTTCAATTCATGAACTCAACAGTGTTTTGAGCATACAGATCCTGTACATATTTTGTTAAATTCATACCTAAGTAGTATTTCATTTTTGAAATTATTGTAAATGATACTGTTTTCTGTTGAGAAAATCATAGTTGTTCAAAAAATAAAATTTGACTTTATATTAGAAAAATCAGCTAATATAATTCAACATAATAAATATTAATTAGAAAAATGACATTTAATAATCTTAACTATAGAAAAGTATTTGATAAAATAACACACTAATCTATAATTCTTTAAAACTCTGCCATCATAGTAGAAATAGAAGGTAAATTCTTTAACCTTTAAAGTTATATTTAGAAAAAAATCGCACTGCAAATATTATTAATGGTTAAAACATAATCTCCTTAAAGTCAAGTGCAAGACAAAGGCTCCTGCTCTTCTTCCAGCCAACAAAGCTGAGTAAAACAAAATAGGGAAATCAAAGACATAAATTAGAAGGAAAGACAAAAAATGTTTATGTGCAGTTGTTGCTTGTCAACATGGAAAATCCCAAAGGACCTAATTAACAAGTATAGCAAGGTTGTTTCATCTTAAAAAATGATATATAAAACTCAATTTCATGTCTATATATAAATATTAAAATAATTACTTTAAAAATAGTGTTAAAATGTATCTGGGCTTAAATATAACAAAAGACTTGCATAGAATTTATGGAGGAAATTATAATACATTATTGAAAAATATTAAAACTAAACAAAACAGATATCCTACTTAATAGGATATAAGCAGATACAGCATAGAACATATTTATCATTTAATATTATGTATCAATAGTTCCAATAATATGGTCTTTAGTTCCAGTGCCCCTGGTGTATTTTAGTAATTTAGGGAAAGCAACACATGGTCTATTTAAATCAATTTGTCTTCCTAAAGTGACTTAAGAAGCTAAAATGCTTTTCCTTTTTTCTTCTTTTCATAAAGAAAAAACTGTAACTTAGTTATATAATAGGCAGTTGCTGTGTCTCCTACAGGCTTATTTTGTCTGCTTTGCAATACAGTTTTACATATTGCTAACTGTCTTACATCATCACCCTGTTTTCTGGGGAAAATTAACCATGAATTGGTAATCAAAAATTTCAAAAAATCATCTTAATTTACAAGATAAAAAGGAAGAACCTTTGACCTACTCCCTAACTGCCTAAAAGAATGTAGATACAGGGCGTGTTGCAAGAAGGGAGTTATCACCAGAGATATCTGCAAAGAATAGGGGAACACTTGGCAGGGCCTAGAGATCAGAGTCCCAACTGTGTCCCGTTGTCTCTGCACGGCCCAGCAAACATTTGTTTACCAAACACTTGCTTTTCCAGCTCCGTGTAAATTGCCTCCCTGCCCTTTCAAGTCCCAAACCACTACCCCCAACATGCTCTTTTGTCTTTAGCTGAAGATGGTATTTAAAGGGAGGGTTTCAGCCATTTTGGCTGAAACTCAGTTCGTTTTCCTGAGTCTCTAGCATATACGCATGTTATTAAGCTTTGGTTTGATTTTCTCCTGTTAATCTGTGAAATGTCAGTCTAATTCTTAGACCAATCAGAAGAACTTAGAAGGGTAGAGGAAAATTTCTTCCTCCCTAACCCATGCAAAAAATACCAATAAAATTAAATATTTTATTTAATATAAGCATGCTACTAAATTTATACTTGTTAGAAATTAGGTTAATAAAACTTCTGTACACTATATTTTTAGCCAGAGGTTTAGGGTACCATAGTTCATTATACTTCATCCTTTAGCAGAAGTGACAAGGGACTTCTTTCATGATCTACATTGTTTTTATTCTACTTGGCTGACCAGAGGCCATGACAAAACGTTAGGTATATAGTTACATAATAATTACACATATCTTTTGTTTTTGTTGTTGTTTGTCATGCATTGACTTTTCGTTGACTCAGCATTTTCCTAAACTTGTCATTTATGCATGTGTGAAATAATTCAAATTAGAAGGAAATCCTATTAAAATGATTTGTATCACCTCTGCAAGACTGCCACAATTATAGCATACAGAGTTACTTACCACTCCACCTTACTCACATAATACTCTATGCCTACCTCTAGAATAGCACTTGAAGTTTATACTTTAATTTTTAATTATTTTTGGATGGAAATTAAGTAGAGAAAATAAACAGGTTTTTATCCAATGGATGCCAAAGCATCTCTGCAAGTTTTTCCAGAGGTCTGTAAAATAAGCTGTGTTATGTAGAGCTCACAGTTTTGTTCTCTTTCTGACAAGAAGATTGTTTGTTTTGATTTTTAATGCAGAATTTTAGTAGCTGTAGAAAACTGCCCAATTTTGGAAGCTGAACAACCTCTTTTCAGGTTAGTCTCTAGAAGATAAGTGAGAAAGGAATTGGAACAGGATTCTTAGACAGTTATGAGCAGGTCGGCACAGTTCTTTGGCAACACACACCAATGTACCTTCCTTTCTGCCTGAACAGTAATTCTTGAAGATGTCGATTCATACTATATGTAAAGACAGTGTGCACCTGAGCTATTCTTAATTTATTATTGTCTATGCCCCTCCCTCTTTTTTAGAATCTAATTATTAGTAATAGAGTTCAGAGGCTTTGAACTTGTCAGATTTTACTTGCTTTTGTCAGGGAGGTAGAAATTTTCCTCTACCCTTCTAGGTTCTTCTGGCTGGTCTAAGAATTAAATTGATATAAGACAGATTAACAGGAGAAGATCAAACCAAAGTTTAATAACATGTAGACATGGGAGAGACCCAGGAAAACTAACTCCCTGAAATGGCTGAAGCCCTCCCCTTAAATACCATCTTCAGCTAAAGACAAAAGAGGAAGTTAGGGGTAGTGTTAGGGCAGGAAGGCAATTCACAGGGAGCTGGAAAAGCAAGTGTTTGGTAAACAAATGTTTTCTGGGCCATGCAGAGACAGTGGGCACAGAGAGGGATTTTAACTTATTTGTTAATAAGTTTACTAAGTTCCTCCCTGTCTACCACACCTAGTTCATACTGCATATGAACTAGTAATCTCTAGTGATAGCTCCCTACCTTGAATAGGTCCTCTATCTACATTCTTTTAGGCAGTTAGAGAGAAAGTCAGAATCTTTGGGGCCATAAAAATAATTAGCTTAAATTAATCTTCATGCTAAAGGGACACAATTTGGGGTGGTAAGTTTTGCTCTCCTATACTTTACTGTACCAGTTATCCAAAGGTTTAATGTAAAGTAAGATAACTTTCGCGAGGAGATTTGAAGAAACAAAACTCTGCCACAGTCACATAAGTCTAGGACATTGAGATTTCTTACTTTATTTTATCTTACAAACAAACCATTTCCCTCGTACTTCGATATATCATTCTGTATCGCTGTGTAAAGAAAGTGCATTGTTCTGTTGTATATTTTCAATTACAATGTAAAATAGTAAAGCATGCAAACAATAACATGCCCTTGAAATAAAAGTTATATATTGGAAGAGCCACAAGTATACCTTTTTTAAAAAGTTAGAGTATTGTGTTTTTTAGAGCTAGATATTAGAATTTAGTGTATGTATATGTATGTATGTATACATATGTGTATAACTGTTCATACACATACAAACACACATATAATTTACTTTCTCTGCAGTTTCTTTTACCTAGGAAATTTAATTAAATATTGAAAAAAAAATAATTCATCAATATCTACTTGAGAAGAATGCTTGATAAACTTTTGAATAAAAATGATGAAAATGTTAAGTAACAAAAAATACAGCACATTCATGGATAATGCTCTCTGTTGCATAAATATGTTCCCTAAAATTACTTTAAAACATTCAGTGGAATCTCTAAGTTGTAAACAATGAGGTGTCACTAACCATTCTCCTAGTTAAGGTCTCTAGAACTTGTTCAGTTCAGCCCCCTTCACCCTCTGAATTCTCGGAATTTTCCCTATAATTTCCTCAGTGCCTCACCTCACTTCCAGGACACATCTATCTGCAAGAGAAAATCAATGGACAGGGGAGATTAAGTTTCTTTTCTTTTGATTCCTTTTCAAATTCCTAGGAACAAGTTAAAATGTCAGTGACATAATTTCTGATGGCACTAGAGGTATGTAAAAAGGAGATGTGTGTTCTCTATTTCCCTAAGCAAATAGGTAACTGATATGACATTTTGTTCCTGATTAGTCAAGCCTGCGTATAAGGGGAAATGATTGAATATCAACAAAATAGTTCCTGTATTCTGACTATAGGGTTCTAAGGACAGATTTTCCATATATTCTAATTCCAGGGACTTCTAAATAGCATCTAGGTAAACTGTTATTGCAGGAAAGAGTCTCAGATTTAGGTTTGACTTCTTATGCCATCTGAGACCAGATAAGTTGGATCCATGTCAGTTTTAGAACCATTTCTTTTCTAATCAGATCAAATTGATTATGTGATGCTCTAAAAATCAGGCATGGTATTCATTGGGAAACATCAATTATTTCCTCTGTTTTTGCAGATATATATTAATATAGTACTCCATTAGTGAGACGAACTGCAGGTTACTAATTAGCGTAGCACCCCATTAGTGAACTCTATTTGCTTTGTAATTTGGCAAAATTTAATTGTCTTTGGAGAATAATCTAAATCTTTGGCCCAGAATATTCTGCTGTTTTATTTTTTTCTTTATCTTTCTCCCACCTCAAAATCTGTCCATTATGCCTCTTCCACTTCTTTTTTCCCTTTCATCCCAATTGAGGTTATTGACTCTACTGCTATCCTGGCATGAGAAGAAGCAAAACTCTCTCAGCATCATATTTCACCCCTCCAGTTTCTAGTGTCAATTTATTCAGTTCCTCTAATACAAATTCATTTGAATGGCATGCAAATGGGTCCATTTATAAAAATGAATTAATATCCTTATTGCTGAGACATGCTCTATAATAAACCTGAAACAATAATTGTTCAATAGTGGAGAGTAACTAAATCAATTTATAACACCTTTTTTATTGGATTACTCTTAGGCTTACTTCAAAGACCACATCTTTCCCCACATCATATCAATAGATCCTCGGAATTCTAATTTGAGATTAGGGTGTTTTTTAGATTCGCTATTCAGTAGATACTGGCTGCTAACAATCATTGGCCAGTTGTAGCCTCCTTAACATAATATAGTTCCTACAACCTCTAGGCCATTACAACTACATGGATACAAAAGAGTTCATTAGAGACAATGAAGAACTGTCAGGGGTACTATTCATTCTCCTAGGTCTCCTCTCCAATACTTCCCAAAATGTTGTGAGGATTGGGCTGGCATTAGTTCCTGTAATCCTCTGTGATTTCTACATTTTATTAAGGGTGACCCAGTAAAAACTTAGTGTCTTCAAGGAAGGTATTTTAGTAACATTAGGCCTGCTTAACCCAGTATTATTTCACCATGTTCTTTGCTCATGTTCTTCCAGAGTCCTTCCGAGAACATTTATGTATTTTAAATAAACAAACATCTTGATCATTTATGTCTCCAGATGGATTTCTGAAATAAATGTTAAAATGTAGCAAGGACCAGGAAGTAGCTTGGGATACACATTCCAAAAGAAAGAAGAGTTCAGAATATGCTAAGGCAGTGACAAGTCTTTCATAACATCCCTTCCTCGTGGAAGTGCTAAGTATCACTGGTTTCCTGTGGACAATCTAAAATTAGTGGAACTATCCAAATCTATTTCATATAGCCACTCAATTACCTACTTTCATTTTGTCTGATTTATTAATAACAACCATTGGGGTTGGAATGGGACACAGAGATTACACCATTAATTATTAAATATTCAATATGTTCTTATAAGTTTGTAATTTCAGACCGTGCAATCATATTTGACTTTTTGAAAAATGCAGGGCATCATTCAATTTTTCTTACTGTGCGTATTCTAAACTCAGGCTACATTCCTTTCATGGAGGAGATAAATACTGTTCTTGGCTTAGAGTTTCTTCTCAATTTCTCTTTGCAAAAATGAAAGCTCTCAAAGTTTTCATTTGGGAAGAGTTAAAGGCAGGATCCAACACATACAATCTCAGAGTAGAACTAGGGACAAATATTTTCATCTTTTGCTTGGTCTTGTCTTAATCTAAAGTCTGCATATATAACATGAAAGGGAAAGACATATAGGTATCTGGTGTAGGCATGATGCCTAAAGAAGTTAGAATCTGTTCTATGCTCTGCCTCCCTGCAGGTCTCTTGGATCTGGTCAAAATACAGATGTGGTATTTACTCTCAAATGAACTCAATTCTCACTCCTTCCCCTTTCAGGAAATACTTGTCTGGGAGATCACAAAACCATTTATGAATAGGTTTAGACAAACAAGCCACAGGGGACAGCCATTGTACAATATGATATAGTCTATGTGTTTGTCTAGAACTATCGGAACATAGTGATAATCTATAATGCACTATCTGGGATGACTGTTTTCCAAACTCCTTCTGTCTCTGCCTCTATCTCCAACTCCACTTAGGGCTGCCTATTTTGAGGAGAATGGAAACTATCGGAGGAGTGACCTGAAATGAAACTGTTCCAGGAAGACAGAGGAAGGATCCCCAACATCTTCAGAACACTTACTATTCGCAGCATATTTTTAGTGCCTTCAGCCCTCTAAGATACCAGAGACAATTCCTTATCATATTGCCCTGTCTTTGCTTTATGGGAATCACAGCGTTAAGACATTAAGTTGGTGCCTTCTTTTGGTTTATTCAGTTTCTCTTATCTTTTGAGCCAGCATTGGGAAGCTTAAGTAAGAGCAACAACAACCCAAGTTCCCCAAACTAAGCTGGCATGCCTTTAAAGCATTTAGCTCTTGTATTTTCTCCTCTCCCTCACTGCCTTTCAGGGTCTGTGCTGGAACCACCAGTGGGCCTTTTTCCAAGTTCCATGTTACCCCCTCTAAAAAGACTAGTGAGAGCTAGTCTTTCTCTTACATGTGCCCAACTGGTTTAAAAAACTAGGAAAAATATTGGAGAATAGTCACATTGTGTCAGGTTAAGTTCAGCATGAAGGTTTCACTTAATTATTATGCCCAGCCTGAAACTATATGAAGCTAGTTTATTTGTGAGTTCAAAGCCCTTTGGTCAGAGACCCCTGCACCACAATCTCCAGCCACATGACGTATATGACATCTGCTTTAAGCTTTTTGGTAGATATTGATTCTTTACTGCTTTATAGTTCCCTGGATCCTCCCTGCGCATGAATATTTGGACATTTTGACTCAGTCATTCTAGGGCTATTTTTTAAAGGACTCAGGAGATCTGACAGTCTGGGCATTTAGCACATCACCAGCTTCTATCATATTTCAGACTCTGATACTTGCCATTCTGGAAGCATCTCAGAAATGCTCCCTAACCATGAATAAGTAGCACTTCCTGGAACTAGCCCCAGCTTTCCATAACACCATTTCTCAGTTATAAAAACATAGTTTCTGTAAGGGTATGCCCTACTATATAGTTAATCTTTGATCATTCAAAAGAAGGTTTGCACTCAAAAAGGGACTTTATAAATAAAAAGTATAATGAAACTCTCTAGGAGTTAAGCCAGCATTTTAAAGAAAGCTACATTAAGGTGTATGATTTGTGTATCATGCCTTGTTCCTTTCACATTTTCTTTCCACATGATTCTTGGGGAGCACTATATGACAGCAACTACAAGTTTTCTATTTGAACATTCTTTCTTTTCTACTTTATAAGAAGGATGTGCATATATTCCAGTTTGCCTAAACAGAGTTGTGTTAAGTCTGTGATTCCAGGAAAATTCTTTATAGCACCCAATTTCACTATTAATATATGCTAGTTCCACAGTGAACTCTGTGATCACGCTATTTGTAAAAAAAAAAAAAACCCACAGGTGATCAGAATCAAAACTAGATTTCTCAACCTCTCTTTCAGATAAGTAAGTGTGTATGACTAAGCTCTGAACAATAAAATGCAAAGAGAGTATTTTGTGGGACTTTCAGGAAGTCTCCTTGGAAACAGACACCCACTTTGCTTCCCTGTCTCCTGATGCCAATATAGAATACAGACATGATGACTAGTGTTTCAGTCGCCATCCTGGATCATGAAGAAACTTGACATCTGAAGCCATATGTGTTAGTTAAAGTGAACGCTAATAGCTATAGCATGGAGAATAGAAAAAAAAAAAAGCAGTAGTTTAAAGACATATAAATTAATTTCTCTTTCACTTAACAATTTTCAGATAAGTGATCCAGGACAGTGAAACAATTTTCCTCTATATGGACACATTGGGACCCAGATTTTTTCTGTCATTTTTCCACTGCTGTCTCGCTCCGTGCTACTTAAAGGATGACCTGCAAGCCAGCTCCATTGATATCACTTGGGAACTTGATAGAAATGTAGAGTGTCAGGCCCCACCCAGACCTCCAGAATCAAAATCTGTATTTTAGCAGTATCTCTAAGTGATTTGTGTGTACATGAAATGAAAAAAAATCACTGCTCTGTGGTACCGTTATTATCTCTACAGTTGAAAGTACAAAAAAATGTTTTTAAGTTATTTAAAAAATGAAAAAAATTGAAGGTTTTTTCTCACAAACTAGTAACTTGTTAAGCTTATACAATAACTCTTATTTTTTTTCTTAGAGAAAATGTGAAGTTTAGCTATTAATGAACAGGTCTAAAGTCGTGTATTATCCTTGTAAATAGATGCAATAACGCAGGCTGGCAACTTAGTCATAGAACCTTCACTAGAAATGGATTCAACTTAGTCATAGAACCTTCACTAGAAATGGATTCATATTTTATAGGTAACACCAGGATGTGGGGCTTGTGCACAGAGTCTCTAAAAAAGTCTAAAAGGGATTGTCTTCTTGGAAAAAAAGTCAAAAGAACTTTGTGGAAAAGTTCCCACAAAAGTAGAAACCAACTCAAGTGTGAGAAATAGAAGGCTGACATGAAGATAAAGGGATAAAACTCAGTCTTACATTTTTTCTCAAAAAGTTTACTAGTGTTGAATGTCTTCCATGTTAAATAATCAAAGGAGGTAAAAACATAACAGAGGGCAGGAATATATGCCACTAACATGACTAACCCAGAGAAAAACCGACCTTATTTTACTTGACTTCAGGTTCTACCTCATACATTGTAACATTCACGTTAATCCAACTCCCAAAAGGTTTTGGAATATTTAGGTATTTTACAAAAAAATAATTTTTGAGGACACTGAGGAGAGTTATACAGGTTAACAAAAGTTTTCATAAATTTTTCCTCGCTTAGCAGCTGCCCCCAAAACTTTACATTTTCCCTTTGTCTGAAAATATTCTCCAATCTCCATGTTATTTATGGTACCTGCCATCTTCTTTCTTCCCCTTTATTTTTAAAATAAATATTTAAAAGATAAATTTGAAAGCAATTTAGTCTTCTCAAAGTCTTTCTTTCTCTCTTTCTTAAAAAATTATTGTTTATTTTTATCAATAGCATGAATTTGTTACTCTATCTCAGTAAGATATCTGGATCCATTATCTACATCTGTTTTCTTGTTTCCTTTGCTTTTTATCTTCTAGTTTTATTGAGATCTAATTGACAGACAGCACTGTATGTTTAAGGTGTACAGCAACATAATTTGACTCACATAAATCAAGAAATGATTACCACAATAAGTGTGATGATCATCCATCAATTCATATAAATAGAAAAGTTTTCTATTTTCTATTTTACGTATTCCTTTGGCATCTCCAAGGAAAGAAGGATAAAGAGGAATAGAAGTGGGAGGTTTGTGATTAACAAGGCTGTTAAAAATACTACTTTGGGGTTTTGGTGTGTGTAATAGTAATGGCCAAGCAATATCAGGAAGCTCATGAAGAAGTGGCAAGGTCATGGCTAAAAAACTCTCACCTCATTCTTAGCCTCCATTCAAGGTTTAAATCAATGGCTTTCAGTTTCACATGCTCAATACAAATATAATGTTCCCATGTAACTCTCTTCATAATGTAAATCTATAGAGCAGAGGTTGGTGAAAATTTGGGCCATTATTTGTTCAAATTTTTTTTCTTCCTTACCTTCCTTTCTTTCAGGGGCTTCAATTATATGTACATTGAATAGCTTGAATTTATTCTAAAGGTCTTTTTTTCTGGTAATTTTGTTTCTATAATTTTGCATTTAATTTTGAATTTAATTTTGGATAGTTTCTACTGCTATGCATTCAAGTTTACCAGTCTTTTCTTCTGTACCATATAGTGCTCAATTCATCACATCCATGTATTTTTCATCTTACCTAATGAATTTTTATATTCCAAAGTTATATATTTATATATATAAATATATATAAATATATATTTATATATTTATATATATATTTATATATATATATAATTTATATTCCAAAGTTATATATTTTTATATATAAATAACTTATATTTATATATAAAGTTATATATATATATAATTTTTATATTCCAAAGTTATATATTGATCTATATCAATAGATATAGATAGGTAGATCAATAGATAGATAATAGATCAATAGATAGATAATTCACATATATATCTGAATCATTCAGGTATGATAGATAATTCAAATATCTGAATTATATATATATATAAGTACTTTTGCCTCTTTGCATGCCTGATAATTTCTGATGGGTACTTAGTCTCGTGATTTTTAACTTGGTGGTGGTAGATACTTTTGTATCCCTATAAATATTCCTAAGTGTTGTTTTGGAGCACGTCTAAATTACTTGGGAACAGTTTCATCCTTTCAAGTCCTGCCTTTTAGCTTTGTTAGGCAGTATAATAACAGCCATTAATCTAGGTCTCAGTCTAGGCAATACCCCTCTGGGTATTCTACCCAATGAATTGGAAAGGTTTTTGCACTCTGGCTTTGGAAAATAATAACTATTCTTGATCATATATGAACTTTGGGGCTTAGTACCTTAAATTCTTTCAAGGTTTTCATACCTGAGCCTTGGCTAGTTTCCTCACATACATTCACTAATCAGTGCTCACCAAAAACTCAAGGGGAATACCTATAGATAACCAGAGTTCCTCTTCTGGGGAGATCTGTCCTCAGTAGTAATCTGTTCTACAACTCTTGTCATCTTGTTTTCCCCAGGCCCCCCATCCCATCTGTCAACTCAGGGACAGACCAGATTCTCACTCCTAGATTAGCAGGAGGCCAGGCTTACTCTTCTCTGGGAGGGAATGAGCTGTGTCAATCTTCCAGCTCATCTGTGTTTTTCCTCCGCAGATATCACGGTCTTGCACTGACTGCTGTCCAATGTATGAAAACAATTCCATCTATACTTTAAGTTTATTAATTGTTTCAGTCAGGAAGATATATCTGTCTGTTACTCATACTGATTAGTATCAGAAGTGCTACCACAATTATCTTTTTTTTCACAATTATCTTTTTAATTTCTTTCTAATATTACTTACATTATAAAATTTTAGAGGATTGCTTTAAGTCCCTAGTTGTTCATTACCTTATAGCACAGCTGAGGATATTTTCCCCCTTTCTCACTTACGCACTACTAGTATAGTTTTGCATGATTTGCTTATAAATATTATTTTAAAAATTTTATTATTGATGACAAACTTGATGATATTCTGTTTTTATTAAATCAGATTCCTCTCCCTCTTCATTCTGCTGGGTTTCGCTAATAATTTTAGTTTAGTAAATACCTTTATCACTCTAAAGTTTTAATTCTTTAAAAAATACCTTCCTCATTTCCTTATTTAATAAATTCACAGTGTTGACTATATTATTGCTGTGAACAATGAAAATATGTGCATGTATGCACTTCTACTTACCATATCACTCTAATTAACCCCCCAAAATTGTATATAATTATTTTATATTGTTAGGTTAATATTGTTTCCATTATAGTTTGCAATTGTAATTATCTTTTATTTTTTGTCTGGCTATTGATTGTGAAAACTGATAAACATCTTTTACTATTATGATTATGTAACTATTATTCATTTTAATATCATTGTATCATGATTGGTCAACAGAAAATTAAATAGAATTCTATATCACTAAAACTACCATTTATATGAAAAACTTGTAATCATTTTTTAAAATCCAGATGCACATCAGAATTATTTTGGAATTTTTGAAAAATACAAATGCCCAGGTATTGTTTTTTTCTCCAGAGCTCCAAATGTGATTCTAATGAGCAGCTGTGTTTAAAAACAACTGGACTATATAATGCTCTTTTACTTTCATCTAGTTTGTTTCACTTTTTCTTTCATATTCAGTGCTCCCATTTCATTTAGTTTGTGTTTTCCAATTTCTCTGTCTCTTTTGTTTGTTGTTCTTTCTCAAGCCTTTATCAAGTATAATAGAAAAGCTTTTGTATACATATATGTGTGTGTGTATATATATATGTAGCATATATAATATATATATTTTAGAAAACATATGAATTTTTATTTAACTAAAAAATCTATGACATATAGGTTCTACTTGTTTGACTAACCTAAGTATGAATAGAATGCTAGATTTCTAATTTATATTCACTCAGAACCCTGATATAGTTCCATTTATTCTGGCATCTAGTATTACTGCTAAAAGTCTTGAAAGCTTATTATTTTAGTGATTTTTAAAAAAATTTTTGAATGAGGATCGAAACTGCTAATGCAATTCTGAGAATATAAAAAAACACTATGTTGTAAATTAAGAAATTTAAGTGGTTTTCTTTCTCTAAAATTCCCACACATATTCTTTCTCTGGTCATTAGTTGAATGAAGATAATAAATTTGCTTTTTATTGTTAATTTTAATTTTCTTTAAGAAAAACCACATTCTGAGGTATAAAGGAAAAGCGTTATTTTCATATTGTGCAAAAGAAAATATAATATGCCCCTGTGAAAAAGGGTTTGTCTTTGCTTTTCTTCATACACTATTAAACTCAGTCTCTAAATTTAGATTAAAAACACATCTGAATTAGACTTGTAGTCTAAAAACTGATTTATGATGCCAGGGAGTTTAACGTTCAGTCATTCATTGGTGATTGCATGGCATCAATCTCTGGGTTGCAGAGCACTACAATTTAATAGTTAAATAGATTGCCTTGTAAAACACTTCATCCTCAACTTTGTCTGACTTTTAGAATACAACTTAATTTTGTTCTCTAAATAAACAATTTTTAAACACTGATGGCAAGTGGTGGTTTGCCTCTTTATGTAGGTAATAAAGAGATTGACAATGCTCAGTCAATCTCAGTCAGAGCAGCATTCCATTATACAGCAAGAACTGTCAAAAGCAGCCTGGGTGCTAGCTCACTTTACTCTCCCTCTATACATAGAGTGTCTATTGGTATGAAAGTACACTTTTCCTTTTCCATTCTTGTTTCTTGTGTCCCATACATTTATAAGGATATAATTTTTATGTCTTCAAAAGTTTCAATAAAATTGAATGTCATCTTACTGCCCAGATGCTATAAAAATGAATTCCTGACCCTTGATATCATCATTTCCAAACCTAAGTGTGACGAACTCTCTGAGTCTTTGCCTTCCTTGCTGGCCCTCCAGTTCTCATTGGACCATATTTATACTCTGCTGCAGTTCATTAATTATACTTACCAGGAAATTTGGAGATATGTAACATTGACTTTATGTTCAATGTCACCTCAAGACTTGCTGCTGCTTCAAAAGCAACCTTATGTGTTGGTGTTAATGACAGGAGCTTTCTGTGTGGCAGAGTTCAAACCTTCCTCCGTGGATAAGATCTGGCTTCACCTGTATCTGTTCATTTTTGCAGTTGTGCCATGTAGCTATGCATCTGAGGGTTGAACTGCATGCGATAAGGTATGGAAATGGTCTAATTTACAAGAAAATACGAACACATTTTCCAAAGCAGTGGTATCCATTTAAATTCCTAATAGCTGTATGTAAGCAGAGTTCCCATTGACCCACTTCTCAGATCCTTGGTATTATCTGATTTCCCAGTTGTAAATTTGTGTCTCATTGTGGTCTTAGTTTACTTTCCTTTAATTACAAATGAAGTTGAACACCTTTTCATGCCATGGATGAATCCAAAATGATTTTCCTTGATGAATCCTCAGTCCATGACATCCTGGAATATCTGGTAGAAATAGAATTCCAGATGGAGTCAGGATATCTGTGGGAAGATGAGGTTTGTAAAAGAAAGACTAAACGATAATTACCTTCCTCAAAGAAACCCAGGAGGGGTTGTATAATCTTCTTAAGTTCCAAGAAATACTCTGAGAGAGGTTTAAAACAACACAAAGATCAGTACCTCCCCCACTGTCACCAAGAAAAATATTAACAGAGAACAACACTTGGGCAAAACATGAAGAATTAGGTTAGAATATTTTATTCAAAAAATAGTTTGACTATGTTGGAGGATTTTTAGTGGAAAAACAGTGTTTACAAAGCTAAAAAACACTTTGTGAGTTAAACTATATAGAGAGAAACTTAAACATGCACAGATAAAAACAAGTCACTGGCCATGGGATAGAAAACAGATTTATCCTTAAGATAAAAGTCTTAAAGTTCTGGTTCTAGAACTTTAATCCAATCTGGTGGTTGGATTTGAACAAATAGTCCCCAGTCTTCTTGCTAAAAGACTTATTTTAGCAAGAATGCATTTTGCTGTTTTTCTGAAACATTTATTGCAAAATGGGGAATTTCTTTACAGGTACATTTTAAAGCTTCAAAGGTCAGTAAATATTGTCATAGAATAAAATTGGGAAATTTAAAGTTTTACTTTCATTTCAAAGTGTATGATGATGTTGAGTTTTAGATGTTCCATCTAAAACTATGTGAGTTTATTAAGAGATTGAGCAACCATATATTTAAATCCATAAAAGACATTGAAATTCTACACCAAAACTAAATAGTTACAGCTTAATGAAAATGCATGGTAAACCATTGGATTTCAAAAACATATTAAAATGAAATATGCTAGCACTGGTAAAGCTGTTATATATGAATTTGATTTTGTAAAAACCTAGAAAATCAGAAAAATATATTAATAAAAACAGAAAGCTGTGACTTGAACTTTCTAGATAAACCTGGAATACCTGATTTTTCTGATAATTATTGATGATTAAAATAAGATTTTCATACACTCTGACATCCTCAGTTGGATTTTGGAGGGTTTAAACACCATAGGAATGAAGGAATAGATTTGTATTATTCAAACATCTCTTAGAAATTGGGAGTTCTATGCTACGATTGTCTGTATGTACAAAATGAAAATACTACAAACAATTGTATAAAATAAAGTATAATTTTTACCCATAAGTCAAAAAAAGATTTGATACAAAAACAAAATCCTGTATTTATGTGTTTTTCTCGGATAATAATATAGGATATCAAAATACAAGAAAACTACTTGATCCTCTTATTTACACAATAAAATTAAGACTTTAATTGATACTAGATAAGTTAATATGATTAGGAGAATCAAATGTGCTAATATAATACAAATCTTGATATTACTGCCATGACACTGCATAATATATTACACTTACAAGGGATTATAGTATATTATAAAAAGGAAAAAAGCTGAAAGATCAGAAAAAAGAGCAAGACAAATTAAAAAGCTTTAATTCCAAGTAGAATATGATCAAATTAAAATTTAATTGAAAATATGACATTTGTAATGTCATACATTACTAAATATTAAATAATAATATACAGAAATCATTTGTCTAATTAGAACATAGACATAACTTCATCTAATTAGAACTTATTTGTAAGTATTTATACCTCAGTAACAAGTCATAATGTAGATACACCAGATGGCTGCAAAATGAAATTCTTACATAGAACTTTGGGAATTAACATGTTGGAATTCCCTCATTGTCTCAGAGACTAGAAGGTGGGCCCTTGTTTCTCCAGTTGCTGTATACTATCACCAAGAAAGACCGTTTGTCTTAGATTCTCCACTAAGTTAGGACTTACAACTGTCAGGTATTGTAATAACAATGCTGTCAAATGGAAAGAAAATAAAAATGATTGACTAAATGGTCCATCAGGTAAGTAATTATAGAGTCACACAAAATGATGGTTAATGAGACATCTTAGAAAAAATAAATTGGCCATGTATACATAGTCAGGTGCATCAAAGAACCAAAGGAAATGCAGTTAGAATACTGAGCTTTATTCAGTGGTGTCATTACTCACAGTAATACTGAATTGTTGTCTTCTATTTTCTTCTCAGTTAAAGCAAATAAGTTACTATGCTGTTTTCATTATGAACCGAGTTATGTAGCATGAAAAGAGGTAGAAAAAATAATGGATAATGGCTGTATTTAATTAAAATATATTAGATCAATGAAGAGTCCATAATAATCAATTAAGGAGTAAATTAACATAAAGTATTTTAAAAGGAGATCAATATAAGAAAAAACATGATTATTTGAGCCCTCTTACTTATGTAGTATTACTGACATATTTATTTTATCAATTGAATATATAGAAATTACTTAACACTATAAACAAAAGTTGAGATAATTTCTCTGACTCAAGAAAGGCTATCAGTTTAATAATTAACATTTGTTGTAATAGTAAGTCAAATAAAATCATGAGAAATATCTGAAAATCAATTGAATATCATTTTAATTTTCTTTAAGTGTTCCATGAGCCTAAGAATATGAAAAGATGTAAGAACTCATTAAGGCTAAAAGTTTCTAAATTAAATCTGTATAGCTAAGGATTCTATTAAGTTTTCAAGTCTTCAGAATTAGTAGAAAGACATTTATGTAACAATTTTTCAAGCAGAGTGGAAGCTGCAAATTTCTATAAATAGATGATTAGATAATGAGTGTAACTTAGATCAAACAACATATGCTGAGTGGTTGTCTCCTTCCTGAAGTAATGAAATCATTCATATAACCACTAAAACTATGGTTAAAAGTGACCAATCCAGTTCCTACATCTGGCCTAAATGTCTTATAGTAAGTACTCTCAATTACCTGGGATAGTAATAAATTTCTTCCTTAATGGGTAAGCGTTTTTTAAACCTGAGAAGATTTAAGACTAAGCAGAGAAATGTTTATGAGAATCAAGCACATAATAGTAATATTTTTATGTTAAGAAGAAAGTTTTGCATATTTACTAATTGTTATGCTTGTAATGCATGTAAGATTTTGGCCTTTTAGAATGATAGTATTGTAACTTTAATTTGAAAGGTACATTTAGGTAATTAAACTTACAAATTTCATATGAAATGAATGGAAAAATCAGACTTGCAAGCTGAATGTAAAAGTTATCATCTTGTGGAAGATTTAGCCCACAGAGAAAAATGATTACCCTGTATAATCTACAACAACTTGAAGACCAGGATGAAATCTCCAGAGACTGTAGGAATATGTATACCAACTACTCACAGGACTTGTGGTAGAGACCAGAAAAACACTTTGCTTATCCCCCCTGTAATAGGGCATTCTTTCCCATGTTTTATCGGTGGTTGCTGAATTGACAGTTATTTCTGGAAAGCACTTTAATATAATAATATGTTATTTTGTGAGATTATAACCACAAAGGGAAGAAAATGAAGAAGAAATCAATATCTCCATAATAAGATGGCAATATATGTTGATAGGTAGAAAAAAATTCCATCTGGCCAAATATTTTAAGGCTTTCCAAATGCATTTCATCAGCACTCTTTTTAGATTATCCTGGGTATCAGAAGGAGATAAAGATAGATTTGTAGAAAGGAACTGGAATGTGATCCCAGCCTTTAGTATGTGAAAATTCTCGCCCTTCTTTTCTGTGATGAATTTTGGCATATTGTAAAGGATTTTATAAAGGTATTTTAAAACTGCTTCTAAGTCTGTGCTTTTAATTTCTACCACAAGAGATTTGTTGGTTCTTTTAAGGTCTGATTTTAACATAAAAAATAATAGAATTCCAATTAAATTTTATATTAAGTGGCATATTATTTTCGCGATGTAATATGTATTCTGTTGGCACATCGGGAATGGAGAGAAGGTATCCTTGTGGATTTGGAGCGGCTTCTTATGGTGGCATCCAGGAAAGAAATTGTTACGGACTGAATGTTTGTGTCCTCCCAGAATTCATATGTTGAATCCTTAATGTATGTTTGGAGATTTACCCTTTGGAAGGTAGAGTTAATTTACTTTGGAGATTAAATAAATTAAACATTCATCCAATAACTAGCAAAATGTATCTGTATAAAGCTGAGAAAATGTGTGACCAGTAATAGATAATCAAATCTCATCCTTTAAAATGTAATTTGATTACATGTAGAGTTTAATGAAATTGTTTTCCTTGCAAAGCATTTTACATGTGAGATCTACACATACAACATAAACAAGAAAAAAGTCACTCACCAGATTTGATAAAGCATTAGTTTCATATGTTAATGCTTAATTCATGTTTATGTGATAGTTTATATTTTTTCTAAAGTGACTGTATAAACAGATTCACAATGTAATGTGAATTCCTTCTGAGAAATCAACTTTTATATTTTGTTCAAAAAATTATTTTCTTCCATTTAAAAGTGTTATTTCCTCTTTTTATTATAAATTTACCATTTCTATTTTATATCTGTTTGAGGCAAGAAGGTTCACATGATATTGTAGGTTTAATTCTAAAATTTTTTAATTTATTTTCTGTTGATCCCCTTAACAACTGGTCACCTCCTTGATAAGAGAAAGGACAGGGCCATTTCTCCCAGGCATCACCTAGAACGAATGTCTACGTAACATTTTTAGTTTTCGAGCCAGGTCACATCATATGGCACAAATCCGACTATAGATTAGTTTCCACTGGAGAAGTCCACCTCTGCCACATCAGCTGAGGCCAAGATTGGATTCCACACAAGTTTAAAGAATTACCAAATGCATCATTCTGGAAAGGAGTCATTCATGTGAAAATTTCATTAAAAGAGGCTGATGATGACCAACCTGCAGAGCATCATAAACTCTTTTTCAGAACACATGTGTACTCTCACACAAGCACATAACAATAATACAGTACATAGAAAAATATAGTCTGCACAACTAGAGGAATAATGATTCCATTGTCCACTCCACTGGGCAGCTCACATTAGAGAATTCAGTCACCACTGAGTACCTGATCTCTAGCAAGCACTACTATGGATCCTAGTGCAGCAGTGTGTATACAGGACAGTACTCTCACACAAGCACATAACAATAATACAGTACATAGAAAAATATAGTCTGCACAACTAGAGGAATAATGATTCCATTGTCCACTCCACTGGGCAGCTCACATTAGAGAATTCAGTCACCACTGAGTACCTGATCTCTAGCAAGCACTACTATGGATCCTAGTGCAGCAGTGTGTATACAGGACAGACGGGTACCTGCCATCAAAAACTTACATTCTAATTGCATGCAGGCAATAATCACTCAAATACATAAATGATTAAGGCAACTTTAGGTATTAAAAAGAACCATATAGAAAGTAAAAATAATGTGATATGATGGAAAGCTACTGGTGCTAAGAAGCATACTATACCTGCTGAAATTTTCAGGAAAGAGCTTTAGGAAATTGACATTAGACTTTGCATCTGACTGAGAAAGAGGCAACCATGCAAAGATCTGGAAAATGTTGTCCCAACATTTTCCTTCCTTGTAGAAGGAACAGCAAGAATCAGAAAAATGAGATGCAAACCAGCTACTTGTGCTTGGAGACCAGGAAAAGACTGAGACATTTCAAGCATATCGAAGAAAAGAGCATCATGAAGGGGGTTAAGTCGAAGAGATAGGCAGGGGTGAATAATAGACGATTGTAGGTGATGGTCGGAATGTGATTTTTATTCTAAGATTAATGACAAGTTTGGACTTTAAAGCCAGAGGTGTGATGTGACCCAATAATACTTTAAAAATTTTACATAGCACTATAGAAGGGAAGAGAAAAAATAGTAGTAAAGAGATTATTTAGGGGCTGTTATTGTAATCTAGGCAAGAAAATGTGTGACCTTGGATCAAGGCTATAGAAAGATGGATAGTGATGAAATATTGATTTTTTATATATTATTTTAGAAATTGTGCTGATAGAACATACTGAAGAAATGGATATAGAGTTGGAAGGAGAGAATCGAGTGTATCTCCTATGTTTGGGCTGGAGTGATTCGTGCACAGTGATGCCATTTAACAAGATTTAACAGACTGTAAGAGATAACTGCTTTGTGCTGGCCATATTTAATTGAGACTGATGGCTGGACCTCCATGTAGCTATGTCAAACAGGCAGTGGGATATGTGAATCTAGAGCTCAGTATATAAATCCAGGCTGAAAGTACAAGCTCATCAGCACATTAATAGTATCCAGGGCCATATAGCTCCATAGTGAAATCACCTAAAGATACAGTATAAATGGAGAAAAAGCAAAGTGCCCCATCAATATTTTGCTCATTATATAGATAAAGGAGTTTTCTCTGAAGCCTGGGCTGGAATATATTCATCTGGTGTAACTCTGGTTTCATTACATTTCTACCTCTCTGAGCCTCTGACTCCCTGCCAAGTATGTTTAACGTCTGGACTTCATTCAAGGAGGCATGTCAGGAGAGTATTGGGACCAGCTTCGATTTCTTACCAGGACTTAAATCCTGAGTAGTTGAAGACTGCTCCCATGGCAGCCTTACATTTTTTTATCCTCACCTTTCCAGTACAGTACCCTCAAAATCCATCCCTTCATGTATTCCCTTTATCCTTCCAGTACATGCTAGCCAGATCCTACAGTTTATTTGGTGAATGAAGTCATTCCTCCGTAAACAAGTTTGTGTTTGTTTGTTTGTTTCTGCTAGGGCTATTCTAAGGTCTGACTCTAGTCACGGATTTAGAGGCAACGAAGGGTAGACAATGAGCTGATACGGCAATATTCCTTGTGCTCAACTTCATTAAAGTCAGAGAAAGGAAGAATTTAAACCACAATGAGATACTACCCGCTGGCAAAAATTCAAAAGCCTGAGAAAACCAAGTGCTTGCAAAGATGTAGAGGAAAGAGATTTTACTTTAACTGATGGTCAGAGTGAGAATGGTAAAAAGATTTTGGAAAACAGGCATTACCTAGTAAATTTATACATGTGTAAACACGATGACTCAATATTTTCATTCCTATGTATATGGCCTAGGTGAAAACCACGTGCGTGTGTGCTAAGATACCTGTACAAGAATATTCGTAGCATTCATAAGAGCCCCAAACTGGAAACAAAGCAAATGTCTATATTTGGTAAATAAATGAAAACATTAATTTAATGAAATGAGGAATACAAAATCTGTAAGATATTAAAAAAACATAAAAAGAATAACTACATTCCATTTCTATAGAGTTCAAAAACAACTAAACTATCTTGTAAGGGATACTGTCAGAGGTAGTAAACTATGAAGAAAAGCAAGAAAATGATAACTATAAAATTTATCAGAAATTTTGGGTAAGAAATCAGAATTTTATTGGGAAAAGAGACACAGTGCAAGGAACGGAGGCCTCTAGGATTTTGACTGCCCCATGTGGTAAGGGCTAGTTCTCAGTTAGATGGAGTTTTTAAAATATTAACCAAACCCCACACCTTATCAGATGTTGCCTCATGCGGTACAGAGGCAGGTATAGCTATTCCATATTGTAAACACACTTCATTACTCCAGTAAAATTCAAACACATTAATTACTGAGATTATTACCAAGACATCTTTAAGACACTTAACACCGACAATTATTGCATCCATTGACCATCCATCTCAGATGGCCCAAGACTATCCAGTTTTAGCCCTGAAAGTTATGGTCTCTGGAAACTCCCCAGTGCTGAACAAACTGAGGATTTAAAAATGCATTTAAATTACATTTTTTATAGCTATCAGGACTATTAGTTACTTAGTTAAACTTTATCCAAGGAAAGCATTCCAGATTTTCCTACTGGGGAAGATAAGTTGAACCACAGATGTTCTGGTATTAACTGAAAGAAAGAGTTATAAAAATAAAAGCCCTCAGAAATTTAGCAGATCTTATGAATGACGGCATCAAGTTTCTATTCATTCACTTTAAGAATTTCGACAAAATTATTCCAATGGGAAGTTTTGTATTATAATTAAACTATTTTCTTCCTTTTAGTAACTATGAAAAACAGCTAACCATTTAAATTAACAGTCGAGTAAGTATATTTTGTCTTTGCAATGGGACAGTAAAACAACACAAATGTAGCTAATTAGAATAACTGAAAACTTGAAAGCTCAGGGCCATAGCAACTCTGCCAGTATATGGAGAACAGCTGGGTGTATTGATGGTAATTTTTAGGTATAGATTGAATGTTATTACTTGTAGGTTAACCACTATCAGGAGTGTTTACCAAAAAAAAAAAAAAAAAAAGCCACAGAAAGAAATGCAGGGATTAGTAGCACTATTAGAAGACATCAAACCTTCTACCAAAATAGAGGAAATAAATGTAAATACATATAACAAAGACAAAAGAGAGAAATGTCAATGAACAGGTTAATATACTTAAGGAATATAAAGAATTTCAGATTTGTGGTCTCTGAATATACTAATAACATTCAAATAATACAATATATATTTTAATTAAAACTAACATTTCAAAGTTTTAAAATAATGTATAAGAACCTATAATATGGATTGTAAAATTAAGGAATTTAGCTTTTAATGTGAATGAAAATTCACCTAGTAAAACATGCATTCGTTTGTATTAACAGCAATATCTTTCTTTCTGGTTCTACCCTTCAATATTGTGAAGAATCCTAACCAGAAGAGAAAAGCTTCTAAGCTAATATGTTTAAAAGCATGTACTTTCATTGAACAATCAATCATTTGTTTAATCATAATATTTTATTATTGATTTAGGATATGATCTGATGAGTGAGATAATTTTATGAGGCCAAGTTCAAATATCACCCCAACACTTAAATCTTTCCTCTACTGCCTAGGTCTACCAATGGTCCAACCCATTGTTTGTACTACTGTATTCCACCCACTCTGGCCTCCTCAAGGATTTTATAACTGAAATTATTATTTTTTATTTCTTCTGTCTCATCTCTTGTATCATTAGCAGTTTTTGCTTCTTCATCTTTACTAGGTAATTACCAACAGTACTTGACATTTCTATATCATCTCCTATTCACAATCAGTATACAAATGAATAATAATAATAACAACAAAAATGAATAATAATAACTAAACAAATGAATAAGTTAGTAAAATTAAAAAAAAATAAAACTTCCCCAAATCTTCAAAAGATTGTCAGTTGGTAGATTGGCATGATGGGAAAATGAACTCATTCCTCCAATTAATTATTATGTTTTCCTTTTAAAGTTTTAAGATTTTTTTTATTAAGTAGATTTGGTCAAGATCTTTGGGCCATTTTCTGTTAGCCTGTATTGAAAGCAAATTAATAATGTCTATTAATCCCCTAGATAAGCCTCCTTTTATTTAAGAACCTTGTTCACTGGCATTTCACTACAAAAAGGAGAAAAATGTGTCTTTTGTTTCCCCAAGTAGAAAGACTTGTAATTGAATTTCGACTTAGGCCCAAATTCTGCCCTACAAAATGTAATTAAATAGAATTAACACTGTCACACATCCTGTCATGTTAACCTCAGTAGACTGTAGCAACAATTTGTCATCTGCCCTCAGTCATTAAATAACAATCCTAGCTCTGTGCCACAGGGACTTTGCTAGTGGACGTCGGGTGAACACAGTTCAGGTGATATTTGAATTCTGTTCATCAGTTCATCTTAAGGAAAATAAAGGGAACATGAAAACTTTTGGCTAGTCTTTCCTCAGAGTGATTAAGTTTTTTTATCATATTGTGATTATAAGAATAAAATTTTGTCTAGCTTTTCTATTCCATTCCATTCTGTTAGTTAAATTAAACTATATTGACTTGAATGGAATCCACTTCTGTATGTAAACTGCAATAATGGTTGTTATCGTGTGGGTTGGGGTAGAATAGGTATAAAAGTGCTTCTTTCCTTAAAGCTCTCTCTGATCTGAAAAAATAAAAACGTTCAAGGCTGTTTGCATTTGCCAAACAAAAAAAAAAAGTGAGTGATAAGGGAACAATTACCAGTTTTATTAAGGAATTTTCTGTATATTTAATCACGCATAATTTTTTTAAATGCCCTATAGAATGTAATACAGCAAGAAAAAGAAGAAAAGTTCTGTTTTACAGCCCTGAATATCTGAGTCATATTAGTGTTCGCTGAAATATATCAGGAGATTACAAACAGTCCATCTTTGACTTATTGGATTTATGAATAAATGACCTTAAAAATCTGACTTTTGAAACTCAAATTGTTTATTATAGTGGAAAGAAGGAAGCTACTCTTCAGAGCATTCAGGCATTTGTTCAGGTCTTGAATATGACTTTTACATGTGGTGTAATGTTAAACAATTTGCTTAAATTTGGTGTGATAGAATCATGGAGTGTTGTTTAGATTAAATGACAAAAATATCTATAAAGTGTTCAGTCATACACTTGGCAAACATTATTATTAATAATTATACCATTGATACTTGCAAGAAGCTCTGAGAATAAGATTAAAACCATTGTGTAGTGTAACAGTGAAAAGACTGAGTTTGTTTTGTTTTTTTTTCCTTTGAAGCAGGAGAGGTCTAAAGTATTATATACTATCTCTTTGATTTTTTGGTTTTCTCCATTGAATAAAATCAGCTGGTAGTATGAAAACAAATAAAATAGCCTCCAGAGAACAAAGTGTTCTGTTTAATATGTTGAGGATAATTATTTGCAAAAATTTTAACTATTCTAATTTTTATTATCTTGACTTCTAAATGAAAATATGTTTAAAATTTTGATAAAAATTAAAACATTCTATTTCTACTTATGTATCACACAGAAGAACATTAAGGTAAAAACCATCATACAGAGTTTAAAGTTTAAATCTTAGGGCTTCCCTGGTGGTGCAGTGGTTGAGAATCTGCCTGCCAATGCAGGGGACACGGGTTTGATCCCTGGTCTGGGAAGATCCCACATGCCGCGGAGCAACTAGGCCCGTGAGCCACAACTACTGAGCCTGCGCGTCTGGAGCCTGTGCTCCGCAACAGGAGAGGCCGCGATAGTGAGAGGCCCGCGCGCCGCGATGAAGAGTGGCCCCCTCTTGCTATAATTAGAGAAAGCCCTCGCACAGAAACGAAGACCCAACGCAGCCAAAAATAAATTAACTAATTAATTAATTAAAAAAAGTTTAAATCTTAATTATAAACCAGGCCAATGGGCAATTAAGATGTACTTATTAAGTGGTTCTATTATGATGAATTATCCTAATATGGCTCTTAAATTAGCTCAAAATTTACATAATCAGCAATGATTATAAATATGAAAGGTCCTATCTACTGCTTCATTACCAACACCTCCTTTGCATAGAGTAACCCAGGTTAGGAGGGCATGTTCAAAATGTAATAATCATACAAATAGTCTCCTTGGCAAGCTAATCTCTTCTAATAAAGTACAAAGGTACAGACACAAATCTGCTTTTAGGACAAATAATTATTACCTTTGTGCCTTTATTTTTTATTTATTTATTTTTGCGGTACGCGGGCCTCTCACTGTTGTGGCCTCTCCCGTTGCGGAGCACAGGCTCCGGACGCGCAGGCTCAGCGGCCATGGCTCACGGGCCCAGCCGCTCCGCGGCATGTGGGATCTTCCCGGACCGGGACACGAACCCATGTCCCCTGCATCGGCAGGCGGACTCTCAACCACTGTGCCACCAGGGAAGCCCCTGTGCCTTTATTTTAACATTAAACTTTTCTTTTAAAGAGTTTAGAAAATACCTAAGGACAGAATTCATCATCATAATTAAATTTAATCCAACAAACCTCACACAAAGCCCACATTCTCATAATAAAGTAGAACCGCAGGGAATAACTCTCTACTGTACATTTTGGTTTTGTTAGTATAATTTTAAAAATCCATACTAATAAATGGCTAATCAACTTGCATTGAATTGTAACAAGAAACAGTAAATATAAAAAAGTGTGTAGGCTCTAATATGCATTCTTTATGCTGAGTCCTGTTCACAAAGGAAGGGGAGGGGGTGGGAGGGGAAGAGAGAGGAGAACTGAGAGAGAGCAAGAGAGAGAAAAACCTTCCCTGTTCTTTTGCAGTCGAGAGGCAAATAAGTCAGACAGGGGAAGACAAATACCACATGCTCGCACTTATATGTGTAATCTTAAAAAACAAAGGAACAAACTCATAGGTACAGAGAACAGATTGGTGATTGCCAGAGGCAAGGGGTGGGGATGGGCAAAATGGGTGAAGGGGGTCAAAGGTACACACTTCCAGTTATAAAACAAGTAAGCCCTGGGGATATAAGTACAGCATGATGACTATAGTTAATAGTAATACTGTATTGCCTATTTGAAAGATGTTGAAATTAGATCTTAAAAGTTCTTATCACAAGAAAAAAAATTTAACTATGTTTAAGTGGTAGATGTTAACTAGACTTATCTTGGTGATCATTTCACAACACATACAAATACTGAATCATTATGTTGTATACCTAAAACTAATACAATGTTCTATGTCAATTATATCTCAATAAAATATCAAAAAAAAATAAAGGTGTAAAGAATGGTAAAAACTGAAGAATGGAGAAGGAGTGGCTTGGTAATTTTTATGACATTTCCTAGGACTAAATTAAAAATGGTCTTGTAAATCAACTTAAAGTCAGGAAGGAGAGAGGTGTTCTACATCATCATAAGGTTAAACATTATACGAGAGCTATGAGGGAATATGAGACTTGCATGTAGATCCCATGATAGCTATTTGGCAGAAAATGACTTTGTCAATTTCCATGTGTCTGATTTTAATTTTTATAAGAAATAGGCTGTAGCAAAAGAAAGCAAAAACAAGAAGGAAATGAGGGACCAAAGAGAATGAGGAAGGGAAGAAGTTTCAGAAGGAGGGTAGAATGGGCCACCCAGAACAATTATTGTTCTTCCTTCAAATCTCTAACCAACAGAGCGAACAGGTGAAATACCACAGTGGTTGACAAGAAATTTTGCTTGATAGGGACTAAAAGAATTTTTAAAATATATATGCACACTGTTGCACAACGTAGACTGTCATCTAAAAGTTTAATCATGAGCTTAGCTAGTTGAAAAGTATATAATTCCCAACATATTACATTATTGACATTTCAAAATTATGTTTAGCTTTTACATGTATACAATAATAAAATGGCAGTGGTATTAGATAATGATAATCATCATGCATTTAAAAAATAAGTGAACAAACACTTCTTTAACAGGTGGTAATATTATGTCTCTTGGTCACTTAAAACCTCTATTACCACTCAATTTCCCCTAAAGAATTTTATGGCAGCATCTTTCACTAATCACTATATCATATATCCCTAAAATTAATAACCTTTCATACATACTCTACATCACCCTCAAAATGCAATTTTTATTTCTATGATTAAGTTTTAAAGGAAATTATCCAGATGGAGTTTTCATTTCAATTATTAATAGTAGATGATTAATAAAAACATAAAATGCTATAAATTTTGCTAATGGCTGATTATTGAAAATGTTTTCTTTAATGACAGGGAAAACATAATATTTCTAGAATGAGACCAGCATATATAATAACTTATAGCAATATATTTTTTAGATGTCAGTGCTGAGAAAAACTTGTTTATGGAAATGAGAATGGAAGTTGTTTCATTATAATATTTCATTCAGTGATTTGAATTCCTTTAGAGTTAAAGTCTAGAAATCGTACAGTGATCAATCATTATAAGTTAATTTTTTAATTTATTGTATAATAATTCCATTTGCCACTATATTCAGTTTTATTAAAGTAAAGAAAGTAAAAAGTTTTCTTTCCCATTTATTAGAATCAATCACATTTTTAGTTTCCTGGAAGTATATTATATGTGTTTATTCTCCCCTTAGAGGAAGTTTTTCTTTAAACTAAAATATTTAGATAATATTGGAAAATCAAATTGTTTTTAATCTCAATACAGATTTCCAAGTCTGCATTTTTTATTAAAACATATATACTTTATCAGATTTAAATGTATTTTCCAAAAAACTTTGGAGCTGCAGGTTTAACTCTGTTAATGTAAAAAAAAATCCATGATATAAACTAATTTGCGAACACAGTCCTCATTATCTACCCAAGTAGTCAAATTTGAGTTGCTTTCTATCATGAAAAAAACTGAATTCATTTTTCAATTTAAATACTTCTATTAATACCATCATGACCACTATCTCTCTTCTAGTCCCCATTCAAGAAGAGAGAGAGAATTAGCTCTCTTAAATGATGGAAAATAAGTCTTACTGAAATGAAAAATATTTGAAATTATTTCTTTATTAGGTAACTCAGGGATGTTTACACTCATAAAAAGGCAGCATAGGAAGACTAAGGGTGACCACGAGGTTTAAACTTCTTTTGTAGCTGTAACATGAGAAACTATAATCGGGAAGGGGAAGGTGGGAGAAGGAATCAATGGGAAGGAGTTCGTGAGGAAGTTAAGGATCTCGATTGTCCATGACCATGGACCCTTTGGAAAATCTTGTGTACCTTACATGTATAGGTGTATATCAAGGTCAAAGCCAATGGGAGAAAGGATAGACTTAGCTTATCTCCTACACTGTAACTGTGGAGATTACCAAGATCCAAGATGTAGAAGGAATGGAAAAGAGACAGAGATTTCAGGTATAGCAGAGTTCTTTTAAACCAGAGAACGAAATAAAGTGACCTGAGGTTGTAGTGTAGGAAAGAATTTTCTTGAGGGGACACACTGCTGCCTGAGAGCATGTCTTGTTTTTATGTCCCCAGATTCTGGACAGGAAGGCTCCATATTTGTATACTTCACTGGAATGAATTAGCTCATTCTCATGTTTCAATTATGAGCTCTCTTGTGATTTCCAGGAACATAATCCTCACTGATAGTGAAGGGATGCGATAGTCCTTTGTATAGTTGTGATTTTCATTTCACACTGAAATGGTCAGTAAATCCTGGCACTTGCTGAAATAGTATGAATAATACCATCACAAAAATTTTGCTGGTAAATTGATGTACAGATGATATTTTTTAGTCAAGCAAGATTATTTTTGAGAGAATTACATATTTATGGTTGTTTAAAATCCAGATGTAAATTCAAGTCAAAGAAGGTATTATGTCCTCTCATCAGTAGTCCTTGACTCCAAGCTAAAATGAATTTAAAGGCCTGTTGACCTACAGAGGTTCATGTGAGTCCTTAAGGAATTTATTAACTCCAGGGTACAATAGAGTATCTAGGTTGGATGATAGAGAGCTATGAATAGATCGTTGAGAACTTTGAAAATTAATTTGATTAAAAAGAGGAAAATATATGAAAAACCTCAATTTCACTATTAATCAGTAGGAGTTTTCAGTTGTTTTGCAGTAACACTTTATCACTTTATACAAATTCCTCTTTGAAAGAGTGGTATTCATTTGATGTGATTAAATAGACCAGGAACATAATCTGTCCTCATGAAACAGGACAATATTATCTGTCTGAGGTGGGAAAGGAATCCAGACCTTGGTTTATTATTATCTGTGGAGCCACAATTAAATGTACTAGAGTCACTTTTTCATACATAATATCTTCACTATTTCAGTCACTTTACAAAAGCATGTTAACAGTCAATAGAAATTTGATTCATTCAAATAAAAATAATTAGGTCATAATTGGTATTAGAAAGGAGCATTCTGGATACAAGAATAATACTTTAGCAATTTTAGTAATTGTACATTACCAAATATCTTTTATTTAGAAAAAAACCAATTAATGATTTCAGTTTTATATATTATGACATGATTTTCAATGTCACTACATTTGTAATATTTTCTTAAAATGTTGGTGTAGGTTTTGATAGAGAACATAAAAAATTCAAATATTATTTGTATATAAAGTAATCAGAGAGTGACAAACCTACACATATGCAGTTATTAATAGGTAAGATTTAAGAATTTAATTCTCTTACAGCAACACTCTTACTGTGTTCTTTAGAGTTCTAAGAAGAGAATAAAAACACTGTTTTTTAAAAATGATTTTAAGACTTTGTGGTAATAATAATTTCATATGAAACCAGCCAAACTTTAATCAATGCATAAAGAATAATAGCAAAGAGAAATTATAATTCTTTTTTGGATTTCCAGCATATAGTACCAAATTTTATATTCATTTTCATTAATTAGGCATAACCTATAAAACAAGCTAAGAAAAAATGATTAATCAGAAACTGAAGTTGTGTGTTAATTATGATCTATTGAAACATTTTGTATCAGAGCATAAGCTTTTTATATTATCTTCGGCTTGCAAAGCTAATGTTAATTACTGTATAGATTAATAGCTGTCAAGTGTGTCCTACTTTCAGTGTAAATGAACGTAAATTAGCTTCATATTTTGGCAATAAATAGAGTACATCACTTTTGGAATTCTTTTAACTCATATGCACATAACCTCATAAAATGTAGAGTAGCAGTTATATATTTCTCTGAAAATAAAACTGTTCTCAATTCTGAAACAAGAAGAAATAATGTTGGTTCTGTGTATTCCTCTAATTGAGATTGCTGAATGAGCAGACATCAGGGTAGCAAGCCACCTATGAGTAAATACTGTGGAGAATAAAGTGGGCCTAAGGCAGTGACCCTGAGCTGCCACCATCAAAAACCCTTTATGTAATTTCCCCTAACACACTGTTTTGCTTGTTAAAAATGAATAGGCATTAAAAAAAATTATTTTTTCCCATTAGTTATTCAAGGTTTAAAACTAAATTCATTTCACTTAAGACAAAACCAAGTAAACCTGAAAAATTTTAAACCGTATATATCTTACTATAAGTAAATGTTTAGCATCTCTCTTTTTCTTAATACTGATACATTGAAAATAATTCATGGATCCTCCAGTCCTAAGTTTGTTCTCTAGAAATCAAATAGCCTATAGTCTCTTTCCTATAGATTATGGTTCTCACTTTACACAATTAGAGTCTTACAACAACAATCCTAGAGTTCATTTCCTTGATTCTAGCATCTCTTTACTCTCGTCTATCCCATGTTCCATGGCCAAAGCAGATTTCTCAATTGTTTTTTAAAATAATTATTTTATGAAAGTCCCTTTTTTCCCTACCTTTTAAGTATTTCTAGTAAACAAACAAATAAAACCTAGAAAACCAGAAACAGATAGTTAACCCCCCAAAATGGAATTACCATCAACCATGGTTATATTCCTAGTACATCAGTCCAAAGAGATGTAAGCCTAGAGGTTTCTTGGGTCTCAGCTCTGTCTTCCGTCACCCAGCTTTCTTCTCTGAAGGCTTGTCTTGCCCTCAGTACTTGACACAGCCATTGATGGCCAACTTTAGGAAAGAGGAAAGCCTCCAGCTGGAATATGTCCCTAGTCAATAACCTCAAGAAGATGCTAGAATCAGAGTACAACATCATAAATCTAATTTCGAAGACAAGAAACCAAGTTACTATAGCAATTGAGTTGTTCAACTAGTAATACCTTTGACCCTGTATTAGTTACCCAGGGCTGCCATGTAACAAATAACCACAAACCAGGTGGCTTGAAACAGAAATTTTTTCTCTCAGTTATGGAGGCTAGATGTCTGAAGTCAAGGTGTCATCAGGCCTCTGCTTCCTCTTAAGACTCTAGATGGATTTTTTTCCTTACTTCTTCCAACTTCTGGTAACGCCAGGTGTCTCTTGGCTTACAGATGCCTCCCTCCAGTTTCTTTCTCTGTCTTCACATGATATTTTCCCTGTGTGTTTGTGTCCAAATGTCCCTCTTCTTATAACAATACCAGCCAACTAAATTAGCCCCCTCCTTCCCAAAATGACCTCATTAATTCAATTTCATCTGCAAAGACCCTGTTTCCAAATAAGGTCAAATTTACAGGTGCCAGTGTTTAGACTTTAACATATCTATTTTCAAGCGAGATGATTCAATTCGTAACAGGCTCCATTTTGGGAAAAACAGCTTAAGGGAAACATCCTCTGTAGTCTTTAGAGATAAATGATTCTGGATGAATTACAATATACAACCACTGGATAAAGTTCTGGGTTGGACAAAAAGTCATTTTTTATTATTTAAGTCCTATCTATCCTTTTTACTTTGTCACATACCGTATGTGTTCATAACATGCTTTCAGAGGAGTTTTCAGGAACTGACCCTTATATTTTGGGAGTGGCTACTGCTGTAATATATATATATGTGTGTGTGTATATGTGTATATATATAATATATACATATAATATATATATAATATAGATATATATTTGGTACCACAACCAAAGAAGAATAATGAAAAATCCCAGTATAACTGAAAAAGAAGTCAAATAATGAGGCCTCTTGAAAGAATTATATCTGGAGAAAAACCTGAGGAATCAAAGAGTTAATTTGATTAACTCTTTGATTAACACACTGTGTGTGTGTGTGATTTGGAAAGGGATTAGCGTGACTTTGCTCATCTTAAGGAGGCAGAAATAGCACAAAAGGTCAAAGGGTATGAGGAGACAAATTTCGGTTCAGTGTAAAGAACAATGCATTTTACGATATCCAGGCTCAAAATCAGATACGTGTGACAGTAATCTTATTAGAAGGAGTCTTCAGAAGTGGATAATCCCTCCCATTAGGTTCAAAAAAACATTTAATAAGCATAGGCTATACAAGTGTCTGAGGATGTGACCAACACCAAACCTGAGGGTGTAAGTTTTGCTTGGATAAGTGGGTGGACTGGACGGGACCTAGTTCCCTGAAGAGTCCTCTTTTATCTAGGACTATGGTTTTGATATGCTATTAAGCCTTCAAAAACAGGTCTAACGTGTTATTGAATTTTAACTTAAATGAAATAAACATAGACTATGTTTGAATATAAAATAACAGTACAGTAGAGAGAAATTGTCATTGTATGTGAAGCCGTTTTCTAACCGGATATATTTGCTCTGTGCTGAGGACCAAGGACATGGTTATTTTTTTCCGACCATATCCTCAGCTTCATTGAGAGCCCTGATGAGGATAAGTACTGTAAGCTGTAAAATATGCTATCTCCCCAGCTTAAAAGGGAGAAAACATACTAACACATTGGATAACAGGAAATGGACTAATTATTTTTAACTTAATTACCAGAAATTCTTGTACAGTTTATGTTGGTATCGATTTAGTCCTGAAAAGTAAATATGTAAATAGAATGCAGGTCACAATAATCAGTAAGCTAAATTGTTTGCTGTAAATGTAATTATTTTACATTTCCTCTTGGCTCATCAGAAATGATTGGAGACTATAAACTATCTCGATGGAATTAATGCAGATTCTCTACTGCCGTTAGTATTTTCAAGTATTACTCCACCCTTTTACAAACTGAAATCATCAGGAATTAATATAGAAAAACAGTGCTCTTTTAAGATGTAATTATCCACTGTAGCACATTAACACTTTCAAGCTTCAGATTCATAATTAAAGACCAAGAGAACAACCTAAGTCTTCCACAACCATCCCAATCTGGCTTTATTGTTAAAGGATATGAATAAATAGAGACTTTGCTTCATTTTGAACTTGGTGAAAACATAGCTCAATTGATTAACTTCCAGCAGAATAATGGAGGAAAAAAGTGAAAAGATGCAGATAACAGGTATCTGAAATGAAACTGATATCATCATTACAGATTTACCGACATTTAAAAGATGATAGTGGAATATTACAAACTATTATACGCCCATAAATTTGACAACTTAGATATATTGGACAAATACTTTGAAATATACAAACCGTTAAATCTTACTCAAGAAGGAACAATCCTATACCTCTTAATGAAATTTCATTCATAGTTAAAAACACTCAGTCAAAGAAAATTCCAGATCCAGAGGGCTTTACAGATAAATTATACCAAAAATTTAAGAAATAATACCAATACTATACAAACTGTTCAAGAAGATAAAAAATAGTGAATGCGTCCCAGTTCACCATATGAGGCCAGCATTACACTGATACCAAAAGTAGACAAAACATAAGAAAACCACACTATCTCTCACATATAAAGATACAAAACCATCAAATTATTAACAAACTGGACCCAACAATATAAGAAAATGAAAATACATCAACACCAATGGGGTTTATCCAAAAATATATAAGCATGGCTTGATGTTTAAAAACCCTTCAGTGTAATTCAACACATCAACTAACTTAAGGGGCAGGGGGCACTTGACATTTCACAAAATTGAACGTTCACTCATACTAAAAACCTCCCAGTGAATAGAAATGGATGGGAACTTCCTCAAACTGATTAGGAGCACATTAGAAACACTATAGCTAATATTCCTCTCAATGGTAAAAGAATGAATGTTTTCCCTATTACATTATAACCAAGGCAAAGATGTTCACTGTTACCACTCTTGCTGAACATCTTATTGAAATACCTAGCCAGTGCAACAACGCAAGAAAAAGAAATAAAACAGGTAACAGGCAAAAATATTGGAAACAAATAAATAAATTGTTCCTATTTTCAATGGCATGATTACTTATGTAGAAAATCTCAAGCACTGCTGAAAATAATGTAAACAGAAACAATTCTCGGAGGATGGAAAAACATGATCCATTAAATTATACATATAATTTAGCAAAATAGCTTTAAAATAAATAATAATTGTCAGAATTACAAGGACAATTTTAAAAATCTTAATTTAGAGTGAGAGAAAGTTACATATCTATGGATAATTGTTAGGGAAATAGCTTAAAAAGAGTAATGATTTAGAAAATTTGATTAATAAAATTAACAAGTATCATCTTACCTAATGGATAAACAAAAAATTTTACAATTACCATCATAAATATACACATATATTTTCAAACATACCTGAAATATTTTCAAAACTGATCACATGACAGCACAAAGTAAATTTTAACAAATGTGAAAGAATTATTTTCACAGTCTGCAAACCTGTAACCACAATGAAAATTAATTAGAGACTCTAAAAAAGAAGGGATATCTTCAAATATAACTACATGAATAAATTAAAACATATTGGAATGGAAATTAGAAAATATTTAGAACTGAACACTAGTTGAAATACTCATATCAAACATTGTGGGATATATATAAGCAGAGCTTAGGAAATTCAAGCCTTAAATCATTACATTTGTAAGTAGAAAAAAGACTAAAATTTCATGAGCAAATATTTCAATATTAGAAGTCATGGAAACAAAAAATAGAAGTAAGAGAAATAACAGTAGAAGAATGAAAATAATAAATTGAAATTATGAGATAATTAACTGGAAAACACAAACAGACAAAAGCTAGTGATTTCTTAAGATTAATAAATAGATCTCTGGTAATATTGATCAAGGAAATCAAGAGAATGAATTCCATTTAAACTTGGCACATTAAATGCATGTTTTAATCTCTAATTTCTCTTGAAACTCCACTAATATCAAAATATAGGAATAAATACATACACACACAAGACAAAGAGAATGAACAAGATAAGACACAGCAGACAAGAGATGTCAACATAATTTTGAACACAGATAACAGATGAATAAAACTGTAATTCAACCACAGAGAAAAGATGGAACTTCAGCTAAGGATAGGACCAATGTGAATTGGCTAATTAACATTACAGAATCCTGAGAAGGCTCTAGAATTGAGGACATCAGATTCTTCTCCTTGCATGATGACGCTGAAAACAGATTACCCCTCTTCTCCTAGAATCACACATACCTGCTGTCGCTCTGACAACTCTAGACCTCTGGAAATGTTGTGTTAGAGCTCTGGACTCTTAAGAAATCAGGCAAAGTTGGCACAAGGTGATTAATTCAAGGTCTGCATATCTAAACATAGACACACATACACACATACATATGCATACAGTACACACACATCATTTTCTAGATGGGAAATTCAATAATCAGATAACTCAGTTATATTTTAAATAAAACAATGGGAGGGACTTCCCCAGTGGTGTAGTGGTTAAGAATCCACCTGCCAATGCAGGGGACATGGCTTCGATCCCTGGTCTGAGAAGATCCCACATGCCATGGAGCAACTAAGGCCTTGCGCCACAACTACTGAGTCTGCGCTCTAGAGCTCGTGAGCCACAACTACTGAGCCCATGTGTCACAACTACTAAAGCCCACATGCCTAGAGCTGTGCTCTTCAACAAGAGAAGCCATCGCAATGAGAAGCCTGCATGCTGCAATGAGGAGCCCATGCACCACAACAAAGAGTAGCCCCCACTCGACGCAACTAGAAAGCCCGCGTGCAGCAACAAAGACCCAACGCAACCAAAAATAAATAATAAATAAAATTGATTCTTTAAAAATAAATTAAAAATGAAAACAATGGGAGGAGTGTAGAACGTATTTCAAATATTCTTTGTAACAGTGAGTATGCTATTCGCTATTTCTAGCTAGTACTTCACTTCTAATTCTCTCAGTTTTAACTTAGGAAAATGCTTCATACTTAAAGGCCAGAGAACTACTATACAACTTGGCAATTCCACCTCTGGGTATTTATCTCAAGAAAAAGAAAACACTAATTCAAAAAGAAATACATAACCCTATGTTAATAGCAACACTATTCACAATAGCCAAGAAATGTAAGCAACCTAAATGTCCATTGATAGATGAATGGATAAAAAGATGTGAGGCATATATTATATATACATATATGTATATACATACATATATATATGACTATTACTCAGCCATAAAAAAAGAATGAAATCATGGCCTTTGCAGCAACATGGGTACATCTGGAGTGTATTTCGCTAAGTATAATAAGTCAGACAGAGAAAGACATATATGGTATGACTTCACTTGTATGTGGAATCTAAGAAACAAAACAGAAACAGATACATTGATGCAAGGAACAAACTGGCTTGGAGGGGAGAGGGGTAAGGGAATGGGCGAAAAGGTGAAGGGGATTAAGAGGTACAAATTTACAGCTATAAAATAAATAAGCCACGGGAATGTAACGTACACATAGGGAATATAGTCAATAATCTTGTAACAACTTTGCATGGTGATGGATGATAACTGGTCTTACAGCAATGATCATTTTATAAAGTATAAAAATATACAATCACTATGCTGTACACCTGAAACTAATATAATATTGTATGTTAATTATAACAATTTTGAAAAGTGACCAAAAATAAATTGTTAAATAAATGTAAGCTAATCAGCCATTTTAATTCCATTTGCCACCTTAACTCCTCCTTGCCATGTAACATAACATATTTTCAGGTTCTGAGGATCAGGGTGGGAGGAGCACCGTTTTTTTCTACCATTCTCAGGCTTCAGAATTACAAACAGCTGTGCATTTCTAAAAGCCTGTGTCTAGCTTCAAATAAAACAGCCTCTACAAAGTACCAAGTCCACAGTACCATGCCTCTCAGGCCTTCCAAAAGCCTCAATCACTGCATGTATTTTGCTCTCTTAAAATTTACTCCATTTCTTTTAGTGCTTGATGGTTCTCTGTTCATATACCAAATACTGATAATATACATCAATGGCAAGTTCTGCTCACCTTCTCCAAAAGTCATAGTCAGCCTCTTCCTGGTGGATTTGAGTACACAGTGAAATCCTCTTTTCTGTGTATTACTTTTAAATGAAATGTTTTAAACGGTAAGCATGTATATTCCAGTGTGCATGGTGTGTATAGTGTATGTGTAAATAATACACACAAAAACACTTCCTGAATATATACCTGAAGTTATTTTATAGCGTTTATTCATATATGGATACATGGTATGCTTTATAAAGCAAAGCATCACTGGTATAGAAAATCCACATAAAATGCAATGTAATATATTTCAAATTTAGCAACATACCGAGAAAATACAGAGAAAATTACCAATTAAATAAATATAATCAAATAAAAATTAACTCTACTATATCAGTTGATAGAATATATCACATTTATATCCAATTGACAGAGGAGTCAGTTTTCACTATAATATGAACTAGGAGCGGTTTAAAAAGTTGCAGCACTCTTTGTCATTAATAGTTTTATTTATAAATGAGATATATTCTCTAATAATAAAATTTTCTGTTTAAAATGACTGTTCTTCTAGAATGCATTAAATAGGAGATGAATACATTTTAGAATATGCGAAAGACAATTACCTACTCAGTTTTTGGAGAATTAATCATTACATATAAATGCTCTAGGAAAAAACATGCAGGTACGTAGTAAGTACTCAAATCTTGATATTATAATTGTTGATATTATAGCAGTTTTCATAGAGTGGTAGTGGGAGAAAACAAGTTGCAGAATGTTAATAGAAGTCTGGTAGAAAGAGAAATTCTTAGAACACATGTGTCACCCGCATTGCCAAGAATTTTAAAATGTTAATGAATCTTGCGTGGCTATGATGCTCTCTAATACCATCTTATTTCAGCTATATATGTATATAAAAGCATGGCCAGCCTCTCTAAAACCCTATATTTGGAACAGGGGGTGAGCAGTGTCCAAAAGAAGAAGGTGCTGGAAAGCAACAAAATTATTATCAATTCTTGAAACTGTAAGGAGTATTGAAACCTTGTTTCTCCATAGTGTGGTTCTCTCAAATATCTGCAACCACCGTTCTTTAAAAGAAGGAGTAATGTATTATGATGACCAAAAACGGAGTGCTCAAATTTCTGTGGATGAAATTCAATTATGTTACATTTAATTCAATTTACATAACTCAGATCTTATTTAACTACTACTGTTTACTAGACATACAGTTATAGAGACATAGTACATTGTCAGCTCTTGAATACTGCTGTAGGGGAAAGAGAGGTATTTATTGATAAATTAGTACACTTTATTGTCACACATGTCACAATAGTGGCATAAAAGGAAATTTTGCCAGGAAATTATTAATAGGATATGTTACCTTTGAGTTAGTCCTTAAAAAGTAATCAAAATGTTGAAAACCAGAGAATAGAAGAAAATATTTACAAGGGAGAAAAAGCACAAAGAAAGATATTGAGTTCAACTAAGAATGTAATTAAGTAACAGGACTTCTCTTTATGTCAATTTAAAGGAACAACTTTGGCCCAATCTAAGACTGAAACAGATCTTAGGACTCATCTTCGGCTATATTTTATCTCCTAGAACATATTTATCATTTAATACCATAAAATAAATGGTGATGACCTGACTTGTTAGGATGACTTTTTTGTCTATCCATTTATCAATCCTGAAAGTTCAATTCAGAGAATGCTTTTATAGCACTGATCAATCAGAATCTGTTGTTCAAGTGCCTTTGGCCTCCTTCAACCATAATGTTACTCGTTCAATTTGTTTATCAGGTTGATTACAAAAAAACTTACCTGCTTTTGTGTCTGAGTATAGATCAGAGCCTCCCTAACTCAGAGACTTCTTTAAATCTGATAAATTACTTAGAGAACTCTGTTGGGTTCATTTTCAGCTATGCATTTTTATATTTATTTCACAGTCATCTGTTGGGTAACATTTAGGTTGTTTTTAATTACTCTCTATGGTAACACTAAATATCATTGCCATTTTATGCATGCTGTCCTTCTATTTTGCTCCTTAAAAAAAGTTTCCTTAGGAAAGAAGTAGAATTGAGTCCAATTGTATGAGTATGCTTAATATCCATGGTACATAGTGCCAAATTGCTTTTCAAAAAAGCTGCGCTAATTTCCATTCTCAACACGGAGGTAATTATACTTCTTTTTCTGTCCCCTTGTCTCAATCAGAAGTGATTCATATGGTCAAGTAACCCCAATCCATACTCTGAGATTCACACTAACATGTCAGAAAACTTATACATAAAGCAATAGTTTTAATCCTAATTTACAGATGGCTTGAACTACACAGGACAAATATAACTGTATTATCCAGAGAAACTAAGAATGAAGTTAGATATAGAGAATCTTTTTTTGTGATTTAAGTAGCAGCATAGCAGGATAAGTTAATACGAGACTCATTGCCTATTCCAAACAGCCAGGACTGCTAGATAAAAATGTAACAACGAAACAAAATTAATTTCAAACTTGAGCTTGAAAAAAAGAACAATCCCATTTTGCAAAAACTACAGATCTGCTACCACAGTAGCTTTGCATGGAGAAAGGGAGTAGTAAGAACTTTTCTTGGAAATGGGCCTGTGTTCTGGATTCCCTAGGAACAGAGCCGGCGTCAGGGATTCAGGTACAGATGGTTTATTCAAGAATGCTCTTCACGAAAAGCCTATAAAGAGCAAATGAAGCAGGTCAGGAAAGGGAAAGCCTTGGCTCAACCCACAGCGAAGATTCTAGCACATACAGCATAGCAGAGAATGATCCACCCCTTGGAACAAGGGTTTATGCTTTTACAGCCTGAGACTCCAGTGGGGCATTGGCTGCAGCACGGGATGGCAGGTAGATAAATTTTCAGGTTGACTGGCTCTCCCTAGCCAAAGGCAATTTCTGGAAAAGAGGCAGGTATCAGTTCTCAGCATGCTGGGGAATTGATATCCTGGTGTGGTAAAGGGGATCTGTGCAGGGCACCTGAGTTTCTACTATAAGAACCTAAACTTGGAGCTGTCATTTTGGAAAGCGCGTGGTCTCACAAAAGAAAATATTCTACTTATTGACTCAAAGAAAACAATGCAGCTTGTCTTTCCCTATAACTCTGGTTGGAAAATAGAGAAAAGTCTTCCATGCTAAATACAAATCTCAAACCTCCTCCATGCGTGGATGTGAACTACAAAATTTAACTTCTCACATGTTAAAGTAAATGCCAAATCCTGAAACTAATATAAAAACTGTCCCTGCTTTAGTGATACCGTTAGAAATCCCAGTAGAAACAAATGCAGTGTTTTCCCTTAATTTTATAGCACCTCAAATGTGTGGATGATGAAAGGTAGAACATTGAAAATGAACCCACAATAAAAGAGAAAATCCACATCAAGAAGCATCTCCCATGAGATGAGTCAGTAGAGACCACACTCTGGATGGATAATATCCTAAGAATAAAATAATAGAACAACCTGAAGCATAATGTACCACAGTAATATTTTAAATGATTGAAGAGATAAAAGAACCTCTATACTGTTTTCCATAGTGGCTGCACCAATTTACATTCCCACCAACTGTGTACCAGGGTTCTCTTTTTCCCACATCCTTGCCAACACTTGTTATTTCTTGTCTTTAATAATAGCCATTCTGAAAGGTGTGAAGTGGTGTCTCATTCGAGAGTACTCTGCGTTAGCCAGGTGGGCCCAATGTAAGTGATCACAAGCATCCCTATAAATTGAAGAGGGAGGCAAGCTAATTGAGAAGGTTGGAGGTAGGGGCAGGTTGCGGTTGCGGGTTTTAAAGATGGCGGGGCCCCACAAGCCGAGAAATGCAGCTGGCCTCTGGAAGCTGGAAAAGGAAAGATCCTCTCACGGTGCTTCCAGGAGGAACACAGCCCTGCCGAGACCTTGATTTTAGCCCAGGGAGACCCATTTTGGATTCTGACCTCCAGAACTGTAAGCAAATAAGTTTAATTTGTTATAAACTACTAATTTTCGGCTAAATCGTTATAGCGATGGTTGGAAACCAAGGCACTAGGTCTTTAGGCCTGCCGTGGGCGATAGTGTAACTCTGTACGTGGCTAAAGCTCACGGCGTTTCCTTTTTGCCCATGGAGCTGTTTTCATGATATGCTGCACTGGCTGCTTGTGGCCTCCTAAATAAACACAGGCTGCAGGAGGGCTTCAGCCTGAGGTGAGGAGAATATCTTTGAGGCTTTGGTAGGTGGGCATAGCTTCACAGTTATGGAGGGGATGGTGGAGATTTTAAACACCTCTTCCACTTTCCAGAGATTCTGATGTGAATGGTTGAGGCGTGACCTGGCATGGAGACACTTAAAAGTGCTTCAGATGATATTAATGTGCAGACTAAATTGAAAACTTTCTTAGAGGAGAAAGATGATAGTCTATACATCTTTTAGGAAAGATAAATAGAAAAATATTTGCCACTTGTTGCTTGTCTGCCAAAATGGCTTCTGATATACAACACTAGGGAGTTCTGGCTGTAAACCATTAGGTTGAGACCTAAAGTAGAAGCACTAGATCAGCTGCCTGTCAAATTTAGACTTAGAGCCAGAGAAGAAAACGGTCTGTGATAAACCTTGGAATAACATGGCTGGAGGTGGGGTCTGAGAGTGAAAAATGGTGACTAATTTTGTGAGTTTCAACGTGATACCTATACACGCATGTAGAAAACCTGCATTTCCTGTCTCTTGAGTAAAAATGACTGAAAATGTGTGGAATCAAAAATGGAGGGGAGAAGGAAGGCCTTGGGGAGCTGAAGTATGGCTCCACACTGATCTGAGAAACAGATTTCAGAAGTAGCAGCTACCTCATCTCAGGAATCCATGCAGAGTGATTTTTTTTCCAGTTGACCTTTCCAGGTGTTTGAAGTGATGAACATCATTAGGGGGCAGGTTTAAAGAGGCTACACCTGTGGTTTTCAAACTTGCCTGCATACTAAAATCACCTGAGGATCTGCCCGGGTGGTAAAACAATCCAACTAAGTAGGAATCTCTGGATTCAGAACCTGTTTTTAAGTTTTAGTTTAAGTGCCTCAAGTGACTTTCCAGTAGCCTTAATAATTCAGGTAAAGAATTCCTGGCCTAGATTTTGCCATAGCAAGAGGTGGTGGCTAGGGCACAGTCCCTAGGGCACAGAACCGGTAAGGTCTAATCCCAAGATACCGTGAAGGCTGTTTTACTAGACAAATCACTTCCTGAGCACCAGAAGCAAAACGTTAAACAACAAAAACAACTAAGATGTTTTGGCTAGAGTTGGTGGAGAAAGAAGCATCTCAAATAAATCCTGGGGGCTGTCAATTTATAAACATTTCAAGAAGGAAACCATTTAAAATGCCATTTAGTGAAAGAGGAGGTAGTGGTGTGTGTGTATTGCTTATACCCCAACCTCCTCCCTCCTGAAACATGGTATTGAGTGATGCTAAAGTATCTCCTTGCAAAGAATCTCCTATTTGAGTTAATTATACACACACAGACTGAGTGGCATCCCAGTGAAGTTCAAAACAAGATGACTTTCTCTCTTCCTGCTGAATGCCGCTGTGTCTGGGGCAGGGTGCTGGGTATTATGGAAATATAATTTAGTCTGAGACAGCAGCTTTAGGAACTTGAGTTTGGCTTTTCTAAATTAGATGAACATGGGGTCAGTTAACCATTTGGTTTCTCTAAAAAGAGGGTACCTGGTGTTAGTTTAGCTTCTGATTTAAAGGAGCTACTCTCTTTACTACCATAGACCACCTACATCTATTTAAAAAAAAAAAGAAAAGAAAAACACCCTGGAATCTACCCTAAGTGCAAAGAATAGATCTAGCTGAGATTGATAGAGAATAAGATGAGAGGACTTACTACTTTGGACTTTTAGTACAGAAGGTGGTAATGTACTGTAATGTTAGGAACTTCTTTCAGGGATACCTAATGTTGGAACATTCCTCCTAGGAGTATGACAATGAAAGAAGCTTATATTTAGGACATTTCTGTTATTGTTTTTTTTACTTTGGAGGCTCTCTATACATTTATGCATTTTATTGGCATATCTTGATGTCACTTAACCTCTTGCAAAATATTTGATTTGTATTAGACAATGTGACAACATAATTTGTGATGGAAATTCAGGGTGTGGCCTCAAGGGTAAAATGATTCTTTTAATTGTTTAGTTGATTTACAATACTGTTAGTTTCAAGTATACAGCAAAGTGATTTAGTTGTACATACTTTTTTTCAGATTATTTTCCATTATAGGTTATTACAAGATATATAGTTCCCTATGTTATACAGTAAATCCTTGTTGCTTATCTGTTTTGTGTATGTTTGTATCTGTTAATTCCATACTCCTAATTTATCCCTCCCACTTTATGGTAACCATGTTTGTTTTCCATGCCTGTGAGTCTATTTCATATATAGATTCATTTATATTACTTTTTAGATTCCACATATAAATGATAGCATGTAATTGCTTTTCTGTTTAATTTAGTATGATATTCTCTTGGTCTTCATGATGCTGCAAATGGCAATATTTTATTTATTATGGCTGAGTAATATTCCATTGTGTATACCATATCTTAAGCCAGTCATCTGTTGGTGGACACTTAGGTTGCTTCCATGTCTTGGCTACTGTAAATAGTGCTGCTGTGAACATTGGGGTGCGTGTAACTTTTCAAATTACTTTTCATCTTTTCATTCTATATGCCCAGGAGTGGGATTGCTGGATCATATGGTAGTTCTATTTTCAGTTTTTTAAGGAACCTCCATACTGTTTTCCATAGTGGCTGCACCAGTTTACATTCCCACTGAGAGTGTAGGAGGGTTCCCTTTTCTCCCTGCCCTCTCCAGCATTTATTCTTTGCAGACTTTTGGTGATAGCCGTTAGCAAAGGGTTAATATCCAAAATACACAAACAGCTCATACCACTTAATATCAAAAAACAAGCCAATCAAAAGATGGGCAGAAGATCTAAATAGACATTCCTCCAAAGAAGGGTGATTTGTTTGAGTAATAAATTTAGAAGGCAGGATTAACCAGGTGTATTCAGTTCATCTCGGATTCTTCTTCAGCCAGCTGTCTTCCTTTCTATAGGTCTAGGATCAGGCTCCTTCCCCATGTGAAGAGGCATGTTGAGAGACATGTTGCATTCACAGCCACATTAGGACTAGATAGTTGAGTTTCTCTAATTCTGAAGTTCAGTCATTCTTGCACAGATGACTGTACCCTCTGTCCCATTTTTGAGTATTGATGGTATTTTGGCCTCCATGTACCACTTTTGTACTGTTTCTTCCAAACATGGTGAAGGTGTGATTGAGTTTCCCTTATAAATTCAACATGATTAACTAAATTTACTTATTAAAGAAGAAATGATTTATTGATCACTATGTCGTCATATACCCCGGCTCTTAAGTTGCTCTATTACCCCAAAGAGCAGCATTATTTCAGTTAAGTAGATGCATTATTAGAACAAATATTTCCATACAAATAAATAAATGCAAACATAATTTGAATTGAATTGTAGTCCACTAGTTACAGAACCTCATCAAAATATTGATCAATAAATGAAAAGCATAAAATTGGTTGAATGTAATTCTGATTTAGAATTGATATAAAACACTGAAACCCTTATAGCTCTAAAAGACAGCTGGTAATAATCTACAAGGAGATTTCTAAATGCATTTCTTTTGTGAACTGTTTATGAATATATTTTGCCACTTTTTACTGATATTTTGATATTTGGGAGCTCTTCGCATATCAGGAATATTAGGCTTTGCAATTCAAGATTGAATTGTTTTTCAACTTAGACTGACCAGTCAGGAAGTTTTGATTGCTCATTAACTGTAGCTCAAGGGGACCATGATTAACTAGCTACCACCGAAGAGCAATGTGGTCCAATTTTGTGTGATTACCGCTGCAGCCCCATGGCCCACTGTGGTAACCATGGCTACCATGTCTCTGGCAGTTAAGTGTCACCCCTTGGCCTCTATCGTGTTAGAATCCCATCACCAAGGTTGAATTCTAGAAGACTCTTTCTAAGGTGACATCTCCAGCAGTCATTCTTGGCCTGGAGAGGGTAGCCACACATGAGGGGTTCAAGTATGCTGATGTTGCCATCTTTAATGTATAGTTCAATATCTTGATGGAGAGGGTATCCTCTTAATGTTCTGGGAAACATCCTTTGTATTTAAGCAGATCTTAAATAGTAAGTTTGATAGTTCTATTTCTCCACGATTTTTTATTCCTGACTCTACACTGTACTCACATCTCCTGTTACCTTGAACGTCTAAGAGTTCACTATTGAGAAGAGATTTCAGTCAAGCAAGCACTTTAGAAACCACTTCCAGATACTTGAGGTAAAAGTCCAGAATTCTGTTTTGTGTACCAATAGGACTGGTCAAATTCTGTGATACATTATGACCCTTCTTTGGTCTAGTTCCCCTAAAATCCATTCTCTCACTCATCTCCCACCCCAGTTTCTGCTGGTATATATTAGCAAAACCTTGCATCTTGTGTGTATGAGCATCCTCCTAGATCAGACATGTCTACCTCGAAACAGCTTGAATTTTGAGTTTAGCTAAAGTCCTCAAATCAAGGAAGAAGGGCTCATGTGGGTCTTGAAACATGAGCAACCACTGACTCAACCCATGACCCAGTACTCTGGCAAGGGGTGACCATCTTCCTCAGAAGGTGAGAGATTGTTTCTGTAGGCAGTGGTATCTCATCTATATTTGGGGGTTCAAAAATACTCAGATTCATTGGAATATGCCTAAATTGCCTCCTTCCAATCCCTATGATTCCACTGTTTTCTCAGTAACACGTTAATGCTAACATAGACAATTGACAAAGCTGTGACTGCATTATAATTCAGCCACCCGCGGAGTAAGACCTTATTTTGTTTTAAAAAATTTGGCCTTAGCCACATGAAATAAAACTTTTTTTCAGTCATAGAAGTTCTTGGGTTTTCTACTTGTGAAAGGAACTAGGAATTTAAAGCCCAGATGTTGTAATTTATTTTCTTCAAGTTCTGCTGTAGACTAAGGAATAGTCAGCGTACCCTATACAATAGTCTTGAATGTTTTATGCCCATTATACTATTGTAATAGCCACTTAATCTCCCAAATCCTTTCCTTATGCATTTGTGCTCCGGCAACATTGAGTAATAATTTAATTACCATTTGCTACTGTAAGCTATGACATGCCCCCCCCACCCAGTGACCTATCTTGTACTGGCTGTGAGCTCATAATTAGCTTCAAATCTAATCAAATCAGTGAACAACTTCCAGTTTTCATTTCTACATTTCTTTTTTCCTAGATACACATCTATTACTAAAAGTCAGTTCAGGAGAATAGAAGCTACTCAATATATTCTAGATATTTGAATATATAGATCAGGGGCTTAAATAGCCATTAGGAAAGCAAAAGTCAGTGACAATTCCTTAGTCTGAAGCATCAATGAAGATGGTCCCACAGGCTTATCAGGAAACTGCAGCAAATCTCAGTCTCTGGAGATGTCTCACTAGTTCTTTCAGTCTGAAGCAGTAAAACAGTGGTTTCCACAAACACTAGTTATTCCATAGATCTCGTGTCTGTCCATACATCTAGCGCCACCTGTCTCTAGTTTAATATATTCTCTTCCTGCTTCCAGATCTTGTGTGGGTATCTTCCATTGGGAAATTCTAACCTGGAACCACAGGGAAAGGCAGTTATGCAAAACAAAGTACCTGTTTTCTGTGACTCAAAGGAAACCTTATTTTAAGGAGGTGGTGCTGATGCCAAGTTGACAACAGATAATTCAGCACAATCAATGTTCTTTTAATAAATTTTTAAAAAATTCTCCATCTATTATACAAAAATATAGGCAGCCTTTAGTTTAAAAATACCTTCATAAGCACATGACAGTACAAAATCAGCAAATATAAGGCAAATCTTTTGACAAATTTTCCAGCTTTATTGAAATATAATTGACATAACATTGTATAAGTTTCAGGTGTACATGTGTTGATATATGTATATATTACAAAATGAATATCACCTTAGGTTTAGCCAAAAGTATCATCATGTCACATAATTACCATTTCTTTTTTCTGGTGAGACACTTAGGATCTACTCTCTTAGCAACTTTCAGGTTTATAATATAGTATTTTTAACTATGATCACCATGCTGTACATTAGATCCCCAGAACTTATTTCATCTTATAATTGTAAGTTTGTACCCTTTGACCTAGGCAAATTTTTAAGTAGTTGCAATTAGTCTTTCGTTCACTTGTATGTTCCTTTTCATTCCTCTGCTACTCCCTGGTTCATCTTCCATATTCATGGTGTCCTCATGATGATTTTTGATTGCTCATTGCTTCCTTCTGCAGCCTATTCAGAATTAACCTCTCCCAAGGTATTTCATGATACACTGCAAAATGAGTTCTTTTCCCCTAACCTTATTTAAACTCTCAACGCTTCATGGCGCTGACCTTATCTAGGTGTTAGGAAGAAAGTACTCTTACTAAGCTAATTTGAATCAAAGCATTTGGTTAATTTACTCTTTATGGGTATATTTAATTTTAATTTTTTTATATCAGTATAGTTGATTAACAATGTTTCAGGTATACAGCAAAATGATTCAGTTATACATATATGTGTATCTATTCTTTTTGAAATTCTTTTCCCATTTAGGTTATTACAGAATATTGAGCAGAGTTCCCTATACAGTAAATTCAGTGGTCATGAACTTTTTCTGTAAGAAGATAAAGAGTAAACATGTTTTGCTTTTCAAGCCATGTGGTCTATATCAAGTATTCCACTCTACAGTGGTATCACTAAAATGGTCATTGACTGTACGTAAAAGGACATGGCCACTTTTCAATAAAAATTTTTTTTAAAACAGAAGGCTGGATATGACAAGAGCCATAGTTTGACACCTGTAGTTGAGGAAAAGTTCTGCTTGGACACTTGGGTATTCGAGAAGGGGACTAGGGCGTAGTTCCTATTGCTTCCTAGAAGTCAAAAAAAAAGAATATAATGGTCTTTAGAATATCTGTGAATTAGAAGATTCAAAGTATTTTGAACGTTAATGCTTCATTACATTCTTCATGGAATTTGTCATGTTGATCCTTAAAAACATGTATAGAATTATTCTCATCAAAAGTAAACTTGAAATATGTAAAATATTACATGATTTTTTATAGAGACCTTCAGTAAAAATCAAGCTTACAATAATCAACTTTCAAACGAGTAAATTGTCACTGAATTTTAAACTGAGGTAGTACATATAATTTTTCTGATAAAAATGCAGCATGCTTAAATTTTAGAAAATCTGGGAGAAGTAATTTTTATGCCCTGTGAAATGTCTTGAGCATGATTTCTTTTTTTACAAGCATTTTTGTAATCGCTGGAAAGCAGTGTTCCTTTGAAATTTAACAATTGTCTGGAAAATATGGAAGATGAGATCATACTTTTAGTCTTGTTTCAGCATCTACCCAGTTTTATGAAAATAGGTAGGTCACTTAAACTTATTCTTGGCTGTAACAATTTTTAGGAAATACTAGGAAAGCACTTTTTAAAATGCCTTATATTTTACAAGTGACAATATGTACTGATTTACTGAATGAGATAGAAAGGAGCAGTTAGATACTTTGAGAAGACCAAGAGGGATTTATCTTAAATTACTCTTGGCTGGAAAAATATGTAGAGGAGACATTTTTCAAAGCAGTATTAAAATTTAGATTGACATTAGAACTTCCTAATTCTTGGTTTTTTGTGCCTCTGAAATTCCAAAGTGCTCCAATAAAAGTGGAAAAAATAAGTAGAAATATTTGGAAACATTTAAGTCACTGATTTTTTTTGTCATGGTTTATTTGAATATGTAATAAGCATAATCCTAGGAAGTGAATTGAAAAGGATGCAAACTGGAGCACTGACCATTCTAAGAGACTTCTGCATTATCAGTACTTTGTTTTCTTTGTAATGTTCTCTTTTCACCCATGAAATGGATCTAAACTTAAGAAATAACAGGAAATAACCTCTAGACCTGGAAATTTTAAAAGGCAAACTATTATAAAATTCTTGTCATTCTAAGCTTCTTTTACTTAATTCATGGAAAGTGGTAAAGGAGTAAAATTAACCTTAATGCCAGGTCACTGCAGTGATGCTCATTAACACAGATTCACGCTGGTGCCAAGTCAAGGGCTGACTGGAGTAAGGTCTTATTAGCTTTCTGAACTGAGTTTAGTGCCCATCTACTCTGAAAAGAAAAAAAGCTGGCATATTTTATATGCTGCAAGTTTCCATAAGGAAATCAGCTCATTAGAATTTTCACAATGTGTACTACTTTTCTTTGCTCTGACTTATCACCTTTATTACATTGTCCTTTAAAGGACTCAAATATCAAGAGGTCTTTTGTAAAACCTTGAAGGATGTGTATTTGCAATAGACAGTATGTATTAGAAATTGTAAAAAGTCCATTCTCTTTAGCCTAGTACTTCTACAATAAAATATTTTAATAAATATACACAAAAACATTAACAAATGTTAATAATATAAATTTTTAAAATATCCAACAATATGTTCAAGTTAAACTGTATGAACCACAAATGATCAGACAAATACTGTTGTCTAAACAAGTTTCATAACAAAATTCTCATGGTACTTTAAGTAGAATCATGTAAATAGTATATGAAGTATAAATATTTGCAACACTAATTATCTGGTAATATATTTTGTTTAACTTTGTAAATACCCTTATACTCTGTTTTATAAGGAAACTCTGGGGCAGCTTGTGGTGCTTCTGTGCCTGGTGGTAATGATGAATAGCCAATTACAGGAACCATGAACAAACTGATCAGAGAGGGTTCAGACATCAGGGTTGAAGGTCAAGACAACCCCAACATGGAAAGTTACCTGGAGAAGCAGAAATGCTAGTTATGGATAAGAAGTCTAAAAAGGGTAGTCGAGGAGAAAGATGATCAATACAATTAAGAGCCTCAAGTCAGTTACAGAAGTATTGACTGTAGCTTGTTACAGATTGGCTTGCATTTTGCCTTTAATATACATTAAGGCTGACTTCAAGTTTAAAGACTCGGTGACAAAACAGACCAAAGTGAACACAAGTGGATCTGAGTAGAAAAGGAGTAGATGATAGCAAAGGCCTTTGGTGTCCCCATGTCACTTCCCCTCAGCTCACTTCTGATATCAGTAGCAGATATTCAAGCTCAGACCCATCTGCCACTTCCCTTGCTGACCATTTTTATGCTTTCTATCCTGAGACTTTAACCGAGGCATTAAATGTCTGCTGGATCCTCACGCAAACGCAGCCTACCAAGTGTTGGACTTAGCACTCATGAGGTCAAACCTTGATCCATCAGAGAAGCAATCTGACAGACATTCACCTGACTGTCCTACAAATAGATATTTCTGGAAGACATTCTGTACACCTCAGGGGGGCTAGAGTAGAACTGGTCCCCATTTCCCACAGCAGTAGCTTTGAAACCTCTTTTTTTGGCTTTTCCTTCTCTCTCTCCCCCTACTCTTGGATCACCTCCCAAATATAAGGATGTTATAATAAAGTAAGGTAATTGCCCTATTAACTAGAGATATGAATTCTCAATGAAATACTAATAAAGTACATTAAAATTATGACAATTCTTATCCTGGAGTTATCCCAAGAATAGTTACAGAATAAAACCAAAGTGTCATTTTTAAAGGTGATAGTCACTCCCACACAGAAGATCCTATAGATTTAATGTATTTCAGACAAGCCAGTTCAGGAAGCTTGCTAGATAAAAGATTAAATTATATAATTGACAGTTTTACAAACCATCCATTTTAAAAAATATAATGTAAAATACCACTCAGTGGTTAATTCATGTATACTTTAAATTTCTAAAGAAAAACAAGGCCATTAAGAAACATCTAAAACTCTTAGAACTCAAAGAATAAAGAAATGTCACTAATATGTGGTGTTAATTTTAAGATGTTAATTTTGTATATTTTAAACTATAAATTCCATCAAATCTTATTTGAAATTTTAGCAATTATTTTGTAGAAATTTTGTCAAACTGCATCTAAATCTTATAACAATACACAAACAGGAAATAACAAATAGGAGGGACTTGTCCTGCCAGATATGACATGCTATGTGAATAGCTGTGGAATAAAAACGGTGACATAGACACATGAAGGAACTAACAGACAATGGAGCTGAAGAATAAGCCTAGATCAGATGTATATGCATAGGGATTGGTATATGATAGGTGTGGCATTGTTAATCAGGGTGGGCCAAGAATGGATTAGTGGATAACGATGAGAATTGGCTCCATCTATGGGGAAGAAGTCTTACTTCTAACACAAATGAAGAAAAACTCTAAAATGAACTCATGACCTAAAAATAAAAGTTGAAACCACAAACAGAACAACCAAGGACAATATACATAAGAGATGAGAGGTAGAACAACCAAGGACAATATACATAAGAGATGAGAGGTAGAACAACCAAGGACAATATACACAGATGAGAGGTTATCTTCTAAAACAATTCATAAAAAGTGCAAATAACAAAGGCAAATAGTGGATTTGATTACAAGAAGGTTTTATTTTCAATCCAGTATACTATGAAATTTAAAATGAGAATGAAAAAGCATTTGACATCTGGAAGTAGTGTGGATTTAATATTTAAAACATAGGGTATCCTGTAAATCAACAAGAAGGTAGGAAAAACCGCAGGAAAACGGATAACAGGTATGAAAAGTTGATTCGCAGAAGCAGAACCCTATCTGGCTAAGAAAATTATGAAACGATGCTCCATTTCACAAGTAATTGGAGAAATGGAAGTCAAAACCAATGTCACATCCATTTTGCAAAATTTAGAGTTATATAGAATCTTGCCAAGGGTATGGACAAACAAGAATCCTCATACTGTTAGAGTCCAAAATACTCTATCCATTCCAACCTTTAGAATGATCTTTATCAATACTATGCACTAAGATAGGAAAGGCTAATATTTATTGAGCCAGATACTATAAGCGTTTTATGTTTTATCTCATTTAATCAGCCCAACAATCCTTTGAAGCTACCATTATTCACATTATATAGCAAAGGGTTAGAGAAAAAAGGGCTTTAAGATTACACAGCTGGTAAAGGGCAGGAATAGGACTTAAACCCAGGGTTATCTTGTAATTGACACTGTATGACGTGAGACTCCAGGCTGATGCCTGTCCTGATTTCTTTATTTCATTGCTACTGAGCTTAGGGTTTAATGTGATCACCATAGAGATATCTATTCTAAGAATTTCCTGTTACAGTAAGTAACTACATTGTAAGCGCTACAATGGCAAATGATGTAGCTAAATTACCCACAGCTAGTTATTCTCCTACACACTTAGCACTGTGGGTGGCAAAAATAAGGTACTTAATACTATTGGGTAGAATTATAAGTGAGTCTTTCCAAAATAATACACTCCCAGAATTGCTACTACTACTCCCATCACAACCATGACCACCACCCACTGCTACTGCCTACCTATACACATGCACAGTCAGAAAAATGACTACATAAAATATTAGCAAATGCTATCACTGTAACTTTTTAATGTTCTACATTATAGCTCTCATCCTTTCATAGTTAGTGGGCTTGAACTTTGTGCAACTATGGAAAAGGTGGTCTTTCTGAATTCTGATCTTCCCAAAGCTTTGTATACTGGCTATGATAAACATGACAAGTGATATTTATCCTGTAGAATTTGTAGTATGCATGTGTGAGCGGGTTCAGCCTTTGCAAAAATATTTTGTTTATTTAGAAAGGCTGGTGATACGTGGTTATCAACCTTCACAGTAGGGTATGTAATTTGTTAGCTTGACATTTTATCCCTATTGTTAGTAGTTTGTTTATAACATCTATTTAACCAGTAAGCAGATATTCACCTAGCTGATTAAAAACAGAGTAAATCTGGATTAATAAGGTATCCAGAAAAGCAAGTTAAAGTTGACACCTCTCCAGCTGGACCCTAATTTATCATTGGGGTGGTACTAACTAGAGAATACTGAATTCCTCCTATCTTTATCCTGGGTAGCCTTTTGCAGATTTGACTTTTCTTCTTTCAGTATGTGATTGAACTAATTATGGGGGAATCTTTTTTAAATTGGGAAAATCTATTCTTATCGATTCTTATAGCCATTCTTCCCATCAAAGTAAAGAACTGTTATTTTTGTTACCTTACCTCTCTGCATTAAAAGATGGAACACCACTTGATAAGCATGCCAGTTAGCTTTATGCATTGAAATATATTATCCCAGTGACTTCCCCTTGGGTCTCTACCTAGGCCAGAATTTGTGTGATGGAATTGGAGAATGCAATGACTCAGCAGAAACTTTCTACCCTTAGCTGAAGCAGGGGGCATTTCAAGTTCATGGCCTCTTGCATGTTGGTTAACTTTATCTTTTTTTTTTTTTTAAGTAAAGGAAACATTTGAAGAGGTCAGGTGGTCTACTTGTGAGTTGAATAAGTATAAATTGGGAAATGTAAGAGCTGAAATACTTTGCAAATCTCAGTAAGTGTACACTGATCAGTAAGCAGTGTAATCTCACTGCTTCAGTAAGTCTATATGTTATGTAATACATGCTTATGGTACAAAATTCAAAAATTTCTGAAGGGTATACATGAAAACTGTTTAACCCTTCTTTGTCCCTCAGACTCATAATTCCCTCTGTAATTTAACAACTAACAGATTCCTGTTTATTCTTCTAGAGAAACTTATTGTTTGAAGAAATTTTTTTTACTGTAGTTATCTTTTCTCTCCTTATTACAAATGACTTTATTGTTTGAATTATTCCTGTGATAGTACTGAGAGACTGCTGCCTTCCCCAAATATTGTCAAATAATCTTCATGAAGTTTAACCCATGTAATGCTGAATCAAAATCAGAGTTCCTAAGGAATTCCTCATTAATTCTTTCATTCAGTCATCAAGTCCTAATTTAGCATTTACCCTGCATCAAGTAATGTGAGTACTATATCTATATGCACCTTGAATTCCCTAGTAATCTGTGTGCTACAGATTAGTCTCATGACTTTTCCTAATGATCAAATTTCATGTAGGCGAAGCCATATAGTACAGAGCCACTTGAGTTTTCATAAGATTTAACACCTTCAGTTGTTTCAGTTGTTAATCATATATCACAGTTTCAATGCCCTTTTCATTACTCTACTTTGACTATGTAAAGAAATATTTGACACCTATAAATACATACAATATTCAAAATATTATTAGCACAAAATAAAATTAACTTATCACCTCTGTTGTACCCAGATGCTTTGTACTAGAGTTAACTAGTTCCCTGCGTATCCTCCTCATAAAAATGTCTTAATACTATCCATCAACTTTCTGGAATTAATATAAGGGGACATGCTGAGTCATCAGAGTTGCTCAAGTTGTACACTGAACAAAGATGTCCAGCCAAGAGAACAGTCAGGACTCAAGCTCATCCCTACTCTGCTTTTCACTCTTGTATCCTGCTGTGTACAGCTGGGTGCATTTGGAGGAGAGAGCATCTTCTTTGAGATGAACAATAGTCCACAATGCTGTGTCAGCCCAAAGGAGCATTGTGAAAACTTTTAAATGGGGCAACATAATTTTGCAGTTCCTCGCATCAAAAGGTAAAGTCTATTTCCCTCACCTTAAATCTTTGCTGGTCTTATATATTGCTTTGACTAATTTAGGAAGTGGCAGAACCGCCATTTTGTGAATTGGCCCTCAGTAGGCTTTGCGGCTTTTTACTTAGCCCTCTTGAATCACTACTCTAAGACACCATATAAAGAAACCAGTCTAGGCTATTGGGGAATGAGAGAGTGCGTGAAGGATGAAGCCAGGTGCCTTAGGCCACACCCAGCACTAATTACTAGACAGGGGAGAGAGACCATCTAGAAACTTCCACCTCAGCTGGTGTGCCAGTAAATGCCTTCTCAAAAGGAAAGCCAGGTAAACCAGCTGAGGAGCTTCCCAGCCAGCCCACAGAATCGGGGAAAAATAAATTGGTGGTGTTTTAAGCCATAAGCTTTTGGGTGTTTTGTCTAACAGCAATGACTGATACAGGTGTCTTTTAAATCTTTTCATCAAGTTCAACATCCAAGGACAGAGGTAATTTTCCTAATTCTCCGAAAGGCACTATATATGCTAGCACTGATACTGTAAGTCTGAACAATGTCCAGAGAGATGAAACATAATTCAGATAATATGAATAACAGCTAAAAGCATCAAAGGGACTAGTTGTTGAGTGACTGAGTCCTCCAGATAGCTTTTAGAGGGACAGTGGTCTTACCTCTATGTGAAAAGCCACCCTAATTATCTGCCTGCCAAATAAAATTACTAAGTCATTATATGGAATACTTTGGGGCGGGGTACACACTAATGGCATTGAGTAAGAGAAATGCTGCTAAAATTTGTATCAGACATTTACTCTTGGCCCTGGACAAGACCCTTTTGGATCTTTGTGACTTGGCTTCTGTCCAAAGTCCTTTTGGTTCAAAAAGAGTAGTATGCTATTCTGCTTGTATCTCTAATGCTATAAGCCTACAATGAAAGTTACCTTTTTGCATGGCCAAGAAAATTCCACAATATTTTTGAATGTAAATAGCATGAACATGTTCAAGGGGAAATTCACATAAACTTAGTACAGTTATTAGAGCAGTGACTTTACTGTTAACCTGTACAGCTTATGTGTGAAAGTAGTATATCAATTAAATCTCCTTTCTATTTCTTTGGTTTTAATGTGACAAAACGTAATATTTTACCTTTTAGCTGCCTGTAAGATATTGCTATCTCTAAGTGCGAAAAGTAAAACAGCTTTATTAGTAAGTTACAGATTATGTGCTTATGATTGTTGTGTGTGATTTGATATTTTGCTGTTTATGAATGTCTAAGCTGTGTGACTTTTAAAAATATTTTAAATTATTATATTCTGAGAAGTGATACTAAACAAAGGAAGTACAGATAAAAATAAACGAAATATTTGAGACAAAAGGGAATACAAAATGGTTGTAGAAAATGTTAACTTGATGAGTTACATTTTTTAGAAAATCTCAATTTTGTTAAAATAAATATTTTACTGAATCTTTCTGATTGAATTTCCATCCCCAAATGAACTGGGAATGCTGAATTATTATTTTGGTTGACAACACATAAATGTGACAATGAAAGGCTCTTGATACATGTAGTTTCCTTTCTCAAAATTAAAATGAGCTTATCACATATACATGAGATTAAAGACATGTAAGAAGCTTCCTGGAAGCTCAATAAAATAGCAAAATAGAGTAATATCCTCATAGAAGTATCTAGTCTGACTTGGGGGAAGAAAAATATACAGCTATTATCAATAATACTGAATTACCAAAATAAAGGGTCCTTACCTAGTTTGGACTTTAGTCTTTTATGTTTACTTTGGATGAAAACAATGCTCAGAATCACAATTTTTTTTTTAAGTTTTAAAGTCATCTCAGCAATAACAGCGTAAAAGTCCCATGCTCTTCATAAGAGGCTTTCTGTGCTAGGTTTAGAATTTTATACTTGTCTTTCTGTAGTGTATACTCAAGATGTTAGGGTCAGAATATAACCAACAAAATATAAATTCTATTTGTTCCTTTTGATAGTCAAAATGCCACTACCTAAACATAGTTGTGTGGTAGTTTTGTGTTTGTTTTCCCGGCTGTGGTGTGTTTGAGCACACAGGAAAGAATTGCAGTTCTTTTTTGGTATGTTATTGACATATAGGATTGTATTAGTTTCAGGTGTACAACATGACTTGATATTTATATATATTGCTAAGTGAATGCCACAGTAAGTCTAGTTACCATCCATCACCACTCAGTTAAATATTTTTTATGAGAATTTTAAGATTTACTCTATCAGTAACTTTATTATACAATACAGTGTTAAGTATACTCCTCATGCTGTACATTACATCTCCAGGACTTATTTATAACTGTAAGACTGTGCTTATTTTTCTACCACGTTCAACTCCCCAGCCCCCAACACCAGTCCCAGCAGGCCACAAATGTATCCTCTGTATCTGAGTTCTTTTTTAAAAAGTTCCACATATAAGTGAGATCTTACAGTATTTATCTTTGTGATTTGTTTCATCTAGGATAATGCCCTCAAGGGTCATCCATATTGTTGCAAATGGCAGGATTTCCTTCTTTTATGGCTAAATAATATTCCATTATACATCACCATATTCACCCGTCACTGGACACTTAGGCTGCTTTCATGTCTTGGCTATTGTAAATCTGCAATGAATGGGAGAGTGTCGATATCTTTTCCACTTAGTACTTTTGTTTCCTTCAGAAAAATACCCAGAAGTGGATAAATGGATCTTGGCTAGTTGTATATTCAGTGTTGTTTTGTTTTGTTTATGAAACCTCCATTCAGTTTTCCACAGTGGCTGTACCAACTTGCATTCCCACAACAGTGCACAAGAGTTCCCTTTTCTCCATATCCTCACTAACGTTTATTTGTTGTCTTTTTTTTTTTTTTCCCCCAGTACGCGGGCCTCTCATTGTTGTGGCCTCTCCTGTTGCGGAGCACAGGCTCTGGACAAGCAGGCTCAGCGGCCATGGCTCACGGGCCCAGCTGCTCTGCGGCATGTGGGATCTTCCCGGACCGGGGCATGAACCCGCGTCCCCTGCATTGACAGGCGGACTCTCAACCACTGCGCCACCAGGGAAGCCCTATGTATCGTTTTTTGATGCCAGTCTCATACTGTTTTGATTATTATCACTTGGCAATAAACTTTGAAATCAGGAAGCATGATGCCTCCAGTGCTATTCTTCCTTCTCAAGTTTGATTTGGCTGTTTTGGGTCTTCTGTACTTCCGTACAAATTTTAGGATTTTATTTTTGTGAAAAAAAGTTATTAGAATTTTGATATGGATTGCATTAAATTTGTAGATTTGGGTAGTATGGACATTTTAACAATATTCTTTCAATCCACGAGCATGGAATATCTTCATATTCCTGTGTTCGATTTCTTTCATCAACGTCTTATAGTTTTCAGTAAATAGTTCTTTCATCTACTTGGTTAAAATTATTCCTAGGTACTTTTATTGTTTTGGATGCAATTGTCAATAGAATTGTTTGTTTTTGTTTTCTCATTTTGGTAGTTTGTTGTTAGCATTTTGAAATGCAAATGATTTTTGTGTGTTGACTTTGTAGCCTGCAACTTTACTGAATTTATTGATTAGTTCTAATAGTTTTTTGGTGGAATCTGTAGGGTTTTCTATATACGTCATCTGCAAATAGTGACAATTTTACCTCATCACTTTCAATTTGGTTGCCTTGTATTTCTTTTTGCCTAATTTCTCTGGCTAGGACTTCCAATACTGTGTTGAACAAAAGTGGTGAGAGTAGGTATCCTAGTCTTCTGATCTTAGAGGAAAAGCTTTCAGCTTATCATAGTTGGATGTTAGCTGTGGGCTTGTCATATATGGCCTTTCGTATACTGAGGTACATTCCTTCTATACCCACTTGGTTGAGAGTTTTAATCATAAATTGATGTTGATTTTGTCAAATGCTCTTTCTGCATTTGAGATGATTTTTATCATTCATTTTATTACTGTGACATATCACAGTGATTTGTGGATGTTGAACTATGTTTGCATCACTGGAATAAATCCCACTTGATCATTGTGTATGATTCTTTTAATGTATTGTTGAATTCAGTTTGCTAATATTTTGTTGAGGATTTTTGCATCTTTGTTAACCAAAGATATTGGCTTGGAGTTTTCTTGTGGCATTCTTGTCTGGTTTTGGTATTTGGATAATGCTGGCATCCTCAAATGGGTTGGGATATATTCCTTCCTCTGTTTTCTTGGAAGAGCTTGAAAAGAATTAGTATTCTTTAAACGTTTGGTAGAATCATCAATGAAGCCATCTGGTCCTGGACTTTTGTTGGGAGGTTTTTTGATTGCTGATTCAATCTACTTACTAGCAATAGGTCTGTTTCAAATGTTCTGTTTCTTCATGATTCAATCTTGGTAGGTTTTATGTTACTAGGAATTTATCAGTCTTCTAGGTTGTCCAATTAGTTGGTCCTATAGTTGTTCCTAACAGTCTCTTATGATCCTTTGTATTTCTGTGGTATCAGTTGTAGTATTTTCTCTTTTATTTCTGATTTTGAGTCCTTTTTTTCTTGGTGAATCTAGTTATAGTTTGGTTTATTGTTTATCCTTTTAAAGAATCAGCTCTTAGTTTCATCTTTTCTACTGTAATTTTACTCTCTTTATTTCCTCTCTGATCTTTATTTCCTTATAACTTTAGGCTTCTTTTTTTCTCTCTAGTTCCTTGAAGTGTAAAGTTAGGTTGTTTGAAATTTCTTGTCTCTTGATGTAGGCATCTGTTGCTATGAACTTCCCTTTTAGAACTGCTTTTGTTGCATCCCATGTTTTGGTATGTTGAATTCCAGTTCATTTGCTTAGGTATTTTTAATTTCTTTTTTGATTTCTTCTTCAACTCACTGGTTGTTCAGTAGCATGTTTAGTCTCCATATATTTGTGAATTTTCCAGTTCTCTCCTGTAGTTGATTTTTAGTCTCATACCACTGTGATTGGAAAATATCTTGATAAATTTAAGAAGATTGAAATCATATCAAAACTTATTTGTGGTCTAACATATGATCTATCATGGAGAATATTCTATGTGCACTTGAGAAGAATGTGTATTCTGTTGCTTTTGGCTCTAATGTTCTGTATATATCTGTTAAAATCATAATTTAAAATGCCATTTAAGACCAGTGTTTCCTTTTGATTTTCTGTCTGGATGGTCTTTCCATTGAGGTAAGTGAGGGTAATTATTAAAGTCCCCAGTTGTTATTGTATTGTTGTCAGTTTATCCCTTTAAGTACGCTAATATTGGTTTTATATATTTAGGTGTTCCTATGTTGGGTGCATAAATATTAGCATGTAATATCATCTTACTGGATTGACCCCTTTATCACTATGTAATGCCCTTCTTTGTCTCTTATTACAGTCTTTGTTTTAAAGTCAGTTTTGTCAGATATAAAGATAGCTACTCCATCTTTTAGTTTTCCTTTGTGTGGAATCATTTTTCATTCTTTCATTTTCAATCTGTGTATCCTTACATCTTAAGTTAGTCTCTGTCGACAGCATATAGAGGGGACTTGTTTTTTATCCATTCATCCACTCTCTATTTTGATTGGAGAATTTAGTACATTTACATATAAAGTAACTATTAAGTATGTACATATTGCTACCTTATTAATTGTTTTCTGATGTCTTGTAATTCCTTTGTTCCTTTCATATTATCTTGCTCTCTTCTGTGATGGTGATTTTTTTTTTTTTGTAGTAATATGCTTAGATTCTTTTATCTTTTGTGTGGCTACTATAGGTTTTGCTTTGTGTTTAACATGACTCTTACACATAAAACAAGCTGTATTTATAATAGTATATTTTAGGTTGATAACAATTTAAGTTTGAATACATTCTAAAACTCTCTTTATTGCTCTCTCCCTCACATTGTTTTTGATGTCACAATTTACATTTTGTACATACATTAAATTATTGTAGCTATAGTTATTTTTACTACTTCTGTCTTTTAACCTTCATGCTAGTTTTAGAAGTGATTATTAACACTTTTTTACAACACTGTATTATTCTCAATTTTACTACGTTTATATTTACCAGTGAGTTTTTTTTGTCACTAAGTAGCACCCTTTCTTTCTACCTTGTTTCCTTAACATCTATTATAAGCCTGGTCTAGTGGTGATAAACTCCTTTAGCTTCTGCTTGTCTGGAAAACCCCTTATCTCTCATTCAATTCTAAAGGATAACTTTTCCAGGTAGAGTATTCTTGGTTGGCAGTTTCTTTCAGCATTTTGAATATATTATGCTGCTCCCTTCCTACCTGCAAAGTTTCTGCTGAAAAATCTGATAGACTTATTAGGGTTCCCTTGTACATAACAGATTGTTTCTCTTGCTGCTTTTAAGATTCTCTTTAATTTTTGACAGTTTAATTATAATGTATCTTGGTGTGGTTCTCTTTGGACTTATCTAGAAATCTCTGGGTTTCCTGGAACTGCATTTCTTTCCTTTCCAAGGTTACGGAAGTTTTCAGATGTTATTTCTTCAAATAAGTTTCCTGCCTCTTTCTTCTCCTTCTGGGACCCCTATAATGTGAATGTCAGTTTGCTTGATGTTGTCCCATACATTTCTTATGCTATCTTCACTTTTTTGTATTTTCTTTTTGCTGCTCTGATTGGATGAATTCCACCGCCCTGTCTTTGTGTTCATTGATTTCTCTCTTCTGCTGTATCTAATCTTTTTTCAGCCCCTCTATTGTATTTTTCAGTTTAGTTACTGTGTTTTTCAGCTCTGGGACTTCTACCTGGTATCTTCTTATATTTTGTCTCCTTGAAATTCTCACTTTGTTTATCCATTCTTCTCCTGAGTTTGGTGAGCACTTCTGTGACTCTTGTTTTGAACTCTTTATCAGGTAGATTATTTATCTCCATTTCATTGAGGTCTTTTTCTGAGGTTTTATATCTTGTTCTTTAATTTGGAACATATTCCTCTGTTTATTCATTTTGCTTTACTCTATGTCAGTTTATATGAGTTAGGTAAAATAACCACCACTCCCAGTCTTGAAGGAGTGGCCTAATGTAGGAGATGAAACTTATTGTTCAACCCCGTCATAGCTCTTGATTGTCTCTCGAACCTTTTTGATTACCCAAGCAGCCTACGTTGTTATTAGTGGCTTCCAGTAGTTCAGCATGTGGCAAGGCCTGTCACTGTCCTAAAGGGGATGGTCTCAGTCTCGATTCAGGCTGATTAGAAGTCAGACACTCAGGCAGCAGCTCTTAAAGTATGCAAATATACTTCTTTCAGGGGAAGACTGGGAGATGGCATTTCTGTCTGTTGCCTTTGCACTGAGTCCTGGTGAGACTGTTTCATTTGCACTGAGTCCTGGTTGAGAACTGTTTTATTTGCTACCATCCTATTGAACTTGTGAACACACACCCAGCTTATGATAGCCAGCAGAGCAGGGCTATCAGTAGATGTGTCCTCTGGGTGGCAGCCACAAAAGCCAGGCTGCCTGATGTGTACACATGCTCCTTTCTCAGATACCAACCTGCAGCAGGGCAGAGGGAAAACACAAATATGGTATGCACCAGCCTCTCCAATCTCTAGAGGGGGCTGTAGTCAGTCCTTAGATACATGCTTAATTAGAAGCCTGCCCCTCGGGCCACAGCTATGAAAGTAAGCTAAGAGGCTTCTTTAACACACTGGGGTGTACTTCATTACCCTGTCTCTGTACTGTGCCCTGTGTGTTGGTAGTCAGTTAAGAACTGTTCCTCCATTTATTACAGTCCTATAAGGACCCACAGATGTAAGCCCCACTTGCTACCAGGCAATCAAGGGGTGTCCGTAGAGGAAATTGTTCCATATGTAGCTATAGATTTGGTGTGTCTGTGGGAAGAGGTGACTTCAGAATCCTCCTATGTCACTATCTTGAACTGGAATCACCTCTGATAAAAGTCAGTGATATGATATCACTACAGTTATCACCTCTTAATACCAACAGTGGCATCCCTATTGCCATTGGATTAGTGAGTCATCTAGTGACATTACCCCATATTAGGTCCATATAGGGAAAAAAAGATATCATGCTTGGATTTCCCAGAAACTATAAGCCTGAGGAAAAGTTTTATTTGCTTCTAATTTATTATTCAGTGTGACTGCAGAAAGCAAGCATGTGAAAGGGAGACTGAGGCAGGGTAGGAGGAGAAGCCAGTCTGATGGGTTGTTACTTAACTGGCCACTGTTTGATATCAAGCATGACTGATTGCTTGGTATCACCAGATTGTCTTGCGAGAAGACAAACTATCCTGAGAAGTAGCTGTTCATCTAGAGAAGGAAGGAAGAAAAATGTAATTCCCTTGCACTCTCTAGTTGTACATGCAGGCAAGTCTTGCTTTGTCTCAAAACAGCAGTAACTAGGGTAGGAAGCAAGGGTGCATAGTTGAGACATGAGGAAAAGCACTGTCAGGCTCTGAAGGTAATCGGCTGGTGTAAATGCAGTGTTAGTGATTGCAGAAGCTACCAAGTCCACAAACAGGCAAAGTCCCTGGAAAGAGATTACCTCTGATTAATTGGTACATACAACTTCAGATACTTTATCATTTGCAACTACCCTAATCACACTTTGAAAATAAGAAAACTGAGCCTCAAAGTTTCCCCAGGACAACTAGGAAGTAACAGATAGGATTTATATCCATCTGTCTGATTCTGATGTACAAGCTTGCCCCCTTGCTTCTACATAGTAGGCATTTATCAGCATACATCTCCTAGGTGTATGCATTGCTGATTTCTACTCTGGGTTATAACTGCATATGTCCTGCAGACTGGCTGATGTCCCACTGGATAGCTATCTGATGTATCAGTGTTCATTCTCTGAATGTTACTGACATTTCCCCCCAAATATCATTTATGTAGTATTTCCCTTTGAATATATAATAAAACCTTCCATACAGTGGCTGATCCAGGAATCTAAGGCCTATACATGGCTCTTTCCTCATCTTCTGAAATATAATCAGTGACACATAGAAAATGCTAATATTTAAAAGCACTTTCTACATGCTTGGGACTGCCCTTAATTATATGCATTGATCAACTTTAAGGTTTACAGCAAAATAATTAGTCACTATTTCTTTCCCATTATTCAGGTAAAGAAACAAGGCAACTTGCCTATTCACTCATAGCTAGAATGTGGTAAAGCTCAGATAAAAACACAGGCACTAAGATTCCATCTCTTAGAGACTAATCACTGTGTTAACTTGAAAAATCTTTTGATGCTGCTAAATGTTCTTGAATCCATCCTCTCTAATCCACGTTCACTGTCAACAACCCAGTCCAAGTCACCATCTTCCTAGACTTCTACAACAGCTCTTAACTAATGCCCATTACCCAGTATTACTCCTTCCAGTACATTCTCTACGTCACAACCAACATCCTTTAAAATGTAAATGTGATTTGGTCTCTTCCTAGGGAAAATCATTCAAAAGCCTTCTAATGCCCTTAAAATAAGACTGAATTACATTAATACAGTTCACAATGGACTTAGCATTCTGGGCCTGGCTCATACATACCTCTCCATCATCCCTCCAGAATCTAAATCTTCAATCTAAATGAGAGCTGCGCTCAAATAGTTTCTGTTCTCAAAGATACCACTCTCTCTCATGACAGTGCTATGCCCTTCATATGCAACTTTTCCATCCCAACACTCTCATGTACACATTTTTGTGGTTCCACTGATTTTTACTTTTCAAACTTTATCAGAAAAGACTGATCCTTTAAAGTGTATCCCCCTGATTTAAAGACTCTTCAGTGCCTTATATCCCCATCATTATATTAGTAACTCCAGCTTTGTGATTGGTAAGTGTTAGCGTTCCCTGTTAGACTCTAAGCTATCTGAGGGCAGAGGCCATGTCTACCTTGTTGGATACCCCTCATTGTTAGCACAGCACCAAGTACAGGAAAGTCAACCCTTCCCCCCACCCCCCACCCCCACGCAACACGTGCAGATATCCACAAATACCTGCATATGCACCCACACGCATGCACAAACACACAAGGGTGTGTTTGATTGATTGAAAAACTTCTAGAGCATGGTTTGGTTGTAGATCAAACACTCAACTAAGAGATAAACAGGGACAAACCTTAATTGGGTATTACAGTTAATGAGACACTTTCTCTCACAGACATGAGAAAATCAGCTTAATAAAGGTTGCTCCTAATTTTTAAAAACCATGCTCAAAATCTTGTTGCCTGAAGATTGATTCTCTATCTTTATTCAGGATCCTTCCGGATCCTTCCAGATCCTTCTGATGGCAAACACAGCATTGGGTTTATTCTCTTCCAGTTTACCTCCTGTAAATTCCCCTATGTTGACATGTACTAAAGTAAATACATCCTACTGAACTTCTATGTGCTACATTTTAAATAATCTAAAGTAGCTTTTCTTAAAGGGCTGCATTTACTTAATTTTAAACATTAATATCTTAGATGCCGAATCCAGTAGAAATTTTAAGATCCAACTTTTTCATTTAGCATTGAAAAGCGATTTTTTTCTTATAGCAGCTAAATGGAACTGTTTACAGCATACTAAAGAAAGAATAAAGATGTATGAAATAAAGCATTTTTCACATATTAAAAATGAGAACACTTTGAAGTAAACAGTTATCTCAGTACTGTGTCACCAAATATTTTAATGGGATTCCATTGGGATGAATTCTAAATATTGTAATCAGAGCATGAAATACAGATGCTTTAATTAAAAGTCAATATTTAAAAACCCTGTTCCAATACAGGTAATTTTAAGAATGCAACTTCCCCTTCAGTCTACATAGAACAAAATAACAAATCCATTCCACAAAATTTTTGGTCTGTTTATGCATTCAATATAGCATACTGTGACTTCTTGGTAAAAATACATCTCTTAAAACAGTGATATTTTTTGAATTTTGACAACATGTATAATTGAATGTATATCTTACATAAAAATTAGTGGTAGTGATTTATTTTAAGAAATGGCAATTTAAATACATCCAGAAAATAATTCAAAGTATTTAAATATGAGCAGAAAAGTGTTATTCTTAACTCTGAAAATAAGGTCTCTAGCTGTAAGAGAAACAGAAATAGCTTTTGAAGGCAACCATTAAAACATTTTATAAAACTTATTTCCCTTTTCCACCCCATCTCTAACCATGTCCTGAAACTTGTCTATAACAACTTTCCTGTTTTCCTTGCCACAAATCTTGTCTCCCTCACATCCCTTCTAGTCACCACTTGTGTCCCATCTAAGAAAGCAACCCTGACCATATCACTTCACATATTTAAACTAGTTCATAATTCCCATTTGGTTACACTAGAATGTTCAAACTTTTTAATATGGCGTGAAAGGTCTTCATGAACTTCTTACTTTCTTCCAATATAACCTGTCAGGAACTCTACACTGCCTTGGTAAAAGTGGGATAGCCCAGCATTGGTGAATCCTGGGGCTCTATTTCACCCAGGGTCATGACCAGAGCTTTCTGTTTAGCTCTTGGTCACAAGAAGACTACAGCATCTCTAGCCATCATGTTCTTTCATGACACCATCCAAAGGAAGAAGATATGGTTTATCTTTGTGTCTGTCTCCTTACCCAGGGGAAACCTTTCATGGAAGCCACAACCTCTATCCTCCCAGAAGAATTGCCCTTCAGTTTCATTGGCTAGGACAGGGTTATATACCCACTCCCAACTAATTACCAGAAGTAAGTAGTTTAAACACTAGTGCTTCGATCAGTTTCGACTAATTGTGATTCATTCCCTGGAGCACTAGAGAAACCTACCTCTCCTGAATATATTGCCACCTGAACAAAACTGGGGTTGAATTTATTTGACAATAATGGAGCAGTGGATGTGGGGTATACAAATAATTGTTTCCCAAATCCTCTTCTCAAAGGTTCTAAAAGTTTGGCAACAGGCTCATCTGTCCTAGGAACTCCCCTCTTTACTGAGTTTATTTCTCACCTTCCATTCCTTCACATCTCCAACGTCCAGTGTCTTATCTTATTCTTCCTATTGTCTTATACCTTTACATATCTAAAACAAACATGGAGGTCTTCAATTACTTATCACTACTCAATTTCGAACAAGCATGTCTAAGGTACAAACTCTTTCTAGTGAACCAGAGAAGAGAATATTATGAATCTAGAGTTTTACCCCAGTCCCATTTATAGTCTTTAAAACCCTGAACTTCTTTTAGGTCACTATCAAAACCATACTTCTGTCACATTAAGGTTTGATGCCTGCTCCTCCTATGCTTTTTTTTCCATCCCACTTCTACTGCTGCATTGGTAGCTGTGAGATCATGTCGAACAAGCCCTCCCTGACTTCACTTGTATTCGGTCTCCCTATTCCCTGCTTCCAACATATGCTGGATGTATTTTTGTCATCACTGTCAAAGTGTCCTTTATAAAATCGGAAACTACATGTACTGTTTTATGCATTTTCAAAATGTAATTAATGCATGAATTTTGACATATTAAGATACATGTTAGCTCCCACTCTCTTGACTGTACAATGTAACCAAAAACATCTCTTTTTGTTGTAAGAATTTTAAGTTGATATGTAGTATCTAAACACAATATAATACCAGTACTTGCTAATGCTAAAAACAGTGATTTGAAAATGACTTTAAATTATTCATGAGTCTCTCCCATTAAGAACATAATTAATTATATTCATTATTTTTATGGTAGCTGTACCAGGTTATTGCAACCTTAACACTTCAGACAAGCTGTTGTAAGCATCTATTGTTCATTAATGGCTATTACTAGAATTTCTTACCCGATATAGCAGAATTCCTCCTTTCACTATTCCATTTTTCAGGAGTCTTATTATCCTGTTACATTTCAGAAAAAGATATTACACTAAATATAGTAACATTGATAAAAAGTAGCAAAACATTATACTACGTAATACAAAATAACATGCGTATGTGTTTGGGTATATTGTCAGCACGTTGTATACATGCATACGTATATACGATACACATAGGTATTATCCACATTTTAAAGATGGGAAATGAGGCAACTTACCCAAAGCCGTACAGCAAGTTAGTGGTTTAATCAGGATTCAAACCAAGGCATTCTGTCTCTAGAGGATAGTAAATGCCTCAAGAATTAATGTGTATATATATTATTATATGTAATAATATATTCAGTTCCCGAGAAACAGAAATAGTCTGTTTCACCCCAGAATAAAGCAAGAATGGGAAACTTAGAAGGTAAGAGGTATTTCTTTCTTGATCTTTCATGGTGCTTGATAAAGGCAGTGTATTAATGTCACTTCCGAATCCATACACCTTCAGTGATGCCACATTACCTGAGGTTAAAATACAAATTGTTACAGGACATTCAAGACAATGAGTAACATGACCTTATCCAACTTTCTCAGAATATCTATAGTTGACTTAGTTAGGATAATCTCTCCTACTTGTGAACTACTATAGTGTTTTCTACTTAAACCACTTAATTGACAATTAATACAATGGTTTTTCATATTTCTTTTCCAGTTTTTAATATCTATTTTACTAACTTTTCACTTTTACTTATGACAATAAAAAATTGTATAATCCTTGGGTTCAGGGAATATAGAGCGATTGTGAAAAGTTAAGATTACTAACAAAATTACATTGACAGCATTTTGCTTATTTTACATTTTGTTATGCTTTAAAAATGTATCAGATTTTAAAGGTGTCTGAAAAAATTTATTGGACACTTGTCTTTTGCTACAGACTATTCTATTTACCTTTATGTTACTTAATCCAAACCTCCTCCCTATGAGTTTACTGCTGGAAACTAGTACCTGGAAGAGGGACTGTGAAAAGACAGGAAATCAATTGAGTATGTACATGTGTGAATGATGAATAACCTGTACATAAAGCAGCATCATTTATCAGATTGAGTCCACACACAAAGTAGGATCATTTTTTAGAACTAATAAAGTATAAGTCAATGTATGATGTGAAGAATACAGGCCAATAGAATATTTATCATTATTGATGTGAAGAATACAGGCCCATAGAATATTTATCATTATTACTACCATTATATTCAAATTAATAATTTTAAGCAATATTTAGTGTCAGTATTACACTCTAAGTACTATAGATGTATTGTCATTTAATACTCTCAAAAGTCACAGATAAGTACTATTTCCTCAATTTTAGAGGCAAAAAACCTAAGACAACTAAATTGCTCAAGGTTAAAAAGCTGCAAAGTGGTAAGGACAAGAATTACAATATTAAATGAGGTGGTTTTTTTTATACATACCCAGAAGTATTCAATACCTTCCCATACTGCCTCTTATCAGATTAGGTTATAACCTGTAAAGGAAGGCACAAGAGAAGAAACATGACAAAAAGACTGCATGACTTACATGTGTGATAAATTTTATACTATCAGTTTAACCAAGATGCATGGTCGACTTCTAATCTTACCACCAAAAAATGATTATAAAATTTAACAATGGGGGATTTAAAAATTCTGAAGAAGGAATAGGCTTGGATGTGTATATAATCACCAGTGCAAGATTATATGTGAGATTATAAGTATAGCTGCATAGTTTATTAGATTTAGCCGTGTCATAGCATATCAACTCACCCACTAGAATGTAGCCACTATGTGGGCAGATATTTCATGTGTTTCATTCAGTATTGGAGCTGCATTGTTTAGGTGCTTGGAACATGGTAGATATGCACAAGTGAGCATTGAATGAATGAGTTTACCATGTGTTTTTTCTACTACCTGCCTTAGAGTCCCACAGAATAAGATGATGCAAGGTGGTATACTATACTGGTTCAAACAGTGCATTTCACACAGTACTACATTGATTTAGTCTCACTTAAATCATAGAAAATATGACAAAACATATATAGTAGTATAGATTATTAAAATGAAGAGTACAAAGGGTAAGAGTCTATATAAAAGTCTTAAATTCCTGAAGGCCAGGAAATTTAAATTTAGGGAATAATGTGCAAGTGTTTTTCCTTTTCAAGAAGTGAATAAGATAAAATAGAAAATTTCAGCTGTGACTGGTCATTGCTCAACTAATGCCTAGAACATGGATACTATTGGCTGGGTCTTTTTTCAATACTTATGGACTCATTAACAAATTAAAGCACACTTGTCCTGCAGAACTGTGAGTCTGTCATGCTACATGGCCTACCAATGACCAATACAAATACTACTTTTTATTGAGTGCTGTCTTCAAGCACTCAGTCATGCTGTATTGATTTGTACATATAATCTCATTTGATCTTCAAAACAGAAGAAAATGGGAAAATATCATTAGTATCACTTTACAAATGAAGAAATCAGGGTTTAAAAATCCAAGTCTGACTCCAGAGCCCAGGTGTTAAGTCGGTGCGTCTCAAGCTACTTTTTTTCAAGTGTTACTGAGATATAATTGCCATACAGCACCATAAGTTTGAGGTATGAGGCAGAATGATTTGATTTACATATACTGTGAAATGATTACCATAATATAAACATCCATCATCTCATAGATACAAAGAAAGAAAAGTGTATTTCCGTGTGATGGGAACTCTTTGGACTTTCAACTTTCAAATATACCATATAGCAGTGTTTAACTGTAGTCATCATGTTGTACATTACATCCCAAGTATTTATAATTGTAAGTTTGTACCTTTTGACAACCTTCATCCAATCCCCCCTCCCACTCTCACTTCTGGTAACCACAAATCTGATATTTTTCTGAGTTTACTTTAAAAAAAAAAAATTCTACATATAAGTGATAAACAGTATTTGTCATTGTCTGACTTTGTTCACTTAGCATAATGCCCTCAAGGTCCATCCATGTGGTTGCAAATGGCAGAATTTCTACTTTTATGGCTGAAAAATATTCCATTTTATATATATATATCACAACTTTATCCAATCATCCATCAATGGGCACTTAAGTTTCTGTATCTTGGCGGTTATAAATAATGCTGCTAAAGGGCTTCCCTGGTGGCGCAGTGGTTGAGAGTCCGCCTGCTGCTGCAGGGAACACGGGTTGGTGCCCCGGTCCGGGAAGATCCCACGTGCCGCGGAGCGGCTGGGCCCGTGAGCCATGGCCGCTGAGCCTGCGCGTCCGGAGCCTGTGCTCCGCAACGGGAGAGGCCACAACAGTGAGAGGCCTGCGTACCGCAAAAAAATAATAATAATGCTGCTATGAACATGGCGGTGCAGATATCTTCTGAATTAGTGTTTTCATTTCCTTTGGATATAGTCTCAGAAGTGGAATTGTTGGATCATATGGTAGTTCTGTGTTTTGATTATTATAGCTTTATAATAGAGTTTGAAATCAAAATGTAATGGCGCCCACTTTGTTTTTTCTGGAGATTGCTTTGGCTATTCGGGGTCTTTTATGGTTCCACATAAACTTTAGGATTGTTTTTTCTACTTCTGTTTTTAAAAAGCCATTGAAATCTTGATAGGGATTACGTTGAATCTATAGATGGTTTGGGGTAGTATGGACATTTTAACAATATTCTTCCAGTCTATGGAAACCAGATACCTTTTTATCAATATTTATGTCCTCAATTTCTTTCAGCATCTTGCAGTTTTCAATGTAGATATCTTTCTCCTCCTTGGTTAAATTTATCCCTAAATATTTTATTGTTTTGATGCTATTGTAAATGGAATAGTTTTATTTCTTTTCCCAATAGCTCCTTAGTACATAGAAGCACTACTGATCTTTGTATGTTAGTTTTGTATCCTGCAACTTTGTTGAATTTGTTGATTAGATCTAACAGGTTTTTTGGTGTCCTTAGGATTTTCTGTATGTAAGATCATCTGCAAATAGGGCTAATTTTACTTCTTTCTTACCAGTTTTGAAGACTTTTATTTTTCTTGCCTGATTGCCTGATTACTTCCAGTCCTATATTGAATAGAAGTAGTGAGAGTGTCATGTTCCTGATATTAGAGGAAACTATTTCAGCATTTCACTGTTGTATTTGATGTCTGTGCTTCTCAAGCTTTAATGCGTGTACAAATCACCTAAACGTTTTGGAAAACCCAGATATGGGGTGGTACCTCAGGCACTGAATTTTATCAGTCTCCCAGGCAATGCTGCTGCTGCTGGCCATGGACCATATTTCTAGCAGTAAGGCTCTAAAACACTGTATCATTCTGCATCCAAGAATTTTATGATAGGTGGTTGGGTGGATGGGTGTGTATTCCATAATATGTATTTGCAATAAATTGAAATATAAGTATTCCAAGAAAACCTTAGTCAAATTATAATAGAATTGAGCAGATTGTCATCAATTAACAGTTTGAGGTATATAGCAGAATACCTCTGTCCCATATCATTAACACTGATGTCAGTGTCATAAATTACAAACACATACCATTCTTGCAATGTAAGAAACAACCTATGAAACCTCTATATCTTTAAATAGAAGTTTTTGATATTTTTAAGCAATATCAAAACTTTACACGCTTATTTCATATCAATAAAATAATGCAATTTTAAACTAGATCATGAAATAACATCTCTTCGCTCGTGTTCCCACCTGCTTTCTTCCCTGGCCAATTTATTTACATTTTTTTTCATTTGTATACATAGCTGAGAATTATTCATTAAGAGAATTTCTAACATAACAGCAAATAATTCTTAAATATTGGCATTGTGAAGTTTTTGCTCCCATCCAACATTTTCTTGATGAATTTAGGTACGTACCTTCCATGACAGTTACAAATTTTATCAGCGTGTGAAAGAGAACTGTTTCTGAGCTAAGAAAACAAATCTGCCAACAACTTGGATAAGTGGAGAAGCATTGTTTTAAAATTAACAACTCAAATTGTCTAAGTAAAACTTTGATTATCTCCCAAGACTGAAAATAAACAAATAAAATCCCAGTGACATTATGTTTCTTATAAATTCAAAAACAAAGAGGTGATTAAGAAATGAGGTAGCGGGCTTCCCTGGTGACGCAGTGGTTGAGAGTCCGCCTGCCGATGCAGGGGACACAGGTTCGTGCCCCAGTCCGGGAAGATCCCACATGCTGCGGAGCGGCTGGGCCCGTGAGCCATGGCCGCTGAGCCTGCGCATCTGAAGGCTGTGCTCTGCAATGGGAGAGCCCACAACAGTGAGAGTCCCGCATACTGCAAAAAAAAAAAAAAAAAGTAGCATCATAACAGTGAAGAAATGATAAAGAATCATGCTAATCCACAATTCAAGCAATGCATGTCATTTCTGATTTTATAAAGGACATTTTGCTTTACTTCCTCAAAATATCTTGTTTCTTTTGAAATATCACATTTTAACCATATTCTTACTAATTGAATTTTTACACAGTAGATCTGCATATATACTCCTATTACAACTCATAACACTGCTTATCATTGGGATAAACATTTTTTTTCTGGAGAATATACTAAGTATGTCTGTATCCCCAAGTTAAGATTGAGGTTAAATGTTAAAACAGCAAGCACATTATGTTAAATGATGGGTTTATTTTCTCTACTGGGATATCACAAACTATTTTTATTTTATCTAAAAGGTCACTTTTTTCAACTAACTTATATTTGCTAACTATCGAATAAGGCTAAAGAATGATTCTGGATTTAAAAAATTTAAAATCCGAAGCAAAAGAATATATGAATTATATCCATAAAATATGAAAAGATGAGGCCATTCATTTGACTATAATTAAAGAATTTTTAAACAGACTAACATCCTCTTTTTTAAAAAAATAAGCAAAAAGAAAGAATTAAACTTTTTAATACCTGCTAAGACAACAAATCAGAAGTGTAGGTGGTAGAGGTGAGAGTGGGGAGTCTACTTCATGCATATTCGTGAGAGAGAAAGTGAGCCCAACACCTCTGAATCACCTGCATAATGTGCAAGCATAAATTCTTTTTTAATAATTCTGAATAGCAGACCAATACTCAGAAGCATATATCAAATGGCTCTCGTTTCCAGGCTCTGTTCTACAAATGTTAGACTGTTAAAAACAGATCATGCAGGTTAGAATCAGACAGGTAAAGCTTTTCTTGGCAATTTTAGCTGACTTAATCTGTCTTATTTTTATTGCTAAAATAGACAATGATACCAACCTGAAAAGGATCACTGAAAATTGTAGTATATACTAATCCTAAACAAAATAACACCTCAAAAAGAATATTCTAAACAAGTAAACAGGTTCAATAGTTATTTAAAACATTTATGGTTATAAAAAATGGACCTTGGCAAATTGTCCTAATCTTTCACCCAGGGTGAGCTGACAAGAGCTCATTAGGCTTTCAGGAGGGACACTGAAAGATGCTGTTTTGAATCTCATGTGTTTTTAATGTTGCCAATTGGACCACAAAACCTAGAAGAAAACTTCAAGAATTCTGTATTTGCATACTTTCCAGTTCATAGATTGGAAGTTAGGAAACTGTCATTTGACCCTTTTCAACCTAAAATAAATGACAATTTCTTAGGATGACTCTTATATTAAGTTGATTCCTATGTCTATTCCTTGGGACCTTTGAAAGGCCTGAGGAGATAATAGCTGTCCATGAACTAAAGTACCTTCCCAGTAGATAGCCCATTCATTTTAGATGAACAAGAAAGGAGGCAGAGAATTCTGGAATGGAGAAGATTAGACCTACAGGGCAAAAAGGATCACATTCTCAAAGCCTCTCACCCAGACCTCAAGCCGTCCCCAAATACTCAGAATCCAGTCCTTATGTGTCTCACAGTTTGTAGACTTCATGCCCAGGAAAGTTCCACCTGCAAATTCTATAAAGCGTGGTTGACAAGAAATGCTTGCTAGAGAGGAGCAGAGCAGGTGAGAGTGCAAAAAAGGATGTATCCAGCCCACTCGGCCCCAGGTTTCTGAATAAACAGGTACATGCAATCTCTGGAGAGTTCCCAGGACATTGTCAATTCTACATTTTTTCTGTTGAGTTGATACTTCATTCCTTTCTGTTTAATAATTTAGAAAATAAAACTTGTTTGTACCCTCAGATATCTCTTCATAAATGGCTGAAGTTTCCTCTCTTCCTTTCTCCCTTTCTATACCCACACACCTGTATATATGTTACATATATTCATGAGATAGCAAGGAATGTTGAGGTAACTTTTAATTTAAAAATTTTGTTAATACTTGATTTTTAAATGATTCTTTCATATTATGTATATTGAGTTAAAGGAGATACTACATCAAGAACATTTGTGGTTGCCTGCCATATATTAGAGCAAAGTTTAGACAATTATAAGATGCCAATGATTTTCTGCAATATGTTCCTGCTGTTAAGGGATGAATGGGGTCTTCTATCACATGGTAGTCAAGGTGCAGAGGAGACTGAGACTAGCGCCAGTCAGCTGATTGGGGGTAAACTCTAGAGGAAGAGCTTAATCGTTATTGGAACATGGCCTTCATTTTTTTTTAAGGATAGAGGGCAGTGATGACATCAGAACCAAGCAATAAGGTTGATGGCTGTTACTGAGGAAAGGACTTCAAATAAATAGACATGATTCTTAAGACTAAAACAGAGACGCAAGTCCACATGGGAGCTATATGATGCCAACCCTCTACTATTCAGCATACAGCCTCTCAGGCAGCCCCCTTAATTGCTGTAATCTCTCTCCCCCTCTCTCCCCCTCTCCCCCTCTCCCCCTCTCCCCCTCTCCCCCTCTCCCCCTCTCCCCCTCTCCCCCTCTCCCCCTCTCCCCCTCTCCCCCTCTCCCCCTCTCCCCCTCTCCCCCTCTCCCCCTCTCCCCCTCTCCCCCTCTCCCCCTCTCCCCTCCATTCTGGGATCCATCATGATACCTCTTCTGTGCTTCTTGGAAAGCAGAATAAGTGAAATTCCCCCAATCAGGAGGACTATTTCACAAGGAAAACTAAGCTCAATTGAGATCACATCCACCTTTAGTATAGAGAAGGACAAAAGCTACCCAGAGTTTATAGGAAAGCAGAGAATTAAAAATATCAGTGGAAGGAAACTGAAACTGATTTGTCACCTCATTTCGCAGCAAATGCACTGAGCACCCACTACATGCCAGAGAGTAAAACAGGCACCCAGGAATACTTATCCAGACTCATTTCACATACCTCATGCATTACACTCCAATGCAGTGCCCTTGTCTGTTCTTGGAACACAGCACGCCCTGGGCATCCACATGTCCCCTCTTCCAGGAATTGCTCACAAGAGTGACTTCATCTTACTAAATTCTGTTCATTATTTTGGCATTAGCTTAATTGATGCTTCTCCAGAGAAATCTTTGACATCCATCCCAAACCTATTATAATCTCTCATCATACTCTTTCCTATCTCTTATAGCTCATAAAAATTTTGGATCTATGTTTTCTGTGATTATATCTTATTGTCTACCTTTCCAATAGATTGGAAGCTAGTGGTTCTCAACCTTGGCCGCACATGAAATCAGGGCCTTTTAAAAAATTACTAATGTCAGAGACCTCACTCTTAGAGATTAAAGTTTAACCTGGGATGTGGTCTGGGCCTCACAACTATTTAAGAGCTTCCCAGATGATTCTGATATGTGGTAGATAAAGCTGAGAGTCTGATGTACAATCTTTGAGACAAGATCCATGAGGGAACAAGTTTACTGCCACACCCACTATGTCCAGTAAGTACCTGCTGCCGCATATTAGGCTCTAGAATGATATCAAGGGCCCTGATGTTGAGTAGCTCAAATCACATCCAGAATGAACATGTTTTCCAAGTGCGACTGAAAGGCTCATGGGTATATGTTATAAAATACGGGTAGGAAGACAGTTCCAGAGGCAAGCAAGGTGTTATTTGGGTGGTCTGATGGGGTTCAAGATGCAGGTACAGAGAGTTTAAATATTCAGGCTCTGACTATAATGCTGCATGGTCTTTGACAATTTTTTTTTTTTACCTTGTTTGTGACTTGATTCCTTCCTCTGAAAAATGGCGTTGTAAACGCGTAATGAATAAATGAATACACATGAGTATATAGTAAATGCTAAGTAATTTTCAATTGTTATTTGTGTCATTATCAGTAGCTGAGTAGTTTATTCTGAAAATACATATTAACCCCAAGGTGGTGACATATCATAAGGGAAATCACTCATCTACCTCTGTCACTCCAAAAAATGAGCTTATGTTTATCAACAAGATGAAAATAACGCTCTGAACACTGACCCCAATTTGATGAGGTCATGATTGTATTGATATATCAGAGACCATTAGAATGAAGTCCAGCCACACAATTCATGAAAGCACAGAGAATTTCTCTCCTCCAAAGAGAACGCTAGATTTTTCCTTTCCCTTTGCTTTGTGTTCTTATGACACAGATATTTTTCTCCAAGGTGTAAATTATCTGGGTAAATACATATGTGTGAAAATTACTTAAATACTAGAAAGAAAATAATCGTATGTTGAATTAAAGGAATTGGAATTAAAGGACGTTTGAAAAATAGGAAAGGTAAAACTTTTTAAAGCATCAAGACTTAAAAACTCAAATTCTGCGGGACGATATTGAGAGAGTTTGTAAATACCAAAGCCCTAAAAGCCAATTTGTGTGGTGTCACTGTGGTTATTAATATTCATCTCTTTTCAAATATATGCTACCAAGGACTGCCAATTTATACAACAGATGTAAATAGTTCACCATGGTGTCCTTCATTTTCCTTTTAGAAAAAGCTATTTGGGAAAGCTATACAGCAGCTTGAAACTTATCAAGCATGTGGTCTGGTTCAAACACATTCTCTCAGTGGTAAGGAGAACATCAAGTCCAGAAGTGCTGATGGTGGTGGATTTTTTCCTGAGCGTGCGTTCCTTCCTCACATGGTCCGTAATTGCTGCTGCTGTTATTTACTAGCAAGGGGAACTGGTACATCCAAAAAACTGCCTTTTTCAATCCTGTAATTTTTAAATACCATTTTTGCTGCAATGAACGCTCACTTTTCGTTAGAACGGAAGTCACGATGATGAGTCTGGTCTTCAGAGTGTGTTAGTTCTAATTTGAGAGTATAATTAGAAATGCTGCTGGGGAAGGTCATATTTCAGAAATAATGAAGCTAAATCTCTTCTGGAAAGGTCTTCAAGCCAGAGACTTTCTTCCTCTATACATAATTGACCAGTAATTCTCTACCATCATTATGAATACGTGAACATTTCCAGGATAATATGAGAAAAGTTTCAAAGCTGTTGGTATCACACATTTCACATACTTCCTTTCCAGTGTGAGGCATAAAGGTAATGAATGTCAGCTGTTCAATTTTTAAGAGTTTAACAAAACTGGAAAACAAGCTAAAAGCCTTGGTGTTAGAAGTTTAGTTGGTTGTTATTACAAAGTGCCTCATATGTCCTAGAATTAAATTTAATAGGAAGACAATCTTTAGACCAGTCAGAGCTTTTAATGGACAGGTAGCGTCAACAGAGACAACGTATGAGCCTCACTTTTATGTCTTTTTTTCTCATCTATTGCAATCTTTCTCTTCAAAACTATATATGAAATACAGTATAGTCAATATCACTATCTAACACCTGTTATTTTAGAGGTGGGCTTTTTGTTGCCTCTAAAAATATTTGATCAAAGGATTGCTGAAGATTTACTTTACATCCTACTTTGTATTTGGAATAAAGAGAAAGATTTTCTTGGTATGCTCAAAACCTAAGGATTGGCTTAATCCAGGTTATGCCTCCTCACAGAACTGTCACAAAAATCTCCTGCCTGTAACTGTTCAGTCAATAGAACGTTTACATACAACATACTAGGTTAACTTCAGCAATATATGGTATTTGGGGTTTGGTCTGTCTTACCTTATAAACAGGTGGCAGCTGATTAGTTTGATTTAAAATGAGAGCTCCTGTTTCTGCTAGTTTAGCAACTAGTAACTTGAGTTAGCTACCTAGATATTGATTCTCTCAGCAGGAGAATTTATCAGCACAACTGTTGTCTGATAACTGTACAACATCATATAACAGCATCATTGCAACTTTGAAAGCCAAATTAAAGGAGCTTAGACAGCCTGTATGTTAGCTGCTTACATTTGCATACTGCTTGATATAAAAATTTCTTTATCCTTCCAACAGACACCCCCAGTGTCTATTATAAAATGCCATTTAATACCATTCCATGTTCATTGTAAGCTATATCTTTGTAAAAAAAAAAAAAAACACGATTCCAGTTTTGGAAGTGCTGTGTTTTATCGTTATTTATTCAGGATACCCAATCCCCTAATAATTGCCAGAAGGAAATCATCATTTTAGGCTTAATCTGAGTTAGTGAACTCAGTGTGTAGTTTTGGAAATGAGAGTGGCCCAAGGGTTTTCATCTGTACTTCAAGACATGTAAGAATAATAACAATTTAACAGTTGCAGTCCTGGATTGGAGACTCAGAGATAGGACTGCATAACTGAATGGGTCAAAGGACAAAGCCTATTAGAAGGATGGTAATGGTTTAGATTTAGAATGACACAGGACCTGACACATCTTGGAAACCCAATGAGTGGATAGAAGAAGCAGGGGTCTTGATTTTCTTTTAGGCACTCAGAGTTGCCTGAAAGAAGTACTACTATAAAGTTCACAGGGACCGTCTACATCCCAGGCAAACTTAATTTTCTAAAGCCAAATTTGGGGTAAAGAGTTCAGAGAAAAGAGTAACGTGGTTATTGCCTGGAGTCTGTTGGAGACCTAAATTATAGATTTTGAATATAAAAACTTTCTTGCCTTCAAATAAGAAACTGGATGTTTTTGAAGCTCTAATCTTCGAAATGAAAATAGAAAGCTATTCTTTTAGCTTGAATTAGAAAGAATTGAAAGACAATGGGAAATTTATCAATGATAATACAAATTATGAAAGTGACAATCTTAAGCTTCTTGTAGCAGGTAGTCATCATTTGAAATCAGTTACTCTTTTCCTATTCTCAGAATTTTAAATCTTTTTTCCATTTTTTTAAAATTTTATGTGTATTCTGCTTAAAATGCTGGGTGACAGCAGATACATCATGAGGTCTATTTTGCATTTCGTTTCTTTGATCTGTGATAACCTCAGGAAAACGGTAACAATATGGCCTTTAAAAATTTTGGGAAAAAGTATATCATCTCCTATTTTAGAAATGATGATCCAGTTGATACTTGATATTACATGTGACAACAAAACCTCCAATATAAACTGCCAAAGCTAGCGCATAGTTTTTCATGCTTTTTTCCCCCTTCACTTTTAAGTGAAAACTTAAAAATGGGAGCTTTCTTCACCCTTCAGTTATAGCTGAGCTTTGTGTGCAGAAGTTGTTTTGAGCAAGTATAAGTTTCCCTCAGGCTGGATGGCTGCTTTGAGAAATGAAAAAAGGTGATGAGTACATTACTGTCTGTGTGTGTTTAATACAGCCCAGAAGGAAAGTTATTCTGTGACAGGATTTCTATGGCTATTATGCTCTGATACTGGTGCATAGATCTTCCTCAATCAGACTTTGATAATCCTGCAGGCCACCTCCTTTGAAGAAGGAAAAGGAGTATGGCAGTGAACCGGAGCAATTGATTAGGTCAGCTCTCTGTCTCTTGTCAATGCAGGCTAGGCAAAAAAAAAAAAAAAAGACTGAATTATTGTAATTTAGATTTTGTAATTTTTGAGTAGTATTTATGAATTTAGTCTCTAAGCATCGTTCTGTGACTAGCAAAAGAGGTAGTCTTTTTTTTTTTTTAATTTATGTTTGGCTGCATTGGGTCTTCGTTGCTGCGTGAGGGCTGTCCTTAGTTGCGGCGAGCAGAGGCTACTCTTCGCCACGGTGCTCAGGGCTTCTCATTGCGGTGGCTTCTCCTATTGCGGAGCATGGGGCTCTAGGTGCATGGGCTTCAGTAGTTGTGGCATGCGGGCTTCAGTCGTTGTGGCTCGCAGGCTCAGTATTTGTAGCCCACAGGCTTAGCTGCTCCGTGGCATGTGGGATCTTCCTGGACCAGGGCTCGAACCCGCGTCCCCTGCATTGGCAGGCGGATTCTTAACCACTGTGGCACCAGGGAAGCCCCGAAAGAGACAGTCGCTTTGAAAACAAAAATATATAATTTCTTTCAACTAATATATTCATCAGTTAAAAAAAACAAGTGCTAAAGTGTTTAAATCTTGGCTCCTCTGCTTAATGGCCTCGTAAACTTGAATTGCTCAGCTTCTCTGTCTCAATTTCTTTATCTGTATAATGGAAACGATAATAGTTGCTTCTTCCTGATGTAACTGCAAGGATTCAATAAAAAACACATGTAAAGAACATTGAACAGTGAATTGCACCTTGTAATTGCTCCATAATTATCAATCATTACTGTAATTCTTGAAACTCCTAAGGATTTGCACACAGAACTGTGACCAAAATTTGACACTGACTTTTGTGTATGTTTAAAGAGCCTTAAGATTTGGTTTGATATGACTTCTATTGGTCTACGGTTTTAGTTCCTATGAAAAGAATCTTAGCATTTTTTAATGAAATACAGGCACACCTCAGAGAGATTACAGGTTTGTTTTCAGACCACCAAAATAAAGTGAATATCACAATAAAGGGAGTCACATGAATTTTTTGGTTTCCCAGTGCATGTATGTTATGTTTACACTATATTTTAATGTATTAATTGTGCCATAGCCAGAAAACAATGTGTATACCTTAATTTAAAAATATTTTATTGCTAAACAATGCTAACCATCTGAGCTCTTGGCCAGTGGTGATCTTTTGGCTGGTGGAAGGGCTTCCCCTGTGTTAATCAGGGTCATGGTTGCTGAAAGTTGGGGTGACTAGCAATTTCTTACATAAAACAACAATAGTTTGCCACATTGACCAGCTCTTTCTTTCACGAATGATTTCTTTGCAGCATGTGATGCTGTTTGATAGCATTTTACCCACTGTAGGGCTTCCTATTTCAAAATTGGAGTCAATCCTCTTAAACCCCTGCTGCTGCTTTATCAACTAAGTTTATGTAGTACTCTAAAACTTTTGTCGTACCAACAGTCTTCATCTTCACCAGAATGAGTAGCTTCCATTTCAAGAAACTATTTTTCTTTGCTCGTCCATAAGAAGCAACTCCTTATCCATAAAAGTTTTATCATAAGATGGCAGTAATTCAGTCACATCTTCAGGCCCCACTTCTTCTAATTCTACTTCTCTTACTATTTTCATCACATCTGCAGTTACTTTCTGCACTGAAGTCTTGAATCTCTCAAAGTCACCCATGAGGGTTGGAATCAGCTTCTTCCAAACTCCTGCTAATGTTGATATTTTGACATCTTCATGAATCATGAATGTTCATAGTGGAATCTAGAATGGTGAATCCTTTCCAGAAGATTTTCACCTTACTTTGCCCAGATCCATTAGAGAAATCATATGACAGCTATAACCTTATGAAATGTATTTCTTAAATAATAAGACTTGAAATTTGACATTGCTTCTTGATCCATGGGCTGCAAAGTGGAAGTTGTGTTAGCAGGCATGAAAACATTAATCTCAGCTGTCTCACTCTTATCATTCATGTGTTCACTGGAGTAGCACTTTTAATTTCCTTCAAGAAAAACATCACCATCAGAGCTCTTGGGTGACCAGGCATTGTCAATCAGCAGTAATATTTTGCAAGGAATCTTTTTTTTCCCTGAGAAGTCTCAACAGTGGGTTTAAAATATCCAATAAACCATGTTGTAAACAGATGTGCTGTCATCCAGGCTTTGTTCCATTTATAGAGCACAGGCAGAGTAGATTGAGCATAATTCTTAAGGGCCCTAGGATTTTTGGAATGCCAAATGAACACTGGCTTCAACTTAAAGTCACCAGCTGCATTAGCCCTTAACAAGAGAGTCAGCCTGTCCTTTGAAGCTTTGAAGCCGGGCACTGGCTTCTCCTCTCTAGCTATGAAAGTCCTAGATGGCATCTTCTTCCAATATGAGGCTGTTTTGTCTACTATGAACTTCTGTCTTCTGGATAACTTGCTGCAGCTTCTACAACAGCACTTGCTGATTCACCTTGTGCTTTGATGTTATGGAGAGGGCTTCTTTCGTTAAACCTCTGCTAGCTTCAAACTTTTCTCCTGCAGCTTCGTCACCTCTCTGTCTTCATAGAATTGAGAGTTGGGGCCTTGTTCTGGATTAGGCTTTGGCTTAAGGGAACGTTTTGGCTGGTTTGATCTTCCATATAGACCACTAAAACTTCCTCTGTATCAGCCGTCTCACTCTTATCATTCATGTGTTCACTGGAGTAGCACTTTTAATTTCCTTCAAGAATTTTCCTTTGCATTCATTCACAGCTTGGCTAACCATTTGGTGCAAGAGGCCTAGTTTTGGCCTATCTTGGCTTTTACATGCCTTCCCCTCTAAACTTAATCATTTTCTAGCTTTTGATTTAAAGTGAGAGATATGTGACTCTTCATTTGAACACTTAGAGGCCATCGTAGAGTTATTAATTGGCCTAATTTCAATACTATTGTGTCTCAAGGAGGCCAGAGGATGGGGGAACAGCCAGTCAGTGGTTCAGGCAGATCACACACAACAGTTGTCGATTAAGTTCCCTGTCTTATGGGTGTGGTTTGTGATGCCCAAAACAATTATAATAGTAACATCAAAGATCACTGATCACAGATCACCAAAACAAATATAATAATAATGAAAAAGTTTGAAATGTTATGAGAATTACCAAAATGGGACAGACATGAGGTGAGTAAATGCTTTTGGAAAAATGGTGCCGACAGACTCACTCAGTGTAGGGTTGCCACAAATCTTCAATTTGCTTAAAAAAAAAAAAATCTTATGCCCAATAATGTGAAGTACAGTAAAACAAGGTGTGCCTGTATGTAACTTGTGACACTTAAATGAAATTTCCAGCATCAAAAAGAAAGTAAATATACAGAAGAATAGTAAAAATTTCTACTTGCTCAGTTATTTGTGGTTACTAAAAGCCTAACATTGATGTTCGTGTTTGATGTAATATCATTTCATGATGATAAATGGACCAAGGCTTTTAGAAGGAGCACATCTTCATACCCACGCTGGTCTAGCAAATATGCTTCTAACTTTCGGATGTTTTGTTATAGTAAGTTGAAGAGTAACCATGTGGTAGGCATACATCTTTGCTACTACCTCAAATCTCCACTTCTAAAATTTCTTGAAGAATTTTTGTTAAATTGTTTTGCATTTCTTGAGAATTTGTAGGCCCAATCAGGAATAAATGTAGTAGATAGCAAGGCTCTAATAAATATTAACTAAGTGGATTCATGAAGGTTTCTATTTTCTAATTGAAACAAAAGGCTTTTCTTGGCTCTCTCCATCTTCTCTCTTAGCACCTGACAATGGTGACTACTTCTACAGGTCTTACCTCTTGACTTCCATTCAGCTCTTCCCTTTGCTTTCATCCTATTTTCTTCTTTCCATTTCTTTGATTGGTTCCTTTTGCCATTCATAACAGAAATGGCCTCACAAAGCCCTTTCCTTAAACTTTTAATGGTCTCTCCTCTCACTTATGTTCACTGTGAAATCTTTCACCCCTGTGGCTGCTATTAACACTTCTATACTCATTATTTTTAAGTCTTTAATTATGAACTCAGCTGTTTCCAGTGCTATTTCAGACTTAGAAAATAACATGTATGTTTGAATATAGAGCCATCTTTTCAAGCTCAGCATGCCTGCATATGGCTGAGCTCCTTTTCTTCAGAGCTACATCACAGTGGGTGCTGTGAACAGTCAGTTCAGTTTTGGCACTAACCATATTCTGACCAACCAGGTTGAAGACCAGGAAGACTGATAATATGTCCCAACTTTACTTCGTTAAAGACAAACTGTTACCAATTCCAGTTCTTAGAGCAAGTTTTGGTGACGTTTCAGTCTCCTGTTTCCAAAGTCACTATCTGAGTAGAGACCTCTTAACTTGCAAAAAATTGCCTTGTAGTTTCCCTGCCTTTGGCATTTCTGCAGTCTTCTATAAACTACATACCAACTCCAGATTATGTTTTATGAAACACCACCTTCATCGTGTCTCTCTCCAACTGCTCTTTGGTGCACAGTGTTTCTACTGATCTTCAAAGAACCCAACAAATTATCTCCACTTGCTCTATTCAAATACACTTTTTCCCAACAAACACCTTTGGTCCAATTGCTGTTTCTGAAACTCCCATTCCCCATGCCCAGAATCAAACCCACAACAGACCATCCTTCCTTCACTGGGCTTGCTCGTGTACTGTTCATCCTTCAAAGCCCAGGTCCCACTCTATTCCCTATGGAGCCTCTGAAATGAAATTATTTCCATTCTTACTACCCTTTTCCTTTTTTGCAGTGCATTTAGAATGAGCACTGCATAGTTAGGCACTTGTGGCTTTTGTAGAAAGATTGGTTATTCCAGTCAAATTTTAAATTTCTTAAGAAACAGGTTAAGCCTTGGTTTTTCTTTGTATCTTCACAGTGTTAGCACAGTTTAAGCACTCCAGAGAGGCTCAATACATGCTTGTTTGTTGATTTTTTTTTTGAGTTATATAAGTAATCATACAGGACTCTGAAAGTCCCTTTTCCCTCACTAATCTATAGCGCTGCCTGTATCATAGTAAAATTCCATATTTTCATGAGTCTGACCCTAGGTTCTCTATAAAGTTGTATTGTTCAGTACCATGCATTCATAATTATTAGAACATGGTAATAAGTGTCAAATAGTTATGTATTAGAAATAGGAAGAGTAGCGTTTAGTTTAGCTGAAGTTTGTAGGTCTTGGTAAAACATGTTCTTTGAATTTGAACTTCTGTATCTTTAGAATTTCTATAGCCATCCTCTTCCTTTTACACTTCCATATGCATTTTAAGTACTTTCATTGAATACTGAAAGTATACAGATAATAAGTATATAGCTTCATTAAATTTTCATACAATGAACCTCCCTTTGGTAGTCAAAATTCTACATTGGCTTTCAAGATTCCTACCCCTGCTGTGCATGCCCTGCATATTCTTCAGGACTCTGAATATGATGAGTTTCATTCCTGCGTTTGGACTATATTATATGCCACAGTTGACTTTAAGAGAGATCTTGGTTGGGTTTGACCTAATCAGGTGAGCCTTTAAAAGTCCCTGGGTTCTTTCTGAAGACAGATTCTAAACATGAGACATACTTGGGCTAAGCATGAGAAGGATGCAAGGGAGATACTTACTGTCGTCCTTGAAGATGGAGGGGGCCAAATGGCAAGGAATGCAACTGCAGTCCTTCATACTTGAGGAATAAAGTTCTGCCACAACCTTGAGAGTTTGGAAAAGGACCCCCAGTTCTAGATGAGAACGCAATCCAGCTGATGCACTGGTTTTTTGCTTTGGGAGACTGTAGGCAAATAACCCAAACACATACTATACCTGGACTTCTGACCTATAGAATTATGATCGGATAAACATGTTTGAAGCTGTTAATTTTGTTGCAATGAAAAACTAATACATCACTTAATTGTAATCAACATGCTTCTTGTAAACATACATTCTCAGCAACTCAGAAGCCCCCCCTGTTATTTTAATTCATTAAAATAAGCCAAAATTTTAAGTTCTACCGTAGCTATGACTTCTACTTCTTGAATTTCCTTTCTGGCGCTTGCCACTTCCATGTAGCTTGCTTTTCCAGCAACACATTTATCATTTCTAGAGACAGAGAGATGCCAATAATGATGAAAACAAACTGTATCCTCTCATCTACTCAGCCTCCTATCAGTATCTCATGACAATGAGAAATGCATTTGAAGAGATAACATTTCCTGAAAGATCATCATGATAGGCATTGATGCTCACAAGTGCCTCAGTGAATGATTACGTTTTTGGATACCATAAAGAATGTACAGCAGGTACAATCTCAAGCTCCATGAATAATTTTATGCTTTCAACTTACTCTGCCTACAATGGAAAATGCTGTGATAGTAAAACCTCTGCAGTCAGAGATGGACTCTACTTCAGCTTCTCTTCACCACTTAGTCTGTTTCCTGCCTTTTTGACACTTGTATCATCAAAACCATAAAAAACCAACCCCCTTTTCCTGCACTTGTTCGTACAGCCTATCACAAGACAAAACTTCTCTCGAGTACAGCAGAATAATATACACACATGAATCTTTTCCTTTGCTAATCTTAATACAGATCCCTCACATAAAACAATACAATCCAGCTAATTTTTATTTTTATAGGCTTCATACCCTTTGTCTTATTTCTAAACTCTTAGTGGCAATAGCCACCCAGACACTGAAACTCTGGGTTAAGTGACAAAACATGTAACAGACATTGGATTTTATACAATTTGGATGCTATTTTAATCTTCACTGAACTGTCAAGCAAATGCTCAGGTACTAAGTAAGTTTCAAAGATAATTAAGAGAAAAGAAAGCCTTTAAAATAAACCTGTCAACTTATTTTCCATAGGAAAATAAAAGGTTCTAATCTTTTCATAATGAATAGCAACAAAATTAAATTCCATTCAGCTCAATCTAATTTTCGAAAAGGTAAAAGAAAATATTAGTTAGAAAAAAATGTTTTGCCAAGGCCCATGAGGTTCAGCTAAACTAAACACTACTTCTCTAGCATATTTCTAATTAAATATGCAATTAAAATGTTCACTGCCCCCCTAAGGCCTCCCATCCTATTTAAATAGCTTCTTGTCCTACTTCAAAAGTCAAGTTATATCTAAGTATTTTTTAAAATCCTTTAGATTTGCTATGTGATTTCTCCAACAAGCTTATTTCTCATTAAAATGTACCACATTAGACATATGAACAATCCTTTACATATTAATACGCATAAATTGGACATCTCTAAGTAGCTGATATAAGTCAAAGCAAATACACAAAAAAATCTGAAATGAGTGCCTTTAAAGAAAACTTAGGTATGGTTCAATTTGCCACACATATGTATATTTTTTACTTGGGTACCAATGGAAAACTATAAAATCAAATAAGTGTTCCAACTAACAATATATCAATTATGTATTATTTAAAAGATATGAAGCTTTACATATTTCAATTACTTCAAATAATGCTTCTCTGTACCATGCCTTTAATTCATATGTGTACACCTATTTTTGTCAGAACATCTCAGTGTGCTAAAATTATCAAAGTATGGATGATACCTATGGGAAAAGTTTATTTCACACTGTAAGTATTTTTTAAGAGATGATTTGAGATGAATCAGGTTCAGCAGGACAACTGATTGATTAATTAGGTCTCTAAGCTTTCCATTTTACCACATTCAGCTGAGAGAATAAGACAATGACAAAGGCTGTTACTAGAGTTTTATAGTAAAATTTAATTATCCAATTATTGCTTAAAAATGTTTGTTTCTTTGACAGTCGTTGGGTTTTTAAAAAAATACAAGTCTGTTGTGGTTCCTAGGAAGATACCAAACTATTAGCAGATTTTAGTTTCTCTCCTTAGAAGGCAACCCTGTTGATTATACTAGGAAAATGTAGGTTTGTGGATTTCAGATCATAAATAAGTGGGAAATATTTGGAAAACAAAGATGCTTTTGTTTTACTATCTGTCCCACCTCCACCCTACATTTCCCCGCTAGATCACTGGCCAATGTGTCACTTTTGTGAGATTTTTTTTTTTAAGGGTACTATTAATGTAATTTTGGGAGGAACCTTAGGAACTAGTATCAAGCAATGCTGAAATACGTGTGAAGAGAAAAAAGCAGACAATGAGAACATCATGCAGACAAGTAATGGTGGGAGTTTGCTCTGCACAAAGGGTATTAGAATACAATCTGACTGTATCTAGTGAAATTAGGAATGTGGAGGTCATGTGACCCAGCTGTCCTCTCCCTATAGAGATCACCTCTCATTAAGGACTAGAAGACCACATGTAAGGACCTTAATTATAGCAGCATTTGTGGTAGAAGTAGCCTGGGAACACAAATTTCTATCACTAAAGACTAGATAAGATAGATGCATATTTCAGAATATTGAATAATATATTATGCAATATATTGAATATACCAAATGTGCATAAAGAAATATGGCTATATCTTAAAACCATATCATTGAATAAAAATGGAAGAGAAAGAAAACAAGATTTATATCCTAAATAAATTTATATAAATCATACATAAAACAACTGATACATATGGATTTTTTTTTAAATTTAGCATCATCTGTGGAGTCTCCATGGAGGGGTTGATTGGGGGCTATTTTTTATTTCTTGCTTTAATCACTTATAAACAATTTTTATATTTTACTAAGAAAAAATCAGTAATAAGACCATATTGTGACTAAATGGGGAAAATAAAAAAACTTAGAGTAGATGCCTATGAGGTGGAATGGAGTAGGGTTGGGGTACAAGAGAAGCCTTTCGTGGATTGATGACCATAATGGATAATGTGACATGGACTGAAGGTTTTGATTAAATACTCTGCATCCGAGGTTCAAAATAAAATTGGATAAAATGCAAATAATACTACTGAATACACATATATACTCAAGAGAACAAACCAATTGAAGTACTTTATGATCTATTTATATATAAAAAGTGATATGCTCATTTTAAAATTCTTATTTAGTCTTTCCTCCCAACTTTACTCAGTAACCTTTTAGTTTGAATTGGAGGACCTGAAAACATTCAAACTTACTCTATAATTCATTCTGTTACTAATAAGACTTTTTCAAAGTTAGACTATTTTTCAAAGTTTGCCTTTATTTTGCTTTTGCAGAATATGAAAGTATTTAGGGTTTGGGGTTTTTTGTTTCTAGAAACTCAAAGCTAGGTCTATTTAGAAAATAAATAGCGGCAGTAATTCATTAGAGATATGACTAGAAAGAGTCATACCAAAAATAAAAACATGTAATTATGTTGAGGCAATGTTCTAGTAAATACCAAAATGTGAACAATTTAATAACATTAAAATCTATAATCACAAAGTCTAGTTTTAGTATGAATAATTTGATAATTTCCCTCTTAGTTAAAAATAGCATTTTTGGTCTCAGCTTCTGTACCATGTGGTATACTGACTTACTAGGACAGGTTATTCCAAAGGAAACATCTGAAAATACTAAATGTTCCATATTTTCCTGTTTTCAGGGTTTAAAGTTATTTTGCATAATTGTTTCCATAATGTATACAGTTGACCCTTGAAAAACATGCGTTTGAACTGTGTTGGTCCACTTACACACAGATTTTTTTCAGTAGACTACTGCCTACCCTCCCTATCTGCAGGTTCTGCATCCAGGGGTTCAACCAACCTCAGATCACAGACTTAATACATGATCTGAGGTTGGTCGAATCTGCTGGTGCAAACCAGTGGATATGGAAGGCTGACTGTGACACTTGAACATGCAGGGATTTTGGTGTCTGTGGCAGGTCCTAGAACCTCTCCCCTGTGTTTACCAAGGGATGACTGTAAGAACATTACCTGTTAATATTAAATGTTAATAATTATTGTATTAGAGAAGCAACCAGAAAGGTAGAAAAAATTATATTGTCAAAGTACACTTTATTTCCTAACTATTTCCACCTTAAAAGGAGCATTATGGAGATAATCTAAGTTTAAGGCTACAAGGAAGAGTGTGCTCATAAACCCATAATGTATCTGGAGTTTTATTTCAGTAGCACAAGTCACTACTGATGATGGGGTAAGGAACTGAGCCTAGAACTCAGTGTTACACCTGGATGATGTGCCTTGATAAGTTATATTTCAAGAATGCTTGAAAAGTGTAGTTGTGTGCCCACACAGATTATATTCAAGTTGGCAGGAGCTCATCTGGGAAAGGCAGAATTTCGTAGCCAACAAATTTAAGAATGTGTCTAGCCCAGAACTAGAGGAGATTCAAGAAGCTGCAGCATTAAACTTGCCCTTGCCAGATATTTTCCAGTACCTGGCGCTGAAAGTCAATCCCTTTAGCTAATCACAGTGAAATGTAACTTGCATAAGAGTTTTGTGCTAAAATGTGTATTTTTAACCAGTGTTCTCTAAGGCTATTTCAGCTTCCTCAAAGGAATTATATATGGTATGAGGTGAGTTTTGAAAAACTGTTAGGAAAAATTGGCAGGAAAAGATGGAAGTGGAGGCAAGTTATCTTTTAACATTGAGCATACCCTCACATGTGTATATTTATTCATTATATACATGCACTCATATATGAATGTATAATATGCATTTTTATAGTAAAACAAATCTAAAGTTTTAAAGGATGTTATAAAAATACATAGAAATAGAAATTTTAAGACTAAGAACCCAAATGGGTTGTTATATATCCTCCTAGAGTCACACACTCTAATTCAAAGACCAAAGTTATAGTAAGTAATAAAGGTTATTGAACACGGAAGTAATACAGTGATCTCAAATGTTTATAAATTGTCATCTTTACCCAGTAATTGTCTTCTGCTAGAAAAATTTTACCAGTTTGATATAATTACATCAGTTCAATAAGTTAAAGAAATATAAGGAAAATACAGAACAGACCTGAAACAACTATTCTCTATGTGTACTATATAACTCTGTGTTTGTTTTTATCTTAGAAACTATTATGAGGCCAATTCCTTTTGTACCAGTTCTCTGAAACTGACGTAGAGCAGTAATTTTCAAGCCATCCTTTGTGTACCTGAGTAGGAACCTCAGAGGCTCTGGTTGGAGGAAAGAAGGATTGAGGAAGATTAATCTAGTGGATCTTTGGGACCCTATTTCTACAATAGCATCTCTAATCATCCAATCTATACACTGAGACTTCAGGAGGATTGCATTTCATAAAGTGCCCCCTGCTTTCAAGATAAAAAGTAGAAAAGGCTGATTAAGCATGTTACAATGCCAAGAGGAAGCAGCATTTTTTTGCAATTAAATATAACTTCAAACTTAGCTTTGCTACACTTTCAGGTCACTTTCTGTCAACTAGATATAGTTGTAGGGCTGGTTCTCAATAGAAATTTACATTTTTCAATTATGTTTCTTAGACAAATAGCAGAGTAAGCTCTATCTTAACGCTAATATGGTCCCGCAATGGAGATACACAAATTGTTACATTGCAATGAAAAGCCCATATTTTTTTCTCTGTTACACTAAACCAAAATAGAACGAGAGAGAATAAAATATCCTATTACAGTGTAGAAGTAACTGCGTATCTTCCTTTGAAGGAAGCATTTTAATCCAGTTGGTTAAAAAAATTATTGTTTAATGGAGTTCCATACTAATACCAAGAAATTCTACTTGTATTCTTTGGCAAAAACATCACATTTTGGATTTTGATTCCTTTTGGAGAAAACATATAATTAATAATTGTGAGAGTACTTTCCTATTATCTCATGAATATTAACTGATAAGATATATTCTTCCTTCTGAAATTTACAATCCTGTGAAGCTGGATATATAATTGTGATGAAGATATAAATATCATAGTACAGTGACAATATCGTGTGGCTGTTATAATAGTTCTGAATTAAAGTTGGGGGAAATGTGGATGATAAAGATCAAATAATCAGAAGTTCTTGGAGGTAAAGCTATTAATTTGTGACATTACATGTGACTTGGTTACAATTCATTACTCCATAGCAATTATTTTCATGACATTATTTTTACTTGATATTAGGCATTCAGAACTTGGAGTCTTGAATTTCATAGTATCTAATTACGAAATTATTCAAAATCACTAATAGAAAAGTAGCTTGAACTCTTCTTCCCATCTCTTTCATCAGATTTAACGTTTTCTAATAAGCAATGATCAGTTAATTCCTAAGTTCTCTGAAGAAATACACTGAACAAATGCTTTCTTCCTCTCTTGTCAGGGTTATTGCCAAATTATATGGGATAATTTAAAACATTTCTTTATTAATTTAGGATGACTGCTTTGTAAACTGAGATTTTACTCCATGATATTATGTGAAGGTGAGTTTACTTAAAATAATAGGTTTTAACAAATAACGGCTTGATGGAATAATCTCTTGGGCCACAAAGAGAAATAACGCAGTGCCTTTTATTTTGATAACTTTTTTGGCGTATGGGAGGGTACTCTTCTTCCTGTATTAACTAGGAAAGGGAACACCTCTTCTTTTATACCAACCAGGTTCTCAAGTCAAGTAAGTCTGATAATCTTTAGAGAATGCATCCTGCTGAAGTGATTTATTGGGTATGAATTATATTGTGGATATTAAGAAAAAATTTGGGACTGCACATTATCTTGACAAAATTTTTCATGCCACAAAATCACATCTTAAATATTTTTAGGTAAAATTGGATAAATACATATTTATAATTCTTAATCAAATTTTATTTGGTGTCCAATCACACTAATACAAGGTTTCTCATCCTCAGCACGATTGACTTTTGGGACCAGATAGTTATTTGCTGTGAGGAGCAGACCTGTAGGATATTCAGCAGCATCAGTGGCCTCTGTGGACTAGATGGCAGGAGCACATTCAGATGCATATGTGCGTGTGTGTACTTACACACACACGCACACAGAGTTACACAATAAAAAATGTGTCCAGATCTTGCCAGATGTCCCCGGGTGAGCAAAGTTGCCCCTGGTTAAGAACCACTTCTCTAATACATATTCTATAAGAAATTGTGCTTTAGGTTACAAGTAGTAAGTTCTATTTATTTGGACGATTTTGAACTTTCAAAATTCCTTATTTTAGCAACTAAATTTTATTGTTGGCAATGAGAGAAAATTGACATTGATAAATATATGTATGATATTTAGTAGGAAAACCAGGTAATTATTTTACTAATGGAAAACTATTAAATTCAGTGTAAAAATTAGATTTCAGAAGGTATGAGAATGGTAGTAGATCTTCATGAATCCACACTGTGAAGTTATGTACAATTGCAATAAACCAAATTAACACACATGAAAATTCCTCCAATATACATGCCAGAAAAATTATTCATATCCAATAGCTGGAAAAACAAGATTTTGAAATACTAGCCAGGATTACTTAATAATTACTGTGCTCTTTTAGAGTATCTTGGAAAAAGGAAGTAAGTGGGCATATAAGCAAAATTTAAACATTAAGAGGAGGCAAAAATGATGGATAAAGAAATGGATTTTTCCCGAGAGGTTGGTCATCCTCACAGTTCTTTTTCCCCGAAGATAATCCTTTCTGCTTAAGATTGTATATCAATATGCACAGTAGTCCGAAAAGGAAGCTCAAATTAGACCATCAAGGAAAGAATCTTTTTTTTTCTAGAGAATAACTCTTGTTTCGTTGACCCTCATTGATGTCCCATACTATGTTTAAAGTTTAACAGATTAAAAAGTTATTGCTGTCTTATAAAATTGACACAGGTTCTCCTAAGTTGGGAGCACACTATCACGAACCAATGTGAAAATGCGAAGTGACTGGGCTGGATGTAATAACCATGGCATAGGCATCCAGCTGCAGCACTGGGACCTCCAGCAAAGGTAGTACTTTGGGTGATACTCGAGAAATGGGACTCAAGTACAAGTGTAGAGACTTCAAGAAATCTTTACAGGTAGAACTATTTGGGATATTAGCCCTCAAAAGAAAATATCTGACTAGTAGGTTTGTGTGGGATTCAATAAGTGATGAAATTAAAGGGGTTTGGGAGTATAATTGACACTACTTTTGAACACTCATGGTTAAAAGACAAGATATTTTTCTTCAGTAAAAACTGAATGACTAATATAACACGATTCTCAAGGTAATAAGTAAGTAGCGTTCTTAGAAACATCTTTATTACAGGTATTCTTTATATACTTCTCTACGTGCATTGCAGAATTTGTAAAACTTCCATTCACTGATATTACACTGTTCTCAATGTACCAAGCAAGGAACAGTCTCTTTTTTTTTGTCACTAACATGCATACTGTACATGCAGGTAGAGAACTATATATGAACACTTACTTAGCATTCTTAGAAATATCTTTATTATAAAAGGATGACTAGTGAAAATGATGCTTAGATACACATAAAAGTTTTTACAAATGTTTCATAGTGGTTAGAAGTATACTTATGTGGTACATATGTTTATATGTAGTTACATGAAAGTTGCACATATGTAGGCCTGCTTTTCCCAACAGTACCACTTGGCTGTTGTCTTGCCAAATCTAGCTTCTAAGAGTGCAACTATCACAGAGTTTTGGTTGCTTCAATTAATTCTTTGACTTATAAATTATGCAAGGAAGTATTACTCTTAGTTGGAAAATGAGGGAAACATTTATTCAGGAGCCTAGAAAGCTTATCCTACCAAAATTTAAGCATAGACCTTTCTCTGATATCATTTATTCCCTTGCCAGATAAAAGTAACTGCTGTGTCTTCTGAACAAACTTCATTCATATGTTCACCCAGACACCCATTAAGATATCCATTCGTTCATTTGGCAAGTAGTCACTGAATGCTGGCTCTGTGCCAGGCATTTTTCTAGGCACTGGAGATATGTTAGCAAATGAAACCAAGTCTCTACTCCCTCTTAAAACTTATATTCTAGCAGGGAGGGGAACAACAGGGGGAATACAGGCAATAAATAATAAAGCAAATAATCACAGTTTATCCTATGCAATATGTATTGTGGTGGTGATAAATGCAATGAATAAATATTGTATGTACTTTTAAAGTAGCAGTATACATGCTCCATTTTAATGTGCTCATTGACATTTTAACCACTGTGTTCCTTAGGAATTGTGTTAGAGTGCAAATAACAAAGACCAGCTATGGTGTCTTAACCAGAATAGGGCTTATTTTCTCACAGAAAAATGTGAGGTAGGGCTTCCCTGGTGGGGCAGTGGTTGAGAGTCTGACTGCCGATGCAGGGGACACGGGTTCGTGCCCTGGTCCGGGAAGATCCCACATGCCGCAGAGCGGCTGGGCCCGTGAGCCATGGCCGCTGAGCCTGCGCGTCCAGAGCCTGTGCTCCGCAATGGGAGAGGCCACAACAGTGAGAGGCCCGTGTACCGCAAAAAAAAAAAATGTGAGGTAATCCATAGGTAGTCTGTCCAGTGCTTTTGCTATGTATCCACAAGTCATTAAATTGTTTGTTTATATAGTCAGTTGTTCTTGGAACATAGCTTTCATCCTGAAGGTAGCAAGGTGCATGTTATCATCTATTTCCATGTACTGTACCCCACGTAAGAGGAAAGGGAATAGCAAGGAGGAAATGATGGCCTCCCCTTCGAGTCACCTTCTGAAAGCCATTTCCTGGATTCCTGCTATGACTTCAGCTTACATCACATTAGTCATTTCCAGCTACAAATAAGGATGAGAAATACTGCGTTTTACCTGAAAACATTGTTGTCCTGACTAAAATCAAGGTTCTGTTACTAAGCAAGTAGGGATAATGAATATTTGGGAAGTTCCCAGCAGTTCCAGCCACAGCCTCCTAGACTTCAGACTTCTTTAACAAAGCAGGGATTCTTTATTATTCATCTTGGCAACCAGCACAACGTATGGCATGTCAGGGATGCTCATAAACTGACAGAAGAAACCCTGAGTAAATGAGTGGTCGGAGTCTCCCTATTGCTGGTAGTGGTTACTCCCCTCTTGTCTCAAACAGGGAACAATCCTAAGTTAAATAGTCCAAGTATCATGCAAGGGCCTGGGCTTTACTGAGCCCACAAAGATTAAGTCTTTTACAGCAACTTTTAGAATAATATATACTCAATCCTGCCTAGAATATTATATCATAAACATGTTTAAACAAATTGTTCTGGGAGCATTTAAAAGAAAGAGGGCCTGCAAAGACCATCTAATTAATTGAAAATGACTTGTTTATTAAGTAACTGACACTTAAGTGTTAAGTTTGTATTATGTATTTCAATACGAGTATAAAATTCGACCATGTTGCACAAGTTGTACATAATTTGAAAGAGATGCAAATGATACCCTTAGAGAATCTAAATTCATAAGACCAAAAGTATGTTCAAATGAGGCAAACATAGAAACATATTCTATAAGAGAGCTGTATTTTCTATTTTCCTTAGGTGTCAATATCTAACAAAAAATGTACAGAGAAGCAGTATGTGTGTTATGGCTCTAAGATCTATGTGAATCTTGAGGCTTTATTTTTTTGTTATGTCTCTCAGAAAAAGATAAATCATCTGAGGGAATTCTTATTTGGTAATTCCATGAGCTCTTGTCTTCCACCAAAATGTGAAAGTTCTCATGATTAGGGCTTGCTTTTAAAAAATAACCTTTATACACACACATATATATACACACATATACATACATATGATGGTCTCTCTCATTTTTCATACATGGCAACTGAAAAAATTTCTTTCCTGACACTCAGTTTCCGTGGCATTGATGGAGTGATCGTGGTTGAGTTTTGTTTCAAGATGATAGGTAAACACCATAGATCTTTTTAAAACCTAAGGGAAAACAATGAAAATTCTCATAAGGTAGAAGATAATTGGCAAAAAAAGTGAAAAGGGGTTAACATTTGACTCAAGAAGTATGCAAAGAGCAACTCAGTAATAGTTCTAACTATATGAAAGAGGTTATACAAATGATTATTATTCTTAAACATAATATAATTTTTGATAAAGTGTGGAAAACTCAGATTTTCTGTAGAAAAATTACCTGGGGGCTTCCCTGGTGGCGCAGTGGTTGAGAGTCCGCCTGCCGATGCAGGGGACACGGGTTCGTGCCCCGGTCCGGGAAGATCCCACATGCCGCGGAGCAGCTGGGCCCGTGAGCCATGGCCGCTGAGCCTGTGCGTCCGGAGCCTGTGCACCGCAACGGGAGAGGCCACAACAGTGAGAGGCCCGCGTACAGCAAAAAAAAAAAAAAAATTACCTGGGCTTCAAGTTTTTAAAATTCTAGTTGAGTGCTTTCTTTTGTTAAGTCTTAGATTCAAATATAGAGATATCAGGCATGATTAGGATTTATCTTCTCCCACTGAATGAAATCTGATTTATACTTTACACTTAAAAATGCATTATGCAAGTCTGTAAAATAAGCATAGAAAACACTTATGCATGATTATACATGTGTGCATATGCCCTGATGTACATATAGATATTTATAGATGGATATAAACAACTTCCTCCAGATCAGATTTTTTTCTCCTTGACAGTCAAACTAAACAAACTTCTTAAGTAGTAACCACACCATCAGTGGTTAAAGTGAAAGAAAACAGCCTACTTAATCAATGTTTGTCTGTGTAGCTATTTTGGAAATGAGGGGAATCACATAGTGCTATGAAAAATTTCTCAGTAAAATGCCCTATTTCTGTTTCCAATGGGATGCTGTTGTTTCATCATAGGGCTAAATATATAATGTGGAGTTCCAAAAGTTTGCTTCACCTCAGTGTTGAAAATAAATTCCAGAATTTGTAGCCATGCACGAGAACCCTCTTCTTCCCCAACATGCTATGAGTACTACAGGGAGAAAGGCAGGATAGAATCAGTTATTACTCATTTTAATTATAGTCTGTAACAATGTTAAGTATGTTAAGTTTCATGTAACACAGTGCCTGGCCACAATATATATTTAGAAAAGTTTTTATGGAACGAATGGCTAAACATTATGCACCAAATCTGAAAAGTGTAGAAAATTATACAAGGCTTCTTAAATCTTATGAGACAGAAGAGAACTATTTTCTCAGGAACTGCATAAAGAGTCAGTGTTATCCATAATGTCCCCAGGTTAATTATAATAGTGAATTTCATAAGGTGGCGTTTGATCCCTCTCAATAGAAGCAGATATATCTTGTCAATTATCTGCATTCAGCACAGCGGAAATACATGGAGGCTAAAAAGAGCAATCCCAGTGTGCAGCTTTCTCATCATCTTATTTGATCTGAGGGCAGAATTTAGATTATCCAAGGCAAGAATTGCCAAAATTTAGCATGCATAAGAGTTACATGAAGCTTTGATCCAAGAATCTCTGATTCGATGGGTTAGAATGAGACCCCCAAATTTTTTAAATTATTTCTGTTAACACTTGATAAATGCTGATACGTAGGAAGAGTGACTGATCCGTATTTCACAGATGTCAGCTTTTGACAAATGTCAACCAGGGGCCTTGAAATCATATTCAACTGCAGTAAACAAGAGTGCAGAGATCTCGTTTTGCTGATTAAGGGTAAACATGTGGCTTCCCTGGTGGCGCAGTGGTTGACAGTCCATCTGCCGATGCAGGGGACACGGGTTCGTGCCCTGGTCCGGGAAGATCCCACATGCCGTGGAGCTGCTGGTCCCGTGAGCCATGGCCGCTGAGCCTGCGCGTCTGGAGCTTTAAATTTAAATAGTAGAGGTTTGGGGTGACAATTAAAAAAAAAATATTTGAGAACTAACAAGGACATTTGGCTAAATAGGAACTTTACATGATTTCAGGTTAAGATGTTATTAGGAAACACACCTGATATTCCTCAGTTTACAAATGCAGGGGTCATAAAGGTACCATGATTCCGTGCCGTACAATCTGGGCGCAAGTTTGGTCCTTTAAAAGTTTAAAAACAGGTGATAACAACTGCCTTATAGAGCCATAAAATAAAGAACAGATTCAGTAAAGACTCCACAAAACAAGGGCAACCATATATCTGTGTATGTGCATACACATGTACATTAAGTAAATTGGTTAATGTGATATATTATAATTTTAAAGGCCGATTACCTTTTAAAGGACTATGTTCAAAATTTAATTTAAAATATTTGATAATGTCCCTATAAATAAAGACTGGAATCAACTATTGAGACCATTTTAAGTTTTAAAAATGGCAAAAGCATAAAAATATATACATATCTCTATTTTTGCCAACTTTGAAAATAGGAAAATGTACATATACACGCATGTATGCATTTTATATGCACATGAATTGTACATTTGTTTATATTTATAGATCAAAATTATCTAAAATTATCAAATCATGAAGGCACGAGTTTAAAAAACATTTTTGGCCTCTCAAATTTGTTATTTGGCCTGCCAGGAGACTGTTGCTATTTTTTTTTTAAACCTCTTTATTGGAGTATAATTGCTTTACAATGGTGTGTTAGTTTCTGCTTTATAACAAAGTGAATCAGTTATACATATACATATGTTCCAATATCTCTTCCCTCTTGCGTCTCCCTCCCTCCCACCCTCCCTATCCCACCCCTCCAGGCGGTCAAAGAGCACCAAGCTGATCTCCCTGTGCTATGAGGCTGCTTCCCACTAGCTATCTATTTTACGTTTGGTGGTGTATATATGTCCACGCCACTCTCTCACTTTGTCACAGCTTACCCTTCCCCCTCCCCATATCCTCAAGTCCATTCTCTAGTAGGTCTGTGTCTTTATTCCCGTCTTACCCCTAGATTCTTCATGACCTTTTTTTTCTTAGATTCCATATATATGTGTTAGCATACAGTATTTGTTTTTCTCTTTCTGACTTACTTCACTCTGTATGACAGGCTCTAAGTCCACAAAATAACTCAATTTCGTTTCTTTTTATGGTTGAGTAATATTCCATTGTATATATGTGTCACATCTTCTTTATCCATTCATCTGTGGATGGACACTTAGGTTGCTTCCATGTCCTGGCTATTGTAAATAGAGCTGCAGTGAACATTGTGGTACATGACTCTTTTTCAATTATGGTTTTCTCAGGGTATATGCCCAGTAGTGGGATTGCTGGGTCATATGGCAATTCTATTTTTAGTTTTTTAAGGAACCTCCATACTGTTCTCCATAGTGGCTGTATCAATTTACATTCCTACCAACAGTGCAAGAGGGTTCCCTTTTCTCCACACCCTCTCCAGCATTTATTGTTTCTAGATTTTTTGATGATGGCCATTCTGACTGGTGTGAGATGATATCTCATTGTAGTTTTGATTTGCATTTCTCTAATGATTAATGATGTTGAGCATTCTTTCCTGTGTTTGTTGGCAATCTGTATATCTTCTTTGGAGAAATGTCTATTTAGATCTTCTGCCCATTTTTGGATTGGGTTGTTTGTTTTTTTGTTATTGAGCTGCATGAGCTGCTTGTAAATTTTGGAGATTAATCCTTTGTCCGTTGATTCATTTGCAAATATTTTCTCCCATTCTGAGGGTTGTCTTTTGGTCTTGTTTATGGTTTCCTTTGTTGTGCAAAAGCTTTGAAGTTTCATTAGTTCCCATTTGTTTATTTTTGTTTTTATTTCCATTTCTTTAGGAGGTGGGTCAAAAAGGACCTTGCTGTGATTTATGTCATAGAGTGTTCTGCCTATGTTTTCCTCTAAGGTCTGGCCTTACATTTAGGTCTTTAATCTTTTTTTTTTTTTTTTGCGGTATGCAGGCCTCTCACTATTGTGGCCTCTCCCATAGCGGAGCACAGGCTCCAGACGCACAGGCTCAGCGGCCGTGGCTCACGGGCCCAGCCGCTCTGCGGCACGTGGGATCTTCCCAGACCGGGGCACGAACCTGTGTCCCCTGCATCGGCAGGCGGACTCTCAACCGCTGCGCCACCAGTGAAGCCCCTTTAATCCATTTTGAGTTTATTTTCGTGTATGGTGTTAGGGAGTGTTCTAATTTCATATTTTTACATGTACCTGTCCAGTTTTCGCAGCACCACTTATTGAAGAGGCTGTCTTTTCTCCACTGTATATTCTTGTCTCCTTTATCAAAGATAAGGTGACCATATGTGTGTGGGTTTATCTTTGGGCTTTCTACTACCCAAAGCAATCTACAGATTCAGTGCAATCCCTATCAAACTACCAGTGGCATTTTTCCCAGAACTAGAACAAAAAAAATTCACAGTTTGTATGGAAATACAAAAGACCCCGAATAGCCAAAGCAATCTTGAGCACGAAAAATGGAGCTGGAGGAATCAGGCTCCCTGACTTCAGACTATACTACAAAGCTACAGTAATCAAGACAGTGTGGTACTGGCACAAAAACAGAAATATAGATCAATGGAACAGGATAGAAAGCCCAGAGATTGTTGCTGTTGACCCTCAACCCCTTGAGGGTATTAAGTCTTTATAGGCATCATTTTCTGCCCGGTCTCCATTGACACCAAACAACTTAGATATTGATGGTCTCTGAGGGTCGAAGTCTAGGGAAAGATCAATAAAAGCTGCAAACAATCTCATGTTCTTTTTTTTTTTTTTTTTTGCGGTACGCGGATCTCTCACTGCCGTGGCCTCTCCCGCTGTGGAGCACGGGCTCCGGACGCGCAGGCTCAGCAGCCATGGCTCACGGGCCCAGCCGCTCCGCGGCACGTGGGAACCTCCCGGACCAGGGCACGAACCCATGTCCCCTGCATCGGCAGGCGGACTCTCAACCACTGCGCCACCAGGGAAGCCCTCATGTTCTTTTGACAGAATTCACAAGGTGAGAGAAAATAGAATCTCAACTGTTGACTTCTGTGCCTGGACTCATAGGTCCAAAAAAAAACACTAATTTTAATATTTAAAATAAGAAAACCATCAGAATCATTAACCTGCATGGTTAAGAACAATTATGAGAAATTCCAATGCATTCACATCTCAACCACCTCATCTCTTGAAAAAAATGTTAGTTTTTATTTTTTCCAGCTTTATTGAGGTATAAATAACAAATTAACAATTGTGTATGTTTAAAGTATACAATGTAGTGAAGTATACCGTACAACCATGACCACAGTCAAGCTAATTAATGTACATACTGCCTCACAGAGTTACTAATTTGCATGTATGTGGTAAGAACACTTAAGTTGGACAAGGTATGGGGGAAAAGGGAACATTTATACACTGTTGGTGGAAATGTAAATTGATATAGCTATTATGGAAAACAGTATGAGGCTTCCTCAGAAATTAAAAATAGAACTACCATGTGATCCAGATATCTCACTGCTGGGTATATAGCCAAAGGAAATGGAAATGGGATATATAAGAGACGTCTGTACTCCAGTGTTCATTGCAGCATTATTCACAATAGCCAAGACATGGAAATAACCTAAGTGCTCAATGGCTAAAAGAATAAGGAAATTGTCCATATATATATATATATATACACACACACACACACACAGTGGAATATTCGTCCTCTAAAAAGAAAATGTCTGCCAACTGTGGTAACGTGAGTGAATTTGGATGATATTACACTAGGTAAAATAAGACAGACACAGAAAGACAAATATTGCATGATATCAATTATGTGTGGAGTCTAACGAAATTGAACTTAGAGAAAGAGTAGAATGGTAGTTGTGGGGTTCTGGGGGAAATAGGGAGATGTTAGTCAAAGGGTATAAACTATCAATAAGATGAATAAGTTCTGGAAATCTTACGTACAGCATGATAACTATAGTTAATGATACATACTTGAAATTCTCATAAAGAATACATCTTAAGCATTCCCCACCACCTCTTGATCCACTAGACTACCTGGCAGCTCCAGTTAGAGAGCTGTGCATCAGGTGATCTGATGCAGATACAGTCGGCTTCCACTCTCAGCTCTTACAGTCATGCTTGTAAAGAGGTACTACGTGTCTCAGGATGCTATCTCAAATTTAGCCAAAACCAAATTCTTAATCTTCCCCACGCCAAGCTCAGTCCTTCTAAGACTTTTCCCACTTTCAATGTATGCTATCCATCAAATAATCATCAGTTTGTGATCATAAAACCCAGAGGATAAACAGTTATCATAAACAAATGGAACTTGAAAGAAACAATGCAGGCAACAGAAGAAAATTTTCACTAATGTCCTTAAAGTAGAAAAATGTTTACGTATGCAAAAATATGGTATAAAAATAAATACTGTGGGAGAAAGGTCTTAAGTTGAAATGCAATAGCATGAAAAATAATAGAGGGGTTGTAAAAATAAGTACGTCTAGTTGCTTAGAAAATAGGATGTTGACAGTGCTCAGAAAATTAAAAGGCAAATGAATTGGAGGGAAGAAATAACAAAAATGGAGGTTAATAAAGGAAATTTGTATTGAATTAATAAGAATTAAAGAAAACATGTGAAACTACAGGAGAGAATAAGGAAATAGGATAAAAATCTTTTCTAGAACTGAAGGATAATCTATTCTACATTGAAAAGTACACACAGGGCTCCAGTAAAACGAAGGAAAACCACCAAAACATATCATTAGAACAGGGAAACAAACAAGGTCTTAACTTTAAAAAAAAAAAAAAGTTGCTATGCAAAGAATTAAGAACAAGAAGGGCATCAACTTTTTAAGGAATAGTAGTGGAAGCTGGAAATCCCTGGGAAGACACTTTCAAGAAAATTGAAAGAATTACCCAACCGCATGATTGATGAAAAGTTAGGATGGATAAATGATATTTCCAGACTCACAGATTCACCAAAGAGTACCTCCCAGTTACTCAGGTTATTACTTGAGGTGAGCTGAACCAAAATGGAGATGGGTGCCCAGAGAGAGAATTTGGGAGATCTAAACCAGGAATAAGGCAAAAAGAATCTGTAGGTTGAAAGCAGGATAGGAGGCCTACAGAGCATTCAGTCCAGATTAGAAGAGAAAGAGGGGCATCAAGGAAAAACTGACATGTTTGACAGGTTAGAGATGTTCCAAAGTTCTTTCAGAAATTGGGACAGTTAGTGATAAATTATGGTGAAAATTAAGCTGATAAATAAGTCCAATACAATGTCTCCTATCTAAACAATATCTTCTTAACTGTCACAATTTAAATAAGAAATATTGTGACCTAACTTATCCAAACAGACAGAAGTGTGTGTGTGTGTGCATGTGTGTGTGTATACACACACACAGCATGCAAGGCTATGAAAAGCTAAATCTTCATTTACTATGGTAAGAAAAAATGAGGAATAATAGTGTAGGTAGTAGAAACATATTAAATGGAAATATGGGGAGATTAAGATGGTGGAATAGGATGTGGAACTCATCACCCCCCCCACACACACACACACACACACATACACACCCACAAATAGATCAAAAATACATCTACATGTGGAACAATCCTCACTGGCAACTGGCAGATAGACTCCTGTACAACCAAAGCTGTAAGTAAGATCCACAGGGAACTGGTAGGAAGGGAAGAGAAGTGACTGAGTTAAAACCTGTGCCCCTGGGAAGGAGTCTCAGGAAAAAGGGGAGGCTACACGGGAGGACACTTGTCCTGGGGAGTGAGTGGTGGGGGCCGGAGCCACACATTGGGTGCCCTAGCCTTGGGGTTCTACACAGGGAACAGGAGCCCACTTGGCTAGCTGGGGGACTGCTGGGCCTAGCAGGGGCCCTGTTGGAAGCCTGGACTTCACTCCCACTCATGAGCAGGGCACGCTGGCTGAGCAGAGAGGGTAGATTGAAGACTGCTCTAGTGGCTGCTGGGTTTCCCAGGACTGCCTTGGCACGTGCCTCAGCCTGAGCGGAGTGAACTCTCTAGCTACCACTTACTCCATGTCACAGCTCTGCACTGGCCCTAAGGCTGTCACAATGGGGGAGAGAGCTTTGTTGTAGGGATGCAGAGGCAACTGGGACCAAGGTGGCATCTGGCTGGGATGGGGAAGGCCATTATGGGTACGTACTCAGGCAGTGCATCAGTGGTAGCCCGGAATTCTGACAGAGGCTGCTCCACCACAGCGTGACCTCAGATACATGCTGAGAACCCATGCAGACCCCACCTGCCCTGTTTTATGGTTCCACAACAGGGTGGGTTTGGTGGAGGCTGGGGTAGTGATAGGCTGTGATGAACAAAGGGGACTTGAACCTGAGGTTGTGTCTGAGCAGGGCAAGGGCAACAACTGCTGGCACCGGCACAAGAGGCAGCTCGGATCTCTGCCACCAACTAACATGGCACGTGCCCCATCTTTAGGAAAGAGCCTGCACGGGCCCCTCTGGCTTCGGCCCTGCTCCTCTCTGGGGCAAGTGTCCCAGTGTTGGGATAGGGGAAAGTACACACATAAAGGGAACAGAACCAGCTTGAACTCAACCCTCTGGGCTTCTGCCCCAGCAACTTGGCATCTGACCCTGCCCCTAATAGGGCAGTGATGGCCATTGAGCAGAGGGGAGGCCCTGCCTCACACCCAGCTCCAGTCCTAGCCCCTCCAGCTCCAACCCCACCTCGTTCCAAGGTGATAGCTGTCAGCAGACCCTGAGGAAAGACATGGCTGGTGTCCACGTCAAATCTAGCTCTCCAGCCAAAGGAACTGGGCACAAGGAATCTGTATAGGGATGCCCCCACATAAGAACACCTTTTCAAGTCTGCAGTAGGGAACTGCTTCACCTAAATTCATATCAAGTTAAGCAAAATGAGAAGGCAGAGAAGTGGTCTCAACTGAAAGAAAGAAAAACACTGAAAAGATGAACAATTTACAGATTTCAAAATGTTAGTAATAAGAATGCTAACTGAACTAGGGAAAAGAGCAGTGATAATCTTAACAAGGATCTAGAAAATATTAAAAAACCCAGTCAGAAATGAATTCAATAACTAAAACACATTAGGAGTGAATAGCAGACTAAGTGATACAGAACACATAAGTGATCTGACAGGTAGAATAATGGAAATCATCCAATGAGAACAGCAAAAACATTTTTTTAATGAAAACAGTTTAAGAGATCTTTGATAACGTCAAGCACACCAACATTCACATTATAGGGGTGCAGAAGGAGAAGAGGGAGAAGGGGATTGAAAAATGTGAGGAAATCACGGGCTGCAAAATTCCCAAACCTGAACGAGGAAACATATCCAGGTACAGTGAAGCACAGAGGGTTCCAAACAAGATGAACCCAAACCAAGACTCACGTCAAGACACACCATAATTGGGCTTCCCTGGTGGCGCAGTGGTTGGGCGTCCGCCTGCCGATGCAGGGGACGCGGGTTCATGCCCCGGTCCAGGAGGGATCCCACATGCCGCGGAGCGGCTGGGCCCGTGAGCCGTGGCCGCTGAGCCTGCGCGTCCGGAGCCTGTGCTCCGCAACGGGAGAGGCCACAGCGGTGAGAGGCCTGCGTACTGCAAAAAAAAAAAAAAAAAAAAGACCATACCATAATTAAAATGGCAAAAGTTAGAGAATTCTAAAGATTAAAAAATAATAAAGGAGACTGTAATTACAATAAACAGTTAAGAGATAAACATGAAGATGTAAAATATGGCATCAGAAACACGATGTGGTTCAGAGTCAGATTACCTGGGTCTTCACCTTGGCTCTACTCCCTTGCCCTGTCCCTTAGGAGAGAAGTATTACTCTGTGTCTCGGTCCTCACTTTTATACTGTGGATACACTGATTTGCCGTTGATCATTATTTATTTATTGTGATTGTGAAAGTGTTTCAACTTAATAAAATTCTCTAATGACAGCAACTTTAATACCTGAACCAGATAAACCCAAGAGACTATTTCAATAATAATCTTACTGTCAATATATATCAAGTATTTTTAAATGGAACTGGTTATTACACTAACCTCATTCCTGTGATTCTCTTCTAAGTAATAATTAGATGTCTCAAAATGTCTGTCACAAACTTTTCATCACAGCATTATTTATGACAAAAATTAGAAACATTAAATTTCCAGTAATAAGCCATGATTTAAATATATCAGATTAAGTCTATAAAATAAAGCATTTTTACTAAAACTACATTTTAAAATGCTGATAAAATGGTCAAAGTAAAAATGAAACCTCCAAAGATGAATCTATATATACTTTGTGGGTCAAGTTTATTTAAAATGTGAATAGTATCCACTTATGTAAGTAGGTACGTATTGATCAACCTTTATGTGGATGTAAAAACAGCAGAATAACAATAGTAGCTGCTTGTGGTTGACGACAGTATTTGTTTTCCTCTTTAACATCCTCCTGCTCCCTCTTTATATTTTTTAATATTCTATGTTGCTTGAGCGAGACATGTTCATGGGATAGGAGAGCCACATATGACACGAAATCACCTTGACAGAGAGGGGAATGGCGCCTTACCTTCTGCTGTCCTCCTGCGTCACTCCTGACAAGGTGTAGCTCTATCTCTCGTTGCCTGGAAGGACAGGGGGCATGGTTTTCTCACACCAGCACACAAACTGTTTTGATCTTTGGTTACAAATACCTAAATATAAACCTTGGTCATTAGCAAAAATAAGCCAGTACTTTGAATGTTTCCTAGTTAATAGAGTTAAGGATTGGCAAAAGTTTATAATGGAGCCTTCTTTTGTGAATTCTGGGTAAAGTCATTATGTAGCAGAGCAAGTATTTGGTATAGATCAAGGGCAGCACAACCTGAAGGCATAACACTGAGCTTTATAACCATTCTAATTATTTTTAGACCAATCAGCTATTGATAATGAGTATATTAACTGGTTAAATTACAGTGATTTCTGGCAATAACTTTTAAAAAGGTAATCCATTAGTTAATTCAGGTAACACATTTGTCCTGTTTCCTAAAACTTCACATTTTCTAATTACTAACCTGAAGTTACTGATAATTTTATCAGTTTGTATCAATAAACCACCCTATCAAGTTTCCCATACTTACTGAGTTTACAACAATTTTACATAGTTGGAAAAACATTGTTCTCTATATATCATGTACATAAAGCCCACTTCCCTAATTTACTGGAGGGAGAAAAAAGTTGTGTTCTCCTCAGTGCGGAAGATATGCTTGTTCTTGTTTTAAGTCATCTAAATTCTAAAGCTTATTGTACACTACCAATCTTGTTTCTATGGTTACCATGGAAAAGAAGAATGCATATTATTACACACAAACACTATTTTAAGAATGACCAAAAAGGTTAAGAAACCACACATGCATTTCCGTTATGTTTAACGTAGGTCATCACAAGATTAGAGAGACAAAGGTTAAAGTGAGAAGTGAAAGTCAAGAAAGGAAAAAAAGAAACGTGCACAAAAATCTTTGAACACACTATTAAACTATTATAACTTCCACGGGCATAAAGCACACTGTGTGTGTGTGTTGTGTATGTGTGCGTAAATGTACTTTAAAACCGTGTAAATCGATAGGAAGGAGTAAGTTTGATGGCAAGACAATGAGTTTTAAAGATGACCTGCTGTATAAACCTGGAAAAAAAGTAAATTTTGTTTATCTATTCAACCATTAAGATAATACTGAATTCTTATTAATCATTATTTCAAAGTTCATGAGCAATTAGATGCAAAGAAAAGATCATAAAACCAAACTTTTCAATGCATCATTAAGTGCTATAGTACCCCCCAAAATACAATATTATGAGTCCGTATTTGAAAAATCAAGATGAAGTTACATGCTATGTTAGATGTTAAAATGTGAGAGCGCGAAAAGACGCATAAGAGGAACAAAAAGAGATCAAAGGAGTTAAGTTGTCACACTGTAGACACATGCCACAGAGCATTCAAAAAAGATTTTCAAATGTGTTACTAAGAATAGTATTTATATTACCAAATGCTGGAGAGCATGTGGGGAAATACCACATTCCCTTCTGGTAGGAATATAAACCAAAGTAGCCCGTGCTTAAATAAAACTGAGAAGAAGCATCCCCTATGACCCAACAATCCCCCTTTGAAAGAGATATGAAGACAGCACTTTCATGGTAATGGCAAATTGGAACAAGGTGGTCTCTCTCAGGGAGGTGGATAAGTTATACAGAATGCTATGGAATACTCTTCAGCAGTTGCTATATAAGGAGATACATGTTTTGCTTTATAAAAATACTTTGAGTACAAATTAAAAAGAATGATACAATATCATTTATGTAAAATAATACAAAGGTACAGTTATCTTTGGACATTTGTTAAACCTGTCTGACAACATGTCAAAGGATCTTGTATGATAAGATTCACTATCAAATATCTGTATTTCTATCTATTTGCTGAAAAACTTCCTTTGTTTTCTAAGTAAAGAAATAACCTACCTGGAAGGAAATCATATTCTAGTCTGGAACATTTTTACTTGAGTGCCAAACCTAACAATGTTAAAATATGGAGGAGATTAGACAATTTATTTACATCTGTTACTCGGTTTTTTATTAGTTGCTTTGAATTTCACTAAGACCAAAGAAAATGGGTATATATGGAAATATGAAAGTAGGTAGTTACTGAAGGAACAATAACAAGTACAACTCTGGCCCTCAGGGACCTAACTCCCTCATGAAGAAGGCCAGCTAGGAAGCAGGTATCTTCAGTATAGTGTTTTTGTACTGTGATGATGAAGACGTAATACAGGATGCTATGTCACAGTTCACGATCTTAGGTTATTTTAGTTTTCTCTGAGAGAAAGAGATACTATGCTGAGACTTGAGGAGCAAGTTTAATAGATCCAGGTGATGGGAGGGACAAATGCACTCCTAGAAAAGGAAAAAGGAAAATAATCTGTAAATACACATAGACAAGACAGGGCACAGTTTATTCTGTGAACTGCAGTTACTTCAGTATGGCAGGATAGATGAAATGAAGAAGAGTGGGAAGCGGGGTCCAGATACTGAAGGGCTTTGGATCTCTGAGTAATAGGACTTCACTCTGGAGGCACTGAAAAGTCATTTAAGCATGACACTGGGGTGATCAAACCGTGCATCGGAAAATCAACTTTCTTTATGGAAAATGAATAGGAAGGGGGAGATTTGTTAGGAGATTTGGAAATCTATTAAGATAGGCATGCATATCCTGAGTAAAAAAAGAAAACAAACATGGAAAAGCAACACTGTGGAGAGAGCAGAAAGATTAGTGGTTGTCAGGGGTGAAGGAGGAGGAAGGGGGATGAGTGGGTAAAGCAGTGGGTATTTTTAGGGCAGTGAAGCTATCCTCTGACATTACAACGGTTGGTTACATGTCGTTATATGCTTGTCCATGCTCATTGAATTTAAAACACCAAGGATAAGCCCTAATGTAAACTGTGGACTTTAGGTGATAATGCTGTACCAGTGTAGGTTCATCGATGGTAAAAAAAAAAAAAAAAAAAAGTGTCGCACTGTGGCAGGATGTCAATAGTGGGAAAGATTGTGGGCGTCTGGGGACAAAAGGTGTATGAGAATGCTCTATACTTTTCATTCATTTTTCTGTGAACCTAAAACTGCTTTAAAAATAAGGGTTTTAGTTTAAAAATGAGTAAAGATGTAAAGAAGAGGACATGTTTGAGAGCTTGCAAGAATGAGGAAGCAACAGAAATGGTTGAATGATTAGAAATGGGAGAACATAGGAGAAGTGAAAGTATCACCCAGGTCTCTCACTTGAGGATGTGAAGTAAATGTGCTAACTTTCAATGGTAAATGGAAGTGAGTAGGAAAAGCAAGTGGGGAAAGAGGTGTGTGAGCAATGATTGTTTCTGATTGAACTGAGTCTGTGCAACTCATTAGGCATTGCAGTGGAGATGGCTGGAAAATAGTGGCAGGCAGAGGCCAACCACCTGAGGCCATAACCCCAGAAAAGTAAACTCCAAACATGCACATGTTTACACTGTCTGGACTGCACATTACCCAATCTAGTCACATAACACAACTTTGTATTACGACTTTGATATCAGTCATATAGCATCCCTTCCCTGCCATCTAGACCACATACGTAAGTATGGAAAGAAGAGAAATATTTCTGTGAAAGATAATAATTTCCTACTTGGATGGTCACCTCTAATAAGCCACTCTTATTAGTAAAACCCTTGTATCAGAACAGATAAGAGTAAGCCAAGATGGAGGAAAGGTTTGGAGTGAGAAGAACCGATAAGAATTACTCTGCTTTTTATCCGAGGGAGATTAAATTAAAATAAAGTGATAGTCTGTGCCATCCCTGGGGCAACAAAAATGACCATTTTTTTTACCACTATAATGTGTGTGCTTGCCCTGTTTACATGTGTATGTGCGCCAAACTGAGTATTGGGGATCTATTCATTGTATGGGTTATCCAAAGGCTGTTAATTCCATGTTAATTCCAGAAACACCTTGAACAGTGTTTTTTCAAATATCTGGGTAATATGGTCTTTCCAATGGACACATAAAATTAACCATCACACAGACCTTTCCTCAAAAGTTGTGAATCTAATTCTCAGTATAATAAATTGGTCTCTGATGGTGGAGGCAAGAAGAGAGTGGCCAAGGAAGGTTGAGTACGTTCTGCCCCGTTTTCTTCTAGACTCACACTGAGGAATGTAGGAAGTCTAATGCAGAATAGAGCCAGCCAAAGAAAAGATGGGAGACAAAAAAATGCAGACTGTCCACATGCCAGAGTTTATGAAAACAAGTTTTCTGATGTCCCCATGAGTTCTGAAATGGGAAGAGTCTTTCCTCTCCTAGCTGACAGGTTAGAAGTGACTTTTTGCTCCTGATGGTACTTTGGCTATATTTGTTTCAGATAAGCCCTCTCCCTTTCTGTAGAATATCAATAAAGTCTATATAAGTAGTGTCAAATCTATGGAAGATATCAATGAAAAACCAAAAATATTTGTATACCCATTGTAGCCCAGTGGTGCAACTTCTAGGAAAATTTCCATCTCTGCTGATATAATCAATATTCTGGTCTTAACCTCGGTAGTGTATATATATACACACAACCAAATGTAAAATAGATAGCTAGTGGGATAGCCGCATAGCACAGGGAGATCAGCTCGGTGCTTTGTGACCACCTAGAGGAGTGGGATAGGGAGGGTGGGAGGGAGATGCAAGAGGGAGGAGATATGGGGACATATGTATATGTATAGCTGATTCACTCTGTTATACAGCAGAAGCTAACACCACTGTAAAGCAATTATACTCCCATAAAGATGTTAAAAAATTTTTTTTTAATTAAAAAAAGAACCTTGGAACTTGGCCTTTAGACTTATAAACACAATATTCTATAATGTCTGGAGATGTTATTCCTACAGTTGCTTCTAGCATTATCCAAACATGCGGCTATGTGAAGCCAATCCCAGAGAGGGTATTTTTATGTCGAGGTAGTCAGCTGCAGAAATTATGGCCAAAGGGGTTTTTGAATCACTCAGGTGTTTTACAGTCCAAAGATAATTTCCCAGTCAGACTTTACATCACAAAGTATACTGCAGTACTGGTCTTACTCTCCTCAAATAAAACTGATGACTATCATGAAATCTATTTTTTTATGAATCTGTCTCTTTTACCCCAGCCTACATGGGATATTAGCTATGAAACTGGAGCCAGTAGAAATCCCATTCAGTCAGTAGTTTGGGCCATGGTAATCTTAGCACAAGATCAATCCCCTGTTCTTATATTCTCCAGGGTATGGCAGGTGAGGTTGAGAAGCTGAAAACCCCTTAACAAAGAACATGGTCCTGTAGCTTTAACAACAGCTGTACCCTCCTTGGGGGCACAAAGATCCCAGCATAAGCTCAGTTGCACAGAGTCCTGGAGTAAAGTGAATCCCCTGCCTCTTATTTCTAAGGATTTCTTAGAGCCCCCTGTGGGTAAGCTTGGGTGGAATAGGTAACCATAATCGGAAGCAAAGTTTACAGTTTAAGGTAAGAAGCAAAACTAGTGTATGACCAAGAGCAGCAGCAGGTTCATGTGCTCCCCTGACCCAATTTCCATTCATGGGACCCACTGTGTCTTAGATGCACTCAGCTGCAGCTTCCATCACTGATGACCTGCCACTCAAGTTGGAGCCAGATATTTTGAATTGGTGGAGCAGGATGTTTTGGAATAGATGGACTCCCCAAAGGCTTAGAAATGAACTTGAGAAGGAGAGAAGATCTCGACCCAAAATCTTGCATATGCATAAACGGTCTGCTAGATGCGAGTCTCGTTGGCAAGATTTCATCATTTTCTGTAAATGTTGTAAATGTTTAGTGTCATAAGGTATATAGGTAAATGCTGGCAACTCTGTTGTAATTAAAGGGCAGTAGTCAGAGATATGGAAATAAATCTGGAAGTAGGGGTTTGAGGTCATATGAGTATGGAATAATAAGCAATGGGGTATGCTTCCTGGCCTTGTTTTCTGAGGATCAAGTATGATAAAGTAAGCATGTAGGGCTGAATGTATAGGGCATCAACTTTTGATCATAAAATACTGACTTACTAGCAACAATAAGGTTAACGTTTCTCAGACGTGGAATTTCTACAACCACCATATCCAATGTCTTGAACAGTTTTATTAATATCACCTACGAGGAACGTTTACCTCTGAATTCACGATGCCATATGGCTAAGAACGAGGTCTGGGAACATTGTCAAATGTAGACACATCATTTACTAAAAGTTAATTCTACTGAGCTAAGAAAACATTTAATAGGCAACACCTATGTCCCCAAACAACTCTCGGATGACAGGTAAGTTTGATTAGGCAGATGTAAAGCAGTATACAAAAGAAAAATTTTAGAGACACAAGCAAGAATCCTACAGTGCGTGTCATATGGCTGTAGGATGCCAGAGGAGGGAAAATGAACACATAATCAGCTTGAAGTAATTGCAGTAAGAGGAATGACTCATTTTGAGCAAGGACAGCCTTTGAAAGAAAAAGAGTCATAAACAGTTGGCAATGATTATTAACTTCCATTTGTATGCTGCACAATACATTGTAAAACACTTCCACATGTTTTATCTCAGTTGAATTGGAAAACAACGCTGAAAGTTAGAAAAGGCAAGGTATTGTTCTGCCTGTTTCATATGCAAGGAAAGGAGTACAGAGAGGTTAATTGAGCTGGCTGAGGTCACATTGTTAGAGAACCAGCAAGGAATAGAACTTAGGTTTCCAGCATCTCCGTGTAATGTATTTTAACCACCCCTGGTGGCACACAGCAGTTTTGCTGAACAAAGAAATTCTTCATTCCTGTACAGCTTAGAGAACATTGGTGTTTTTAGCCAGTCTTAACCTATTAATAACAATGAGGTCAGTTTCACCGTTCTCCAGCCTTGAAATCACAGGACCCCAGAGGTCATCTGATTCACCTACATCAATTGTGCCATGACATTTGCCAGTCCAAGATCATATTAACCTCTTGGCAGTCCCATCAAAGTGTTTATTCCTGTTGATCTTACGGTCAAACATGTACTTAAGAGAAACGTATGATACATAAATAACTTAGTTTTACTCAGAAAAGTAGAATCTTTCCCAAAGAATATATTCTGCTTTGCCTCAAGGGTGGGTGAGAAGAAGATGAAGTATTTACAGTTGTGTATTATGATCAGGGGTGTTTAAAAATCACCTGAATATTTTAAAAAAGAGTTCAGGGTTTTTTTTCCTAGTTAACATGTAATTTTCTATATCCCAAATACTTAAATCAAATTCCATAGCACATCAGTGCTAGAAAGGGGAGGAGAAAAACAGCTGCAGCTGGGTACCTAATCCCAATCTGTCAAGACCTGCTGTTGATCTGCAGTGGGCTCCACATTTAATTGTCAAACAATTGATTTTTCCCAGACAATGTGGGTAAAGTAGAGGAGAAAAATCTCACATACTGGCAACCAGGACAGCTTCTTCCACTTGGAACAATTGAACCTCAAATCAAAATAATTTCACTCCACATCCTAATCATATCAGTTCTTAATGTCTCTAGCATCCAAGATACCACCTTTCGTCTTTCAGTTGAGCACAAGAAAGTATAATCGAAAGTGGGAGTGAAAAGCATGACCTGAATCAAGAAAGATATTTTGCATAAGGCAAAGCTGCACTTTAGTTTGCATTTGAATATATTTCAGCCTTTGAAGATCTACATTTCCAACCCTACAATGGTATTATCCTTGATTGCGCGACTTGTATGAATAAATGAGGCTCAAAAGACAACTGCATGACTTAAAGTCCTTTCACCAGAGAGAATACTTGTAATTTGTCCTCCAGTTGGAGACTCAAAATACAGCTAGCAAAACCTAAATTTGTTTATTGTTCTGCCTCTTTCCTCATTGGCTGCCTAATATTTTTGTTCTAGTCAATTCAGCCCATTACTGATTGATGGGCACCATCGCAGTGTAGCTGCTGATGCCGCCTCCCTACAATCAATAGCAGGGGGATGTTGCTTCACATTATATATCGAAATATTCACATAGTTCCTTTGTCATGCTTTAGAGATTCACATTTCCTTTTTCTTTATTGAGCAAAATCAATTCCATACATTTGAGTTCCAAAGTAAATGGCAAGACACGAATCTGAGTACTGTGGAGAATAAAAGGAATGCAAGACAGATTCACTGATCTCAAAAAACGATGAAATGGATAAATGTTTACAATCCAGGGTACGCTAGACCTTTTAAATATGAAGACAGATGTCCAACTCATTCTTTTAAATAAGAGGACACTGAGTGTCAGAGATATTTAATCACTTGCTAAAGGTCACGAAGCGAACGTAGCCAGCGTATTTTTGCAAGACATTCTGGAGTCTCCCAAAACATATCTCATTGTCTAGTTGAGAAATAAGACACAAAAGTGATACATGTTATGTTACAGTAATGCAAATGAGATAACAAAGACTTTTCTTAGTGATCATAGAGATACTAGTTATTATAGTAACTCTGCTCTAGCAACATAGTGAAGCTGGATATGTCAGATGAAGATGTTTTTAAAAGGCTTGGGGGGAGATAGGATAATTGAAGTCAGTCTTGAAGAACAGTAGGGTTTGAATGGATGAGAATAATGGGCTGTGGGTATTCTGCAAGCAGGGACCAATATGATGAAAAAACTCAGTAGCTGTTCAAAGCAATGTGCCCAGGTGTTTAGAAAGCAGGGCTTGCTCTCCATGCCCTTTTTGGTCTTGAAGAGTGGACCGGCTGACACATGGTAGCCCTAAACACAGCCAGAGCAAATATCCACCTGATGGGTATAGCAAACATCAGGCTTCACAGCTTATCTACTCAAAAATATCTGACTCAAAAGGCTATATGATTACTTGAAATTCTCATGAATATCATCTTTCTTTCAATTTAAGTTTTTAGGTCTTAGTTACCATGGCATATCTTTTGACTACCATGTCAATATTGAAGTTCTTCATACACTCACCACTGTGCTGTCACCAACATATTTGTTTCCAATATTATCATGGACATGAGACTCCAAATAGTTAATTCTGAGGGATGTAAGCGGATCAACAAATATGAGACATTGCCTAAGGAGAATAAACCCAAGAGTAGGGGAACAACAAGGAGAGAAAAGATGGTCAAGTCCCCTAAAATGGCGGGAGCAACTAGTACACTTGTTGGCAGTGGGAAGAGAGAGTAAGAACTTCAGGAAAGGCAAAGGATATACTGATAACTCATGAGAATATTTTTAGTACAAGGCTTGGTAAGGGAGGATATTTCACATGTTATGTAACATAAAGGTTAACATGTATGGTGTTAACTGTTTATATCTCAGAGGTCTCTGAATTCATTTTAGCTGTTCCTACGTTTGGAGAAATACTACTTCCTGGGAATAAATCTATTCTTCACAGTACTAAACATTAAACATTTCTTTAATGTTGTATAGCAGAAAACTGGTGGAATTATTCATTAAATGTCAGTATTTTTCATTGTATTACATCTTGGACCACAATAAAGTCCTCATATAGGTAAACATTTTTTCAAGATACAATTGACATATAACATTAGCAGTACAACATAATGACTCAATATTTGTATATATTGCAAAAAACACCACAGTAAGTCTAGTTAACATTCATCACCACACATACTTACAATTTTTTTTCTTGTGGTGAGAACTTTTAAGATCTACTCTCCTAGCAACCTTAAAATATACAATACAGTGTTATTAACTATAATTACCATGCTTTATATTATATCCCCAGGACTTTTAATTTATAACTGAAAGTGTATACTTTTTGTACCAACTTCACCTACTTCCCACCCCTTGCTCTGGCAGTCACCAATCCTTTCTCTTTATTTATGAGTTTTTGTTTTATTTTAGATTCCACATATAAGTGAGATCATCTGATATTTGTCTTTGACTTATTTCACTTAAAATAATGCCCTGAAGGTCCATCCTTGTTGACACAAATGGCAAGGTTTCCTTTGTTTTTATGGTTGAGTAATATTTCATTGTATATATACATCATTTTCTTCATCCATTGATGGACATTCAGGTTGCTTCCATGTCTTGGCTATTGTAAATAATGCTGCAGTGAAAATGAGGGTGCAGAAATCTTTTTGAGTTAGTATATTCATTTTCTTTGGAAAAATACCCAGGAATGGAATTGCTGGATCATATAGTAGTTCTGTTTAATTTTTGAGGAAACTCCATAGTTTCCTCATGTTTTCCATAGTGGCTTCACCAAATTATATTTCCAACAAAAGTGCACAAGGGTTCCCTTTTCTCCACTAACTTGCCAACTTTTGTTATTTCTTGGGTTTTTTCATAATATCCATTCTAACAGGTGTGAAGTGATAGCTCCCTGATTTGCATTTCTTGATGATTAATGATGCTAAGCATCTTTTCATGTACCTGCTGGCCATCTGTATGTCATCTTTGGAAAAAATGTCTATTCAGATCTTCTGCCCATTTTTAAATTAGTTATTTTTGTTGTTATTGAGTTGTATGAGTTCTTTAATATATATGATTTGCAAATACTCTCTCCCACTTGGTAGGTTGACTTTCATTTTGTTGATGATTTCTTTTGCTGTGCAGATGCTTTTTACTTTGATGTAGTCCTATTTGTTTATTTTGCTTTTGTTGTCTTTGCTTTTGGTGTCATATCCAAAAAATCATCTCCAAGACTGATGTCAAGGAGCTTACTGCTTATGTTTTCTTCTAGTTTTGTGGTTTCAGGTCTTATGTTCAAGTCTTTAATTCATTTTGAGTAGACTTTTGTGTATGGTGTAAGATAGTGGTCTGGTTTCATTATTTTGCATGTGGCTGTCCAGTTTTCCCAATACCACTTATTTGAAGAGTCTGACCTTTCCCTATTGTGTATTTTTTACTTCTTTGTCATAAATTAATTGGCCATATGGACATGGATTTATTTCTGGGCTGTCTGTCATCTAGTTTGACATCAGGGAGCATGATGCTTTAAACTTTGTTCTTCTTTCTCAAGTTTGCTTTGGCTATTTGGGATCTTTTGTGGCTCCATTCCAATTTTAGAATTGTTTATTTTATTTATGTGAAAAATTATATTGGAATTTGATAGGGATTGCCCTGAATATGCACATTACTTTGAATAGTGTAAACATTTTCCAATATTAATTCTTCCAATGCATAACCCACAGAATGTTGTTCCATTTATTTCTGTCTTCTTGAATTTATTTCATTAATGTCTTATAGTTTTCAGTGTACAGATATTTCATCTCCTTGGTAAAATTTATCCTCAGTCATTTTGTTCTTTTGGATGCAATTATAAATGGGATTTTTTTCTTCACTTCTCTTTCTGAGAGCTTATTATTATTGTATAGAAATGGAACAGATTTTGTATATTTATTTTGTATCCTGCAAATTCACTAAATTCATTGATTAGTTCTAACAGTTTTTTGATGGAGTCCTTAGGGCTTTCTATACATAATATCATGTCCTCTGCAAATAGTGACAGTTTCACTTCTTCCCTTCCAATTGGAATGCCTTTTATTTCTTTTTCCTGACTAATTGCTCTGGCTAGGACTTTCAGTACTATGTTGAATAAAAGTGATGAGTGTGGTCATCCTTTTCTTGTTTCCTGTCTTAGAGGAAAAGCATTCAGATTTTCACTGATGAATATGATGTTAGCTGTTGGTTTGCCATCTATGGGCTTTATTAGGTTGAAATGTGTTCCTTCTATACCCACTTAGAATTTTTATCATAAATAGATGTTGAATTTTGTTAAATGTCTTTTATGCATTTATTGAGATGATCATATAATTTTTAATTATTTTGTTAATGTAATGTATCACATTGATCTGTGGATGTAGTACCATCCTTGGATCCCTGGAATAAGTCCCACTTGATCATGGTGTGTAAGCCTTTAAGGTATTGTTAAATTTAGTTTACTAATATTTTATTGAGGATTTGTGCATCTATGTTCATCAGGGCTATTGGCCTGTAATTTTCTTGTGGTGTCCTTGTGTGATTTTGATATCAGGGTAATGCTGGCCTTGTGAAATGAGTTTGGAAGTGTTCCCTCCCCTTCTATTTTTTATAAGTATTTGAGAAGGATTGGTATTAATTCTTCTTCAGATATTTGGTAGAATTCATCAATAAAGCTGTCTAGTCCTGGACTTTTGTTGGGAGGTTTTTGATTACTGATTCAAATCCTTACCAGTAATCAGTCTGTTCTAATTTTCTATTTCTTCATGATTCAGTCTTGGTAGGTTGTATGTTTCTAAGAATTTATCCATTCCTTTTAGGTTGTCCATGGGAATCTTAACTAAAGTTACAGTGGATAAATTATTGTGAAAAAGAGTGAAATGAGACACAGAAGCAACTAATAATAGTCATTATTACCTTATTCAAATACCCATGCACTGTCTTGATTTTCCCCCTTTTCATATTTTCTATGTTATCTCTATTCATTTATCTAATATGACAAATAGCATAGTTTTCTGTTTAGCAGTTAATGCATCCTGAACATTTTTGCACACCCTAAGCACCTAACAGTTTTTTTAATACACACTGGTCACTTAAAAAATGGTTACTTATGAAATCTATAACTCTTTTCTCAAATAATGTGTTGGGGATTTTTGAAATATCTAAAACTCTGAGAAATTATTGAATCCCTACTGGCGTATATTAGGTGTCTTATAACTACTTGTTGAATAAATAAAATGTATGAATGAAGAAAGAATAAGAGCATACACTTACATAGTTGTACCATGTGCATAATTGTACCATGTACATGTTTTACATATTTTACATATTTAATATTTATAAACTTATGATATAGGTAAATGATCGTCTTATTACAGATGAAACAAACTGAGTGCCACGTTGTTAGTAAATCACAAAACCAATAATGACACCCAGACACCCTGACACAAGTCATTTCTATCACCCACTATGCTGTGAATGAATTTAGCTCAATAAAGGAATAATTGGAGCTACAGTTTTTTACGATATGTATCATTTTTTTATGAAATCTTTAGCTCAAATAAGTTTTACTATTTTATGTCACATTGTGACTCCTTAATGGAATTTTGATAAAATGAACATTAACAGTAAATGCTGGACTCTCTCATTGAGTCATACATGAGTTTATAAACGTATAGTATATGTAATTTTCTCAATTTTAAGGATCCTATATTATGAGATACTATCTGAACCATGCAAGTTAAAGTCTGCTTGCCAGTGTCAACACTAGCAGCATACAGAGTAAAGAAAAAACAACAATTGGGATATTGCATTATTATGAATGCAATTTCGTCAGCATCTTTTAAATGTACCTAACCAAAGATTGACAGTAAATTTAATGAGCAATCTGTTCCTATGCTGAATGTGCGTGATGCTATTATATGAAATGGAAACAACTGGAAACGTGTCAGAAATGCACTTTACAACATTAGTTGAAAATGCCATTGATTGATCAGTGTCACACTGTTTGACCCCCAAAACTACCTCTGCAGTTTGGAAAACAAATGACATGTGAAGGAAAGTTTCAAGCAAAAATCCACATTTAAAAAAAAAACTCAGCTATTCTTTCATAGAAAAAATGTCAGTGTCTCTTTGAAGCAATATGCCAATAAAATGTCTCCAGTCACAGAAACAAAAGCAAGTGATAAATTATGTTGCCTTATCTTTTGGCTATGCCAGGCATCCATTTGGTCAACCACTGCATACATTGTTTTACTCCTACAGCTGTAAATTGTAGGAGTAAATCTGCTGTACTACTTTCTTCTAAATGCACCTAATTTAATGGATATTTATAGAGAAATTATTTCAGCTTACCTGACTACTGAAATGTGAGGTAGAAACAGTAGTGTCATTTAATGCTTTCCAGAATGCCATCCCAGACTGTGGGTAGGAAGCAGCATCTCATGAATTGAAGTTTACCCTGACTGGATCCCAAACGCGATCCCCTTCAGTTTTCCTTTTTCACATAAACAAGTGCTATTTGATAGGTCTGACTGATTAAATTTAGTAAAATGAGCCATCACAGCAGCCAGAAGCAGAGAATCAAATCGTGATCATTTGGTGAAACGAGAATTGGCAAACTCATAAGTTTTAGCTTTTAACTTTGCTTAAATCGCCCATACCCACTCAGCGAGGATGAGTGAGGACAGAAGTGCTAGTTGAGCCAAAAGAACATTAAGAAGACTAACAGGGCAAAGGTGGCAAAGTTTTCCTAAAGCATGAAGAGTGTTAATTAGCTGATTTGTAGAGGAAACTAAAGGAGTTTATCTTGTTATGATCAGCCAGGACATGATCTAGTTACTACCCAAGAGTGAAGATTATTCATTTCAAAGAAAAAACACAGAAAAAGATAGGAGGATTTGATGTATTATTAAATGTTGCAAATTAACTGGAAGGCATTAATTTGAAATTCTAAACTTTTATTATTTTTAAACATGTAAAATAGTAGTATCCAAGAGTTTACATTCAAAATCAGTAGTTCCCTCTCCCTCCATAACTTTGTCAAGTCTCCAGAGGCAACTACCTTTGACCTTATCTTTTATTAGTTATTCTGATAGTAATGGCCAGAATTCAAAAAGACATGCATATATGCTCTTTCATAACGTATTGGCTTTTTCCATTGTCTTCAACTCTCGCCGTGAAAGATGAGGGTACAACACATCTTTTCTGCCACTTCCCCTATTTCTCCTCACACCCACTTGATCAAAATTTTAAATCACTTTTAGTACTTCAATTGATTATTTTGTAAATGGGAATGATACACATTCTCTATTTCTTGTTTAATCGTCTTTAAACATTCTCTCTTAATTACTGACTGGGTATGAATATTATCATCCCTCTAATTGCTCCATATCTCTTCCCCACTCCTCACTTCCTTTTCAACATTTGCAGCTCCCTATACTTTTATATTATCAGGGTGAGTACTTTTTTCTTTAAAAATATATGTATTTAGTACTTTGTCCACAGATAATTTCTGAAGGTTGAAAACAAGCTTTTACATCAATCTGACTATAAATATTTTTCACGCCAAAAATACACAGCAGAGGTAAAAAGCATTCCCTTCTTTATTAGCATCTCTAAGGTCCAATGTCAGGGCAAGAATAACACTCACAGAGGAATGTTCCTAACATCAAGGACAAATTCTATTTTCTTATATTCTATTAATTGTTCCAAATAATGACACATTTTACTTTGCTTCATATGTAGACCTTGATTATTACTTGTGTTTGGTTTGTTGTTTTGTGTTGTTTTCTTTTTCCTCAATTTTCTAATTTTCAATTCTTGTGGTGAGAAAAGAGAGAGAATTCCTTCGATATATCACTTAGTATCTGTCTTCCAGCAATTTTTTTGCGTTCAGTTACTTGACTGTTCGCTAGCTAATGTCTTGTTTGGATAATCAGTCTGGAGCCACTGATATATTCAGTCCTAGTATGACTACTTTCAGTGTTCTATAGACTGAATATTTGTGCACCACCCGCCCCCCAATTCGTATGCTGAAAGCTGTTCCCCCAGTGTGATAGCAGTTGGAAGTGGGGACTTTAGGAGTTGATTAGGTCCACCCTCATGAATGGGGTTAGTGCCCCTTATAAAAAATATCCCAGACAGCTCCCTTGCCCTTTCTGCCAGGTGAGGTTAAAAGATAGCCATCAGCTTCCCTGGTGGCGCAGTGGTTGAGAGTCCGCCTGCCGATGCAGGGGACGCGGGTTCGTGCCCCGGTCCGGGAAGATCCCACATGCCTCGGAGCGGCTGGGCCGGTGAGCCATGGCCGTTGAGCCTGCGCGTCTGGAGCCTGTGCTCCGCAAACGGGAGAGGCCACAACAGTGAGAGGCCCCCATACCGCAAAAAAAAAAAAAAGATAGCCATCAGTAAATCAGGAGTGGGCTGTCACCAGACCTGGAATCTGCTGGTGCCTTGATCTTGGATTCCCCAGACTCCAGAACTGTGAGAAATACTTTGTTTGTTTATAAGCCACCAGTCTATGGTTTGCTGTTGCAGCAGTTCAAACAGTCTAGACGCAGGCCCTGCTGTGGAACCATCATCCTAGGGTTTAGTTTAGTCATGGCCACTGTTTCTGCAGTTCCACAGCCTCTTTTCCCATTGTTTTTTACCTCTGTACTGAGCAACTGCCTCTGAAATGGTGTGTGGAGGACAGTTGTTTAAGATGCTATCATTTATAAAAAATATATTTATCTTGAATGTATAATTGGGCGGTTTGTCTCAGTGTAGAATTCCAGGTTGAATATCATTTTCCCTTAGAAATTTGAGGTTATTCTTCCCTTCTATAATCTAAAGTTGATAAAAATACAGGCCTTATCCTTCCTTTTTAGGAGCCGACCTGCTTTTCCTCTTCATTCTTGAAGTTTTTGAGAACTTCTGCTCATTCCTAGTGCATTGTAAATTCAGAAAGTAAACCTATACATGGGCCTTTAATCATTTATTGGATCTGGCAAGTTTTCTTTTTCTCTAATTTCTCCTCTTTTTTAATTCTAATGAATTGAAGTATAACAGACATATAGAGCAGTATATAAACCTATAGATTATTCAATGAATGGTCCCAAAGTGAACATATTTCTCATATCTTGACCATCCATGTCAAAAAAAAAGATTATAAAAAGAAGATTTTCTTACACTGACTCCTAGTTACACTTCCCATCCCATACAACGTAACTCTTATTCCAATTACTAAATATGTAAACACATTCTACCTTTTTTTTCTAACTTTTATGAATGGAGTCATACTAATATATATACTTATATGTCTGGATTTTTTTATCCAACATTAGCTTTATGAGATCAAACCATGTTTTTGAATGTAGTGGTGGTTCCTTTGTGGATTATTTTATTTTAGTCATACTGATACATATTAGAATATCTCATTGTCATGTTGATTTGCATTTTTCCCATTATTGATGCTTGGTTAGAATTTCAAGCTTATTGAATACTTGGACGCCAGCTTTTGGTGATTTCTTGCTCAAGGCTTTTGTCAGTTTTCTACTAGGTCATCTGCCTTTTTCATACTGATGCATAGCAATTCCTTATATATTTGTTGCAAATATATTCTTCTCTTTAGGTTTTTTCTTTTCCACTCCTTTAATGAGGCCACTTAACAGAATTCTTTAATTTTAATATTATCCAACTTACTGTTTTCCTTTATGTTTAAGGGCTTTTGTGTCCTGTTTACCTAGCCCAAATTTATAAGATATTTTTTACTATATTCTAAAAGCTTTAATGTTATGCTTTTCATGTTTTAGACCTACAATCGACATGAAATGGATTTTTGTGTACAGTGTGAGATAAAGGTCAAGTTTTATTCCTTCCATGAAAAGATCCAATTCATCCAGAACCTTTTATTGAAGAGAACATCTTTCCTTTAATATTATGCAGTAAAATTCTTGTCGTAAATCAAGTACTCACATATGTGTGGGTCTGTTCTGTTACACTGGTCTCTTTGCTGTCCTTTGTGCCGGTTTCATCCTGTATTAAATCAAGTAGCTTTAGAATATTCCTTGATTTCTGAGAGACTAAATCTTTACACAATGTTATTTTTCAAGAGTTGTCTTGGATATACTTTTCCCTTTGAATTTTGAAGAACATGATTAGAATGATTTTGTCAAAATCCATTATAAAACCCTCTGGGATTTTAAATCACATTGTATTAATTAATAAATTAATTTATTAATTTAATAAATAAATTAATTTATTGATAAATTAATTTGGAGAAATTTGCTCTCTTTACAGTTTTGAATCTTTCGATATTTGAACATGGTGTATTCCTCCACTGATTTAAGTCTTCCTTAAGGCTCCTAATAACATTGTATGGCTTTTGGAAAGGATTTCCAAATATTTTCTTAGATTTGGTCTTAATGCATTTGATGACTTTCTGTGATACAGAAAATATATTTAAATTTTATTTTCTAGGTTACAACTTCAAGACATAATGGAGACCTGATTTACCATTCCCAACTTTAACAACTAGGGAATTGGACAAAATATCTGAAACAAGGATTTCAGATACTGAAACAAAGCAGGACTGAGATCCCTTAGAGAAGGAATACAATAATGTGAACCCTAAAATTACCTTAGCTTGGCGACAATGTTTGAGACAATGTAGGGATGCAGTACCCCACCAGAGTCTTGTAATGTTGCTGAGTTGAGGAGACTGAGATAGGAATTTAAGGAGGCCAAGGTAGCTAGAACTTATAGGGCAGAATACTGAGGAGAAGGGAGCAGTATAGAGATTCCAGAGATTTACACAAAGGACCCCTTGAATTATTAAGTCCTGCTCTGGGTATGCATAACAAGAAATTACCTAAGACTAGAGAAAGAACCATTAGAAATAAGTAGGCCAGTTTCTGAAGCTCACGCAGGACTGAAATAATTTGTGTCCTACCAGCTAGAGTGGAAAGACCCATAAGGTATAAGATACTGAATAGAATTCTAAGAAGGGTATCACCTTAGTAGGGGCCTAAATTAGCACTATAGTAAAGGAAGTAAACTGAAAACTATTCAGCCCTTGCTCTTGCTAAGTTTCATAAATTTGGAAAAGATTGGAAATACTTATGAAGAAATAAACATAGATCATCATGTCTTAAAGTTGGCAGGTACCTTTTGAGTAGTCCAATATTCAGATCTTCCTCGACTTATGATTGGGTTATGCCCCCAATAAACTCATTGTAAGTTGAGATCATCATTAAGTCAAAAATGCATTTAATACACCTAACCTACCAAACATTTTAGCTTAGCCTAGCCTACCTTAAACATGCTCAGTGCACTCCCATTAGCCTACAGTTTGGTAAAATCATCCACCACAAAGCCTATTTTATAATAAAGTATTGAATAGCACTTGTAATTTATTGAATACTGTGCTGGAAGTGAAAAACAGAATGGTTGTCTGGGTACAGAATGGTTGTCAGTTTATTGGCTGTATACCCTCGTGCTCATGTGGCTGACTGGGAGCTGCGCTTCTGCCACTGCCCAGCATCATGAGAGAATCATACTACATATTACTGGCCCAGGAAAAAATAAAAATTCAAAGTATGGTTTCTACTGAATGCATAATGCTTTCATACCATCATAAAGTCGAAATATTCTAAATTCAGCCATCATAAGTCAGGGACATCTGGACTCACATTTCAAATGAGGAGTTAAAGTCTCTAAGGTGAAAAGTGACTTGGTTGTTGGCATAATGTGCAAATAAAAAATAAATGCAAAGGGAGATTGAAAGGTATATTTAAAAATAAAACACTTTGTATTAGTCTCTAGCTTTCAAAACCACATTAATTTATGTTTAGAATATTAAAAAGCAACAGGTATCTTCAATAGCTAATCGAAACAAAAGAACATATAGAATAAAAATACCCGAATGCAGTTACAAGGGAAAATTGAAACTTAGAAGCAAATTATTTTTAAATAGATATGGGTCAAGATACTGCCAAAAGAGAAAACAGTGTTAAAATAAGAGCAACGCAATTTACAAAAGAATAAATGTCATAAAAATATTGTCTTTTTAACTTACACTACTTTTAAACTATTTTTTAAAGTTATTCTAACTCATAAAATTCTTTTGATTTCAATTTAATTTAAAAATTTTTATAAAGTACATCTTTCAAGTTATGGAATTATTTCAAACTTTAAAAAACACCCTTGTACTTAATCTCTGGATAAATCATGAACTCAGTTATAAATTTGTAAAGGTTTATAACAGAATATTAACTAGGAGCTCTCTAAGACCATTGTAAATAATTGTCTGATGGCAGCTGTTTCCCAGCATACATAATAAACACACACGAACTGGAGAGTCAACATTCTAATCTATAACAACTGATACAATAATCACTACAAACCTATATGGGGAATAAAAGAGATTATGGTTGCCTTTTAAAGCTTCCACTCTACAATACCCCACTTTCAACCTCGTATCTTAAAAGCAGCATAAAGATGAATAAGAATAGATATATCAATGCTCCTTTGAGTTCTTCCAAATATCCATTCCTGACATTGCTTCCAAATGTATGTCCGATTTGTTCCAGCTGGGCACCTGTTCTGACTTGATTGGCACCTAAAATAATTTTGCATTTGAGGTTTTGAAGTGTTCTTTGCTTTCTTTAACTTTGACTCTTGGGCTCAGACTCAACACAAGGTTCTTTTTACTGTTAAAAATGTAATGTTTATCCTCAGAAAACAATTTTTAGACTCAGAAAATGGGTTTATACCCTTTGTATCAATACCATTTGTAACCCTCTTTAATTATTGATATATTATGAATATTTTATATGTCAATATACTTATTACTACAGTAAACATTAGGAATTCTTCTGTGTGTTTTTCATATATAACCTAATTCAATCCTCACAGCAATCTTCTTCCTTCCTATTTCACTGAGAAAATTGAAACCTTCAGCAGAGAACTTCACAGGTTTCTACCAACAAATTGGCCCCATCTATCAGCATTTGCCCCTCGTTTTTTTTCTCCATCTATTGTCAGAGATGATCTTACCAAACTTCTATTCTAGACCCAGCCTCTCTACAGGAGTACTAGATCCCATTATGTCATCACCTCAACAATGCTCTTCTCTTGCTTCTAAATCATGTATCTATATTTTTTACTCTCTACTGAATTATTCTTACTGAATGGGCTATTTGATCCATTTCTAATGAGCTTGATCAAGACCCTACTTCCCCTCCTGCCTCTTCATTTCTTTCTTCTCTTTGCAGCAAAACTCGTCAAAAGTTTTGTTGTTCCAATTCCTCTCCTCCTGGGCTCTCTTAACTCACCTCAGTTAAGCCAGGAAGCCACCGAAACTGCTCTCATCCAAGTTGCCAATGGTCACCTGTTGCTAATCTAAGTCAGTTTTCAATCCTCATCTTACTTGATATATAAGAAGTAGTTCATCAGATCCAGTTGATCTCTCTCTCTCTCCCCCCACCCCTTTCTTAATTTATCTTTCAGTACCCCACAATTCCCTGTTTCTTTTTTACTTATTGGTTGGTGCATTGCAGTCTCCTTTACTGGTTTCATCTTTTATCCTCTAGCACTTAATGTGCTGATACTTCAAAACTCAGTCCTTGTTTTCTTTATACTCTCTCTCGGGAAAAATATTCATTTTCATAGTTTCAAATACTTCCCAAAATTTACCTCTAACTTTTCCATGATGTCCAGATTAAATACATAATTGCCTACTCAAAATTTCAATTGGGTGCTTAATAATCATCTCAGATTCAACATGTGTGAAAATGATCCTCTTTACTTGCTTTCTCCCTTCACACCCCCTCCTTCCTTCTGTCTTCCCCATCTCAGTTGATGGCAAATCCACCTTCCAGTTGCATAGGTCAAAAAATATTGGAGTCATCTTCAACTCTCGTTTTTCTATTATCTAAATTTAATGTCATCCAATTCTTTTGTCTTTACCTCTAAAACATATCCAGAATACAAAAACTTCTTACCATCACCATTGCTGCCTTCCTGGGTCAAAGTCTGTCCTCATTTCTAACCTGAATTGCTACAATACTATAGCCTCAAACAACAACAAAAAACCCTGCTTCTGTCCTTGTCCTATACAATCTATTTCCATGCCATTATCCAAAGTAATTTCATTTTCTTAAAGCTTTATTGAGATATATGTAATATACAAAAAACTGCATATATTTAATATAAAATTTGATGAGTATGACATATGCATACACCCATGAAAGCATCACCACAATCAAGGTGGTGGGAAAGTAAAATGGTACAACCGCTATGGAAAACAGTACAAGGTTCCCCCACACACGTTAAAACTAGAACTATCATATGATCCAGCAATCCCACTTCTGGCTACCTCTTCAAAAGTATAGAAATCAGTATTTGAAGCGATATCTACACTCCCATGTTCATCCATTGCAGCATTATTCACAATAGCAAAGATACGGAAACAATCCAAATGTCCATCAACAGACAAATAGATTAAAAAAAAAGTGTGTTATATTTATACAATTATTCAGCCTTAAAAATGAAGGAAATCCTGCCATTTGCCACAACATGGATGGACCTGGAAGACATTATGCAAAGTAAAATAAGTCTCAGACAGACACTGCATGATTCTACTTATATGAGGTATTTAAAATAGTCAAACTTAAGGAGAAATTCTTTTAAAACCCAAGTTGAATGATGTCTTTCCTCTGTGTAAAAATCTGTGCTGTGTTTGTCTCATAGTAATGGTCACAGTTCTCCACAAGGCCATCAAGGCCCATCATTACCCAGGCCACTTACCATCTCTTCAAGGACTTCTCTCCTCCCAATTGCTCCAGTCACATGGACCACCCTCCTTTTCCTACAACACATCATGCATGGTCTGCTTGCAGGGCCTTTGCTCTGCTATTCCCTCCACATAGGACACTCCCTCTGCAGGTATCTTCTAGGCTAAATCTCTCACCTTCAATCTTTGCTTAAATTTCACCTTTTAAATCAGGTTTACCCAGACCATGCTTCCTAATTCTGCACACAAGCCCCTACTCCTACCCCAGCATTCATGAACTCTGTGTACTTACCATCTAAAATAGTAAATAATTCACTTATTTGTAACTATGCTTCTTGTTTGACATCTCCCCAAAAATAAATTTCACAATTGGTGTATTTTGTGGTCTTTTACATTCACGGATACATCCCAAGTGCCTAATTTACATTTTGCAACATAATAGACATGAAATATATTTGACAAATGACTAAATATTAATAATGGGCATCTATACATTTTTCAATCTGAATTCTGTGTTCTTTTAGTAATATTTTTTCATTATTACTATTTTTATTTAAAATGCTCTTAATTTCTAAGGATACTATTTTACATATTAATCAAGTTCTATCTGGAGTTTATTTTGATATAAAAAATGAGTAAGATCTTTTATACTAGGTAGCCAATTGTTTCTATACCATTTGTTAAGTAATTCATTCTTTCCCCATCCTGGAAGCCAAGTGAAGAAAGTATAAGGAGAAGGCAAAATCAACTGGGTGTAAAGCTCTATAGGGTGAGAAAGTGATGGCTGATAACAACTGGCTTTAGCAACTTATTTATACATAGGCTGTATGTGTGCCTTGTGTCTATTTCTGGACTTTTTATATCATTCCCTTATACAGTTTATTCCCAACCCAGAAGCTTGAGTGATTCTTTTAAAACATAATGTCATTTCTTTGCTCGAAAACCTGCTCCTACATTTCTCTCATGGTAAAAGCCACATGTGTGTCTGTTCTTTTGCTAGTAATTTATCTTTAAAATGGTTAATTTTATAATATATTTTTATATAGGTAAATCTCAAAATCTATTGTTTTTACACATAGTTTCAAAGATTATTTTGTCAATCCACTTTTAACTTTTAATTAACGTACATCAATGAATTTTCCATGAGGTCTAAGAAAAGCCTCGAAGGATGAGCTGGCTTGAATAGAATATGTTGACACCTAGTGGGTTAGGTTGGATGATAGATCACAGGTCGCCATCATCCACTTTTCATCAGATCGGTGGCTGTGACCTGGCCACACCTACCACACAGTGAAAATCCCACTCATCTGGAGGAGAAAATAAGAGAAGTGAAGCCGGAACAAATATTGTGACTCCCAGGAGAAGGCAGGCATGTTAAGCTTAGTGATTCCAAGTCCCTTCCTTTCAAAGGGAGTGTGACCTAACCCCCCAGCTCACTGCATCACGCCCAGCCCAGGTTGGCTTATTTCTATAGGCATAGGTCTAGGAAAAACTGGTTGATCATGAATCCTGTGAAACAGGCTACCCTGGCATCGTGGTAGAACCCCAATACTGATGACTTTAGGTATCTTCTAAAGCAGTGGTCAGTAAGCATCTTTTTGGTAAAGAGCCAGTGAGTAAATACTGTAGGCTTTACAGACTTCATACAGTCTCTCTCCAATCTCCTTCCCCTCCTCCTCTTTCTTCAGCTTCTCCTTTTTTTTACTCTTTAGAAATGAAAAAACCCACAGGCCTTACAAAAAATAGGCCAGAAGCTGGGTTTGGTCCGCAGGCTATATTTGGCAGCTCCCGATGGAAAGGGAGATGTCTGTCTTATTTAAATTTTTATCAAGATTTTTTCTCTGCTATTACCTTATCTAGAGAGTACCTTAAACATGTAGCTTATATTTCAACTGAACCTCAAGAAATAAATTCTTTACTCTCTCAAGGATTCTTCAGATTCCCGGGTGTGGCGGCCATGAAGCTACGCCACTCAGGTCACATGCTGTGGGGAGCACACGTAACTGACCGACCTTCAGGAAGCCCTCTGTATCCACAGCTTCATTCATGCTGAGGCCACATCTCCCTCAGGCTGTTTTCAGTCAGTGAGTGAGCATGGCAGAGATACTAAGAAAGCCTACAACTGTAAGACATGGGTATTCCCATGATGGGTGACTTGGGGTCAGAGTCCCAATTAGCCTGGCTTAACTTTTCTTAGTAATATACTGTAGTCTGAGACTCCTCCCACCCAATCCTTTTTCTCAGCCCTTTTATTTCCACAGGTGTCAGACTTGCATGGTGACCAAAAGACTCTCCCTCTGCCTCCTTTTATCTCTCATCAGTGTTTCTTCCAATAAAACCTCTTAGTCATCTAATCCCACTTGGTATCTTTCTGAGGACCCAGCCTAACACCGGGTGATTCCACCTCTGAGAAGCAAATGGCCTCCATGCTGTTTCTCCTCTTCACCCGTTAAAAGATATTGGCTAGGGCTGCCATGACAAAGTACCACAAACTAGGCAGCTTAAACAACAGAAATGTATTGTACCACAGCTCTAGAGATTGAAAGTCCAAGATCAAGTTGTCTGCAGGATTGGTTCCTTTTAGAGGACTTGTGGTAAAAATCTGTTCCATGTCTCTCTCCTAGTTTCTGTGATTTGCTGGCAATCTCGGGTGTTCCTTCCTGTGTCTTCACATCATCTTCCCTCTGTACATGTCTCTCTCTTCACATGGCACTCTTTTTATAAGGACACCTGTCATACTGAATTAGAGGCCCACCCTACCCTAGTAGGACTTTATTTTAATTAATTATATCTGCAGTGACACTATTTCCAAATGAGGTTACATTCTGAGATACTGGTGGTTAGGATTTCAACATATAAATTTTAGGGGGACACAATTCAACCCAAAACACCAAACATGACACTTAACCTCCTCCTCAGGGACCACATGAACAAAACAAATAAAAAATTACCTCTCATAAAACAGTAGTGAAGATTTGAGGGTGATTATAATGTTCATCACAAAGCAAAATGTAAGAACGCTTATTTGGTATTCTTACAGGACATTTCAGCCAACCACCACTAAGCGACAGGTTGCCTCAGTAAACAATCACCTACTTATTACCTGCCTCCCGAGATTTTTACTAATCTATCTCCCCCTCCCATTTTTCTCCTCTTTCACGTCTTCCTTCTTCCTTTCCTTGGGAAAGAGAAATCCATCTCATTTTCTCTTTCATATCTTATGACTATTGCCCAGGAGTGAAAATGGCACTATTGCAATAAACAGATCTAGTCTCTTTGGACGCAAAATGCACCTTGAAATAATATTTTACCCTCCTCCTTCAGGCAGCAGACAAGCAATATAAAATGTTATCACAGGAGCTTATGGAGTATACAACACAAATTTATTGCTTCATAAGACTGATGGCTCTAGAATACAGTGAGCCGCAAATGGGATATGGCACGTTTTATAGTAAGGCAATTTTTCTTAAAAACATTTTTATCATAAAGTTTTCTCCCCTTTAGAAAAATATTAGTATTGACAGTTAATAATGTTTTAAGGCCAGGTGACATGAACATAAATCGTAATTATCCTCCCATAAATTCGTACGTTTTCATAACAATTTAACCCTCTCTCTGAGTGACAGTGGCTCCAGTTCTGTACATAGGGGACTATTCCAAACAGCATAGAATAATCAGCTGACAAACACTCTCCATCTCAAGCAGAGCTGTCATGCTTTTGGAATCCAAACTTAGCAAGTTCATGCAAACTAACAATTTAAGTAGATAACATCCCTTGTGGGTTACGTGAATTTCGTCCATCATGCCCTAAGATTTTATTCCCTATCTGAACACCAATTTTGGATAATTGGACTATGTAAGAGAAAGAAATTATGACATTTAAGCATGGCAAAAAGAGAATCGTGTTGCTTTTACTTGACCCTTATATGACTCAGGATTAAGTATCGGTCATATCAAATTCAAGTAGGACACAAACTTTACCCCAAAGTTTGCGCCTATTAGAACTACCATATCGCCATAGCATGGGATCCTGTAGGTACACTTGATATCAATGCCAACTTACAAGACAAGCCATATCAAAGTAATTTCCCAAACAGATTATTGCTTTCCTCATTGGAATTGGAACTAGATGTTAATATAATAAATTGTCATTGCAGTTCCTAATACTTGCAAGGCTAGCTTGCTTGCTTCTGAATTATGAAGTTTAGAAATCCAAGAGTTACCTCTAACTCCTCACTTTCCCTCACACCTAACCTCATCTTTAACTCTATCTTTTCCAAGACTTCATCTTGATTTTTTTGATTTCCACTGCTTTCACTACTGCCCATCCACTCTTCCTGCAGCTGAAATTTTAAAATATTATGGCCATAAAGAAACTTAAATGTATTACACTCTTGATATAAGTACACATGCTTTGCTCTGTGCTTTACATGATGAATCAACACAATCTCTACACCACCATACATCGGCATGGGAACATTGTGGATTGTAGACAACTTTTAAAAATAATTTCTCTTCTTTCTCCATATTCTTTCAAATAATGTCCAAATTCTCAGCTTGCCCTTTGAAACAAAATCAAAAACTTCTCTGTATTTGCTGATTCCATTTCTCTTTTCCTAATTCTCTATCTTTAAAAATTATTTTAGGATTTAGGATCCACACTATAGAATATATAAGGTTCATTTGCTTATATCTAGCAAAATAATAGCACAATGCCTACCACCCAGGTTAGGCCATAGAGCAGAGTATCAAGGGAATATCTAAAGTGCCCTACAAGCTCTTTAACAATTATATTCCCATTTGTCTTCCTAGAAGTCAAATTCCATCCTTGGGATTTCTATTTATGGCAATGGTAGACTGGCTTATTTCAGACCAACTCTCCTAGTGATAGAAAGAAAAACATACGAATTGGGAAAATATTTTAAGGGAATCTATTTGATGGAATTAAAATGCTAACAAGACAGAGTGCTCTTGAAGACAAGTGAGCCTAATATTCTAGGCCTTTCTTCTAGGCTTTAATCAGAAGCCAGGAGGCTGAGAAGCCAGAAAGAATATGGTAAGTGAGACATTTAGCAGCACAGAAAATCTTCTGAGCATCTTACAGGAATGGGCAACAAGACTGGATTGCAGGCATACCAAGAGAAGAGGCCTTGGTAAATACTCTGGGATTTTAGCTGTGAATGCCAGGAAAAAAATGAACGAGAAATAGATAAGCCTGCCTTCGAATCACTTAAATTCTATTTGGATTAAAATTTGCCCCTCCTCTAACTGACTGCTAAGAGCAAAGAATTCTCCCTAGGAAAGATGTTTCAGAACCTCAAAATTTCCCTCTAATATTTTATACATGTCCGGAATCCAATCAAAATTCACCAGGAATACCCACAGATAAAAATGAGTAACAGAAAAACAAAGTGAAAAACAACAAAAACACATACATGACAGGCATCTCTCTTTGGAAATAGTATTCCATTTTGTTTTTTGGTTCTTTGTTTTGACCTTCAAATTTTTCCTTTATATACTTAGTTCAACCATGTAAAAAAAGGTTTTTTTTTAATGTTTAAAAAGTTTGAAATTTTTGTTAAATATTTTGGGTCTTTTAGTAGGAAAAGAATTTATAGTACTGGGAACTTTTAGTAGGAAAGATTTTTAACCTACCAAATTACCACAATTCTACTCAAACTGTCCTGATTGCTTTCATCAGGAACTCCAGGTTGCTGAATTAACGATAAGTTCTGAGTTTTCCGCTTACTTGGGTTATTAGTAGCATATGACATAGTTGATCACTTCTTTCTTCTTGATGTACTTTCTCTACATTTCTTCAGGTACTCTCTCTCTCTCTCGATATTTTTCCTTCCTTACTGGCCATTCCTTCTCAGGAGCTAATATTGGACCTTCTCATCTTCTCAACACTAAAGTATGAGAAAACTCAAAGGCTCTGTTCTCTTATTCTCAGTTCTCTACATTATTTCTCTGGGTGATCTCATATAGTACCATGCTCAAAATACCATTTATGCACTGATGGTTTCTAATGAGTATCTCCAGCCTCAAATTTCTCTTGAACTAAAGACTTGGCTAACAACTGACCATTTGAAATCTCTACTTGCATATCTAAAGAGGACCTCAAACAAAAGTCCTGACTCTATTCTTTACCTGTTCTGTTATATTCTGCTTTCAGTAAAGGGCACTTCCATTTATTGAGGTGCTCAGGCTGAAAAACTGTTTTTCATCCCTGGCTACTCTTTTTTGTGTATCTCACATTTGATCCCTATGAAATTACTGTCACCTGTACCTTCCAAATATCTGGAATCCAAGTACTTTTACCACTGTACACCTCCTCCTTCATTCAAGTCATCACTTCCATTCAGACAGATTATTCCAACGTCATTACATTTCCTTTCACTTATATAATGCTCATTTATTCTCCATAGAACAGCCAGAGTAATCCTACCAACGTGGAGAGGAGACCCTATCACAGCTTATATCCAACACCTCTAATGTGTGTTTTAATTACCCGGAATAAAATCCAAGTTCTTTACCTAGTCAACAAGGCTTCGTGACATTTGGTCCCTGTCCTCCCCTCTGATCACATCCCTCCCATTCTAACACTTATTCATCATGTTTCAGCTACACTGCACTCTTGCCTATTCTGTGAACATGCCGAGCATACTCCTACCTCAGGTAGTTTACACCTGTTAGCTTTTCTGCCTGGATTTTCAACACGACAAAGCCAAATGGGAACCTGAACAGCAGTTTAATCCTCAGTGAGCTCTGCCCTAACTACTACACTTAAAATAGTGGCCTCCATCACCCTCTGTCCCCTAACTCTACTTTAGTTCCATGCATAGAATTTATCTCCACCTTACATACTGTATATGGATTTCTTTATTTCTTTAAGTGCTTCCTCTCCTCAAAAATTTAATCTTAATATAAACTTGGAATGTTTCCCTTTTACTCACTGCTGTATCATCAGCTCTGGAACAGAGCCTGGCACAGAGTAAATGTTCAGAAAACAAAATGTAATTTAATTGGTACAATCTCACTGTATAGAATAAAAGATGAAGGCTAAGATAGTTCTGTATGTTTCCCAATGTCATAGAGGTAGTAGGTAGAATAGCTGGAAATTAAACCTGGTCAGTTTTAACACAATAACAAAATGGAACAAAATCAAAAAAAGTGATATTTCCCATTGCCCCTTGCTGTACCCATAAAAATTTCTTCGCAAGGTATTCATGACTTCACAGTCTGACCCCCCGGTCTGTCTCTTCTCATCTCACCTTATGAATCACTTTCTTGCAGAAGGCCTATCTAACCTCCAGCTGGGTTGTTTTAGCTGCCTTTCTCCAAAGAGATTGTGCCCTTGTGCACCTCTGTGCTCTGCCTCATACTTACCCCTTAACCTGGAGTGACCTCTTTCCGTGTTGCTAGCGAATGAAATCATCTTTCTTTGAATCTGGTTAAATGTCACTTATACAAATAAGTCAGCTGCTCTCATCTCAGTAAAAATTAATCTCTTTCCTGCCCAGACCCTGCCAAGACACTTCGTTTTTATTGAACTTTTGGCACTTTATACTATGTGCCTTAAATTAAATGTAATGTGCCTGCCCACGCCCCTCAGGAGAAACTAAGCTTCACGAGGACAATGGTTTCTTTCTAATGACATTTGCATTCTTCATTTAGGTCTTAACGGTGTTCCATATACACAGTCGTTATTCAGTTAAATATTGCAGGAGTTCTTTTAATTACCCAGTCATATCCAGTTGACCCAATAAACAAAATATCCAATTATTCTCATTTTTAATGTTTTGATGCATAAACTCTTCTCCCTTTTTCTGACTGGCATATGTTACTATAATAATAATCCAACCAATAGCATTTATTTACGACATGTTTACAAATAAATCTACATTACTTAAAATAGAGAACAGCTATTAAGAAAATTTTTTAAATAGTACATAGAGAAAGAGGCAAACATGTATGTCTGGCGTGGGGGAAGGGAATTCTCTTTGAGACATTAAGGGACCCTAGGTTTTCTCAGTCCTTTGCATTCTTTGATTCTACCCCATACTGTTTACAGTGTATCTTCAGTTTCCCTTGTATATATTTATCAGTCTTCAGGAAGTTGGAGTACATATCTGTGGAATAGCAGATATTTTGTTGTAGTTAACACAGAAGATATTTTGTGGAGATACCCTTAAGTAGGTAAATGACAAACAGTTCAGATTTGAGAGTACCTTACCATGCTAGGATATTTGTATTTATTCCTTATGCAATGAAGGATTTTGAACAGAAAAGTAGCTTAACTATATTTGAGATTTGAGACTATAACATTGGATTCAGCAGGAAATATAAGCGATCTAGGGAAGAAATTTGAGTCAAGGAGTTAGAGCAAAGAATGAAGACCTCATTCTTGGCAGCATCAGTAATAGTGTGGAAAAAAGAAAGAAAGGGGAAATAAAAAAAAAACAATGATTGCAAATGTAGACCGTAGACACTACACAAGCAATTTATTAAAGTATTTGCTAATTCTGATTTTGTTAACATTTATTGAGTGCTTACTATAAATCTCGCACCTAAGAATATAGTTCTATTAAAGTGTAAAATAGTGATTCTCTTTACATACTCAAGGAGATGAGATAAATGATGACATTTGAGAAAGGAACAGTAAGGGTTAAGTGTGAGGTGAAGCAGAAAAGGAAGGGTATTTCAAACTGTGGGAACAGCATGTACAGTTCTGGTGGCAAGACAGGGCATGGCAGTCTGAGGAACTCATAAATCCAGTAGTGACTTCAGAAGATGGCAAGAAGGTTCCTGGGTGAGAGGAGGCTGGAAACAGGTGAGGGCTGGGCGAGGAAGGATGATGTGGACCGTGTTAAGAATTTCTCTCTTTTGATAATAGGATTTAGACATTCAAGCACCTTTGCATTGGTTTTACTTTCTTGAATGCATAAGAAAGATATAGGGCAAATATTTTTCCTCACATCCTGGGAATGTTTGAAGTTAAACCCTTTCTGTCCTTCAGATCAGGGAAAAAATTAAAAAGAAAATTCATATTCTAACTTTAATGAAATGCTAAATGAAAAAAAGGATAAAATTTTTTTGTTAGTTTCTCTCTGCCTCTCTCCCGAAACCCACTGGAAAGATAAAATGTGAACCTAGGAACCCTAGAATTGACTTGGGGGTAGGGGATGCTACATGATAAGGACTGAGAAACCTGAAAAACATAATAGGAATATAATTTTTTAAATAGTCCAGAAAGAAATAGGAAATAAGTGAGTTGAACTTGCAAAATATGTTTGTGTGAGGCCTTCATAAGCATTCAGGATCTCACATCAGGACCAAATCTGGGGCAATCTAATTTTTATCCAGACTTGCATGACCGTCTCCAGCTGCCTGTTGCTGCCATCCTAGAGCACTTGTACACAGTAACTGGTATGCTTCAGGGAGGAAAGTCCCCTCTACATTAGAGGACTGGAACTGCACTAAACAAACTTGAGGCTCCTAGGCCAGGAAAAAAAAAAAAAAAAAGTGAGAATGCAATAAATAGTTTTGTTGTTTTTTTTTCTTTTTTTGCGGTACGCGGGCCTCTCACTGTTGTGGCCTCTCCCGTTGCGGAGCACAGGCTCCGGACGCGCAGGCTCAGCGGCCATGGCTCACGGGCCCAGCCGCTCCGCGGCATGTGGGATCTTCCCGGACCGGGGCACGAACCCATGTCCCCTGCATCGGCAGGCGGACTCTCAACCACTGCACCACCAGGGATGCCCAATAAATAGTTTTAATGCCGTATTCGTGTTTCAGAAGAAGCACTTTGGCTGCAGAATGGTGAAATATCTGACCCAGGAAGGAGAGATTGCAAGCAGCATTTGCAGACTATTGTAATACATGCCTTTACAGATTTTGTGCCGTCCGGGTAGCAGTGGAAATGGAAAAAACTTTTTGGATGTGAAAAGATAAATAAGAGGTAATTTTAAAAAGAATCACTGATGGCATACTGATTGGACACTGAAGTTGAGAAAATAGCATTTAGCCAAAGGATGCCTGCTCATCTGAATGAGGAGGAAAACTAATGAGCTTGGAGTTAAGTTGAGTAGAAAGTTTTCAGGTGATATCTCTGTGCTGATAGGAAATTGAAAATGTAGATATGAGACACTGTTAGAAGTTGGAGGTTAGTGATTTCCATCATATGTGGAGAAACAATAACAAAGAACAAAAAATGTAGTAAGGGTCAGTTGCAATAATTTACAAGTATCATTTTCTAGTCTTCAAAAGAATACTACAGGATAAACAATATCAGGTATACCAGTTTATAGATGAGTAAAGTGAAGCTTATAGAGGGTAATTTGCCTAGATTCTAATTTCAAAGTTTGTCTTCTTTAATTACTATAATTTTCTGCCTCTCTATAAATGATTGAGGTTGCCCAGAAACAAACAACTCCAGCAAAGGAGAATGGAAAGAAGACTGAGAAGCATACGAAGAACACCAGGAGACTGAAATACTTTTGAAATCAAAGGTAGAGATTTGACGGTTTTGAACCATGATTTTAATGATGTTTGTTAACCTTGAAACGTGCTTCAAAGTCAGCCTTGAAACGTGCTTCAAAGTCGTGCAGGATGAGGAATAAGAACCAGTTATTCTAGTCATCCAAAAAAATGTTTGAGCAACTTATCAGTACCACCTACCCTTCCCGGTGCTGCAGATACAACAGTAAACAAAAGAGAAAAATCACCTTCCTAATGGAGACTAAATTATGGTAGAAGATAGATGAACAGACAGTAGTGCAACTGAAGACCATGATTTGACAGCATTGAAGAGTTCATGGGAATTACCTAAGTGAAGTAGATTCTCTGGATAGGTGGCCACAAATTGAAGAATGAAGAAGAGGCAGTGCTGGAATGGGATAAAGAGTAGGCTAATTATTGCTTCAGCTTATATGTCAGAAGAAAGGATCTAACATACAAGTTGCTGGGGAATGTTGACAGCATGTATAAGAACCATACCAAGACGTGACTAGGTGCCTTTGGGGGTTCTTGGATATGTATGGCCTCCTTCTTTTTGCAGTTTCCAACAGAGAGGTTAAAGTGGAAGCTGTAAGTGTTGGTTCGCAAAATTTAGCCTTCATCAGGATCACCTGGCAGGCTTGTAAACCAGAGTGCTGGGTCTACTTCAAGAGTTTCTGATTCAATAGATTTGAGTTAGGGCCCAAGAATTTTCATTTCTAACAAGTTCCCTAGTGATGCTAGGGCTGATGATTGGTGGATGAAACCTTGAGAATAACTGCCTTAAATAAGAGTAAACATCGTAAATCCTCAGAATAGTCCAGAATTTAATCACACTTCTTGTTCTCTGTCCCAACCAGTTCTTAATCACAGGCAGCAGAAAGATCTTGAGCTAACTTGAGAAATTCTGTTCTTATTATTTAAAAACTGAATATAAATCTTCAGTCTGGCTTTCTCTATCCCTAAAAAAGTCCCTATGCTTATTATAATAGAGGTGCCCCACACATTGCAAAATGTCAATTTTGCTGCTAAGGAGCGAGTTCTTAAAAGTGCATTTCACAAAATGTACAAAACCAACCAATTAAAAAAACCTTTTCTCACAGCAAGACTTCCCTTTAAGTATTCTAATCATAAAGAATACCTTGTATTCCTGCAAAAAAGTTGGGTTATGGCTATTATTAATGTAAGGTATGAGATTTTAACATTTGCTTCCTTGTAAAAGTTATTGACTTTGTCTGTTTTTAGTAAATGTTCTTATTTTACTCCCAAACTACACTTATAATAAGCAGCTTGCTTTGTCCATATCACTCCAATGATTCTCTGGCTGGTCTCTCAATCTCCTTGTCCATTTGTGAACACTCTCTTGACCTCTATCATTTCGTACACATTTCAGTTTTTCTAATGTCATGTAACTCTGGCTAGATTCTTCTGTCTTTCAGGTCAAAGCTTAAGTGCCATTCCATTGGGTGAGCTCTATCTGACCCCATTCAGGCTAGGTCCAGACTCCTTTGTTGTAAGTGTGCACTGCACATTGATTTTTTTATGTTGTTTTGTTAACTTGATTGAAGTAAATATAGAAATACATTTAAGTGTGTGCATATATATAAAGATAAAAGTATATGTGTGTATGTATAAATATATATGTACATTTACAAGAGGATACAGGTTGATATATTTTCTGGAAGTTACCACACTTGTATACCAGCACCAATCCAGATCAAGAATCAGAATATTACCAGAATAATTATCTGCCGTCTTGTGCCCCATGAAAGATTTGGACAGGAAGTCTATCATGCCCTCAGTTCCATGCACATGTAGATAAGCTCTTTAGATCCAAACTTCCCCTGCTTGGGACCTGTCTTCTGCCCTTCACTAGAAGACAGGTTTAGACTTTTCCCAGGGAATTCCTTTCCTGAATCACGGCCAACATTTAGAGAGATTCTACAGCCCAGCCTGAGGCAGTATGAACATGCGCTTTGGAGTCAACGAGAAAATTACATTAAGCTCCCGGTGCTTCTGGACTCTCTTGAGAGATCTGGAGTTTATCTACTTTATGGGATTTTTGTAAGAACTGTACAGAATAGGTACAATTCTATACCACAAAAGTGGCTCTATTTAAATATCGTTCTTTCTTTCTACTGCAGTTGACCCTTGAGCAAAGCAGGGGGTTAGAGGGACCTTCCCTCTAAAATTCACATATAATTTATAGTAGGCCTTCGTTCCACATCCACCGTTCCTCTGAATCCTGGCATTCAACCAACCACTGATGGAACAGTACTGTAGTATTTACTATTGAAAAAAACCTGACTATAAGTGGGCCAGTGCAGCTCAAACTCGTGTTGTTCAAAGGTCAACTGTATTTCAATTTCCTGTTTAAGAAAGTTTCTCTGTTCTTCCATAATTGGGCCAAGTATTTCTGTTCTTGTTCTTTAATTCTCTGCCAGCTTGTAGAGATGAAAAATATTTTAAGAGATACAGGATTCTTTTTGACCATATAATAAAAACATCCACCACATATTTTGTGTCTGGAATGAGCATGGTTGGTCAATTTTTAATTATTATCTCCAATTCTCATAATCTTGCTTCAAGGTAGACAAAATTATCTCAGAGATGCAAAGGGATTTGTCCTGCAGAGAGAGCTTATACTCCTGAAAGTAGGATTCGCGTGTAGGTATTTGTCATTCCTCTATGCCTCACTGCTCCTGTGTATATTGTGTCATATAAAGGTTGGGTGCTCATAGGAAGAAACACTAAATGAAATCAGGAAAAATACAGTTATTTATTTGAATATTCTACTGCAAGTTCGTAAGAATTTATGTTTTTAAAAAGTCTTTGAATATAACTGAAACTTTCTGTTTTAAACTGCTTATTTGTTGCAAATATTTAAGCAGTGACTGAACAATCTCTAACTGAAATCAAATGATTGCTGTATGAATGGAGCAAAACGCTTCAACCTCAGCCAGAAGAACATTATTACATTTGTCAATTCCATACTCTCTCTGAAGGAGTAGATTGATTTAAACAAATAAGTTACATGGGTAAAACACCTTTTTAAACACTGACTGCTAATCTCTACACTCTTTATAGCTTTATCATATATAATTATATGATAGCTTTATAGCTTTATCATATCATGTCTCTCTGAGTGTAAAGATATACTTTCAGTACAAGTTGTCATTCAGTCCACAATTTTAACAAAATGGTGGTTGATAAATATCTTCACACAGACATGTTTCTATGTATGTCAAGAGAACTAAGATTCAGTGTCAGTGGTTTTGATGTATTCGAGTTTCTGTAGCTGAACGTTGTACATTTATGAGCACAGCAATTCCAGAGTCGTTTTGCAACCTTAAAAGACTGTTATACGGCAGGTCTTCCTATCCTCCACTGTGTGTTGTTTTCCTTGTTTGTTCATTATTTAACTGAAACTTAATAATGCCAATGATCCTAACTTAGGTTGTTGAAATTTTGATTGAAGATAGAGATTAAATAGGTATACACACTATGAAGGAAGTTTATATTACTCTCACTTTCTAAGTTATGGTGATATAAACTATGTTTTGTGAGATAAATATTATGAGATTTAGAAAACTCTACATGAAAAGTACTACTCTTAATTACAAAATTCCAATTTTGGATTTTTAATATGCATTATTTAGTTTTATATAACGAATCTAGGCTTTTGAAAGGACCAACTGCCGTTTTACATTTTAAATTTTCATGATAGTGGGACATGAATACAAATAGGATATCACATTTGCAACTGGTGAGCAACTATCCAATGAAGTAATCTGAAATTTGACTTTATTTGATGAATGCATTATGAACTTTTTTGAAAGTGAAAATTCTTAAGATGACCTCTTTTGCATTAATTATTCTACAAATAGGTACAAGAGGGAAATTTAAAGTCAAATGACAAGATTTTGAGAATTTTTTACCCTGATGTTTTTTATAGGTCACCTCATGAATTTTAATAAAGCATGAAATAAATTAATGCATATTTATCCTTGATACTAGTAATAGACAAACTTCAAAACATTCATTTAAACCTCTGAAGCTCAAATATGGTAGTATAAGAGAGCTAGTACATATAAAATATGGATTATCAAAATAAAATTTTATCTCTTGCTAATCATATCTAATTTTCAAAGTCCAGAATAACATAGGGTATTGGGTGTACTAAATAATGGGAAGAGTCACGAGTCAATTGACTCAGTAATATCAAGTCCTTAAACCTGTGTGGAACACAGAAGGATAGGGAATTGGAAATCGAACATGAACTCCATTAAACTCTATAGTTGATTTATCTCTCTGATTTCTGCTAAATTCTTCAAATTCTGCTGAAACTAAGGGATAGCAAAAGGAAAAAAAAGCTTCAGTAATGTGGTTGCATAATTTATTCAACATCCATTTCATAGATTTTCATTTAGGATCCCTTATATGGCAGAAATCCTGCTGAGGAAAACGTGAAGAAAAATAAAGACAAGGTTCTTGGCTTCATGGAATTCATAGCTTGTAGGTTATACACATATTCAACAAATAATTACATAAATTATTTCAATACTATTGCTCTAAGTTACATGAAGAAAAAGTAAAATATTATGAGATATTATGGCAGGGAACCCCTAAAATACCGTAGGGAGTCAGGGACAGAGTTCCAGAATGGTGGAATTTAATCTCAGACCTGAAAGGTGATTGGAATTTTTTTTTTTCCCAAACACAATGGAAATTTATTTCTTCTATGAGTTTAAAGTGGACTTTCCTGATTGATGGGTGGCTCTCTTCTAAGCACTGATATAGGGTGTCAGACTTATCACCTCCTACAGTTCTGCTATCTTTATTTTTTTTATTGAAGTATAGTTGATTTACAATGTTGTGTTAGTTTCAGGTGTACAGCACAGAGATTACAGGGGAAGAATCTAACAAAGATTTGAAATTTTTCTAAAAACTTGGGGAACACTTTGACAGAGGGATATATATAGACAGTGATCTGAGGAATGAAAGTGAGGGTTGATTTTCAGTAAAGAAATGGAGAAGGAGGTGGCTAAAACACAGAGTTCGCAAGAATTCATTAAAATGAAGCTGACTAGCTAGACAGGGATGACTACAGTGGGCTTTTGTCAGTCAGGTTAAAGAATTTGCTGTCCTAAGACCAGTGCATACTCAAGAGCACATTCAGGTGAGATCTAGCATGATTAAACGTGTAAAGGGTTTTTTAAAGGTTATTCTAGCTTCTCTGTGGACAATGGGTTAGAGCAAGGTAAAAGAAGATGTAGGAGGACAAACTCTGAGGCTACTGTAGTCATACAGGCCACAGTGTTGTTAGCTTAGCCAGATTATAATGGAAAGAAAGAGAAATAGACAGATTTGAGATATAATCAGATGTACAAAGAGTGGAACTCAGTGATTGATTGGATATGGGAAGGAATCAGTTATTAAAGACAACACCAAATAATGAGGCTATCAGTGGAGAAATGAAACTGGAGGAAGGATGGATGGGGATGGGAAGGGCAAGGATGAGAGTGATCAAGTATTGAAATTTGGACAGATTTTGTGTGAGACGCCCGAGAGTTATCCAAGTAGAGATGCTGAATAGGTTCTCAGATATATGTGCATAGAACTCAGTAATGAGGTCTTAGCTAGAGTTATAAATTTGTTGAAACATAGAGATGATTTTCTTTTAATTCCATGGGAGGAGATAAGTTTCTCTACAAGGATAGTATAGTTTGAAAAGAAAAGAGTATAGAGGACAAAACCCCTGAGGAGCTCTTATATTTAAAGTTTTAGCAGAAATGGAGGAACAAGGAAGGGTAAGAAAGAAAGATCAGAGGGCCATAAAGAAAGAAAAGTATGGTAACTTAGAGGCCAAACTGTTTCACAGTGGAGGGGGGGGCAGTCCACAGAATCCAATTCCTAATTTTGCATGATGGGAGTCATTGGTGACTTGAGCAGAAGTGGTCACATCTGTTTTATTGGCCTGTACAGAAGTTGAGTTGTGGAGTAGCTGAAAAGAAGATAGGGGCTTTGGAAGGAACTTTATGAACAGTACTGGATTATGTTTAAATGATAGTTGGAAGGATGCACCAAAGAGGAAGAGTTTGAAGATCAAGGAGTTACAAGTCATATTTGATAGTATATACAGTTCCTGTGAAGGGAGCAAAGAAGGGATGAACATACTTACGGATGAATAGAAAGGTACATTCTGGATGAGTATGTTTTATGGAAAAGATACTTTCTCCAAGAGAATAGGAGAAGTGGATAAGAATAGATATTGATGATGGTAAGTTTATCTATTTAGTGTTTCTGGCATTTTTAAAATAATACATTTCTGGTATATTTAATGCTTATGTTACATATAATAATTTTTCCTGTAAAGACGTGATCTTCTTTAGTATGGCTCGGCCATAAACAATATGGGTGGTGGTAAATAAGAGAGATGGTGCTTAAAAATATAGGAATATGGGGAAAAATTAAAGGAATTTATGTGTGGAAGAGAATACAGATGAAATTTATTTAAGAATGGATTTAAGATGGCAAACCTGGTAGTAAAGCAAACTGAAAATAATTGTTTTCATAAAGGTTGTTGCTGATGCTTTTTTTTGCTCTCTCCCCACCCACACACAAAGCACAAGTGTGCACATGCATGCGTTCACACACACACAAATTGCTATCTCCTTTCTCATTGGCCAAGAAGAATCATGAAATGCTGGTTCGAATAAAGCATTGTCTTGTGTCTGAGTGATAGTGATGTTAACACAGTTAACAGTTTCTCTGACTCTGTATGCTATCATGTAGGCAGACCGTGCCAGTTAACTGCAGCAGTATACCATTAGGGATTCTTTTCTTTGTTCAGCAGCATTCTATCAGGTGCTCTGCTTGCTCTGTACCAAGCACTGAGGTTGGCATAAAATTGTGAACCAAAATGAAAAGATTATTTAAACCATTGTGCCTTCAAGAAGTAGATATGGCTACTGTCTCAAGGCACATGGAAAGTTGTTCCTAATCACTTAAATTATTTCTTTTGAATTCCATTCATTGGACATAAGATAACAAGCATAGAGTAAATAATCCATGACGTCTTACAAAAAGAACAAATGGAGTAGCATCTATTACTCCATTTAGAATTAGGGGTGAGCCTGATCCCCTCACACCATTGTCTTTAAGGCACCAAAGGTAAAAACTGAGAATTGTCCCATTTCTTTTGGACTTTGGAACAGTGGAGCATAGACTACCTATCTCATCACCAATGCACATAAAATGTCTAGCCACCTAGAGCTATTTTTATATATCCATGGTAACCTTTTTTTTGGCTGCTAAGTGTATGTTGCTAAGCCATTTATATCGTTGTGCTGGATAATTATATCAAAACTGTTAAACCTCTTGCACAGTATCATTTCATTATGTACAAATTCTGTCCACTACCCAAGAAAACCTACCAGGCATTAAATTTTTTTTTCAATAGCCAATTTTTGTCCTCTAGATAGTGTCACTTTATCAAAATGTGTTACTTAGGAAGCAAAGAAGTTTATAAATTCTGTGTGTGGAAAAAACGAACCACATCTGTTAAAGCAAATGAATAGAATATGCTGCATGATGAACTGATATGTTTTTATTCAACTTGATTTTCCCCCTGGCCTGGAAGATACCAATAACATACAGAGCTACAGAGAAATCCACACAGAGAAAGAAGCTCCATCCCCAACAATGTTTTCCCAGAGCCAGTCGGTAGAGAATCAGTTGTCTGCAACAACATCCAGTTTGTAAAGACTTTTCCACGTTGTCATTTTTCTAGGGGAGGTCACCCTGACTACTTGAAACAGCAGTGGATCTCCTGAAGAAAGAGGCAAACAGTGACCTGTGGAAGAGTGACAGTAAGTATGAAAGTCCACTGCATGGGGAATGAAATGTCTCATTTTACTTCTAGTAATGCTTTCCACAATATGGTTTATCATGAAATCATAATTGCTTTTTGAACAAAACAATCGCTATTACAACTTTTGTCATAAAACTCAGAAGTAATTTTGGATGTGTTGAAACTCTGGTAATTTCTTTTGGTACATCATTGGATTTAGCTTTAACTCAGAGTATAAATTATGACAATTAATTTTGGAATATCGGTTAATTATTGTTACAAGTCAGACTATCTCTGCTCAAGTAATGCCTTTGGTTCTTAATTTTTTGACTTTGCGCATTTCAAGTAAACTCCCTCTTTCTTGGTTTCCTCATCTATAAAGTAAGACTAACGCTAGTAGTGAACTTTATCCATCAAACCAAGCATTTTTTTTTTCTATTTCATTGTAAAAATCTTGAAAATTTTAAATTTCTGTTTATGTTAGAATGGATGGAAAACCAGACAGTAACCTGGGGAAAGTACAACAAAGAGGAATAAACACACTTTTTTTTCCTGAATTCATGTTTAACATTTTCTATAACCTATGTACAGCAGGTAATTTACAACACAATCTCAGATGCTGTGCTACTAAGTCATTAAATCTCAATATCAACAAGAAATATATAAACTGCATCAAATTATGCAAACCTTACTAATTTAATCTGAATTCCTTAAGGAAACTACATCCAGGTGATAACTGCCCAGCAACATTCTTTCATAATGGTTGCATAATCAGAAACATTTTTCTTCATAACCACTGTGAGTTCCATATATTAACATTGTCAGTGCACCCACTCCTTAGCTAAAATAGACTTTTAAATACGCTAATTTACTATATGCATCAAACTAAGCATTAATTTGAGCATAATAAAGCCAAAATACATCAAAGGCTTAGATCGAGGCCAAGCACATGATAAGCACAGGTAAGTGTATCTATTGTCATTGTTGTCGTCATCATTATATTTATGAACCTATTTTAATCAAACTTCATTTCTGCGATGTAGTTGTTGAATCTTCGAAAATGTATAAGGTAAGAGTGGATATGGTATCTGGGTTCAGAATTTTTACTCTGTATTTTCTTAAATAAGATGAAAATTCCAGTCAGTAAAAATATTTTTGTATAGTTTTAACTAAATTGAATTCTTCCTTTGTTGAAATTAAGTTCAACTGCTGTAATTCAGTTTTGAATGTCTTAATGCATTTATCTTGTTTACAGAAGGTTTACACATGACACACAACAGATTTGGTCAAAGTAATGCAGTAGTTACATTCCTCTGCAAGGCTAAATATACACATAGTGAAGAAGGGAAGTGCATTAGGAATCTAGGGCTGGAATTCAATGCTAAACAGTAATTGAAAAAGATGTGTTGCTTGGAAACTGCAGAGAACACTGCTTTGTTTCAAGTGAAGGGTAATACAAATCATGCCTTAAAATAGTAGAAGCTTTTTAAAATTTCAGCAACGCAACTGATGAGAGTTTTAATCAGCTCTGACGCATAACTTGGACAGTGCATTTCAGTCATACAGATGGTTCACCAAGATAACCCACAAACGCTGATAGTTTTATATGGAGGAGGTTTGGTTACATATCTTATGAGGCTTCAGGTTATGGTCGCATAAACTAGACTCAGATTGAGGGTAATGAAATATTCCTTCTAAGAATAATCACCCTTTCAGGAAAAAACCGCACCTAAACAGAGGTGTCATGCACCACTGAGTTTCGTGCAGAGGACTTGCTGTTTAATAGCTGTTTGGTGACATTTGCAATTGGATGCAGTTAGAAAATAATGTACGTTGCTAATGTGTTACTTGGCAGGAGGAGTGAGTCCTTTCACTCCCTCCCAATTTCAAAGCATGATGACCCTGAAAGTTAATGAAAATAAAGAGATCCACACAAGAGAGCAAAAACCACAATGTGGTGTCAGTGACTACTCGTGTTTTGTTTGGCTGCTGGAGGAATGAAATTCAAATGCTTACAGACCAGTCCCTAAATTGTAAGGTGTTCATACATTCATTAATTTCTCCCTCCTTAATATTCATTATACGCGAGTCTTCTCCTGTGGTCCTGGAAGTTCTTCCAAACTGGAAAATAATTCATCTACCTAAAGAAAAGTTTCTGATGCCCTGATATTTTGGAAATTCATTCTTTATTTGACCCAAAATATTTTCACTACTCTTTATCTTTGCACATTCCATTCACTCCTTTTAAAAGAGTCAGTCATTCTTCCTTTTTCTTACCCAAACTATAAGACCAGTTTAAATTTTACCAGCTTGATGATCCTTATGTCTTCTAGGCAGGGTTAGTTTCTCCATTATCTGGCCTCACATAGTACGTAACCTCTGTTTATCCCTCAGTAGAACTTACCAGGTTGTTCTCCTTTTGGTCTGTTCATCGTCCTGCCTGCTCCTCTGGTCTTAAAAACCTCTAGGACAAAGACTCTGTATTATTTAGCTTTATATTTTCAATACTTATAAATTGTCCTAGTATATAGTAGTTGCTCAGTAAACATTTTTAGAGTGTTCTTTGATCTTGACTATTTCATTTACAATGATAAATTAATTTTCTAACTTTTAAAAATACATTGAATAAACCCATTATGTAAGTATATTCAATAAAGGTGTTAAACATTCTCTATATGAATAGGGACATCAAAGTCATATCCTTGAAAAAGTTCAAGCCCTTTGGAGAGCTTACTATTTAATGGTATACCAGGCAGATAGACATGACTCACTTAAGAGTATGTAGGATGAACAAGTGTGGTGTGGACATTGCCAGAAAGCACAGACCTGGAGATCACCTCAGCTTCTCAGAGCAAGGAGCACTACAGGATGGGCTGAAAGGGAAGGGAACTAGTTCAGGCCAGCTCTTCAGATGGAAGCGTTCTGCACAGAAAGAACAGCACATATGAAGGCATGGGAAAACAGAACCTTTCCTGGGAGCTACAAGTAATTGAGTATTCTTGGAGCATAAGATGTGAATGGGGGCGGGGGGGCGGGGTAGGTAATAAGAGGGGCAGCAAAAAATAAGTCTGAACTAATTAGTCCAGGAAAGCCCACAGGGACCTACAGTGCCATCCAAGACCATTTAGAATTTATCCTGTCTTGATGGTGAAACTGAAGCCCCAAGTCTTTATATGATTTGTTCAAACTCACGCAGAACTCACTGGCGAGGGGAGGAGAAAGAACCTTGGCAACAGCTTGCTACTTAATGAGTGTTTGCTTCTTCAGAATATGTTGTAATCACTAATTAATTAGCATCGAATCCTGAAATCCCAGTGAGATAGAGCGAAGTTTGCTTCACTTTTCAAGATGAGGCTGATTCACAGAACTGATGAGTCAAGCCCACAATAGTGTGCTTTTTTTTTTTAAACTAACATCATGAGATTGGTATGAGCTTTAATTAATTTTTATTTTTGTTGTGTTGGGTCTTCGTTTTTCTGTGCGAGGGCTTTCTCTAGTTGTGGCAAGCGGGGGCCTCTCACTATCACGGCCTCTCTTGTTGCGGAGCACAGGCTCCAGACGCACAGTCTCAGCGGCCAAGGCTCATGGGCCTAGTTGCTCCGTGGCATGTGGGATCCTCCCAGACCAGGGCTCGAACCCGTGTCCCCTGAATTAGCAGGCAGATTCTCAACCACTGCGCCATCAGGGAAGCCCAATAGTGTCCTTTTGAATTAAGGATAAACACGAGGCAGATTTCACTGCTCAGTTTACTTTTCTATCTTTTGCCTCCCTTAGTTAATAATATGTTTACATCTTTGAATAAAGATTGCAATATTCCATCTAAATCTGATTTTTTTAATTCATATAATTTTCTGATCCCAAATTACATAACAGATTTGTTATCCAACTGAGAGTCTGCTACCAATGAAATAAATACCTACTCAACATGTAGAAAAAGTAAAATACACACAGTATAGGAAGAGGCAATACATTTTTTTCTACACTTGTGTGTTACCTGATAGAGAAGAAAAATGGGATGTAATAGCCCTACCATTAGCTAATAGTAAAGAATAAAGCTAATAACTTTTTCAGGTTAAAACTAATTTTTAGTGACATAGTCTACTTACCAGGTGGAATGTCTGTGTGCACATTGCAAATGAAAATCAATCTCTCTTTTAAGAAGAATACATGTTTCTTGAAAAGATTTTTAAATAATCTGCGTAAAAATGAACTCATCCTAAGGGCAAATTGCTTAAATGAAATGAGTGTACTGCTTTCCAGAAGGAGTTGATGCTCAGAGAATTTACAGTACTCCTGTCTTACTGTATCACCAAGATCAGCTGACCTCTGAAAGCTTTTGAAATGATTTTCATTTCTTTGTCCTTGGAACATGTGGAGATGCTGGGGAGTAGTGAGATCATTATAATGGGATTTTTTCCCTCCCAGGATATGAAGTCACTTTAGAAATTGCCTTCCTCGGGCTTCCCTGGTGGCGCGGTGGTTGAGAGTCCGCCTGCTGATGCAGCGGACACGGGTTCGTGCCCCTGTCCGGGAGTATCTCACATGCCGCAGAGCGGCTTGGCCCGTGAGCCATGGCTGCTGGGCCTGCGCGTCCGGAGCCTGTGCTCCGCAATGGGAGAGACCACAACAGTGAGAGGCCCACGTACCGCAAAAAAAAAAAAAAAAAAAAAAAGAAATTGCCTTCCTCTTCAGTGATAAACAGATATTTTGATCAAAATAATATGAATAATAATAAACAGCATCCTCTTTAAAAATAAACTACTGCTTTTATTATTCAGACTAAAAACTTCATGTTAGAGAAGGATGCTCATCAACTTTGAGATAATCTTTGAAGGAAACAAAACTTCCTATATGACTTGGGCAAGGTGGTTCTGACCAATTAATTTAACATTTTCATACCGTCAGAGAGGACTGTTAAAGAGTGTGCTTTTTACTGCCTCTTACACATTTTTTGAGACCAAGCATGTTTATATCGGCTAAAATATATTTATTTTAAATATTTTAGTTATTTCCACTTTATTAAACTATATGCAGATTTTAATCCTGCTATGTTTTATAATAGAGTAGTGAATGTATATAATTTATACTTTTATATGAGCAGTGGGCTCAATTTTTGTTAACAAGTGTTTCTCATGAAAATTTGAAGCTATCTGCTCTATAAAACTCCTCCAGTTCTAGAATTTCTAAAATATTTCTGGGCCCATTTATCTCTTCTCTAATAATATTGATGGATTAAGGATAATAATGGTATCTTCATTCATAAATCACAGGGCATCGTTTCATTCTTTTTCCTCTGGAGTTAGATTTGACAATATTCATTGTTTCAGCCTTTTCAAAAAACACTGTTAATACTTGGCTAATTGGACAACAGTCTTTATTGATTTTCCTCCTTTTGCTCTACAGTTTTGTTTTGTTTTGTTTTTCCCACTCATCCTTTTGAGCATTGGTTCTCAACCTAAAGCCAATATTTCTGAGAATTTCATCTTCAGTTGTCTTCTATATTCATTCCCTGGGCTACCACAACCATGCTCATTATTTTATCATCTAAGTAACAGAAATTCTGAACTCAACCTGCTTGCCATTTTCACACCGTCATCTCAAGCTCTATGTATTCAAAAGTCAACTAAAATCTTCCTTTCTCAAATGTGTTCTATTTTTATACCCACTACCTGAGAAAATGAACCAACTGTTCATTAGAAACCCAAGCCACAAATGTGATTGTTATCCTGGATTGTTTTTTTTTTTTTCCTCTCTCTGCCCTATATCAAATCAGGAGTAAGGCACATACAATTCTATTCCTGATCATTTTTTAATCCTTACCATCCTTTCCATCCTAATGCTTTTTATTCTGACCCCATAAATTTTCTATGTGGATCATTAGAGCTGGGTGACTTTCCCATCTTGCCCCAGTTAGTCCCTTTTCAAGCTATTTGAATCACCTTTCCATGATGAATCTAATTATATTAACCCTTTTGCTTAAAAATATTACCTCTGCATCAGTATTGACTAAATGAATAAAATATGACCTTATCAACACACTCAGAACTTTTCATGATCTAAAACCTGCTTTTTTTTAAATCTTGTTTTCACCTGCTCTACATAATAGGACCCAAAGTAACACCTGCATCAATTATGTACAAGGTCTCAAGATACAGGTGATTAGAGATGATTATTCAGTTAAAGATAGAGGTGATTATTCAGTTAATAACTAAGAATTTAATTCAAAATACTACTTCAACTATTGCATTGAAAGATTGTAAAGGAGAGCAGAATATGCCACTCCTAAAGATGTCCCTTTGGCACACATGAGTTAAAGTTACTTAAGCAATAAGTAACCTGGTGCAAGGACACTCCGACCCTCCTTTGTCCTGAAATCAGGAAACAAATCTTCCATGGGAAAGGTATCCTCACTGGACCAGGAGATGAGAAGGTATCCTTTTTACCAGAGACAGCGAACGTAGGGCCAAGAAGGCTGGATAAACCACCCTTTTTACTTCTTCACTAATTTATTACCTCAAACCCAAATCCCTTTGTCTTGTCAATTATTCACTAATTTATTTACTCTTATCTAAAAGGTATAAAAGCTTCCTGCTTTGGTCACTTCGCTGAGTCTCATATTTTCACGGGGCTCCTATACATACAAAGTTAAACTTGTTTTTCTCCTGTTCATCTGTCTTGTGTCAATTTAATTAGACCAGCCAAAGAATTTAGAAGAGAAGGGAAAATGTTTCCACCTACAAGAGCATTTCTTGAATCAAGAAACAATGTTTATAAATTTAGACAATACTAATGTAATCAAGTCAACCACCTACTTCATCATCAGTTACTGCTAGTTCATAGTACAGCTGAGCAGTAGACATTGGGTTCTCTCAGAACGTCACATCTACCATCACTGAACATGAGTATTGCTAAACGTGCACTTTGGGAGAGGCATTTTCTTTATCCCTTTTAATTCTCTAGAGACATGCCATTAAATAATTTTGGCCTGCATTCTACCATTCAGATGAGAAAATCAAAGATTACAACAATTTTCCATTGTAGGGAAGCAAACTTTACCACTCCAAAATATGTCTCTTTGGCATGAGGATTAATTTAGGCTGATTATTTTTAGAAACAGAAGACTTACCTCTCCCTAAACTGCTTAAAAATTTAGATAAAGGGCCTGTCCCTGGAACAGAGCTATCACCAGAGATAATCTACAAAGAATATGGGCTGGGTTTGGTGGGGGAAACGCCACAGAGCTTAGAGATCAGGGTCCACTCTGAGTCCCATTGTCTCCACGTGGCCCAGCAAGCGTTTATTTACCAAACATTTACTTTTCCATCTCTGTGTGAATTGCCTTCCTCCCCTTTGAAGTCCCAAACCACTATTCCCCAAATCCTCTTTGGTCTTTAGTTGAAGATGGTATTTAAGACCATTTTGGAGAATTACGCACTTTTCCTGGCTCTCTCCCATTTACACTTGTTACTAAATTTTAAAAAAAATTTTCTTCCTCCTTGGCACAATGATATGTTTTAATATTATTCTTAAAAAGGGGAAGAAAATCTTCAGATACTTTAGCTATTTTGTCTTCAGTCTTCTTAACCCAAGGAATAATAAATTCAAAGTTTATCTTGATAATGATATAGAATACAAGTTCCTGCCATAGATTTTTATTTAACTATCCCAGTTATGATATATTTACAATGTTTTGTGAGCCATTCAAGAACTGATAAGAACAGAGTAGGTGACATAAGACCCATGAATTCTCACAGTGTTTTCAATGGACTTTCGTTGTTGGTGTAATTGACTGTCATTTAGGGCAAGTTCACACCCAGGCTTGTAGAAACTTTTCTTGATTCAGGTGTTCTAGTCTTTAAAGACTCAATTCTTGTGAGATACACAGATTTACATTCCTTAAACTTACTTGGTTTCTTGTACAATATTAACTTTAAAACACTCTCTCTTTGGCATAATTTGGTTTCCATGTATGATTTGTTTGATTCTTTTACATGTTCCAGAGGTTATGCTCTGCTGTATCATTTTCCTTCTCCCCATCTTAAGCCAAGCATCCTTTTATTTTTATAATCTTTCTTTGTGTATCAACCAAGTTTTACTTGTAATTCCTTAAAAAACAAAACAAAAACCAACAAACTTATTCCATTTTCTGGAAATAATGTTTTAATCAAGATTCAGGCATATTAGACTTGATTCTTCACAGTGATGACAGTTATAGATTTACTTGAGAGCCAATCTAGTTCTTTACATACAGTTGTAACCAGGTTTTGTAGAAAACTAAGCTGTGAATCAATGCCTTCCTGCAGTTTGGGATTTCAATTCAGGAGCATTAGCTAACCCCCCAGGTTTTCAGCATGATTACATTTATCTATATTTAAAGTACAAAGGAATCAACATGCTGAAAAGTAATTGCTCTGTTGCCATAGGGAAAGAGATTAGGAAAACTGAGTTTAAGGAAGAAACTGCCTGGGTAGTAATCCCTTTTATTATCTACTGTAAGCCATAAATGATTCTATCCCTAGACTAATAAATAATTATGCCGTGAACTGTAAGGTCAGAGGACTTTAGCAAGATTGTTAAGAAGTACAACTATTAGGAACTTTCCATATTCTGAGGGTCTTATTATCTATCTCTTTTAAAAGTATGTATTTGATAGCAGTGAATACAATGCAGATGCTAATGTACCCAGCAGGGAAGAACAATTACCAAAACCATTCATTTACTAGGTGATCCCTGAGGCCTCTTCTAACTTTAAAATTCTATGCCTCTGTTTAAATTAGAGCCATTTTCATTTGAATTGACACAGCTAATCATAGTGTTAATTAAGATACCTTCCTTTCATTAAGCGACTGCGTATCAGATCAGGAAATTATGTTAATGGGGAACCCCAAATTTGTCTGGAAAGCCAGGGTCATAGAGCAGGCAGAATTTAAACAAAAGACCATGAACTCACAAAGTAAGTTCGCTGGTACAGCATGTGCTAAGGTCACTGTCAACTGGCAGGGGGAATAAACAAATCTATAAACAGGCCTGGTGGGAACAGGAATCAGTGGAGATAAACATGGAGAAAATAGATAAGGCTAACTGAGGTTTCATGAAAATGCAGACAAAACAAGCTCCGGGGGCATGAGTCTAATCCTGTTTTTTCTGTTGGGCCTCTTTCTGTTGGGTTTTGTGTCCAAGACAAGCTCTCTTAAACTTTATTCTAGCACTATGAAAGCAATTTTGGATCCATTCTGCCATTTCAGAAATCCTTAGTAACCATGTACAGAAACAATTCTGGCGAAAATGGACAAATTATGAGCACAGCAAAAAAGCTAGCTGTGGGGGTAGGGTGGGTGTTAGGATCCCCTGTGGACTGGCTAGGTACTTGCTAATGTAATTTAGTGACTTTTGAGGCTTCTTCCATGTCATTTTCTACTTCTAAGATCTAGACCTCCAATCTGGGGCTGAGATGGAGTACCAACAGTCAGGCATTTGGCCAGAAATTAAAGGAAAACAGTGAATTTGACTCAATCTCTCTGGAATGTCATATTTCCTCCCTTATGTAAGACTGATCTCGGGTGGCCTCGGCCTGCAGCAGCTTGAAGCAGGGTTTCAGTTCCTGGCCAGTGATTAAAGTCGGGTGGTGGCAGTGAGAGCACCGTCGTAGCCACTAGACTAGTGGTCGGTGACAAGACCCTGGCCCTACGACTTTGCAGAAAAAGAATTCCCCAAAAGACGGAAAGTAGTGAAACAAGTAAAGTATTTATTAGGAGAAAAGTGTACGGTACATGTGGATAGACACACGGGTGGGCTCAGAGAGAGAGTCGCGCCCTCGTGGCAGTTTGAATCACTTACATGGGGCATTTCTTCTGGGTTTCCTTTGGCCAATCATTTTGATTTGCCAGTTCAAAGTCCATATTTGGTATATCTCAGGATTTTCCCATGTGTGCGAGTGCATCTCTTAGCCAAGATGGATTCTACCAAAGAGGCCTGTGGGTAGATTTGGCCACTTGGCATCACTCCCCTTTTGACCTCCGAGGAGCCTTTCTGTGCATGTGTAGTCGGGAGGTCTCCTGACTTGAAGAATGAGGAACATGTGGTCTCTTATCTTCTATCTGGGCAGGGCCCAGCCTCTTCTCTCAATTGTCCTGTTATTCCCATCTCAGAGTATGGGTCCACAGGGAACAAACTCAAACCTTTTTCCCTGAGGGCCCATCTATCTCCTGCCTCAAGACCTCCATCTCATAAATTCCATGTCTAATAGAAAACGCTTCAGTGACCATTCCTGAAAAAGATGGCCCCCTCTAACTCTGCAATCCTCTTTCCTTCTCTTGAGAGTCACTCGCTGCCTTATAGCAGCTCTTACATTGTTTCCTTGAATGAGTTAACTATTTAATGCAGTTTAGTACTTTAGATGTTTGACTTCTTCTCACCAGCAAGACCACTACCTCTTTAAGGAAAATTTACCATGAATGTGAAATATTGTTGGGCTGCACCACACAGGCCAACAGTTTGGCTCATTGGTTACCAGAGAAACTAGCAGAAGGGCACACCCCTCACCATCCCTCTGATAAGCTATCATGGTGGTGATGTTCTGAGCTAAATGTTAGAACAGTCACTAGCTGGGGCAGGGGCTAGTATGTAGGAAGGTCGGTCATGTGAGTAGGATGTAGGTGACGCAGGCATTAGTTGAGCAGGGCACGTACAAAGAGCAAGAGAACAGCCACCTTGTGTGGCCTGACATGCACAATAGACATACAGACATGCACAATAGCATTGGTTCTGAGGGCGTGGGGATTGTATCCATTATGTTTAATGTTGTATCACCAAAGAATGTACCCAATGAATACTTGTTAAATACATGAATCAAAGGGCAAGGAATGGAGGACAATTCCCAGTTCTGAATAGAGCAAATGAGTACATATTTCCATTATTGAAACCAAGAAGCAAAAGCAAAGTAGGTTTAGAATAAAAAGATAAATCTTATTTCAAAAATACTAAATATGCTATGTCCATGTGATGTTCAGCTGTTGATAAGCACATCACTCCTCATAGATGTGTAACGTACATTTCTTCCTCCAGGTGCTATTTTTCTTGATGGAAGAAACGATACTTTTTTATGTTTGCTCCTATATAACCAGTGTTGGGGCAGTGCCTGTCGTACATCAGGTACACAATAAATCTTAACTACATTAATAACTAAGTTAATTCAGTTAATATATAAAGTCCCTCTTTTATTAGTATTCAGAAGTCATCTTTTATATAGTTAATAATAATAGTGACATGCTGTGTTTTCTTTGTGTCAGGTACCATTCTAAGCACTTTAATGCATTAACTAATTCAATCCTCAGAACAATACTGTGAAATATTATCACTATTATATAATAGTGTTATATATACCACTATTATATATTAATAATATCATTATTATTATACCTGTTTTAGATGTGAAGACAATAAAGCACAGGTAGTTTAATTGTCCAAGGTCACCAAGCTGGTAGATATTGGGGCTGGATTCTGAATGCTAATAGCCGTTCTTCACGGGCTATGCTGTTAACCATTGTCTTATTCCTCTCTGTTACTTCCATGATGAAAGTAATGCTTTACAATCTATATGCTAGACTTTAAGCAAAGCAATTGGCAAAGGAGAAAATAATCAAAGGGACTTTAAGTCCATATATACTTTGGAAAAATAGAAGTATGGAAAACTGAGAGAAAACACTCCACTGGCATTATCAAGAAGCATAAGGGGCTTCTCTGGTGGCGCAGTGGTTGAGAGTCCGCCTGCCGATGCAGGGGACACGGGTTCGTGCCCCGGTCCGGGAAGATCCCACGTGCCGCAGAGCGGCTGGGCCCGTGAGCCATGGCCACTGAGCCTGCGCGTCCGGAGCCTGTGCTCCGCAGTGGGAGAGGCCACAACAGTGAGAGGCCCGCGTACCGCAAAAAAAAAAAAAAGCATAAGGAGACCTTTTAGAGGTTAACATTGGGAAGAAGAGAAAAAAGAAAACATAGGAATGTTTTCTATCTTAAATGGCTCACTCTGGCAGCAATATAAATATTCATTTTAATGATACTGCTGAGGAAAGAGCTTGAATTAGCAGGCTATTGCAATTCCCCAGAAAAGTGAGAAGTGGTACAGGGTGAGGACGAGGAAATTTAAAAAGTGGAATTGGGGGGACACAATGATGGAAAAGACATGGGAAATAAGAAAATATGAGGAATAAATGTGTCTCAGTCTTCTGTTTTTGATGACAACATGGATGCTAGACCCATGATCACAAAGATATCAGGGAATTGGCATCATATTTTGCTGTGTGTGATGAGTTTTTTTGTTTGTTTGTTTCAAGATATGCATCTTCAGCCTCTTTTCTGGGGCAATATACATTTAATTGACTATTTAACATTCCCAGTAGTTTCTCTCAACCCCCTCAAATTAAACACATGCAATACTGGATTTATGAGCTCTTCCCGAACCTGCTGCAGTTCAGTGTTCCCAGTCTTAGGAAAGGACACTATCACCTATTTAGGGACCCAAATTAACCTCGAGGACTTCCTTAACTTTACCCCTCCCCCATCTTCATATGCATGTAATCACTAAACCCACATTCCTAATATATCTGAATACATTCATTCTTTTTTGTCCCTGATTTTAAATCCTTATTATTTCTTATCTAGATTTAGTGCACTTTGGTAGCTGAGTAGGTTTTAACTGAAAGAAAACTAGAAAGTGAAAATTGCTTTCTCCCCTGTTATAAATACCATAAGGATATGGTCTCTCTCTGTCTTGTGCACCTCTGTTTCCCAGTGCTTGGTGATAGTAAATGTTCAATAACTCCTTAAGTGAATGAATGAAAAGAGGTTAAGCAAGATAACACCACCAAAAAACTTCCTTTTGCTTTCATAACATGAAATTCATTGGCGAGTCACACAAGAGCAATTTCAACGTGGGAGTTGTACCAGGAGACATAAAAATGAAAGAAAACTAAATAGTTCAAATATATTTCAAGAAAGTGCTTCTGATATTTTAGATGAGTTGGAAGAGGAACTTGTAACAGTGGGTTAAACTCTCTGCTCATTGAGAGTTAGCCACTGACTTGAATAATTGCGAGCTGGCACGCTTGCCACCTTGTAAAAAGTGGGATCAGCGGGCTTCCCTGGTGGCGCAGTGGTTGAGAGTCCGCCTGCCGATGCAGGGGACACGGGTTCGTGCCCCGGTCCGGGAGGATCCCACATGCCGCGGAGCGGCTGGGCCCGTGAGCCATGGCCGCTGAGCCTGCGCATCCGGAGCCTGTGCTCCGCAACGGGAGAGGCCACAGCAGTGAGAGGCCCGCGTACCACACACACAAAAAAAAGGATCAGCAAGAAGTACCTCAGTAATGCTTCATTAAATTCCTTTGAAAATGCTAAATATAAAGCATATTTTTCTGAATCCCAGCTGGAGCAAAATGAGAATTATAAAATCATTACTTATAATCCTAATGCATTTTGATAATTCCCAAATGACTTCCCATGGTCTAAAAAGCACTATGACATCCTAAGGGTCAGACACAGGCCCAGCAGTCATATTCAGAGGAAAGACTGCCAGCGCCCTAACCCCCAAAAGACACAGAACAATGAGGCAGCCTCCCAGGCAGCCAGTGTAGCAGAGAAACTTCTGGAGGCTGAGTTTGATTTGCTTTTCTCTCTTCGGAGCCTCATATTCAAGTTGGCCCCAAGATTCCTGCCAGCTAATCCTGTCACAGAGCTCCAGAGAATAGCAAAACGGTATAAGTAATATTTCTTTTCAGTTAAAACTCTTCCAAGGACAAGGAAAAGAGGTCTAAAAAGTAGTTCTTATAATAAATATTGCTCTCCTTTATTTTTTTTCTTTGTAGACCTTGTTCTTTTCCCAAGTGAATTTTAACACATAACTATTGCCCTTCTACTCCAACGAAAGTGTTGAATATAGATTAGTGTAACTCACTCAGAAATTTAAAATCTAAACAGAAGAGGGTAATTTAAAACTGAAATGTTAACTCATTTTGAATTTTTGTCCCTCTGGGAATCTGGACAAGATAGGCACTCTCTTTTAAGTGGATCCAGTCATAGGACACATGCCCTTTTACTCCTTTAAAAATTTTTCTGAATTGTAGATTGAAATAATATTTGAAGGGATTTCAATTTTATTCAGTATTCACTATTTCAAGGGAAGAATTAAAATGCGACAGATTACTAAAATTACTGGAATGAGCATAATAGCTTTACTCAGAAAGGAGTCAATGGGGCTAAGATTTCTGCATAATGAATATTTCTAACAATTAAGCTGGTAAAAATGAAATGAAGTTCTATCGTTTAATAACGCAAAAATGTGACAATGAGATTTCCAGTTCCAATTGCTAATATTCAAAACCTGCGGGGGTTGGGGGGCGGCTTCCCTGGTGGCGCAGTGGTTAAGAGTCTGCCTGGCAATTCAGGGGACACGGGTTTGAGCCTGGTCCAGGAAGATCCCACATGCCCGCGGAGTGATTAAGCGCGTGCGCCACAACTACTGAGCCCGCACGCCTAGAGCCCGTGAGCCACAATAAGAGAAGCCACTGCAATGAGAAGCCCGCGCACTGCAACGAAGAGTAGCCCCTGCTTGCTGCGACCAGAGAAAAGCCCGAAGACCCAACGCAGCCAAAAATAAAATTATATTTAAAAAGAAAAAACTGCGGGGGGAGGGGCAGGAGGGGAAAGGCCCTTAAAAATAATGTAAAATGGGTCCTCTTTTGATGATTAGGGCAATCAATATCCAAGTTTATCCTTTGTGTCTATCAGTCATCCTTATAATTAGTCTCCTTAAGATGTTGTTTTGATTTTAATACACAAATGCAGATTAGTACCCGTTTTTTCCTCAGTGTGTATTAAAACCAACATATTACATTCTTTGGAGGCTTCAGCCATGAAAAGTTGGATTGTCTTGTTGGAAATTACAAGGATAATTCCACTAACTGTCAGGATTCTTAATCTAAGAAGTAGGCAATTAATGGGTCTTGTATATACTTATCATATGAAATAACTTTTGGAGCCCAATTTGCTGACTTGTAGGTAAAAGAAGTTCTTAGAGGAATTCTTCAGAGAAATTTTTGTTGGAATGGAAGAATTTTCTCCCCTGTATGGCTTTACAAGTTACCCTCTGAGTTCTTTAGATCTGACACAACACTATTTTGTCAAGGAAGATACGCCCAGTCAGAGAAAGAAGGTTACTGTGGAGATTCATGCAGAGTAGATGTGGAAGTCATCCCAAACCAATGGGGCTGTACTGCACTGCAACATCAGTTTTCTCTCTCACTGTGTATCTGGTCATTACTGTACACCTCTCTCTACCAACAACATTCTTCTGCTTCAGAATAATTGCTTTACTGCGTAACTTTGACTTGAACATTTTCTGTTGTGTAGGGGTTTTTTTATTATTAATTTACTTATTTATTTATTTATTTTTGGCTGTGTTGGGTCTTCGTTTCTGTGCGAGGGCTTTTTCTAGTTTTAGCGAGCGGGGGCCACTCTTCATCGCCGTGCGCGGGCATCCACTGTCGCGGCCTCTCTTGTTGCGGAGCACAAGCTCCAGACGCGCAGGCTCAGTAGTTGTGGCTCACGGGCCTAGTTGCTCCGCGGCATGTGGGATCCTCCCAGACCAGGGCTCGAACCCGTGTCCCCTGCACTGGCAGGCAGATTCTCAACCACTGCGCCACCAGGGAAGCCCTATTGTGTAGTTTTTAATTCTAACTCTTCCTCATACCGTTCATCTGGTAATCTTATATACCTTATTCTCTCAGATTTAATTAATTCAAATTTCATTGAGAGTAATTTGTGCATCTTTTATTCTAAAAACACCTGACCAGGCTGTATATTCATTGCCGCGGGTAAACTATTTGCTCTGGATTAGTCAGCTGTATCCAAGGTGATGTAGGAAAATGCATGGTTAAAAAACGTGCCCACCAAGAGAACTGTGCATAAGATAGTTTAGCACTATTTTAAGGGTAGGCATCTGAATAAACTTATCTAACAGAAGAAGAAATGGACTTATCAGATACTGTCAGGTATATAAATTGCAAATATTTTTGTTTGGATGAAATAAATAGCAGTAGTGGGAAAAAACACAGAAATGCTTTCGAGTGAACAGTCTCTATTGTAATAGAGTTCTATATTATTTTCTACTGTCATCAGTTTAAAAACATTGAGAATTCATATTTTGTATGTAAATATTTGAGGTATAAATTGTTTGAATGACTCCACTTCTTTCAATTATTATGAAATGATAATTTTACTAAAGTGTTTTCAACACTTCATGTCATTTATATCAAGACTATTTTGGGTACAGATCGAATTAGATACAAACCCTTAATTAAAACATTTTCAGGTGTCACAAATGACACTTTAAGAAACATATAACCATAAACAGATGTAATTGTGACTTTTCTACAACAGAACGTATTGTCAATAAAATCATGTACCAATTCTTAGCATGTGTTCCTTTCCTCAAGTCATTAATCACAGATCATGTCAATATTAACCACAATTTGCATTTTGTTCTGATAAAGCTGCTCCTTTATTTCTTGTTTGAATATTCAGTTTTGAAATAAATATATATTTGTTTAACTCATGCATTGCTACTCCTCATTTATTTATTTTTTAATTTTATAAGCCAGTTCTTTTCCATTTCATCAGGACAGGTCACAACTGCTTTTATCTAAATCAAGTTGCATATTCATTAAATACTCAAGGTCTGAACTTTAGACATATTGTTTTACATACTGTCTTTTATTACTCTAATTACTATGCTACACGTATTTTTCCAAAGTGACATTGCAATGTACGGTACATTTTTCTGATATTCCTAAAATTACCTTTCCTTCTCACCTTTTCTTTCACCTCAACACCTTTTCAGTGATGAATTCTCAAAAGGAATTCTGGAGCTCAAACAACGATAAAGGTGTAATAAAATTTTCAAATTAATTATAAATTGGTATTTAAAATTTTGCCTCTCTGGATGTGAACATATACATAGAAAAGTCAGATGCAGCAGGTAACAGATAATTAAAGAACAAAATTAATTGTTATGATCAAGGTAGCTCTTTATTATTTCACACAATTAATATACTTGTAAAACATATGATGCTTCTGCAATATTTTTTTTAATTTTATTTTATATTGGAGTATAATAGATTAACAATGTTGTGTTATAGGGGTACAGCAAAGTGATTCAGTTATACACATATCTATTCTTTTTCAAATTCTTTTCCCATTTAGCTCCTTACAGAGTATTGAGCAGAGTTCCCTGTGCTATACAGTAGTTCCTTGTTGGTTATCTATTTTAAATATAGCAGTGTGTACACGTCAATCCCAAACTCCCATTCCATCCCTCATCCCTACCCTTCCCCCCTGGTAACCATAAATTCAGTTCTCTAAGTCTGTGAGTCCATTTCTGTTTTGTAAGTAAGTTCATTTGTATCATTTTTTTTTTAGATTCCTCATGTAAGGGATATCATATGGTATTTTTCTTTCTCTGTCTGACTTACTTCACTTAGTATGGTAATCTCCAGGTCCTATCAATACCTATTTTTTAATGTCTAAATTATTTTTTATTCCCTTTGGAAATCTCCAGTAGATGACAAATGAGTTGGTGGATTATATACAATATCTCTATACTACACTGTAGTAACACCACATTAAAATATTATTTAATTCTAAATTCACTTCAAGAGAAAAAGCTAAAATACAGGGGAACGTAGTGTTAATTCAGAAAATAAAATAGGTCACTTTTAGCACTTAAAATGCAAAATTTAAACTTTAAAAATTACTAAGTATAAAAATTATTAACCTACTTCCTCTAAAAGTGGTGATCCACCATTGAATGTCTTGCAGGATCGCTTTCAGATTTACAATGAAACAATAATCTCTAAGAGAACATGCTTCACAAAATACACAGAGTGCTTCATGAATTTGTGTGTCTTCTTTTGCAAGGGCCCAGCTAATCTTCTCTGAGTCATTCCAATTTTAGTGCATGTGCTGCCAGAACATACATGATTTTTAAACAACTTTTTAAATTAGTTTTAATCCACGTTCAATACGTAATTTTATTTATTTATTTTTTTTGGCCATGCAGTCCAGCTTGCAGGATCTTAGTTCCCTGATCAGGGATCAAACACAGGGCCCCTACAATGGAAGGGTGGAGTCCTAACCACTCGACCGCCAGGGAAGTCCCTAAACACTGATTTTATAATATGATACATGTAACAGTACTCTCATTTACATCAATATTGACATGATAATTATATCAATATTGTTACAATAAATGTTTGTTAAGCCACCCAGTCTATGGTATTTTGTTATAGCAGCCTGAACTAAGATAGACTTTGGTAGTAAGAAGTGGGGTGCCACTGTAACAAATACCTAAAAATGTGGAAGTTTTAGAGGCTGGAAGAGTTTTGAGATGTGTGTTAGGAAAAGCCTATGGACTGTTAAAAGTGATCCTGGTGAGAGTTCAGAAAGGAAAGGAGAATAAATCTTCCATCTTCTTAGAGAATACAAAAGTATCATGTATATAGAATGTTGGTAGAAATATAGACAGTGATAAATGGAATATTGCCTGCCACATCAGTAAACAAAGGATGTTACAGTCATCAGTGATTGCAGCCCTCCAGCGTGAGCCCTTGAGCCCTGGGGAAACTCAGGAAGGAAAGAATACCTGCCATCTAGCACCCATCAGACTGCATGCAGCCACTCCCTATAGTGAGGAAACTCAGGATGTGAAAACACACGCCCCAGATGGCTGAGGTGCATATCAAAGGAATGATTTCAGTGAGCCCAGACTCTTGCATCTTCCCACACATAGAAGAGTGCTAAATTCTTTAACTTCACATACCTGGTTTTCTTTCTTTATTTTTTTTTAAACTTTTTATTTTATATTGGGGTAGAGCCTATTAACAATGTTGTGATAGTTTCAGGTGCAGAGCAAAGTGACTCAGCCATACATATACACGTGTCCATTCTCCCCCAAACTCCCCTCCCATCCAGGCTGCCACATAACATTGAGCAGAGTTCCCTGTGCTACACAGTACATCCTTGTTGGTTATCCATCTTAAATATAGCAGTGTGTACATGTCAATCCCAAGCTCCCTAACTATCCCTTCCCCCCACCCTTCCCCCTCATAACAATAAGTTCATTCTCTAAACCTGTGAGTCTGTTTCTGTTTTTTAAATGAGTTCATTTGTATCATTTCTTTTTAGATTCCTCATGTAAGGGATATCATGATATTTCTCTTTCTCTGTCTGACTTCACTCAGTATGACAATATCTAGGCCCATCCATGTTGCTGCAAATGGCATTATTTCATTCTTTTTAATGGCTGAGTAATATTCCATTATAAATGTAACACATCTTCTTTATCCATTCCTCTGTTGATGGACGTTTAGTTTGCTTCCATGTCTTGGCTGTTGTAAACAGTGCTGCAATGAACATTGGAGTGCATGTATCCTTTCAGGCCATGTTTTTCTCCCAATTTATGCCCAGGAAGGTCATATGGTAGCTCTATCCATACTGTTCTCCATAGTGGCTGTACAATTTACCTTCCCACCATCAGTGTAGGAGGGTTCCCTTTTCTCCACACCCTCTCCAGTATTTATTGTTTGTGGATTTTTTGATGATAGCCATTTTGACTGGTGTGAGGTGATATCTCATTGTAGATTATTCTTTAACACCATACACAAAAATAAGCTCAAAATGGATTAAAGACCTAAATGTGAGATGAAACACTATAAAATTCCTAGAGGAAAACATAGGCAGAATACTCTCTGACATAAATTGCAGCAATATCTTTTTCAGTCTGTCTCCCAGAATAATGGAAATAAAAACAAACATAAAAATGGGACCTGATTAAACTCAAAAGCTTTTGCACAGAAAAGGAAACACAAACAAAATGAAAAGACAACCCACAGATTGGGAGAAAATATTTGCAAATGATGTGACTGACAAGGGATTAGTCTCCAAAATTTACAAACAGCTCATGAGACTTAATGTCATCAAAAACAACCCAATCAAAAACTGGGTAGAATACCTAAATAGATATTTCTCCAAAGACATACAGATGGCCAAGAGGCACATGGTTTTCTTTAATTGACAGTAATCTTTTGATGTTCCTGACTACCTGCCCTTTGTTACAAAACTCCTATATATCCTAGCTCCCCCATCACCTCCTTGGAGCAGTTCTCTCAGGGTTACTTGAGATGCTTCCTCCTGGGCTTGAAGTCCTAAAAATCTCCACCGAATAAAACATAACTCTAACTCTCAACTTTTAGGTTGTGAATAATTTTTAGTTGACAGCAGTAAAGGCCATTCTGACGAGGTCCAGATGGAAATGAGGAACATGTTGTTGGACAATGGAGAAAAAGGTGATTCCTGTTATAAAGTGGCAAAGAACTTGGCTGTGTTGTGTCTGTGTTCCAGTGTCTTGTGGAAGATAGGACTTGAGATGGATAAAACTGGATATTTAGCTGAGATTTCTAAGCAACGTGTTGAAGGAGTGGCTTGTTTTCTCCTGACTGCTGATAGTAAAATGCAAGAGAGAAATAAATTGAATAAGGAATTGTTAAGCAATGAGCAAAAAGAAACTAGAACTTAAAGATTTGAAAAATTCTCAACCTATCCATATCACAAAAAAATGAGAAAGCATATTCTGAAGAGGACACTGAGAGTGTAACTGACCATTTTGATGAGATCAGAGTGGATACAAACCATGGACCTAATCAGCCATCACGTAGAGGCCAGGATCAGAGATGGGATTGTACCAGCAGAAATACTGCCAGATGGGATTACAGAGAACGCAGAAAACGGGACAGAGTGAAGGAAGGCTTTTGGACCTTTTTGATTTTATAGAACAGGATGACAGAATTTTTTAGCTGTGAATGTGTGCTATTCTTCACGAAAAGGGGAGAATGGCCCTGAAGGTGATTCAGATATCATTAGGGCCATCACCTCAGGCCAGGTGACCTGAAGCTGAAACTGTGAAAGCAGATCTGCCTGGAGCCATGGGGGGGAGTGGGGGACAGGTGGGCGGAGAGGAGGGCAACCCCTACCCAGCATAATATTATCATTTATATTAATGTTGATATGATGTAACTATTTTCCTGGCAACAATGTTCATAATCTTTTTTTAACCTTTTTTATGTAGAACATCAACTATAGAATTAAGACTTTCTTTATAAATATTAAATACAATAAAGCATTTTATATTATTGCCAATAGAGAGAGGTACTCTGGTTGAATAAAAGCTTGGCAGAGAATGGATTTATTTTGATTCTGGTCCTATCTTTACCGTTAATTATCTCTTTGATTTAGAGCTGGGCCCTCCCATTCTCTCTGCCTTGGAATTTTCATGAGGACAATAATACTTAATCTCCACACTTCCCACAATTGTTGTGAGCAAAATAACTCTGACAATACTGTAATTTGGATATGTGGTGAATGATAAAGTATAAGACCTATTATTTCTAGAGTAATTTTAGCAGTTAAAATAAATTTGATTATTTGAGTAATGATAGTCATACTTAAATACAGCTGCTTCTCTACTGGATATGCAATGAAATTTGCTGTGAGTGTGTGAATGCCTTCTTGGTATTTTAGTATACATTTTGCACCTTAAAAATATTTAGAGCACAAAAATATTTTTTAAATTATTACCCCTTATATAAGAATTTAAGTTCTAAAGGTGTTTTTGCTTTAGCCTCAGGAATGCCTACTTATAATTGTTTGTCTCCCACCTGCTAAAGTCGCTTAAGATATAAAGAATGAATTTGATTTTACATTTATCACAAAAACATCACCTTGACATTTAAAGAAAAAGAAAACATTTTATGTGATTGCAAATGAGCACTTAAGATACTGAAATGTCTCCTTCATGAAAAAACAAAATGCTCTTCTTTTGTTTTTTAAAAGTACCAACTGTCCTCTCCATAGTAACATATGTCAGAGTATCCTACATAGATTTGGGGTGAAGAAGCCAGCCCATAATTCAAATTATCATTGGGTTTTGCAGTAGACTAAAGCCAGTTTTAATCTTGAAAGATTGACAAGTAGGAAATAACTTTCTGCTTTGGGAATGAGAAAATTATGCTTTGAGGAAAAACAGCAGACAAATCAACCATTTTTAAAGTGATGTTTGTTCATTTTCATAGGATTATAAATTTGGGGGATGACTGACATGCATTTATCCTCTTCAAACAGTGGTTCATAATGTGTGAGCCATACAAGAGGGTTTGAGTGAGCGAATGACACTGAGGTTAAGACAGGTATTGGAAGGGGTCTATAAATCCATGTGCCATGACTATGGATATCTCATTTTTCAAGTGTATGCTGATATACATATTGATTTGCTGATATATATACTCAGATTCATTTGGCATTATCAATTTTCTTAATCAGTTAGTACTAAAATTACAATTGCTATCATTTGAATACATATTTTTAAGAAAAGTGTAACCACTGTTATATTAATTAAACAAGGGGGTCATTAGAGTGACCTGGTTCTAGTGCCATCGTGGTCGACATAAGCAAAGCAGACTCTAAGCCTGTAAATGCCTTAAGGTTACAAAGTTGAAACCTAAGGACAACCAGTCACAAAGAGCCAACTACTCTTTAAGTTTTTGCAGTCAATGATTTCCTAACTTTGCCTCTGCCTTTTTCTCTATAAAATCTCTCCCCCAAGTTCCTCTCAGTGGAACACTTCTAACCACTTCACATTTAGCACTCCCTGATTTGAATTAATTTTTGCACAAATAAATTCTTAAAAATTTTAATATGCCTCAGTTTATCTTTTAACACTACTTTCTGAAATTAATCCCAATATTAAGAATTGAAAGGTTACAGAGCTTGGGGAAGGAGTTAGTAACACAAATTTGTAAACAAAATGTAGTCACATGAAACGATCATTCATATTAGGAAGGTTACGTCAATCCCAAATCAGTGTTATATACACTTAGTTTTAAAAAGGACAGGACTTCCCTGGTGGCGCAGTGGTTAAGAATCTGCCTGCCAATGCAGGGGACACGGCTTCGAGCCCTGGTCCGGGAAGATCCCACATGCTGCGGAGCAACTAAGCCCGTGCACCACAACTACTGAGCCTACGCTCTAGAGCCCTCGAGCCATAACTACTGAGCCTGCATGCCACAACTACTGAAACCCACACGCCTAGAGCCCGTGCTCCACAACAAGAAGCCACTGCAATGAGAAGCCCGCTCAGCGCAACAAAGAGTAGCCCTCGCTTGCCGCTCATGTGCAGCAACAAAGACCCAACGCAGCCAAAAATAAGTAAATAAATAAATTAATTTAAAAAAAATAAAAAGGATAATTGTTTCCACATTCAGTATGCTCACAGGTACAAAGAAATATAAATGAAATGCAAAATACATTCATAGCGAAATAGAGATAATACAAAAAAAATTATATTTGATCGTGAAACTATTCAACCTCTTTCCGTTTCCCTTTTGAAGTTCTAGTAATTTGTATTAAAAGTACAAATTGTTCTTACAATTGAAAAGAACAAAATTAAGCCAGCCAAATCGTTCTACATAGCAAAAAGTAAATCTTTATTTTTTCATGTTTTGATTCCTTACTTTTAGCTCACCTTAGGTTGCTCTACTTATTGAGTAACAAGTATGTATAGTTACTGTTTTAAAGTACTTAGGATAAAGAATAAGACAGTTGTGGTTTATGTACTTGCAGGACTTAAAGTGTAAAAGGATAATGGAAATTGCAATTATAATAAATAATACCATCAGAAAGGTAAAATCTAAAACTAAAGGAAAATGATAAGTTGTAATAATAAAGAGCTCATAAAAGTTGATAACAAAAGCACAATACCACCAGTCTTAAATGTTGCCACAGTTAAGAATAGACAAAAATGTGAGTAATGATCCTCAAAAAAGAGGCCAGTGTTCAACTTCCTTTTATGTAAATACATACAATGAAGCACAACTCTCTCAAAACCTCTCATTGTCTCTGCCTCTCTTTCCCTACCACCCTCAATTGGCCAAGATAAGGTTGGTCAGGATGGGCTCAGTTGGGCTCCCTCACACAAGCTTTCTGGAATGCAATTTAACAATACTTTTTTAAATATTATAAAGTTTATTACAGTATGAGCAAATAATTTTTCTTGTAAATAACGGAGTACAAAAGTAGTCAGAAATTCAAAGCAATATTTCCAGCAAAGGTATTTAATAAGGAATTATTTATACATGTATAACAAAGGTAATAATATATTTTATATACGTACTAGTATGGGCTTTCCTTGTGCAGTTTCATATACCAGTCTTTTCCATGGTTTCCTGAGGCATTCATCTGTGGGGAGGAGGAGAAAAGCGAGGAAGAGGGTTGAAGGATAAGGCATAAGGATTGTTGGAGCAAAGAGTTTATTATTTTACCTCTGGTATCCAAAACAGGATTTTTGGGTGTGCATCAGAAAAGCCCTTGAATGTCAGGCTTTGTGAAGAAGAACCTGTTTTTCTGAATTCCTTAGGACATATCAAAATGTAGACCTCAAGAGAACAAACTGAAAATTTTCCCGCTAGAGAAGGCCTCTCCTCTGCCCCTGAATAGGCCATGAGGCAGTAGGAGACACCTGAGATGGTCCAAAAGCGACAATGTTTTTCACATCTTGTGGCCCCCGTGTGACCCTCAGTAGACCCAGAATCTCTCCCTGTGCCCTGTGAGGTGACGCAGGGTTGCCAGTAGCGCAAATCCGAAAGCAGGACAAAGAGGCAAATGGCTGGGACATGAGTTCTGACAACAGGTATCAACTCTTCACCCCAAAATGCCAGTGAGATCCTGTCATGCTTTAATTGTCATGAATCTGTACCCAGATCAATTTAGCCATTCCACTACAGAAACCAGGAAGGACCCAAAGGATAACACAGGCATCTGAAAAATTTATTTCTACTTCAGGAAAGAAACACCCCCGATTACAAAGTCTTAGCCAGTGGAAACCTCTTGAAATTGACACTAAGGAGTTAAGTAAGATTTAATTATCTTTTTTTTTTTTTTTTTTTGCAGAACAGCCACATTTAACATTATTTTTAATCAGAGTTTTAGGCCACTCCCACTGGTGGTTTTGGTCTTATTCGTTTTTTTTTAATTAATTCATTTATTTATTTTTGGCTGCATTGGGTCTTCGTTGCTGCGTATGAGCTTCCTTTAGTTGTGGCGAGTGGGGGCTACTCTTCGTAGTGGTGCGCGGGCCTCTCATTGCACTGGCTCCTCTTGTTGCAGGGCATAGGCTCTAGGCGCTCGGGCTCAGTAGTTGTGGTTCTCAGGGTTTGTTGCTCCACGGCATGTGGGATCTTCCTGGACCAGGGCTCTAACCCATGTCCCCTGCATTGGCAGGCAGATTCTTAACCACTGCGCCACCAGGGAAGCCCTGGTCTTATTCTTGATTACAATTGAATTGATTATACTTTACACATTTTATAAATTACATCTTCACCCAAGGTCATCTTTTTACTTATGTCTATAGTGGGTAGGTTTCCTTTTTCTCCTTTTTAAAAAAATGCTAACCAATGAGAGAGTTTTGTTTTATAATAAAATTTAGACATCTTCACCATGTTATTTTATGTCACTGGTGACTTTGAAGCATGAATTATTAAAAACTTACTTGGGATGCAGTTTTTCCTGTGACAGCAAGACATGATTCAGATACTTTACATTGTCCTCTCCAACAAAGGTGTTAGTAATACTTAATTTTGAATTTAAATGCCAGGATTTCAATGTATAATGCTACATGTCTCTTCAATTATGGATGTTTATGATGCTGCATTTGATTTCATAATTATATGATTCAATAAAATATCACTGAACCAAAGCACATACTCCATGGAAATAATTATATTGTATCCTAATGAATACTTGAACTCATTAAAATTCACCCAAAACTGTAATATCATAATGAGTTGATCAAAACATTAAAATTCAATGAAGCAATGATGGATGAATCAACTTTAACTTCTCATATACCAATACTAATACACAAAATATTTCTTATACTACTAAGTACTGTACTTATCACCCTGGTGCACAAGTTCTCTATTTTTATGCAAATTTTCATTATTGGTTAATGTCTTAGTGATTTTACAGTATTTGTATATGAAGAAACAAATGAATCCTGGCAATGAGATCTGATAAAATTAATTAATATCAGTGTTACCAGATATAAAGTTTTATCTATCTGGAAGGTAAACTAGAGATGTGTCTTTAAAAGATGAATTTTCCCCATTTTAGGAAAGAGGTAGACGGTAGAGTCTGTTCTACCATAGATTAATATCTGGTGATTACAGAGCCCTTAGCCTTCTGCCTTGAGGGATGGACCTCATCTCCTCAAATGCAGGCTTTGATTAAAAGGAAGATAAATGAAAACCATTTTCTTGGTTCTTTCCTGCCCATTCTGAACCGACATACACATTTGAATTCCATTTATTTCTTAAGTGCTCACACCTCCCATCCTCACAATATATTGTCACCTTTCTTTCAGGCTCTGCAGTGGCTCAGATCCAGTGAAAAGAATGCACATGATCATTCTGTTTCAAAACTAATTAGAAAAAGATAAGGCACAAAAACTTTCATGGAAGACTAAGCCAGAAAGAACTTGGATAAGAGTGAGAGGTCTCAGGGGAGTCCTAATTGGAAAAGTTGGGAAGTGGCAGAAATAGCTTGCTCTATTTTTGCATATGAAAAATTTCTGGATTGGTGGAAAAGTCCAGAGACTTTGAACCTAAATTCATGGATTTTCATCCCAGCTCTGACACAGCTGTGTGTCACCTCTGCAGGACTTGTAACCTCTCATTAAAGAGAGATAATATCTATCTCACAGGTTTTGAGGATTACCTCAGAAGATTAGTGTAATAGGCCTTTATGTAATAATAGATTGTAGTATGTTAGTGTAAGTTAACATTAATTTAGAAAGGTGGTGGCTCAATATTCTTACTAGATGGCTAATTTACTCAGGTCAGTTTTAGGAAATAACTATGCAATTGGCTATTGTTACATTTTATTATTATTATTAATTTTTTTTTGTGGTATGCAGTCTTCTCACTGTTGTGGCCTCTCCCGTTGCGGAGCACAGGCTCCGGACGTGCAGGCTCAGCGGTCATGGCTCACGGGCCCAGCCACTCCGCAGCATGTGGGATCTTCCCGGACCGGGGCACGAACCCGTGTCCCCTGCAGCGGCAGGTGGACTCTCAACCGCTGCGCCACCAGGGAAGCCCTACATTTTATTCTTGATAAACGTTTTCCTATATGTGTTCTTCTCCTCTGAATTCATGAGAAACGATGCTTGTACAAGTCAATTCACTTAACGTTACTGAGTGCTTACTATGTATCAGTCATCATGGTAAGAAATTTGAATGCATTATTTTCCTATGTAATCCTTACATTAATTTTATGAGTATATTATTTTCTTTACATAGGAAGCTATGGCATGGAGAGTGAATCAGAGTAATATTTTTATATATTAAACTAATGTGTTGTTGCCCCCTCTATTTCTTGTCCCTTATTCAGCTGTAACTAGGGTATTTCATGCCCATTACCTCAGGAACAGTAAGACACCACAGAATTTTTTAATTTCCAATAAGAATAATCCCCCTTTCTTTCTTAAACTATAGTCCAGTGAGTAGCTAATAATAGTAATTTTGGATTTTTACCCTATAATATAAATTTTTGTAAATAGCTTACATTATTTTATTTACTCCTCTGAAAAACACTAGGAGAGATGTTCTATATTATACACATTTTATAGAGCCTTACCTCTGAGTTTATAAAACCTTACACAGACCTGAAATAGGTTATCTTTTCCAGGCACATAGATATTAAGAAGTAGAATGAGGCTTCAAAACTCTCTAAGCTTCACCCCCAAGGAAAGAGCTGAGAGACTGAAAAGATTCTCATTCCCTGTACTCTTCTGCCTTTTAGATAAGCCCACTTAAAGAAGAAATCATTTTTTAAAAATAGCACATTTGGCGATCCAAGGATATAGTGCGCTTATGCTCTTGAAATGCTGCTAGGCACTGGAGAAATTGCAAGAGCCCAGAGTTCCCCAAAGCCCACCATCAAATCAGAGTAGAAAAGTGTTAGCATGATATGTCCAAGCAGATGGTTGTATCTTGTCAACTTCATACCACATCATGTCCCAGCGATTTTTCCTGCTCCATAGAAAAGCGCAGCGATGGAGCATGTCACAACCATGCTAAATTTCTTAGAGCTACAGAAGAGCACAAGATCAGACAACTCTTCACAAGGCCACTAAGTGGGGAAGTGGAAATAGTGGAACTAACCAAGTAGCTGCCCAGACCTGAGATGCCCACAGCAGCGGCTACATGGACACAAATGGGAGGACAAAATGGGATGACCACAAAGACAGGTTTTTTCCATGAAGCTATCGAAGGCTGAAGTTCAGGGATTCTAACTCACATGAGTTTGTTCAATGGCATGGAATATGTTGAAATGACGTTATTCCAATATTCTATTTAGTTTAAGAATACATTGCAAAAATATAATGCACAGCTTGAAAGTGTAGAGTTCAGTGAATTTTGACAAACTTATATCCACGTGTAACCACAAATCACATCGAGATATAGCACATTTCCATCCTCCCAGCAAGCTTTCTTCTGCCCCTATCTATTATAGCCCACACCCAGAACCAAACACACTTCCTATTCAGTTTTTTTCTAGATTGTCCTGGCTGTACTAAGTTTATGTGTTTCCATGTAAATTTTAGAATCACCTTATTAATTTCTTCAAAAAGACTTGGAATTTTAAACTCTGAATTCTGTCTCCTTAGAACTCAGTGCCTGCTGTGATCTCTACTCAGTTCTCTAAACCTTCAAGCTGTTGTTTTCCTGAACACCCTGGGGCTTTCCCCCAATGTGTGCATAGTTCAAGAAGCAGCCAAGGGCCTGGGGGGAGTTTGTATACAAGTTTGGGTCACCTCCATTTATTATTCATTTTTTTGTGGTATTTTTTCTCACTTTCCAACTGCTTTTGATCTTAAATTCTGGCTTCTGACTTCTCAGCCCATTACTACTTCACTGTTTGCCTGAGATATATTTAATGGGCATTGTTTAGTAGAAAAACTAAATAGATCTGAGTTTCACCCAGACTCTTTCCATTCTTTCAAGGATTATGTACCCTCTGGTTTCTGCCGAGTTTTGGTCACCCTACAGTGTCTTCACAGTTACTTTAAAAAATAATTTGTCTAGCTAGAGAGTATAATTGTCTTTGGGAGATGCTTTAGTTTTCTATACAATACTCTGACACTTCCAGAAACTGTCATCTACTTTTAAAAATTTACAGAGATCTTGAGTTGCAGTGTCAGGGGCAGCACTTCCGCACACGGCCCGGCCCCGAGCTAAAGTGTCAGTGCAGCCATTTCTCACTAGGCACTCTGAAGTGCCGGGTGCAAGGCCTCTGCATGAAGCACCCTGTAAACAAGTGAAACTAGACTAAGCACAAAGGAAAAGAAAAAAAACAAGGTTTTATGACAGTAACTCTGCTCAGGTTTGAATTAAAATGGTGTTTCTCCAATTCTAATGTGCATAAAAATCACCTGTAGATTGTGTGAAAATGCACAGTCCACTTCAGTAGGTCTGGCCTGGGATTCTACAGTTTTAACAAGGTGCCAGATGATTCCCATGTGCTGGTCTTAAGATCACATTTTGAATAGATGGAACTTTAAGATGGCAGAGGAGTAAGATGTGGAGATCACATTCCTCCCCACAAATACATCAGAAATGCATCTACATGTGGAACAACTCCTACAAAACACCTACTGGAAAATGGCAGAAGACCTCAAACTTCCCAAAAGGCAAGAAACTCCCCACGTATCTGGCCGTGTGACTGACAGGGTCTTGGTGCTCTGGACAGGTGTCAGGCCTGTGCCTCTGAGGTGGGAGAGCTGACTTCAGGTCATTGGTCCACCAGAGACCTCCTGGCCCCATGTGATATCAAACGGCAAAAACTCTGCCAGAGATCTCCATCTCAACGCTAAGAAACAGCTTCACTCAACAACCAGCAAGCTACAGTGCTGGACACCCCATGCCAAGAAAGGAACACAACCCCACCCATTAGCAGAGAGGCTGCCTAAAATCATAATAAGGTCACAGATACCCCAAAACACACCACCAGATGCAGTCCTGCCCACCAGAAAGACAAACTTCATGCACCAGAAGATAGGCACTAGTCTCCTTCACCAGGAAGACTACACAACCCACTGAACCAAACTTAGCCACTGGGGGCAGACACCAAAGACAATGGGAACTATGAACTTGCAGCCTGCGAAAAGGAGACCCCAAACACAGTAAGTTAAGCAAAATGAAAAGACAGAGAAGCACACACCAGATGAAGGAGCAAGGTAAAAACCCACCAGACCAAACAAATGAGAGGAAATAGACAGTTTACCTGAAAAAGAATTCAGAGTAATGATAGTAAGGATGATCCAAAATATTGGAAATAGAATGGAGAAAATACAAGAAACGTTTAACAAGGACTTGGAAGAACTAAACAGCAAACAAACAATCATGAACAAAACAATAAATGAAATTTAAAATTCTCTAGAAGGAATCAATAGAATAACTGAGGCAGAAGAACGGATAAGTGACCTGGAAGATAAAATAGTAGAAATAACTACTGCAGAGCAGAATAAAGAAAAAAGAATGAAAAGAATTGAGGACAGTCTCAGAGACCTCTGGGACGACATTAAATGCACCAACATTCAAATTATAGGGATCCCAGAAGAAGAAGAGAAAAAGAAAGGGGCTTAGAAAATATTTGAAGAGATTATAGTTGAAAACTTCCCTAATATGGGAAAGGAAATAGTCAAGTCCAGGAAGTGCAGAGAGTCCCATGCAGGATAAGTTCAAGGAGAAACACGCCAAGACACATATTAATCAAACTATCAAAAATTAAATAGGAAAAATATTAAAAGCAGCAAGGGACAAGCAACAGATAACATACAAGGGAATCCCCATAAGGTTAACAGCTGATCTTTCAGCAGGAACTCTACAAGCCAGAAGGGAGTGGCAGGACATACTTAAAGTGATGAAAGGGAAAAACCTACAAACAAGATTACCCAGCAAGGATCTCATTCAGATTCTAAAGAGAAATTAAAAACTTTAGAGATAAGCAAAAGCTAATAGAATTCAGCACCACCAAACCAGCTTTATAACAAATCCTAAAGGAACTACTCTAGGCAAGAAACATAAGAGAAGGAAAAGACCTACAATAACAAACTCACAACAGTTCAGAAAATGGTAATAGGAACATACATATCGATAATTACCTTAAATGTGAATGAATTAAGTGCTCCCACCAAAACATACAGACTGGCTGAATGGATACAAAAACAAGACCCATATATATGCTGTCTACAAGAGACCCACTTCAGACCTAGGGACACATGCAGACTGAAGGTGAGGGAATAGAAAAAGATTCCATGAAAATGGAAATCAAAGGAAACCTGGAGTAGCAATTCTCATATCAGACAAAATAGACTTTAAAATAAAGACTACTATAACAGACAGAGAAGTACACTACGTAGTGATCAAGGGATCAATCCAAGAAGAAGATATAACAATTGTAAATATTTATGCACCCAACATAAGAGCACCTCAATACATAACGCAAATGCTAACGGCCATAAAAGGGGAAATTGACAGTAACACAATAATAGTAGGGGACTTTAACATCCCATTTTCACCAACGCACAGATCATCCAAAATGAAAATAAACAAGGAAACACAAGCTTTAAATCATACATTAAACAAGAAGGACTTAATTGATATTTATAGGACATTCCATCCTAAAACAGGAGATTACACTTCTCAAGTGCTCATGGAACATTCTCCAGGATAGATCATAGCTTGGGTCACAAATCAAGCCTTGGTAAATTTAAGAAAATTGAAATTGTATCAAGTATCTTTTACAACCACAATGCTATGAGACTAGATATCAATTACAGGAAAAAAACTGTAAAAAATATAAACACATGGAGGCTAAACAATACACTACTAAATAACCAAGAGATCACTGAAGAAATCAAAGAGGAAATCAAAAAATACCTAGAAACAAATGACAATGAAAACACGACAGCCCAAAACCTATGGGATGTAGCAAAAGCAGTTCTAAGAGGGAAGTGTTTAGCAATACAGTCCTACCTCAAGAAACAAAAAACATCTCAAGTAAACAACCTAACCTTACACCCAAAGCAATCAGAGAAAGAAGAACAAAAATCCCCCAAAGTTAGTAGAAGGAAAGAAATCATAAAAATGAGATCAGAAATAAATGAAAAAGAAATGAAGAAAATGATGCAAAGATCAATAAACCTTAAACCTGGTTCTTTGAGAAGATAAACAAAATTGATAAACCATTAGCCAGACTGAACAAGAAAAAAAGGGAAAATACTCAATTCAATAGAATTAGAAATGAAAGAGGAGAAGTAACAGCTAATAATGCAGAAATACAAAGGATAATGAGAGATTACTACAAGCAGCTATATGCCAATAAAATGGACAACCTGGAAGAAATGGACAAATTCTTAGAAAAGCACAACTTCTGAGACTGAACAAGGAGGAAATAGAAAATATAAACAGACCAATCACAAGCACTGAAATTGAGACTGTGCTTAAAAATCTTCCAACAAACAAAAGCCCAGGACTGGATGGCTTCACAGGTGAATTCTATCAAACATTTAGAGAAGAGCTAACACCTATCCTTCTTAAACTCTTCCAAAATATAGCAGAGGGAGGAACACTCCCAAACTCATTCTACAAGGCCACCATCACCCTCATACCAAAAGCAAAAGATGTCACAAAGAAAGAAAACTACAGGCTAATATCACTGATGCACATAGAAGCCAAAATCCTCAACAAAATACTAGCAAACAGAATCCAACAGCACATTAAAAGGATCATACACCATGATCAAGTGGGGTTTAGCCCAGGAATGCAAGGATTCTTCAATATACGCAAATCTATCAATGTGATACACCATATTCATCCCACCACCATCACCAACCCCCCCACCACCCGCTTTCCCCCTTTGGTGTCCATACGTTTGTTCTCTACATGTATGTCTCTGTTTCTGCATTGCAGACTGGTTCATCTGTACCATTTTTCTAGATTCCACATATATGTGTAAATATACGATATTTGTTTTTCTCTTTCTCACTTCACTCTGTATGACAGTCTCTAGGTCCATCCATGTCTCTAAAAATGACCCGATTTCATTCCTTTCTATGGCTGAGTAACATTACATTGTATATATGTACCACATTTTCTTTATCCATTCATCTGTCGATGGGCATTAAGTTTGCTTCCTTGACCTGGCTATTGTAAATAGTGCTGCAATGAACATTGGGGTACATGTGTCCTTTTGAATTATGGTTTTCTCAGGGTATATGCCCATTAGTGGGATTGCTGCATCATATGGTAGTTCTATTTTTAGTTCTTTAAGGAACCTCCATACTGTTCTCCAGTGGCTGTATCATTTTACATTCCCACCAACAGTGCACGAGGGTTCCCTTTTCTTCACACCCTCTCCAGCATTTATTGTTTGTAGATTTTCTGATGATGCCCATTCTGACCCATGTGAGGTGAAACCTCATTGTAGTTTTGATTAGCATTTCTCTAATAATTAGTGATGTTGAGCAGCTTTTCATGTGCTTCTTGGCCATCTGTATGTCTTCTTTGGAGAAATGTCTATTTAGGTCTTCTTCCCATTTTTTGATTGGGTTGTTTGTTGTTTTAATATTGAGCTGCATGAGCTGTTTATATATTTTGGAGATTAATCCTTTGTCCATTGATTGGTTTGCAAATATTTTCTCCCATTCTGAGGGTTGTCTTTTCGTCTTGTTTATAGTTTCCTTTGCTATGCAAAAGCTTTTAAGTTTCATTAAGTCCCATTTGTTTATTTTTGTTTTTATTTCTATAACTCTAGGAAGTGGGTCAAAAAAGATCTTGCTGTGATTTATGTCAAAGAGTGTTCTTCCTAAGTTTTCCCTTTAAGAGTTTTATAGTGTCTGGTCTTATATTTAGGTCTTTAATCCATTTTGAATTTATTTTTCTGTGTGGTGTTAGGGAGTGATCTAATTTCATTCTTTTACAAGTAGCTGTCCAGTTTTCCTAGCATCACTTATTGAAGAGACTGTCTTTTCTCCATTGTATATCCTTGCCTCCTTTGTCATAGATTAGTTCACCATAGGTGTGTGGGTTTATCTCTGGGTTTTCTATCCTGTTTCATTGATCTATATTTCTGTTTTTGTGCCAGTACCATATTGTCATGATTACTGTAGCTTTGTAGTATAGTCTGAAGTCAGCGAGTCCAATTCCTCTAGCTCTGTTTTTCTCCTTCAAGATTTCTTTGGCTCTTGGGAGTCTTTTGTGTCTCCATACAAATTTTAATATTTTTGTTCTAGTTCTGTAAAAAATGCCACTGGTAATTTGATAGGGATTGCATTGAATCTGTAGATTGCTTTGGGTAGTATAGTCATTTTCACAGTATTGATTCTTCCAATCCAAGAACATGGTATATCTCTCCAACTATTGGTATCATCTTTAATCTCTTTCATCAGTGTCTTATAGTTTTCTGAGTACAGATCTTTTACCTCCTTACGTAGGTTTATTCCCAGGTATTTTATTCTTTTTGTTGCAATAGTGAATGGGATTGTTTCCTGAATTTCTCTTTCTGGTCTTTCATTTTTAGTGTATAGGAATGCAAGAGCTCTCTGTGCATTAATTTTGTATCTTGCAACTTTACCAAATTCATTGATTAGCTCTAGTAGTTTTCTGGTGGCATCTCTAGGATTATCTATGTATAGTATTATGTCATCTGCAAACAGTGACAGTTTTGCTTCTTCTTTTCCAATTTGTATTCCCTTTATTTCTTTTTCTTCTCTGATTGCCATGGCTAGGACTTCCAAAACTATGTTGAATAATAGTGGCAAGAGTAGGTATCCTTGCCTTGTTCCTGATCTTTGAGGAAATGCTTTCAGTTTTTCACCATTGAGAATGATGTTGGCTGTGGGTTTGTCATATATGGCCTTTATTATGTTGAGGTAGTTTCCCTCTATGCCCACTTTCTGGAGAGTTTTCATCATAAATGGTGTTGGATTTTGTCAAAAGCTTTTTCTGCATCTATTGAGATGAACATATGGTTTGTATTCTTCAATTTGTTAATATGGTGTATCACATTGATTGCTTTGTGTATATTGAAGAATCCTTGCATCCCTGGGATAAATCTCACTTGATCATTGTGTGATCCTTTTAATATGTTGTTGGATTCTGTTTGCTAGTATTTTGTTGAGGATTTTTGCATCTGTAGTCATCAGTGATATTGGTCTGTAATTTTCTTTTTTTGTAGTATCTTTGTCTGGTTTTGTGGTCAGGGTGATGGTGGCCTCATTGAATGGGTTTGGGAGTGTTTCTGCCTCTGCAGTTTTTTGTAAGTGTTTGAGAATCATGGGTGTTAGCTCTTCTCTAAATGTTTGATAGAATTCACCTGTGAAGCCATCTGGTCTTGGAGTTTTGTTTGTGGGAAGATTTTTAATCACAGTTTCAGTTTCCTCACTTGTGATTGGTCTGTTCATATTTTCTTTCTTCCTGGTTCAGTCTTGGATGGTTATATCTTTTTAAGAATTTGTCCATTTCTTCCACGTTTTCCATTTTACTGGCATAGAGTTGCTTGTAGTAATGTCTTAGGATGCTTTATATTTCTGCAGTGTCCATTGTAACTTCTCCTTTTTCATTTCTAATTTTATTGATTTGAGTCCTCTCCCTCTTTTTCTTGATGAGTCTGGCTATAGGTTTATCAACTTTGTTTATCTTCTCAAAGAACCAGGTTTTAGTTTTATTGATCTTTGCTATTGTTTTCTCCTGTTCTATTTCATTTATTTCTGCTCTGATCTTTATGATTTCTTTCCTTCTACTGACTTTGGGTTTTGTTTATTCTTCTTTCTCTAGCTCCTTTAGATATAAGGTTAGATTGTTTGTTTTAGATTTTTCTTGTTTCTTGAGGTAGGATTTTATTGCTATAAACTTCCCTCTTAGAACTGATTTTGCTGCTTCCCATAGGTTTTGGATTGTAGTGTTTTCATTGTCATTTGTCTCTAGGTATTTTTTGATATCCTCTCTGATTTCTTCAGCTATCTCTTGGTTATTTAGTAATGTATTGTTTAGCCTCCTTGTGTTTCTGTTTTTTATGTTTTTTTCCCTGTAATTTATTTCTAATCTCATACCATGTGGTCGGAAAGATGCTTGATATGATTTCAATTTTCTTAAATTTACCAAGGCTTGATTTTTGACCCAAGCTATGATCTATCCTGGAGAATATTCCATGTGCACTTGAGAAGAAAGTGTATTCTGCCACTTTTGGTTGGAATGTCCTATAAATATCAATTAAATCTATCTGGTCTGTTGTGTCATTTAAAGCTTGTGTTTCCTTATTAATTTTCTGTCTGGATGATCTGTCCATTGATGTAAGTGAGGTGTTAAAGTCCCCCACTATTATTGTGTTACTGTCGATTTCCTGTTTTATAGTTGTTAGCATTTGCCTTATGTATGGAGGTGCTCTTATGTTCGGTGCTTATATATTTATAATTGTTATATCTTTTTCTTGGATTGATCCCTTGATCATTATGTAGTGTCCTTTGTTGTCTGTTGTAACATTCTTTATTTTAAAGTCTATTTTATCTGATATGAGAATTGCTACTCCAGCTTTCTTTTGATTTCCATTTGCCTGGAATGTCTTTTTCCATCCCCTCACTTTCAGTCTGTATGTTTCCCTAGGTCTGAAGTGGGTCTCTTATAGACAGCATATTTACGGGTCTTGTTTTTGTATCCATTCAGCCAGCCTGTGTCTTCTTGTTGGAGCATTTAATCCATCCACGTTTAAGGTAATTATCAATATGTATGTTCCTGTTACCATTTTCTTACCTGTGTTGCATTTTTTTTTATAGTTCCTTTTCTTCTCTTGTGTTTTTCAGTTAGAGAAGATACTTTGGCATTTGTTGTAGAGTTGGTATGGTGGTGCTCAGTTCTCTTAGCTTTTGCTTGTCTGTAAAGCTTTTGATTTCTCCATTTAATATGAATGAGATACTTGCCAGGTAATTTTGATTGTAGGTTCTTCTCTTTCATAACTTTAAATATATCTGCCACTCCCTTCTGGCTTGTAATGTTTCTGCTGAGAAGTCAGCTGTTCACCTTATGGGAGTTCCCTTGCATGTTATTTGTCATTTTTCCCTTGTTGCTTTTAATAATTTTTCTTTGTAATTTTTGTCAATTTGACTACTATGTGTCTTGCTGTGTTTCTCCTTGGGTTTATCCTGCCTAGGACTCTCTGCCCTTCCTGGACTTGGGTGACTATTTCCTTTCCCATGTTAGGGAAGTTTCCAACTGTTATCTCTTCAAATATTTTCTCATGTCCTTTCTCTTTCTCTTCTCCTTCTGGGACCCCTATAATGCAAACATGTCTGCGTTTAATGTTTTCCCAGAGGTCTCTTAGAGTGATACATTTCTTTTCATTATTTTTTCTTTATTCTGTTTTGTGGCAGTGAATTGTACCATTCTGTCTTCCAATCACTTATCCATTCTTCTGCCTCAGTTATTCTGCTATTGATCCCTTCTGGTGTATTTTTCATTTCAGTTATTGTATTTTTCATCTGTTTGTTTTTTCTTTAATTCTTATAGGTGTTTGTTCTTTCATTCGTCTAGGTCTTTGTTAAACATTTCTTGCATCTTCTTGATCTTTGCCTTCATTCTTTTTCCGAGGTCATGGATCATCTTCACTATCATTATTCTGAATTCTTTTTCTGGAAGATTGCCTATATCCACTTCATCTAGTTGTTCTTCTGGGGTTTTATCTTGTTCCTTCATCTGGTACGTAGTCCTCTGCTTTTTCATTTTGTGTATCTTTCTGTGAATGTGGTTCCAAAGGCTGCAGGATTGTAGTTCTTCTTGCTTCTGCTGTCTGCCCTCTGGTGGATGAGGCTATCTGTGAGGCTGTGCAAGCTTCCTGTTGGGAGGGACTGGTGGTGGGTACAGCTGGGTGTTGCTCTGGTGGGCAGAGCTCAGTAAGACTTTAATCTGCTTTACTGCTGATGGGTGGGGCTGAGTTCCCTCCCTGTTGGTTGTTTGGCCTGAGGCAACCCAGCACTGGAGCCCACAGGCTCCTTGGTGGGGCTAATGGCGGACTCTGGGAGGGCTCACGCCATGGAGTACTTCCCAGAACTTCTGCTGCCAGTGTCCTTGTCCCCATGGTGAGCCACAGCTGCCCCCCACCTCTGCAGGAACCCCTCCAACACTAGCAGGTAGGTCTTGTTCAGTCTCTTATAGGGTCACTGCTCCTTCCCCATGGGTCCTGATGCACACACTACTTTGTGTGTGCCCTCCAAGAGTGGAGTCTCTGTTTCCCCCAGTCCTGTTGAAGTCCTGCAGTCAAATCCCGCTAGCCTTCAAAGTCTGAATCTCTGGGAATTCCTTCTCCCACTGCTGGACCCCCAGATTGGGAAGCCTGATGTGGGGCTCAGAACCTTCACTCCAATGGGTGGACTTCTGTGGTATAATTGTTCTCCAGTTGTGAGTCACCCACCCAGTGGTTATGGGGTTTGATTTTATTGAGATTGCGCCCCTCCTACCATCTCACTGTGGCTTCTACTTTGTCTTTGGATGTGGGGTATCTCTTTTGGTGAGTTCCAGTGTCTTCCTTTCAATGATTGTTTAGCAGTTAGTTGTGATCCTGCTGCTTTTGCAAGAGGGAGTCCTTTCCCATTTTCAGTACTGTACTTTTGGAAGGAATTCACTATGCATAGCCCATTCAAGGAGTAAAGTACTGTGTTCCACATCCTTGATGGTAGAGTCTGCATAAATTATTTTGAATTCTGCTTAGGAGATCTGTAGCTGCTCCTCCACTTATTAATTTATTTATTTATATCAGCATGGAGTCATGGATGTTTATTTTATAGTTTTAGTTTAATCCTATCCTAATTTATTCATTTTTTTGTTCAAATTATTTTAGATTTGACCATTGGAGCTCTTCCAGTGGGCTCCTGTGTTCCTTTAAAATATCTCATTTGTATTTCGAAAACCAAAACATACTCTGTGAAAGTTTCCTAGTCATCTCTGTCAGGAGGTTGTAACTTCTATTAATGTAGTTGGTGGTGCAGTATATATAATTATTAATACAATACATTAAGATAGATATATAACAACTACACCATGTAGAATTTCTCAGAACCCCTTTATTTTTTAGGTCACAAACTTATAGTAGTACTATAATGGAATCTGTCTTCATGTGAAATCATATTTTATAATCCTACCAATAATTTAAAAACTCCATCAAAAGGAAAACATAAGTTATCTATTTCTTCTCCTATAATTTTAAATTTTTGTCATTTGACAAGGGGATTAAAATGCAATGAGAATTGTAGGCAAAAAAGATTGTAAAAGTGTAAGTTATTATTTCTCTGGAGTTTATAATATTTAGGGTGTCAAAGCTTTTTTATAGTTGTAAATTGCCGTGATGTATTTTCTCATTCTAAATAGATGTTTGCTTTTCTACCTAATTTTGTGTCCATAATTTTCATTAAAGCCTCCTTCATCCACCACTAAATGTACAGTTTTCAATACATACAAAACCTGAATCCATCCCTGGGTAACATCTAGCTCAGTCTGTCTCCATGCACAGCTCATAGCCGAGGACCCTTCCCTCCAACCCCTAGCAAGACACCACATAGGTCTCTAGTGCTCAGAAGCAGCTAAAGAACAAACAAAGCAAAGAACCTGAATAAATGAAGGATTGTTTTGTTTTTTAATATCCCATGGAATGGATCTTGTAAAAGAAATTAAGTTCAGGTGTAGAAAATTAAACTTATAGTTTGGCCTGAAGATAAATACTCATTATGGAGTTTAAAAAAATTCCATAAGCCCACAAAACCGGTAAATAGCAGAGCAGGATTTCCCGTGCGAGTCCTGGGTTTCAAAATAGAGCCTTTAATATGAGAATAATGAAAATACAGATATGCCAGTAACAGTTTAAATTTATATGTATTTCTAAAGTCCCTTTGAATATAAGGATATACATTTAAGCATTAAGAGTCTTGTGAGAGAAGATACTTTTGAGAAATGAGGAAGATATATCTTATTTTTTGTTTGATATAACACATGATGCTTACTCTGTACAAGTTACCATTTGGAGGTTTTTATAAATGTTCATGACATACCCTTTATAACAATCTGATGAGATGAATATTGTCTTATCCCCTTTTACCGTGTCAGGAAATGTGAAGGGTCAGAGATTGTTTTCTAACTAAGTGGTTGCCCTGCCACAGTTTCGTAGATGCTGGGTTAGAGATAAAGGACTTAATTTCGAATGGTGTAATAGTACCATGAACTTCATTGTCACATCAGAACCCTATGTCCCCCCAACTCCCATGCAAAAGATGTCCAGGCAGGACACAGCAGGTTTGTGTCACAAGTAAGAAACATCAAGCTTAGTAAAACCTCAGTCAATAAAGGGGGCTGCTAGCAAACCTGCCCAATTTCTAATCCGGAGAGAGACATTATTTATATTATCCTAATCAGGAAACAAAACTGTCTTCTCACCCACAGAGAGACCCAATCTTTATCTTTCAAGCCTGTTTGCTACCCTAGCCCCTTTGGAAAGTTAGGCCAGGACAGAGTTTGTCACGAGACACGTGGAAGCACCAAGGAGAATTGTCCCCCAACGTACAGATGAGGGAACTGAGTCATCTGTCCATGACGCTCAGTTTGTAAGTGGTAGACTTGGAATTACAGAGCTGGAAGGCCAGGCTCCAGAGTCCACTTTCTTAACCATTACTGGGTTTTCCTTCTTTGTACTACTTCTCCATGTGTGGAGAGGAACATTGCTAAAGACTAACTGATTGGTAAACTTCTGTCTTTCTGTTGGGCATCAAGCACTATACAGCTTCTTTTGTTCCCAGGGAGAGCTATATTATATTCCCCTTGTATATCCTTTGGAATCCCTTAAACACCTCTAGAAGAATTTCTCTTTTATTCTCCAAGACCCCAGGAAAGGTGGCATCAGACTTACCTTCCTCTCTACCTCAGTATTTCTGAAAATCTTTCTCACGTAAATAACCTAAAGTGACAGTCAGAAAATGTTGCACTGAAAGGGACCTCTTATTTTCTTGTCCAGTCTTATAGATTACAAATAAGGAACATAAGGCCTGAAGTAGTTCAATGAAATGTTCACAGTCATACATTTTGTTAGTAATACAAGCAGCATGAGAGAACATCTGCTTTCTAACTTCCATTCTGTGTACTTTCCACCATATACCACGGTAAGTAAGATGAGTCTCATGCTTTCAATTTTATGCTAGAGTTTTCTGTCCCTGAATTGTTTTGAAAGACAATAAGGAGAGCCACAGTAAAAATAGACACTTCATAGATTTTATTTTTTAATCTAAGGACAATGATTATAAAAGCCCAAACTTAATTAATGGATTTGTTTTAATCCCTAAATTTTAACTGGACTAAAGTTACTCACCAAGACAAAGAACATTTTCTGGGACCAGTAAAGCAATTACAGAAACAAATACTTTCTAGTCAGTAAAATGAAATACACCTACCCGGTAGAAGACCTATTTATAACTATTTCCCCTGAGGCTATTTTTTTTTTCTGGAATGAGTTTCAAGGAGAAATGAAATTTTGGGACTGGATGACTCAGTTATGTAAATGTATTAATTATATATGGAACAGATCCTATTTTATGTGTTTTGAGTTTTTTTCCTACTTTTCCTCAAGGCTGGGAGAATTGTTTTTTTGACACTTACGTTTTGCAGGGTTCTGAGAAGGTAAATGTTCTATAAATGTGAAACACTTAAAAATACAGTTTAATTGTGTCCTCTATAGCTCCTCCAGGTGTGGTTATTTTGTAATGGATAATACAATTTTAGTATCAGTGAGATGCATTACTAAAAGTTTTCACAGACCTTCCAAGTAATTTGAAAACACTACACAATTATGGCCTCATAAGCAGGATATTAGGTTTAAGTTTACACTGGAGGAAGTTTAAAAGCTGATTTCCTCATCCTGAAGGACCACAACCATTACTGCTCTTTAAAAATCAAGTGTGTTTCTTACTGTTGGCAAATGATGTTGATTGTACTCTCACTTTTAATCAAGATACTTTTTTGTATACATATATATGCATACAATAAGGTGGAACAATAATGCTACCATAAGGTTATTTGGGGAATATATGGTTTATACCTGCCCAAAAAGAATAGGAAGGTGCTTCTGAAAGTCAGAACATTTGGAAAAACCCCAGGACTCAATTCAAACATGATTGTCAGGTAGAGCAGGGGTCCCCAAACCTGCTATTAGGAACTGGGCTGCACAGCAAGAGGTGAGCGGTGGGAGAGTGAGAGAAGCTTCATCTGCCACTCCCCGTCGCTCCCATTACCACCTGAAAACCCCCCCAACCCCATCTGTGGGAAAATTGTCTTCCACAAAACTGGTCCCTGGTGCCAAAAAGGTTGGGGCCCCCTGAAGTAGAGGAAATAGGCACATGTGGATGTCTGTCTTCACTCGTCTCTGCTCTTCACTAAATAAGCCAGGGCTCTTACATCCTCATTTCTCTTTCCCTAAAATCGAAACCTCCTCTCAGATTCTTAATTGATTATAATGATGTAGCCAAGTCCTACTTCAAGACTAACCATCATAGGACATTTTTATTTTAAAGGAGGTATGAAAACTTTTAAATTGAAAGAATTAAGGTCTGGTATTTGTCCAGCAGGCCAGCATTTGGAGGGACCTTGGACGTTATTTGACTGTCTCTGCAACCCCACTACCTGCATCCACTTTCAGGTACAGCTTTCTCTCACAGGCACCCTGGTACAGTAGTCTCTGCCCCTTTCCACAGGACCCTGTGCTACAGCCTCCAGGCCTCTCGTGTTGTGCACAAAGACTGCATAATGATGGAAATTTAATATTTTCACTTTGATTTTTGATATATTGTCAGTAAACTGGACAAATGCAGTGTTAATGTACTTTCAAACCTCTATTGGTTGTTGTCACCTTGGCACCATCAGTAGTCGATTCAAAAGCCACCAACTACATTTCTCAGAATTCCTCTTCTGAACTGCTCTTGACCATATGCTGAGGAGAGGAACCCATGAGAGATTCAAAGTGAGAGTGAAACAGAAGCCAGGATTTTCAGCATGTCACTGGGGCCACTAAGGGGACATGCTACCAGAGCACTTCCTGCCTTGCAGTGTGCGACCCTCCCCCATCCAGAACTGCATGCTGCTGTAGTGAGTAAGCAGGTGTGGTATCTGATTTCTGACTGCTACCTTCATCTGGCTGCTCAGAACTTCAGCTCTTTCTCCCGTTGGCAGAAACCCTAATTCTGACGTGAAACTCCTTATTCCCAGCCTGATACGGTTTTCAGAGAAAAATTTTAACATTCTTTGCAGTAGAGAAAACTTCTTTCCTATTTGTAGGTGATAATGATGGCTGAGACATATTCTACCACAAGCATAAGTAATTTTAAAAAGTATGTTTAGCTTTCCATATGATTTTGACTTGTAACAAGGAGCAAAATTTAAAACTCTTATTTAGATGTTTGGTTTTCTTTTTCATAAACATTTAAAATTGAGGGGGCATAAATATGTTAAAAGGTATAGCCAATACTGTACTTTTTAAAAAAATTTCACACTATTGGGGTTTTTTTTAGATTTCAATATATAAAATTTTATCCTATAAAAACTTTACATAAAAATGTTCTGATTTATTTACATAATTTCTAGGTGTTTTCTAGTATATTTCCATAGAAAATACAGAAATGTAAAATACTTATATTTACATAATTTCTAGGTATTTTCTAATGTTCTATATAATAAATATGAGATATTGATTGTATCAATATCTTCTATTTCTTATTAAGCAAAAGCCAAAAAATTGTTATTTTTTTCTCTAAATGCTTTCAAACAACAATTCTAACTTTAACCAAGATCTTTTCATTTTGCTAGAAGTCAATGGGACATGAAGAAATTGTTAAATCAGTGACTAAGACCATTCTCATTGGTCAAGCTGAAGAGAAGCATGACCAAGAGAAAGCTAAGCAAAGTTTATTTACTTGATAAATTGCTAGTTTCAAAGTTTTCTCACACAATTTTTTTAACATCTTTATTGGAATATAATTGCTTTACAATGGTGTGTGAGTTTCTGCTTTATAACAAAGTGAATCAGTTATACATACACATATGTTCCCATATGTCTTCCCTCTTGCGTCTCCCTCCCACCTCCCTATCCCACCCCTCCAGGTGGTCAGATAGCACCAAGCTGATCTCCCTGTGCTATGCGGCTGCTTCGCACTAGCTATCTATTTTACGTTCGGTAGTGTATATATGTCCATGCCACTCTCTCACTTTGTCACAGCTTACCCTTCCCCCTCCCCATGTCCTCAAGTCCATTCTCTAGTAGGTCTGTGTCTTTATTCCCATCTTACCCCTAGGTTCTTCATGACCTTTTTTTTTTCCTTAGATTCCATATATATGTGTTAGCATACGGTATTTGTTTTTCTCTTTCTGACTTACTTCACTCTGTATGACAGACTCTAGGCCCATCCACCTCACTACAAATATCTCAATTTCGTTTCTTTTTATGGCTGAGTAATATTCCATTGTACATATGTGCCACATCTTCTTTATCCATTCATCCGATGATGGACACTTAGGTTGCTTCCATGTCACACAAATTTTCTACTCTTAAAATGTTTATGCTCAGCATGCATCATGGTATGTATGAAAACAAGACAAGAACTGCATTTTTCAAAACCTGCGCTCTTCTCAGAGAATCCATGCCATTTTCAGGGGCCATTTCGTAGCACAATTATATAAAACAGTCCATGTATCAAGAATTTTCTTATTGTGGCAATAACACATGTCAAGCTAATGCTTCTAAAAGGACAGTCAGTGTTGTACTCGAACTGGCCTTCCTTTTGCTGCAATAAAGAATCATAAAGCACTGTTAAACAAACAAATCCCTTGTGCCACTACTCACCACGAAACACACTAAATACAGTTGCTCTGGTGGCAGGCCATGTCATAAATGTCCAGTGCATACGATTCAGAGCATCTGCATCACGTCAAGAACTGAGCACTCAGACAAGAAGCAACTTTGTGTTCTGTATCTAAAACATCTTTACACAACAGTGGTTTATGCAATAGACATTTCGCTGAAAGATGTTTGCATCTTCAAAAATCAAGCAATATATTCGTTAACATAGACATTAAAGGCAGGACTTTTAATAAATTTTAAACTTTATCAAAACGTTTTTAAGTCTAAGTTTACTATTTAAATTTTTAGTAGTCAAAGTTGAAAAGTTTGACAATGAGTAATGTAGGACTTAAATTCTTAACACTGCCAGCTCCTAGCTTACTCTTGCTGTCTACTGTGCCTTTTACATTTGTGCATCCAAATAGACGCTTATTTGCAATTGGCTCACTAAATACCACTAACCGTATTTTACAGAAGAACATGATTTAGAAAAAAAAAAAGTTTTTCAGTAACATTTTTTAAAGAAAAGTTGCTTCTCTCATTTGTACATTGGGTAGCTTGCAAAAGCACCGTGTTTTCAATTCTGCAAAATATTTGGTGTTCCAGCACAATCATTTCAGCAAACTTGATTCTGTCTTTAGCCTCAATAAACTCAACACTGAGGAACTGCCTTTAGAACAAATTTACTCTTGTGAAAAAGCATATTCTACACTTAATGCAGTTTTGAAAACCTGTTGTTATAAAGTTTGATTTGTGAAAACAAAATATGTTGTTAATATCTCATTTACTTTAACACTTCATTTTTCTTTATACTTCTTGTGTTCTACTTTAGACTGGATGGGAGATGATTTATCGTAGATGCCCTAAGTCACTTTGGAGATTTTTCCCCTCAGGAAACTTAGAGATGGCAAAGTTACTGTGTTAACTTTATTTCATCCTCAAATATGTAAAGAAGTTTTAATAGGAGTTTTCTTGAAACTATTTTGGTCTATGTGGAAATAAATAAGATAAATATAGTATTAAAAAGTTATTCTTTTTAATTTTATGAGTCAGTATAATAAATAATTATCTCCATTAAATTTTTATAAACATACTTTTGCATAAAAGGGATATCATGTTCATAATATATTATTTAGCTAACATATTCTCTTAATATTTATATTAACTGTCAAGCTAATTTGGTATTTATTAAAATATTTGAAAGTTCCTAATAATTACTTTATTATTACAGTTAATGAATATCACCATAATTAAATATTGTACTATTTTACTCAGAATATGGCTTTTTCTTTAATAGAATTTCAAAACATAAAGCAAATAAGGTGATTTTTTTCACTGCAAGTTACATCTATTATTCCTACTTTTAAAAAAAGTGAATATTTTCTTATTCAGGCCATGTCCCTATGACAGGTGTTGTGTTGCTGATGACACATGATGGTAGCCTATGTGCTAACATAATCATTGATCACATGCTAGTTCAGGGATGTCAGAAATGACAATGAAGTTGACATTTCCCAATTTTGTCTTGAAAAGGCTAAAGCTGGAATGGATATTAAATGGCAGATTCTCTGGTGACCACGGCCAGAATCAAACGTGGAACATTTATTCCTTTCATAAGTGATCTTAAGTGCTTGCTTCCTGTGTGTAAGGTGCTTCTATGCTAAAGATACAGTGGTAAACAAATCATATAGCAAAACATGTCCTCCGTTCTGAATCTGGGAAAGGAGAGGCAGGCAATAAAAAAGTAAAGAAGTAAATATGTGACTTGGTCAGATCCTGATAAGAACTGTGAAGAAAGGAAAGGAGGCTTAGAGGCTAGAGTGAGGGGTGCAGTTTTACAAATCATGGTCAGGAAGGTCTCTAAGGATGTAATCATTAAGAAGAGATACAACTTTCTTAATCAGCAATCCATTATCTGGGTATCTCCTTACCATAGCCTTAGCTTTGCTGAAGAATGTGTGCCTGTAACTTTGGGGAAATCTCTGAGGCCACCCAAAGAGATTTTACATATCTACCCTCTAAATTCAATGAGAATCTGTCGAGGCATCTTACAAAATGTAGTAATAGATTATGGGTATGGGGTTTTATGGCCGATTCACTGTTTTCTATATTGTGCCTTAAATGTCCGGCTATTTAAATGTATCCAGCTGTTGATATATGTTAGAATCTCTCTACTTAGGCAACTTTTATTAGTCTAAGGAAGCAAATTACAGCCTGTCCAAGTAAACAAGAATTATTATGATGCAACCATTTGGACTTTTAAGGGAATAGTACTACCATGAAGAGGTGGGTAATGAATGCTGCACTTCCTTTCAGCCCTTAATGAGTCTCTGCAGTGTTAGGTAAAAACTGGAATAGCAATGCATTGCATTGAATGTGGGTGAGAGAGAGTTTCCCAATTTTCAAAACCATGAAGAGGGTTTTTCTTCCTTCTTTATTTCCCACATCTATTCCCTTATAGTCCTATGCTAACTTGATCTTCCATCACCTCCACACCCAATCCATCAATAAGTCCAGTTATCTTTCTCTCAGCACATCCCAAATCATTCCAGTTCTCCATTATAGAAATACACCTATGTTTGAGCCACCACCATCTTTCTCCTGGACTACTAAGTATTATAATAAGTAGAGGGGAACTTATTTGCCCTACCTGGGACTAGTGAGTTTTCAAATCAAGCTTGGAAGCTTGGAAGAAGTAACTGTATACTTATAAGACTAGTGTGTACTGTGTACAATTGTTTCTCTTACTACCATACATTCCTTGTCTTTTGTGGTCACAGGTACAGCCAGGCTGGACTTAGTGTGGTCTGGTGAGTTGAGGGAAGAACCTGCCTATGGCCTGGGGGGAACACATATCCACAGGAAGAACAGGCAGTTGATCTGGGGGGGGTCTGGGGAATTTAGCAGCAGCAGTTCTGAAGGAGGTCAGCAACTGTCTGGACAGTTTTGTGGAGCCTGCAAGCATTGTTCAAAAGCATGTTGAAAAAAATTTTTTTTATAATGTAACTTTTTAAAAAAAATTATTTAATTTTTTTGGCAGCATTGGGTTGCTGCACGCAGCCTTTTTCTCTAGTTGTGGCGAGCAGGGGCTACTCTTCGTTGCAATGCACAGCCTTCTCTTTGCTGTGGCTTCTCTTGTTGTGGAGCACGGGCTCTAGGCGCACGGGCTTCAATAGTTGTGGCACGCAGGCTCAGTAGTTGTGGTGCATGGGCTTAGTTGCTCCGTGGCATGTGGGAGCTTCCTGGACCAGGGCTCGAACCTGTGTCCCCAGCATTGGCAGGCAGATTCTTAACCACTGCGCCACTGGGGAAGCCAAACATGTTGAAATTTTTTAGGAAGGGAAACCTAGTAGAAGAACAGAGTTCAGACTTCATATTGTTTGAAAGGTGGAAACTCTGAGACTGCTTGGAAATGAAAGTGTTTATCTCTGTAGTCAGAAGGCTACTGAAATCTGGGCACAAATTCCTTATGCAATATGCTAAATTTAGTACCACTCTTACGAGCAATCTGGGAATATTTACAAGTTTACAGTTTTTGATAGAAATAGGCTGCGATGAGAACTATTTGTTTAAATGGGAGACTAAAGAAATTAAAGTGTTCTATCAGTGTATCTTTAACCTCTACTCATGAGTTTATTTGTTGGACAGTTATATCTCAGATGAAATGCCACCAGGCTCATTTTGCAGCCGTCTTGATTATGCTAAGCTATAACTCAGTAAGGCACATGGATTGAATTCTTTTATACCATTTGAGCTGAATAGCTTCAATTGGTCTCTTAGAGTCCTATCAGCTGAATGAACTGAGTGTGCTTGCCATGGGGCAACAGAGCCTAAAGTTTAAATTCGATTACAGAACTTATGCATCAGATGTATATAAAATCCTAAAGAATTGGAAGAATTTTGCTTTTAGGTGTTTGAGAACTTAGATTTGATTGTCTTAATTTGATATGTGATTTGTGGTTAAATTATCTGCAGAAAATTATTGCTTATTTAAAAAAACTCTATGTTAGCATTCAGTTGGAATACTCAGTTAAGGGGGAAAATAATAAATAATAGTTACCTCAGGTATAGATTTTCAACCAAGGATGATGAATCACCATTTTAAAGATCGTAAAGTTAATTTTCACTTGGTGATCAAGCACTTATCTTCAGACAGTTGCATTATGCCAGTGACTCACTCCTTTAAGTACCTGAAATAGGAATATCCCCTTTAGCTTGATAAAACAGAATACATTCCTGTCTTCTATAAATATGTTTTTTTAAAGTATACATGAAAGTAATAAGGAATATTGCCATTTTTATTAGATTTCAAAGGTGTAATAAATTATTTCTTTTGATAAACATGATAGTTTTCCTTCCTGTGAACACAAAAAACTTTTAAAAGCCATGTCAAAACATTCAGTATTTAAAGTTTATGTTTAAATAATCTATGTTTAGATTACCTTTGTTTAAATATATAGACATTTTAATAGGACAGATGTCACAAATTACACAGTTCAGATTTTATGTCCTTATAATAACATTACTCCAGTCTTGTCGACAAGCCTGAGCTTACCTTTCATAAAAGAGGAGAATTTGCCTGTATGTATGTATCACAACTCTTATGAAATATGTAAAAAGATTCTACTTCATTTCAATTAAAGGGAAAAAAAGAGACATGAAAGTTTAGAAGGAAAAAAAAAACCCTTCAATATCCCCATGTTACCTAAGTTAGGCTATCTGATTTTGTAGGAAAACAATTTAAAAAAAAAAAGAAAAGAAACCAGCCTAAGAGTGACAAAGCTTCCCGGAGTCTATATTAGAGATTGTTGTGTAAACTAGAAATGCCACCTGCCATATCAGTAAACAAAGGACGTTGCAGCCATAAGCCACTACAGCCACTACAGCGGTGAGCCCTGAGGGAACTCAGGATGGAAAAAGAATGCCACCACCAAATCATCAGACACTGCAGCTGCCCCGCAACAGTGCGCCCTGAGGAAACTTACGATGAGAAAACACAGGATACTGGCCCCAGAGAGCTGAGGTGCATATCAAAGGAATGATTTCAGTGAGCTCAGACTCTTGCATCTTCCCATACATAGAAAAGCACTAAATTCCTTAACTTGAGATGTCCAGATGTTCCGAATACCTGGGCTTTGTTGCCAAAACTCCTCTACATCCTGGCTCCTCCCTTTGCCTCTTCAGAGTAGCCTCTCAGAGTTATCTGAGATGCTGTGTCCCGGGCTTTAGTCCTCAGTTTTCTCCATCGAATAAAACATAACTCTCAACTTTTAGGTTGTGCATTTTTTTTAGTCGGCAGTTGTTAGAAAAGTATTGCTGGAATAGTTGCAGGAATGTCTGGCACAAAGAGAGGGCTCTAATTATAATATGCTCTATTGCTTGCTAAAACAGAAGGAATCACACTGGCATAAATGTACAAATGATGAGAGGTAAAGCACCTATACAACAGTCAGTCACATGAAATGTCAATTATTAGTCACCCCTAGTCAAACAACCATGCATGGTTTCTCCTGAAGTTACTACTCCAGGCTTGATGGTTTCTTCATTAGATTTCTTATTGCCACCTCTACACAGTGTTAAACCAGGGGTGAATAATGGTTGCCCTGAAGCATCATAAAACGGAACCCTTTGCTAGCAGTCTCTCTTTAACTACAGAGTGAGAACACTGATTGTTACTTCGAGGTGAACTCAACTGGCAAACAATTTCTCTTCCATTATCCCAGGTGACTGGAAGATGTAAAAAAGCAATGTAATTTTCAGAGTGATTTTGTTATTTAAAATACATGTGAAACTTAGTGTGGCCTTAAGGTTTATGGAAATATAAATACTCTTCTGGGAAGCAAACACAAGATAGTCTTTAAAAGGAAAACCAAGATTTATTTTGACCTTTATCTAAAAACGAGTTCCCCAAAGCAATATTTTTGCTACGGAAAAGAAAATAATGATGATACTCTTGAGTTTTAGTTTTTACTCCTCTTCAACTCTAATAGTTATCCGCTGCTGTGTAAAAAGTTACCCCCAAAACGTCGAGGTTTCAAACAATAAATTTTTATCATCTCATAGTTTTTGCATGTTAGGAATCTAGGTACAGCTTAGATGGGTGCCTCTGGCTCAGAGTCTTTTATGCAGTTTCCATCAACCTGTTGGGCAGGACTTCAGGCAACTGAGTCAGGGCTATTCTGAGGCAGGCATAACACTCTTCCAAACTCACGCATATGGTTCAGGGAAGGTCTCAGCTTCTTATCGCATAGGCTTCTCCATGGGCTCCCTGAGTGACCTCACAACTTGGCAGCTGGTGATGAGAGGGAGAGAGAGAGTGTGTGTCTGTGTGTCAGGAAACACTCACAATAGAAGCCAAGTCTTTCTGGAACCTAATCTTGGAAGTGGCGTCCCATCATTTGTGCAGCATTTTCTTTGTTAGTAATCAGTAAATCCACTCCACCTTGTGGACAAAAAATTGTTGCCTGATATTTCAGTAAACAGAGAATGTTGCCTACCATGCCACTGGATACGCCCCCCAACTCTGTACCCTGTGAGGAATTCAGGATGGAGAAAAAGCAGGATACCGGTCCTAGATAGTTGATGTATATCAAAGGATTAATTTCAATGACTCTTGCATCTTCCCATACATAGAAAATCACTAAAATCATTAACTTGAGAAGTCTGTGTTTTGTGATTAGCAGTAGTCTTTTGATGTTTCAACTACATGTTTTCTTTTCAGCAAAAACTCTTATGTACACTTACCTCTTTGGAATGGTTCCTCAGAGCTATCTGAGAGACTGCTTTCCTGGGCTACAGTCCTCAATAAGTTCCCTGAATAAAACATAACTCACAACTTTTAGGATGTGCGTGTGTGTGTGTGTGTTTTTCCCCCCCACCCAGTGGACAATACTCAACAGGAGGCAGTTATACCAGAGAAAGAATATCAGAAGGCCAGGATCATTGGGGGCCATCTTAGAGGCTGCTTGCAACCTCTGTGCTGCTGTTTCTTTTCTTTTCTTTTTTTTACATTTACTACTTTTAGTTTAGGAAGCAAATTCTTATACTATCTAGTGACAGCATTGAAACAAAAGTCTTTTTCCTAAAAATACCACATTATGAATATGATATGCTCATACTTAAGAGCATATGGCATAATCCTATGTAGAAAATATCTGTTATGTTTCTTCTTAATATATATGAATATTGACTGTTCCAAGAAAATAATAATACATGTTCACATACAGATACGCCATGCAGGTTTTATCTTAGGTTTAGAAGGAAATTTAGCTTTAGTTTAACTGCCCATTTGCTAGATTCTAGGCTAGATTCTGTTTGAGCACTGTTTTGGCAACTGCTTCCTCTGTGTACAACACTGTTGTAGACATTTAGATGGAAAAGTTTAAAGTAACAGGCATAACTAGGAAAATCCAATAAGCTTCTTTAAAAAGTTAGATATAAATGAGAAAGGTGAGGTATTCTGGAAATAGCTCTGAGTAGACCTAATTCCAGTTTCCTCTCTGCCACTTCCTATCTACAACCACAGGAAAGTTGCATAGCATCATTAGAGTAGCGTCTTAGTCCATTCAGGCTGCTGTAACAAAAACCACAGACTGAATGGCTTATAAACAACAGAAATTTATTTCTCACAGTTCTGGAGGCTGAAAGTCCAAAATCAGGGTGCCGGCATGGTTGGGTTCTGATGAAGGCCCCGTTCCGGATGCAGACTTCCAGTATTTCACTGTGTCTTCTCATGGTAGAAGGGACAAGCTAGCTCTCTGGGACATCTTTATAAGAGCACTAATCCCATTCATGGGGGTTCTGCCCTTATGACATAATCACCTTCCAAAGGCACCACACCCTAATACCATCACCTTGGGAAATAGGTTTTCAACCTATTTGAATTTGGAGGGGACTCAAATAATCAGAGTATAGCAGTTAGTTTCCTTATTTATAAAAAGGAGTGGGTTAGACCAGTAATGTTTAAATTTTCTTCCCATTGCAAAATACTGTCATTTTACAGTGAAACACACCAAAATAAAATAAAGAAGGCAATGACGAAAATAATATTCTTTCTAATGTAGGAATGCTCAGAATTTTAATTTTTTAAACTTAATATTCTTAGTATTACAGCTACTAAAATACTAGTAGCTAGTAAAAGTATTTGCAGCATCACAACTGACCTTAAGTAGAATCATTTTCACTGCATTTTAGTTTACTGAAAATATGAAACATTAAAAAAATTCTTCATGTATATTATCCAACTTTATTATTAAGTTGTCTTTACCCATTTTATTTTTAAACTGTTTAATATTTATCATTTATAATAGTAATATGAATATTAAAATAAATCACATTTTTATTAAAAAGATATTATATTTTCCATCTACTTTTCAAATTTATATGTAGTATATCCAAAGAGAAGCCATGATTTTTTGTTTCAGTTTCTAATATTTGTGATAATATTTATCACTGTTATAATAAATGGTAAATAATTTGTGGAAGAATAGACTAACAAACTGCTTATCTACAGCCACAGTGTCATTACTAGCATTCAGTAATTTTAGTTATTTGCAATAGGAAAATATTATTGAACATAAGTACATATTTAATATTTAACTGACTTATCAGAGAAAATATTTCATATGCAGAACAGAAGCTGCCCATTCATGAGAAACTAACATATATTGAAAATTGAATACTGATTAACATTTATATTTTTATCAAATTTCATACTTTAATGTATGTTAGAAAGAACAAACACGATTTAAGGTTCAGTTATGCTGAATAATGTCTAAAAGTTCTCAGCTTCACCATTAAATAGTTTTCAGCTTCACCATTAAATAGCTTCACCATTAAATAGCTTCACCATTAAATAGTTTTCAGCTTCACCATTAAATAAAGCAGTGAATTTATTTGATGATGTTGTGTTCAATGTCAAATCTCAAATTATTAAACCAACTCATAATTTTAATTAAATAATAATACAATAATAGAAAGTGTCAAGAAAATTTTAAATACATCTAAACTGTTCATAAATTAATAATAAAATATTTAAATAAAATAAAATTCAGTGTGCAGCCTTAACAGCAGATGGAAGATATCAGAAAAATTTGTCAGTAAACTAAAGGTAGATTAAATAAATTATTAAATATGGTGATCCAGCTAAGGATGGTTAAAGAAAAGTCAATCTAAAGAACAGGAGAAAAATTAAAAACAAAACAGTGAAGTATGGGACAATATCAATCATTTTATCATATGTATATTTTAAGTCTTAAAAGCAGAGTAGAAGCAGAATGGAGTAGAAAAAATATTGGAAAAATACTAGCTGAAAATTTCCCAAATTTGGTGAAAAACATCAATTTACAAACTAAGGAATTCATGATGAATCCATAACAAGATAAATCCCTGCACTATAAGAATTGCTAAGAAGAGCTTTCAGGCTGAAGGAAAACAACACCAGAAGGAAGGAATGAAATGACAGAAAATATATTTTTCATTTATTAATAAATTTCAAAGATATTTGAATATTTAAACACAAGGGGCTTATAAGTAGATGCCATATATATATGAAAAATGGGGGGGGGAATGATACTAACTGCTGCAATGTTCTTTATATGGAGTGGTGTGATAGTAACTCTAAGTGGACTGTGATAAGTGGAGGATGCATATAGTAATCTCTAAAGTAAGCACACATGCAAAAATGCAAAGAGATATGGCTAAAATACCAATAAAGGAATTAAAATAAGGTATTAAATAATACACAGTTAATCCAAACCTAGGCAAAGAAAGAATAAATGGGGGAAAACATACAGCTGGGACATATATGAAAGAAATTTTTTTAAGTTGGCAGATCTAAATATATTAAAAATTAAATGTAAATAGATTAAGCATTCCACTTAAAAGGCAGAGATCATTAGGTAGTGTTATGGACTGAATTATGTGCCCCCCCCAAATTTATATATTGAAGAGCTAACCAGTACCTCAGAATGTGACTGTACTTGGAGATAATATTTTTTTAAAGATAATTAAGTTAAAATGAGGCCTTTTCAGTGAGTCTAATCTGTTATAACTGATGTCCTTATAAGAAGAGGGAATTTGGATGTAGACATGTGCATACAGTGGAAGGACTATGTGAGTACACAGTGAGAAGGCAGTCATCTCATGCCATAGAGAGAGCACTCAGAAAAAAACAAAATCTACCAAGATCTTAGATACCAGATCTTGGAATTCTAGCATCCAGAACCATAAGAAAATAAATTTCTGTTGTTTAAGTCACTTAGTCTATGGTATTTTGTTTTGGTAGGTCTTGGGAATAAATACAGTATGAAAAAGGAAAACTTAATTCTATGCTGTCTAAAAGAGATGCATTTTAATTTTAAATTGAAAAATCTGTTCCCCTCTCAAGTCATAGATAACTGTTACATATATTCTACTTTAAGAAGATTTTTTTACAGGCTGTACCTCTCAGTTTATGATTTAAAGATCTTGATCTATATCTATTATCTCTCCCAAAAGTCAAGACCTTCTTACAGTTATGTACCAGTTCGAGTTTCCCAGAAGTAGTTTCTGCTTTTCTGGGACAAAAGATAGAAAGAACCATAATTCCAAAAGATACATGTACCCCAATGTTCATTGCAGCACAATTTACAATAGCCAGGGCATGGAAACAACCTAAATGTCCATCAACAGATGAATGGATAAAGAAGATGTGGTACATATATACAATGGAATATTACTCAGCCATAAAAGGAACGAAACTGGGTCGTTTGTAGTGATGTGGATGAACTTAGAGTCTGCGTACAGAGTAAAATAAGTCAGAAAGAGAAAAACAAATATTGTATATTAACACATATATGGAACCTAGAAAAATGGTACTGATGAATGTATTTGCAGGGCAGGAAAAGAGACGCAGACATAGAGAACAGCCTTGTGGACACAGCAGGGGAAGGGGAGGGTGGGATGAACTGAGAGAGTAGTGTTGACATATATACACTACCAGGTGTAAAATAGATAGCTAGTGGGAACCTGCTGTATAGCACAGGGAGCTCAGCTTGGCACTCTGTGTGACCTAGAGGGGTGGGATGGGGGGACGGTGAGAGGGAGGCTCAAGAGGGAGGAGATATGGGGATATATGTATACATATAGCTGATTCACTTTGTTGTACAGCAGAAACTAACACAACATTGTAAAGCAATTATACTCCAATTAAGAAAAAAAAAAGAAAGGAATGACCATTCAACGACATGGATGAAGCTCAAGTAGAATCAAGTAGAACCTCAGGGGAGTGAAAGAAGCCAGAGTTAAAAGGCTACATGCTATATGATTCAATTTATATGATATCTGACAAAGACAAAATTAGAGGGACAAAGAACAGATCAACGTCTGCCAGGGGCTGGGGATTCCCAGAGGGACTAACTATGAAAGGCAGCATGAGAGAATATTTGGGGGTAATGAAACTCTTCTGTCTCTTGATGTTGGTGGTGCTTAAATAACTGTATGCATTTGTCAAAACTTATAGAAATGTACAACAAAAAAATAAATTTTACTCTTATATAAGTTAAATAAATTCTTAAAAGATAAAAATAAAGTAGGGCCACTAAAATGGAAAAGAAAACTTCAATGTACATAGAATATATTATTGATGAGTATACAAATTTTTATGCAGTGTCCTTCATGCCTACCATGGTCCCCTCCTTGGGAAGGTAGAATGCCTCTCCACCCAGTGGAGATTTACGCTGATCTGTTCTCTAAAACAAATAGGTCTAGCCACAACCAGTAATTCGGATTACTTGTACTAATAACCACAGCCCTCTACTAATCAGTTTCTATTGTAAAGTTTTTTGAGAGACATAAAGTTTGATGAACACTGTCTGAAGGATATTCAGGCTCTTCATTCTTCTGTGTTCTTAAATCATTAGATTATCAGGTTAGGAATACATTATAACTGATCTTCATCTACTACCGTTATGACCCACCCAACATATGCATACAGTGTATACAATGAAAGAGATACATTGAAGGAGGGAAAGAGCACAGTGAACTGACACTGGATGGGAAAGTAGGAGGTACCATTACAGTTTAGATTTTATTCTAAGAACAGAAAGAAACCACTGAATGGTTTTCAGTGGGAAATGAACTCTACTGGTGTATTTATTTATTTATTTCCAAAAGATTTATTTTGGCTGCACTGGGTCTTAGTTGCGGCACATGGGATGCAGGCTCATAGTTGCGGCATGCATGAGGGATCTAGTTCCCTGATCAGGAATCGAACCCGGGCCCCCTGCATGGGGAACACGGAGTTTTACCCACTGGACCACCAGGGAAGTCCCGAACTATTCGGATTTATATTTCAAAGAGAGAACTTTGGTTTCTGAAGACAGAATAGGTTATTAGAGGGACCCAAGAGTGAAGATGGAGAGATTATTTAAATGGTTTTTGCAGTAGTCCATGAAGAGATGATTTTAGCTTGGAATGAGGTGGGACATGAGGAGTGGCAGGCTGTGAAGATAAGAAGATGAGAATGAAATTAAGAAGTATCTTGTCACTACAACCAGTAGGACTTGATAATGGATTAGATGTGGGTAGTGAAAGAAAAGAATAAAAAGATGCTTTCTAAAACACAAGTGGAACGAACCACAGCTCCCCACTCTGTCTTTCCAATCCAGTTGCATTACACTCATTAATAAATAAAGAATTCAAGCTAGTATTGATGTAATACATAATAAATTATAAAGCGTTCTTGCATTACCATCTTGCTCTTCAGGGCAGCCGTATAACATAGATTGTATTATCCTCAATTTACAGATAGGAAGCAAAGACTCAGAGAATTTCAGAGAGTGCCCATAAGCACACACTATTTTTAAATAGAATTGAACTACATGTACGGCTTGAATTTGAATGACTTAAATGACCTATGTGCTCCTCATGTTATGACCCATCAATAGCTATTCCAAGCCAAGTTGCTATCTCTTGGGTTTCCTAACATATATCATGTTCTCCAAACCCAAAATATACCTAATTATATGATGCCATTAGACTAATCTGGCTTCCTGCTTCTGAATAATTATCATTTTCTTCATGACCTTTAATCTTTCTGAAAGGCAGAAATCTATCTGCAACTAAATTTAGACAAGTCCATTCATAAGAGGCTAATCTGTGGGATGAATTAATTATAAGCAAGTTGAAATGATGACAAATAAGTCTAATTATTTTACAACAGTATTCTGAAAGATTATATTGCACATTTTATCTTACTGTTTATTTTCAAGACTCATTTCAAGAAGCTAATACATATAGATAGACAAATGGGCTTCATGCTCCGGCAAAATTTATTATTTCCTCATCTATATTTCCACAGCTCTCATTTCAGCCATAGCATTTACCAACCTTTATTATTCTATTTTATTTTCATGTTTGTCTGTCACTAGATTGTATGTTTCTTGAGGCCAAAGAAAATATCTTTTAAATCTATGCCAGGTACCATTTTATATATAGATATATTGACCTAGGATGCAGTTTCCTGATTACCTAACCTAAAGGAAACCTTCTCCCCATAATATCTTTTTACCCACATTGCCAAGCTATATTTTCTTAGTAGCCTAAAATTACCTTTTTCAGTTATTTGTTTATCCCTGAACATTTCCTGTCTCTGATATCTCCTGCTCCCTTACCTGTCTCCCACGAGAGCAGAGATGCGTCTTGTTTACCACTGAATTTCCTGGACAAAGAACCATACCTGGCCCTCAGTAGATGCTCAATAAATATCTGTTTAATAGAAAACTAGTAGGTCCTCAGTAAATTTAGGAATTAATTTTATTATTGTGGAATTAATGAGTGATGATTATAAAACTATAGCACTTGGTTACAATAACGAGTACATTAAAAATCACATTCTTTAGGGAAAAAAATTATCCATTTTTTGCATCAGATACCTAATTTAGAAGCCAACACATGGGAAGTTTCTCAAAAATACCTTTTGGGAGACTTCCTGGTGGTGCAGTGGTTAAGAATCCACCTGCCAATGCAGGGGACACGGGTTCGAGCCCTGGTCGGGAGGATCCCACATGCCGTGAAGCAACTTAGCCTGTGCACCACAACTACTGAGCCTGCGCTCTAGAGCCTGCGAGCCACAACTAAGTGATCCCAAGTGCCAGAACTACTGAACCCCAAGCGCCTAGAACCCATGCTCCGCAACAAGAGAAACCACCACAATGAGAAGCCTGCACCCCCCAACAAAGAGTAGCTCCCACTCACCGCAACTAGAGAAAGCCCACGCGCAGCAACAAAGACCTAACGCAGCCAAAAATTAACTAATTAATTAATTAATTAATTTAAAAAAATTGTTGGAATTTGAATTGGGTAAGTAAATAAAATCTAATTTTCTTCCAGATTTATTAATGTGGTAATTTATGTTCTCATAAATTAGAATTGGATTAGAATATTTCTGAACATTAATAATTTATTTTATCTCAGTTATTTTGTATTAAATGTTGTGGTTACTGTATCACTTGTTTCCTCATTTTACTGGCATCTTCTGTAATGATGGAGTTTTTATTTTTTGGTTTGTTTGTTTTCTTCTTTAAACTTTGAGTCATAGACCACTTTGAGAATCTGACGACAGGAATGACATTTTTCTTTAGAAAAATAAAGATGTAATGCTATACAGATAATTTTATATAAGATTTTAGGTAGTGTCTGAGGTAGGACATAGCTAGGCTTACCCAACTGTTATTTGTGTGATTCTGATACAGAAGAGAGAAATGAAACAGGTATGCTCCTGTAACATAGCAAGAACTAGTTACTACTGTAATAAGATGGACTCTAGAATGCCAGTTATGCTCCAGGAAAGAAGACAGTAATCCCAGGTGTCTGGGCTTCTTTCATCAGGCTGACTCCTCACTCTCCAGTGAGACTACCAAGACCTCCAAACTTGAGACATGCCATGGTGAGGAACAGGGGAAGTATAGGAAGGTACTGTATAGCCTTGGCCATGTGTATATTATGGATATTGCTTCTTCCCTGGTTGAGTAGTAAAACTAAGTAGAAGGAACTTCAACTGGATCCACAGATTCCTTGTCAGTCCTAAGCCTGGATCAAACCTTTGAGCCAGTCTAGCTCATTTAGCATATTCCTAAGGATTTATCATGCTGATATGATTTAACATGAGAGTGAGTAGAGATGGTGGTAAGAGTGAAAGCTTCTGGTGCTGAAATTGCCTGTAAGAATTCTTGGCATCTCATGGCCTGTGAGTATTCAGGAAATGAAAATGGAAATTCAAACTGGGGTTCAGATTTTGGCTGTGGCTAACCCTTCGTATTCTGGAGGCTGAATGCTTCTTTATTAAACCCACTAGGATAGGTGGGGAATGGGCTTTTAAGGGTAAAGTATATGTTTGAAGTTAATAATTTTTGGTTAAAAACGGATTCTTAGGAGTACTCAGGATAATTCTCTTAGGTCATTCCCAGCCTTCCTTAGACTCTGCTTGCAGAATAACTGTAGACTCTGCTCGTATTGTAACTAATAGTAAGGAAGTGCAGACTATGTAGAAGAAAGTTCTAGGAGAATGGGAGATGTATGGGGAAACAGTATTCTAGCCTAGTAAGGACAAGAGCCTCTGATGGGCAATTTTCTAGGAAAATAATGAATTTCTATCAATTCCTGGATATTTCAGTGGGACTGAAAGAGTGGTGTATTGCCAAGAAAGAAAATCTCTTATGTGTGAATTGCTGGATTTCTCATTAACCATGTGTTCTTGGTATGTGGGATTCATGCTCCTATTGCTGCTGATTGAGAAACCCATTTCATCACCATTGATATTAAGACCATACCCTTATAACTAGAGTTTCACCTCTTTACCTTTAGACAGAGAAAATAATTGAGTGCTTGGTGGACTTTTAAAGGAGCAGTGGCACAAAGACTTTAATTTTTTTCATCAGAAACAGTAGCCCAATTAACAACTGATAAAAACCAAAATGGAAGAGGATCCAAATTTCACTGGGACTTAATGGAAGCCACTAAAATGAATGGAATGGGCATGAGAATCTTTTGGATCTCGTTATCCTACCTGCCACTAATTCTAGTTTTTTTTTTGTGGCCTCTCCCGTTGTGGAGCACAGGCTCCGGACGCGCAGGCTTGGCGGCCATGGCTCACGGGCCCAGCCGCTCCGCGGCATGTGGGATCTTCCCGGACCAAGGCACGAACCCGCGTCCCCTGCATCGGCAGGCGGACTCTCAACCACTGCGCCACCAGGGAAGCCCTAATTCTAATTTTTTTATTCCACTAGTTGCTACTATGGACTCCATGAGATTGTACCACTCTGCCCATCTGAGGAAACAGTAGATTCAAGAGAAATGGCAACAGTCCCATTAACCTCAAAGTCATCTTTTCTCTAAGATAATTCACGCAAAGCTCTTGATTTCTGTGTTTAGTAAGCAAAGCATGGTACCAGGGAAGGACGTGGATAAATTAACCAGAGAAAGCAGTGGTATAAATAGGGGTGGTCTGGTAGCTCAATTAATTAATTGGTCATTCTCCCCAATTCCTGTATAAAAATGAAAGCTTGTGACATGGTAGATTGCTCTGTGTGGTGCTGATCTGAGACCAAGCATGGTTCCAGAAAGGTGGGCAGAAGTGATTACAAAAGATCGGGGGGAAATGGATAACAGAGAGAGCCAGGACAACATCAGTTCCATTCTTAGTCAAGCTTATTTCAAGGTGTGTGTAGTCCTACCAAAATCCAGAGGCTATCCCTCATATGGTGACATATCATCAGTACACAGTATAAGGGCCGCACTGATCACATTGGCTCTGAGTCTGGTTTTCATCACCATCCTGAGATGAATGGCAACCTTTAACACACCTATGGTATTGGGCCCCAACAAGTCAATATTGACAGCAAATACCCAAGAAATGGCCTGGAGAGATTATACCAAACAACCACAACTCCATTAACTGAAGAGTGTGAGGTGTACTCACCCACATCCCCGTTATTAGGTAAAAGTAGGTTCAGTGGCATGTAGAAGAAGCCCCCGAATCACTAGTCAAATCATCTGGAAATTTAATACGATAGAGGTTTCTTTCTTTCACATAAAATCCATAGTATTTTGTTTGTTTGTCCTTGAGTGGCATCGTCTCTGCTTTACCAAATCATTAGGAAACCTGTGTCTCTTTCCAGCTCACTGTTCTTCCATCCCAAAGGTGGTAGTCCTGTCCTCACGATCCAAGGCCATATCTAGTAGCAACAGAGACCTGTGAATTGTCTTAGTCTGCTCAGGTCTCCATAACAAAATGCCATAGACTGAGTGGCTTAAGCAAAACAAAAATTATTTTCTCCTAGTTCTGGAGGCTGGAAGTCTGAGATCAGAGTGCCAGCATGGTTGGGTTCTGGTGAGAGCTGTCTTCCTTTCAGGTGACCACTGTGTTCTCATATGGTGGAATGAGAGTGAGAGCAAGTTCCTTGGTGTCTCCTCTTATCAGGGCACTAATCCTCTCATGAAAATCCACCCTCATGAGCTTATCAAAACGTAATTACCTCCCAAAGGCCCCACCTTTAAATATCATCACATTGGGGGTTAAAGCTTAAACATATGAATTTCAGGGGGATACAATTCAGCCATAGCAGGAATGCAGTCCCTGATCTGAATGACCACAGTTTTACACAAAAAATAATTAAATATATAGAGAATGAGATATATGGGGACATCCTACAGTCTCAGGAGCTAAAAAATGAGCTAGACTGATTCTGGAAGCACTGGCTTCCAAACACCAGATGGTTGAAGTCCTAACAGTTACAACCATGTCCTATTCCAAGCCCCTAGCACAGGGCTTAACAAACAATGGCCCAGGGCCAAATGTGGCACATCACCTACTTTTGTAAATATAGTTTTATTGGAACATAGTCATGCCCATTGGTTTGCTTATTTTTCTATGGCTGCTTCTGTGCCATAGCAGCAGAGTTGAGTAGTGCAACCAAGACACTGTGGCCTGCGAAGCCAAGAATATCATCTGACCCTTTCCATAAAGGTTTACCCACTCCTGCCCTAAGGCATCCATAAACATGCTTTAGGAGTTTGTGAACCCTGTGAAATGGCAGACAGAATGATGTATGTATGGGGACTTACTGTGGAGTGGGGCCAAAATTCTTATCAACTGCTCAACGTATATGTGATCCACTGAAAAGCTTCATAAACTCTCTATAAACCTTGAGGAAATACTGGGTAAGAGATTCACTTACTTGTAAGAACATGCTGATATGTTCATAAAAAGACAGCTGGTATATGAATGAAACACGTGTTTGGATCATGTAGATGAGTGCCGTAAAAGTAACGGTTACAGGGACTTCCTGGTGGCGCAGTGGTTAAGAATCTGCCTTCCAATACAGGGGATGCTGGTTTGATCCTCGATCAGGGAACTAGATCCCACATGCATGCCGCAACTAAGAGTTGGCATGCCGCAATTAAGAGTTCGCACGTCACAACTAGGGAGTCCGTGAGCCACAACGAAGGAGCCCGTGAGCTGCAAATAAAGAGGCTCCTGCCACAACTAAGACTCGGTGCAACCAAAATTTAAAAACTTAAAAAAAAAAGGTAACTTACATAATCTTCTAGTTAGAATGCCATGTGAGATACTAATAGAATTTGGACTCTATAGAGCCATTTTACACCTTGGAAAAAGTATTTGTAAATATTGACATTTTGAGATTATTCACTAAACCTGCAAGAAAACTTATTACCAGCTCTAATTCTGTCAGCATATTCAATTGCTTTTAGATCATTTCATCAGTCTGGGTAGTCATTGGAAAAGGTATCATAATATCATAAAAATACTACTTTTGTTTGTAGCTATAATTATTTTAAACAGTTCCTAACTAAGACTGTTGTCTATCCTCTATTTTTTTATTTTCCCTTTGTTTTTTTAATAAGATAAAACTTTATTCACTGGTCTTTGTCTTTGAATTAGAAATCTTCCTTTTTCTATCAGCTCAAGATTCATAAGGCTATTTTCTTTCTTTCTTTCTTTTTTTTTTTTTTTTTTTTTTTTTTTGCGGTACGCAGGCCTCTCACTGTTGTGGCCTCTCCCATTGCGGAGCATAGACTCCGGACGCGCAGGCTCAGCGGCCATGGCTCACGGGCCCAGCTGCTCTGCGGCATGTGGGCTCTTCCTGGACCGGGGCACGAACCCATGTCCCCTGCATCAGCAGGCGGACTCTCAACCACTGTGCCACCAGGGAAGCCCTATTTTCTTCTTTAACAAGTGGATTAAATTATTGAAATGAGAACTGCCAATACTGCCACATTTTAGAAAATGTGTCCTATATCCTGGTTATTTAAAAAATAACATGAATTGGCTCTGTCCTAAAAAGGCATGTAGCATGGCAGTGTTAAAGTTCAAGAAAAATAAGTTAAGGCAAGGTCAAGGTTATATTTTTTTTAAAACTGAATAAACCTTATTAAGTTTATTTTAGGCTGGCATGAATAAAGGCATTAATGGGTCAGACAGATTATACCTTTGCCTGCTAAGCATCTAAAGATCATTTATATAAAACTTACATTAAAATTTATTATTTCTGTAGTTTGGTAGGCCAATCTTTCTTTTTTCATTTTTTTTTTTTTTTTTGTGGTATGCGGGCCTCTCACTGTTGTGGCCTCTCCCGTTGCGGAGCACAGGCTCCGGATGCATAGGCTCAGTGGCCATGGCTCACGGGCTTAGCCGCTCCGCGACATGTGGGATCTTCCCGGACCGGGGCACGAACCCGTGTTCCCTGCATCGGCAGGCGGACTCTTAACCACTGCGCCACTAGGGAAGCCAATCTCTCATTTTTATATAACAATCTCTTAACACCTTGGATTTGCATATCTTATAAAAATGTTTTTAAATGGTTTCACATCTATTAATTCACAGGCACGCTGTGAGCATGGCAATTATACTTTTTATGGATTAAAAATTTGAGGTTCAAAGAAGTTGTTTGTGATAGAGATAAATCTGACTTGATGAATCAAAATCTCTAGTTATAAAATGCCTCTATTTTTAGATAGAAAAGAACACAAGAATGCTCACATATTGAATACACACATGCACTTATTATTAGGAAACAGAAAATATATTTATGAATCACTGTCCAAACAATGAACAAAAAAAATTAGCCTTACTGGAAGAGAAGACATTGAATTTCAAGTTTTCTAGTTAACATTAAATTGCTCCAATTTTTAAACCAACAAAACTAATACATGGTATTTTAGCCATTAGTAATGCATGGATATTTGACATACAGACAGTTCAAGTTCAAATACTTATTTCTTCTCAATTTTTATTTACCATTAGTGAGCATCTCCCTCCATTCTTATATCATGTCTCTTCCAAGTACTACCATTGATGGTGAAAAGAATGGTGTAAAGGTGAAGATTGTCAGGAGAAAAAAAAGTTACTGTCACAGAATCATGGGGATGAATATTTAAATCAGATAAATGTAAACAGGGGCTTTCTTTTGAGTAGTTAAGTTACAACAACTTTTTTTCCTTTGATTGTTTTCTGCTCTACATTTAAATTTAATAGGTATATAAGGGAACTAGCACCTCTATATATATTAGGAGAATAAGGTCAATTATACAATTAAGAATCTCTGAGGATGATAGAACCTTGATACTGCTTTCAGTAATGCTAACTCAGTCTGAATATAAATCAGCCATCATAAATCAGCTCTGTTTCATTTTCTCTTCGCAGTTTAGTCTTTATAATCCCTGTTTGTTCCTACTAAGCCAATAACCAAAAATAATTCAGCTACTTGGTTTTGAGTAATTCAAAGATGTGTCAACTAATTAGGCTATTTGAAAATGCAATTGTAACTAAAACAATGTGTACTGAGGGGGTAATGACTTAGTATTTATGGATTTTAGGACACCTGTAAAGTTAATGTAAATTTGCAGCACAATTGAGCTCAGCATAATAAAAATGTTAGAATTTATAAAATGTCATCAAATGCTTGTGGCCCACTTCTATAGAAAACATGAATAATTCACAACACTATATATGGAATTAGATTCTGCTGCCCTGATTCCATTTAAATAAATGTATTTATGAGTCACCAATTTCATTTTCCTCTACTTATACATGGTGACCTTTCACTTATGAGCTGGAAAGCAATCAACTCTGGGTACAGAATGAGATAAAGAAAAATAAATTTAAATATTTATAGTAAACATTTGTGATGGCACGTGCATTAATGATTCTGAACACATTTTTGTTTAGAGAAAAAAGGTGTATAAAATCCATTCACTCCACAAATGTTTATTGAGAAGTAACCATGTGCCTATTCAAGCATGTTACATGGTTCCAATGAAAATTAGACAATAAAATATGTGGACAAAGTATGGACAATAAAATATGTCAAATGCACTTTATTTTAATTTCTCATATTTTTTAAAAGACGCGTTAACTCAGAGCATGAAAACTGCCAACACGTAAGTGATTCTTTCAAATTTCTACCTATTATTTCTCTATGTACTTTACAAAGTTATCAGCAGATATTCATTAGGATGAATTGATGGGATATATACTAAAAAATGGAGATAATCATGAAAACAGTGTTAAAAGCCAAAAGGAGATAGCTTACTGCTGATTATACCTTATGTGTTTCTGGTCTCATGCTTTTTTATTTCCTTTAAAATCCATCTCAATACCCGCTCCCAATTCCCTCTATATTCCAATTTATTCTGGGGCTTATATCAAGAGCACACTACACAGTGCTATACAACTTCGCTTGTACATCTATCATTGAACCCATTTCACTGTGGCTTGTGTGCTTACGTGGCTACTGTCTACCCTCATGACAATATCAGGTTATGCCTTTATTCCCTTGGTTCCTACAGTGCTTGAGCAATATCTGTACATGATGGATATTCTGTAAATCATTGGGAAGTGAACTCATCACATCACTGCTTTGTACAAAAGCCTGTGATGACTCTCCATTGCCAACCACATTTGACTTATCTAAGCAAAGAAAGCCCTTAACACCCTGGCCCCAGACAGCTTTTCAAACTTCACAGTCACTCCACGTCACACTTTCTAAAATCCATTGACAGTGAACAACTCAATTGTCTTGAACTTTCTCACTTCGCTTTGCTCAAGCTGTTCTAATCTGTCATAAATATCTGTTTTCCTGTTCCTTTGGCCAATTATATTCATTCTTCAATTCCCAACTCAGTTGTCATCTTTTTTTCTATAACATGTCCCAATCATTTCTACTTCTTTACATATCACTTTGTGTTTATTTCTATCATAAGATCAAATGGAATTTAGAGTTACATCTGATTTGCTATGAGCACCATTATACGCAGAAAGAGAGTTTACTTTTCTCACCTAAAGTAGGTTATTTATTGAAACAAAGTCATGGCCTAAAGTAATTTAACATTTACTTGTCTTTGCTTGGTCAAGCAGAATGAAGAACATAAGCCTTGGATTCAAATGATTGTTTAGATCCCATCTCCTTTTCTCACTAACTGTGACTTGAATACATTACATAATCTTTGAGAGTTAGAGTTTCCTCATTTGCAAATCGTATCTGCACCATAGGGTTATGGTGAAAGTTGTACACCTTATCTGCTGTATGCATTATCTCCCATCTGCGCTTTTTTTTAGCCATTTTTACATGTTGCTCTTAATTTTCAGCTATTGTGGATATACTTTCTTCCAGTATCATGGAATATATCTTAGGCAGCCATACTTTACTGCACCAGAGAAGTAAAACTTAAGTTTTTTCCCCCCAGTGTCCATATGCCAACACCAGAGAAGAACTCAGGTACCCAGTTGACTTACTCTTTGTTGAGGAATGAGATAATCTGATTGTTGAATTTGATCCCCAAAAGGGGGATCCTATTTAGGCAAAAACAATAGATGTCTATTGCATCTACTTTCTAGAACAAAGAACAGCCTGGAATGGAAAGAATGATGCCAACCTCAGGATAAAGGTATTGAGAGCCTGTTTGTTCTCACCGCCCTTCATGCAGGGCACACAATTTCTCCAAGCAGAGACAAAATGATAATTGCTCAACAGATATTGGCTTACAATTCAAATACACTAATTTCTGAGAGGATATGGTGTCGGAAGAGACAACAATAGGCAACTGAAGTGATTGTGTTAAGGCAGGGCAATGAAATGCTTAAGAAAACTCATCAAAGACTTCAGAATTTGATCACTTGTCAATCATGTTGGCTTCATTCTGGTGAAATGCAAGTACAAGTATGTACCTCCATACTGTTTCCATATTTCTGATAAATTTGATCACAATCACATTTTCACTCTCTAGGCGAAAATTCACATGAATAATATTGCCCCAAATTGGAGAACATTGAATCTAAAGAATATCCCAAGTAGGGCTAAAATATGCCACATGGTGATATATTGCATCAATATAAAAGAACTAATCCCAAGAGAAATGTTTTAACATCACAGAGGGCTTTTTTTTTTTAATGATAATGGGCCAGTACACTTCTTAAGACAAATAGTCAATAAATATTTATTTATAAGAGGAATTTATTTAGTTTGGCTGTCAATATAGACAAAGCAACTAAAAACAGCATCTGATAACAATGATATAGATGGGAGCACGTCTGTAGAAATTCTACTACATCTCAACTACCGTGGAAAATTATTCTGCTGGAAGCATATCGCAGTAAAAAGGAAGTCTGATGTAACCTAGGTTGCAATTCCCTGTGAACATTTATTTGCTACGGTAATTATCTTTGATTAGGAAAATAACAATAAAAATCCCCATGTTCTTATCAAGGATTCATGTTGACAGCTCTCCCAGTGGCAATGGTCATGATGGTGTTAAAATTATAACTGTTACTATGGACAGTGTAGCTATGTTTTATTTTAGAAAACACCAGAGTCAAGAGACTGTAAGAAAGGAATTAGGGTATCCTAATTCTATCAGCCTGTTCCCAGGGATCTAATAACAAGGAACTAGTATAAGAGCCAAAGATTGTTGGTAGTTGACTAGTGGTTTTGACTGCCAATCCTGGGCAGTTACAGCCATCTGGTCCCCAAAATTGTTTTTTAGAAAGATATATATAAACAATTAGCAAGTTGGAATTCTATGGACTAAGCCAAAAAAATGCAACTCAGTTGAATTTGGTGCAAAATAGGTTCATTTTAGATAAAAGAGGGACTAGAACGAATGGAATTTGTCAGAAGCTGTTGGAGGGCAAAACAAACAACAGTGATTCAGTGGTGGAAAAATTTGAAAGAGATAGGTGATGTTCTTTGACAAGAAAAACTACATGGGTGGTGAAATGATTATGATACTAACAAATAGAACAGGAAAGGGCAATAAAGGGGACAAGGTTAAAGAGGTAAATAAGGCAGTTTCTGTAGTTTTCCTAGTGTGTTCCTGAGAACACATTACAAAAAGTCTTTGTAAGTAGGTTCAGTAATGTCACTCATGAGTCATGCTTCACACTAAATAGGGAAACAGAAGCATTGAAAACAAGCTACTAAAACTCAGCCAATTTGCAAGCAAAGTATGATGATTAATCCAACATAAGTCTGTGGGACAGAGCGTACAAGAAAGCTGATAGTAATTGTATGTCATACACCACTTTGGATAATGGACTGAAAGCTGAATGCTGAAGAAAAATGTTGTGGATATAATAATAAACATCTTAATGTAAAAGAGAAAAAGAGAGCAAAAAGAGAATAGATATCCAACAGATGCACAGATAATACACAAATACTGTTAGGCAAAGGCCCATGAGGCAAAGAGCCAAATGGATAGTAAATTCAAATGTACCAAGAATCAAAGCCTTTGCACCTATACAGTGTGGAATGGGCAGTTGGCTTATCAGGTTTCTCAGTCATTTTACTATCTGTAAAAATGGCATCACTGTAGCTCTTTTGAAATCAATTAATAAATTGTATGTAGAGGAATTCTTACCATGGATAATTTACTGTCTTAAAAGCAAAACAAAACAAAGCAAAAGGAACAAACCAAAATGAAGTACAGAAAGCCTTTTCTCTAATGCTCAAAGATTACAGTATCTGGTTTGGCCCTACATTATCAATAAAGTATAGAAGTACGGAAACAGATTTCTTCTATTTCTATATGGTTAATTGTATTAGACACAATTGAAACACCTCTCATTGTACCATCATATTCTCCCCTATTCTACTCAGGGAAGTCTCAAGCTACTAATAAATAGCTCCTTTCTTTCTTTCTTTCCTCCTTTCTTCCTTTCTTTTTTTCTTAAATGCTAAATTAACAGAATATATTTTTATTGACAATAACTAGTGAACTCAATTGACCAAATCAACTCTTGCCTTTTAAAATCTATATTAAACATCTGAAAACTCTTCAAGATAGTGGCTTTGATAAATATCTGCTAATTCTACATCTAAGCATTAAAAAGAATAAGCTAAACTGAAAACAGAATGGATAGTGTAAGTCTAAATTATAACTACATTTTAAAAATTATATATAAATCCTAAACAAGTCATCAGTGTGTTAAGATAAAATCTGTTGGATAGCATATCATAATGATGACTTCAAACATTTATCTTGCATATTTCTGTTACTTAGGATCATATTGATTCATTAGAATAATTAATCCTTAAAGTTCAGGCAATCACCTTGGTTCTGGAAAAGTCACACTTTTAGAGACTGAACAAACTTAGATAATGAAACAAGTTGTTTCAACTTAATATGTTTTAGCTTTCTGTTTCTCTGAACATATGTTTGTGTTTTTAAACTAAAATGGAGAGAAAATATAGCAAATTGTTACAGAATACATTCAACATTAAATACTTTAAGATCATATTTAATAAGAACCTGAGATTTCCTTGTCAATTCTATGTTTGCAATGAAGATACTTTTGTATAGTTCCTTTATTTCCTTATTTTTGTTAATCTAGTTCTCACATTTTACCCTGAGAATATTGCAACAGTTTTACAAAATATGATTTATTTCCTCAGTTGGGACCTGACTGCCCATGAAAAAGATTTAAGATATATTTAAAAGTTTCATGGCCTTGATGACTTAAATATATTAAGAAGAATCTTTGCTTTGTCCTAAATGTACTTAGAAGTTAGTCATTTTTTCTGTTGTGAAACCAAAAAAGTGCTACTAAGCAGAAAGAGCTAAATTATTTATGCTTTCAGTTCCTTACTACTATTAGAGACTGTTAATTATTATTTGATAATTATTTTATTCTATCAAAAAATTCTTTTCTTAGCAAGACTATTTCAATATTCCTAGTTTATTTCCTTATTATGATTTATTAGAGATGATACTGCCAGTTATATTGCATAAAAGAACTAAAAATTGGATTTATTTACTTATTATTTGGAAAGATTTTGGCATTAACAGGCATCAGAGTTAAAACTGAATATAGAATAAGCTTGGGTATAAAATTGTATTTGAGCATATAAATTATTTCACTATCTCTAGTTTTGAAACTCCCAAAATAGTCTACTTTTCTCCATTTTCATAGCTACCACCCCAGACTAAGCCAACCCACTTGGAAACCTTTAGATTTTACTTTTAGAAAAATTGTTCCCATAACATTTAGTATAAAAATCAAAACTATTCACCATGATTTATAAGAATCCTACATGTTTTGGGCTGTATCTCCCGCTGGTCTCATTTCCTAACACTACTGTATTTAGGTACACATGCCTTCTTCCTGTTCATCAAGCAGCCTACCTCTTCCATTCCAGGATCTTTATTACTATCTTTTCCCTCTTCTTGGAATGTTCTTCACCTCTAATCTCCACTAGCCTCTTTTCATCTGTCAAGTGTCAGCTCCAAAATCACCTTCTCAGAGGGCATTTTGCCAGTACCTCTCATCTAATGTTGCCAGTTGCCAAATTCTTCTCTATCACATGTTTTTTTAAAAAATAGTTTTTAACAGTCTCTAAAATTTTTATTGTATGTTAATTTCATTATTTGTTAATTACCTGAATCCGCAGCCCCAGATGAGGGGGCATTTTGTCTGTCTTGTTCACTATTGTATCCCTGGTTGCTATACAGTGTCTGTCACATAGCAAGTGTTCAGTAAATATTTGTTGACTTAATGAATCATTTAGCATAGCAAATCAAACTGGAATTCAGAGTGAGGTTTAGGAGATGCTGTACAAATGTTTATATGAATTTTTAAAAGAATATAGAGAACATTTTTTAAAAAGGAAAATGAAGATTTCAGGTGCAGGGTAGCTCATGAAAATGCATAAAGATAATAATGAAAAATGTCAACATGCTGGAGGACAAGGCATCATGGGTTGTTTGCATTTCTGCACTTATTATGGCAGCTTTTTTTCCTGGATGATCTTTACAAGGATATTTCTACAGAAACAGCCTTGGAAGATAGAGAAAGTATCTCCCTTTGGAACAAAGGGCAGATTTGCTTGCTGTCCATGAAAATAAAGATAATGTCTCCCTCCAAGTCAAAAGTTGGGAAGGTTTGCTAGAAGAACTCTTTATAAGATTGGAGGTTGCCTAACCTCAGAGTTCCTCAGCTGGGGCACAAACCTGGCCCATCCTCCAGGGGTGCCTGGTGCATCCTCCAGGGCCTCTACATTGTCCCTATGGACCTGTAGGGAAAAAGGAACAGAGGCAAACATGAGGCTTATGTTCACTTTAATGAATAACAAAGTCCACTGTCTCTGACACAAGAGTCTTGTGTTTTCTGTCAGCATACATAAGGCTGCTTAGGCTAACTTGTTTGCAAACTGTAAATTTTCATACCCTTTACTGTACTTGACACCATGATACTATAAACTGATATATTTAAAAAGGGGGGGGGCATGTAGAATCCAGTGGAAATTACTATTAAAAATGCCACTGATGGAATTAAAAAAAAATACATCCCTGGGTTATACATTCTCCATGCACTAAATCAAGTCAGCAATGAGGACTCCCAATTCTCCTATTACCTGATACTAATCTGGGTTTTGAAGATTCCATTGATCTCCAAATCCATCCAGGAATTATTGCCGAGCAGGGCAAAGCCTGAAACAGGCCCCTCTCTTCCCCACATTCTCCCAGTAACACCACTTTTTAGGAGACTACAGTTTGATTTTAAAAATCCAACAAAGGATTGTCATGAGAGCCAAACATATCAATTTTATAAAACTTTGAGAACCATTTCTAAAGCACTGCAAAATTAAATTTTAAACAAATTAAAAAATTTCTTTAATATGAAATTTAAAGAAAGCACATAAAATTACTTTTTAAAGGGAACACTGAACTTGAATAGAGAATAGAAATTCTGCGATTATTAGGTTTTCTGGAGAAGGTATTTGAAATCTTCTTGTATTCACTGAACACACACTAAATATCTACAAAAACGTGTTTATGCTATACCATGCTTGTGCTCTGTGTAGAAATATGAAGATGGCTGAATCCTGAAACTGATCCGCCTTTCGTACGACAAATAGTTTTTGAACAGCCACTCTGTGCCAGGCACTCTTCTAGGCATTGGTCATTCTGAGGCGTGCAAAGCAGACACAGATGTGTGCCTACAGCAGCTAAAATTGCAGTGAAGTGATTGGATACAGATTGGAGGAGGGAGAATAGGGGTTCCCAATAATAAACAAGTACATGAAAAGCTAATAGATTGTGAGAGGGTGGTAAGTGATAGGAAACTCTTGGGGATTTGAGCAACATTATATTGACTAGTCAGGGAAGCACCACTGAGGTTCACCGTTTGATTAAAGAAACAGACTTTGAGATGAGTACGCGCACTACATTGGCCAAGGTACAGGATGACATATCGATTCTCTTGTATTACTTTGCCAGGGCTGCCATTACAAAATATCTCAGACTTGGTGGTTTAAGCAATAGAAATTTACAGACCTGGAATGAAATTTATTTTCTCACCGGTTTCGGAGGCCAGAAGCCCAAGATCAAGGTGTCAGCGGGTTAGTTTCTTCTGAGGCCTCTCTCCTTGTCTCGCAGACGGCTGCCTTCTTGCTCTGTCCTCACATGGCCTTCCCTCTGGCTCACACAGTCCTCCTGTCTCTCTGTGTGTCCTTATTTCCTCTTTTTATGAGGACATCAGTCAGATTGGATTAGGGCCCACCTTAAAGGCCTCATTTTAACTTCATCATCTCTTTAAAAGTTCTGTTTCCAAATACAGTCACATTCTCAGAGGTGCTGGGGGTTAGGACTTTAATTTATGAATTTGAGGAGACACAATTCAGCCCATAACTTTTTTCTTAGAGATGGAGAGAGACAGCTTGGGATTAAAACCATGGTTTTATCTTGTTGCCATACCGTTCTCTGAGCCATAATGAATTACGACACATAAAGCAACTAGTCCATGCTCTAGTAAATTCACAGATAGCACCTGTGTTTCAGAATTATGTATTTGAATCCCTGGATTTGCAGCCACCCAAGGAGGGGTGTGGCTCGGCACACGTGCCCGGTGAGGCTTCCTGGTGAGCGTAATGTGAGTGATGGTTAAGGTAAAGCTTAGTAGCTTCCCTTCCAGCCCTTGCCCACTTCAGCTTTGTCTCTTGCGGCAGAGCTCAGCCCACGCATGGAGTGTCCTGGGAGCTGGCCTGAGCAATTGCAAGACCTCTGCACGCAGCTGCTGTCTGCCTATGTGTGCTTATGCTGTTTTGAGTCCTTCAACCACAAGTAAAATCACTGATGGGAACATAGGAAGCCTTTTTGGGTCTTTTTTTCAATTCTGATCATAGAACCAATTGATATTAAATTAGAGGCCAGGTAGAATGCAAAAAGGAAAGAGCAAGCGGTCACGAAGAGTTTCAACAGACAGGTATTGAACTTGTTCACTAAGCACAAAAGGATTGTCTTCTCAGGGATGACCGAGGAAGCAACATTAACAAAGCACGAAGGTATTCAACTCTATCAACCGTACAGTACAGATTGAGAACCACAAGTGATTCAGTGTAGATAGAGCATACGTGAGGGGCACAGCTCAAGAGATTAAAGAGGAAAGTAGGGGTTGAGATCATCGAGGGTTCTTTAAAGCATGCTAAGAATTCTGTTCCTATTTGGTAGTCATGGGATGTCAATTTAATTGAAAGACTTTAAGCTGAAGAATTTGATAATCAAATTTGCATTTTTGGAAATGAATTCCAGCAGCCAGATGACTGTCTATTTTAAGTGCTTTCTTCTTTAATACTCAGAAAATATCTTTCAAGACACCATTAAAGCAAGGTACTATAATCCAAAACATTTATTTCATTGTGCCCTTTAGAAATGTGAAGCTGACAAATGAATCAGTGCAGGAAACAAGAATAAACAGGAACCATTTATTAAATGAGGTGTGCTTATCACATTAGGGCATTGTGTCTTGAATCTCGGCATGCCTCTGATCTAGGATACACGCGGAGAGGAGTTTCTCCATGGGCAAATCAGGAGTTGTGTGCAAAGATGCTTATTAAAGCATAGCCAAATTTGGACTCAAAGTATCTATCAGTAGGAGGATGGGTAAATCTGTGTGGTATGTTCATACACTGATATCAGACATATAGAAATGCACAAGAAAGAGCTCCAAAACATAATTGGAGTGAAAATATAAATTGCTTCATACAGATTGATCGCATTTATGTAAATTTGTGAAAACATAAAGCAATGAAACAGTGGATATGTAGATTTTCCATAAAAGTATACTAACAGGGCCTGATGAACTACACACCGAGTTCATCACGATGGCTGCCTCTGAGAGAGAAAGTGGGGAATGAACTTTACCAGAGGAAGAAAAAGGAGAGGCCACTATTTGGTTTCTCAACTCTTTAAAAAGTAACCAAATATAAACATGGTTAGTTATTGGTAGTGAGTACACACTTTTTTCAATCTCTGTACTTTTCTCTAATTGTTTAAACTTTTCAAAATTATCTTTTAAAAGAACAATTTTCTTCACATAATCCCTTGTATTTTTATCATTCTTCATACTTTGCCCTGCACTCCCAGGTTTACTGCCTCATAACCTCCTTTATTGTGGAGATGGGTTAAAGTATCTTTCTTCTTATTTCATCAACTAAGCCTCCAAGAGGCGAAGTGCCTCATCCCGACCTTTCCTTATAATTTTTCAAAGGTGAAGGGCAAGTTCAATCCCAGCATTTCTGAAGCCAAAGCCAGTACCCCCTCTCTCTTTCCTGCAGTCTCTCTGTCAGCATTATGAGAACTTCCACTGAACTGATCAGTGGCAAAAGACACTTTAAGAAATTTCAATGTAACCTTTGTGCTCTCCCTACTCTACGTTTTGTTTTGTCTTATTAAGAAAACTTGAGGGATTGGCGCTCTCAAATTTAAGTGATAGCGAGGTAGATGAGGGCCCTGTATGCCTTTGAACTTCAGCTCTGCCGTATTCTAGCTCTATGGGCTTTGTGAAGCTACTTATTTACTCTATGCCTCAGTTTCCTTGTCAGTAACTTGGGGAAAATCATAGTACCCAGGCATGAAGTTGTTGACAATGAAATGGATACAGGTATACATTGGAGATACTGTGGGTTCGGTTCCAGACCACCCGTGATAAAGTAAATATTGCAATAAAGTGACTCATCTGAATCTTTTGGTTTCCCAGTGCATATAAAAGTTATGTTAAACTAAACTGTAGACCATTAAGTGTGCAATAGCATTGTCTTCAAAAAAAACAATGTACCTATTTTAATTAAAAAATACTTTCTTGCTAAGAAATGCTAACCTTCATCTGAGCAACCTGTAGTAGTAACATCAAGAGTACTGATCACAGGTCACCATAACAAATGTAACAATGAAAAAAGTTTGAAATATTGTGAGAAAGACCAAAATGTTACACAGAGACAGGAATCTAGCAAATGCTGTTGGAAAAATAGTGCTGGTAGAGTTGCTGGAGGCAGGGTTGCCACAAACCAACTTGTGAGAAATGCAGTGTCTGGGAAGCACAATGAAATGTGCTATGCCTGTAATTCATAACAGTATCAGGATGGGTCCCATTAAAACTATTACAACACAGAGTAATAGAAGAGAGTTCCTGTGTGTACAGCCGCCAGGCTGGTAAGGAGGAAGTCCTAGGATTAATCTCTGAGTAAGCTAGTTGATGTTCTCTGTGAGATAGCTATCCACATAAAGCATCTCAGAAAGGGGATCGGAACGAGACACACTGGAAATAGATTAGCACAAACCCATTGCACTGCTAAAGAAAAAAAAAGTGTAAGTGAATATGAACTTCATTTTGTATACATTTTAATTTTAATAAATAAATGAAACTGTGGAAAGAGGGTAGAAGAAGGGAGATAAAGGCAGTCACTTCCCCCACCAAAGAAAGAAAAAATGAAAACTCATTAAATGTATTGGCCAGTTGATTTTTAAAAACATTACGAGTCTGTCCTGTGGTATGCATCACAGAATACATCCTAAGGGCACATACAAACATAAAGATGCCCATTCACCTCCATGCATAAATGTGGTGTCTGAGAAAACTAACTGTAGCCACTGAAAGCAGACCAAGTTTCGAAACCTTTGGTAATGCTTTAGAGCAGGAGTCCCCAACCCACGATACCTGCCCATGGCCTGTTAGGAAACCGGCCACACAGCAGGAGGTGAGAACAGGCGAGCGAGAGCAAAGCTTCATCTGTATTTACAGATGCTCCCCATTGCTCACATTACCGCCTGCACCATCCCCCGCTCCCCCCATCCCCACAGTCCGTGGAAAAACTGTCTTCCACGAAACCAGTCCCTGGTGCCAAAACGGTTGGGGACCGCTGCTTTAGAGAACATTCTGTAAAAGGAAATAAGTATGAATAGCTGGTAGCAGAGCTTGTCCAAAATTCCTTCAATAGATTTAGCATTAGAAACCCAAATTTCCAAAACAAAGCAAAAAACATCAATGATGTATTTTCAAAGATGGAATCAGGTTTAAAAAACGAGGCTGTGCACATTGTTTTAGTGCATTGTAGAAATAGTGTCACTTTTATCTCACTCTGATCTTCAAACACATGTGACCTTGTTTGGGTTTCGATAGAAAAATCTCTCATGAATTTACATGGCCATGTTAGCTGTATAGTGTTGATTGCAAAGATATAAAACCAAATAATGCTAGAAAACAGCTCTTCAGGCACATTGCCTTTCTAAACTATTTGCATAAAGATGGACTGCGCATTGTTATGTGCATGTAGTTAAACTCCCAAATTCACAGGAAAGGGTAAAGTCCTGCTTGGATTTCCCCGGGGTACAGAAAGCATAACCTATACAGCAACCTCACAAAGCAACTTTAAGAGAGGAAAGAAAAAGAAAGCAGATCAAACTTGTTGAATATTAGCATTTAGTTTGCTTGTGGTGTATTGCATGCAACACTGAAACAAACACTTGTCACCTAAAATATCCTTTTTATGTAAGAAATAGGGAAATGTTATGGACACACTGGACTTGGTAAGAAAAGAATAAGTAAAAGCACTGTAATTTCTCAACTAATTCTTCAAGTAGGTAATGAAAATAAAAGATGAAGTTAAGCTATAAAATAACAAGGTATAAAACACTTGCTCATTAGTCCCTTAGGAAAAGAAAACTCTTCCCATCCATGTGACTTTTTGAGATTTCTTCTTCTATCTAAATGTCTTTTTTGTATGCATGCCAGGTAAATTCTTAGAATTTACACTTCTGTGAAAGATATGTGGGTTTTAAATGTGAATCGTAGTTGAGATAGTATTTGAATTATATTTATGCAAAGTAGAGTTCAATGTGTAATTCTAGTGAAAATTTTAGAATAGATGAAATAAAGATGTCTCTAGATAATTCACATGCGTTTCCCCCTTGGTTCTACAAAACAATGACCCTGCAAATAATTCTGGTTTTCTTTCCTCCAAAGTGTTGTGAAATGAGGACTGTTTTACTTCATACCCCTGGAGAATATACTAGATCAGTTTTCTTTTACCCTGTATCTATTGCAAAGAAAAGACATAAGAGATGTGCCTCTTCTTTTAACTTGTATGATCAAGGACTGATAATTTGCCTCTCGGGTATGGTTGAGTCTTTTTCTGTAAGTAAGAAATTTGGTCTTTCGTATTGATGTTTAATCTTTAATGTTCCAGGATGCTGAAAGTTCCTCACAGGTGGCTTGAAGATGGGTCACTCTGTAAACAAAGGAAAAGCTGAGTTGGGGGCACCTCAGGTCCCCTACACATTTAAGTTAGAGTAGTTATACTTGTTGTTTTTTAAAAGATATATTTTATAATTAGAATAAATGATCCACTTGTAAAAAATATCTATTATCAATTCTCTCCATAGTTGCTAAGATCTCTTCAGCTGTAAGAATTTGTAAATTATTTTCTGTTTGATGAATTTGCAAGTGAAGTGCTAATAGTAATAAAAAGCTAATATATATAGTACTTTCTAAACAAAAGGAACTCTTCTGAGGGCTGTAAAGTGAAATCACTTAGATATCATAGGAACCGTTTCAAAAAAAGTTATATCAATATATCCCCAGGTAATATATCTGAAACTTTTCATTAATATTCATTAATATTTTATACAAATAACATTCTTATACAAAGATTATGCAAATCTGTTAGAAAATCACCAAAACCCTCCAAAAAATTAACAAACTCATACTGTTTGAGTTTATTAATATTCAGATTTAAATTTTAAAAACACTTTCAGCTACCAAATTAGCAAATATCAGAATTTGATATTCTCCATTCCAACGAGAGGTGATGAAAAGGAGATTTTCCAATTACCAGGGAGATTAGAGAGTGGAAAATTTCTGAACAGCAATTTGTCTGTAAGTATTAACAGCTTTAAAAATGTTACATATTGTAATATTTCCAGGAATTTCTCCAAGGGAGATAATCACATTTAAAACTGTTTAAATACATGATTGTTTATTACAGTGTCAAATGTAATTCCAAGCCAATCTGAAAAAAATCCAAATAGGGAAATCAAAACGTAAAACATGGCGTATTCATTTTATGAAATATTATAAATTAAAATCATGTTTACCTATACATTTTTAGTTTTTTGGAACAAATTATAGCCTCATAAAAATGAGAAGACATTTTATACATAGTAAGACGATCTCAACTGTATATGTATACATCCATATACATATATATGGACACCAAAAAAATGACCCTAAATATACTTTAGACCACCTGTCAGCTGAGAGCTCACTGAGATAGATTAAAAGTGGATTTAACTCACAATGTCATGTCATACACTAGTCCAGATTAACCCTCCACACAACTTCTGGAATTTTTCAAATTCTGTACACTTTCTTCTCTCACCCTATCCTTCTGTGGACTCCTATTCCAAATTTGCGGACACAGTTTCTCCTACTTCCAGTTAAACATGAAGCCTGACTCTTTCACCACCACCCTCCTCCAACACAATTACTTGCCTGTAACACTTGTGAGTATTAATTTTATTAAAAGTTTGAAGGAACTGAGGATGGGGTCATCTCATATTGTGCAAGAACTTTTACCGTTGCACTACCTACATCCCTACGTCTTCCCAAGCCTCCTTTCTGGAATAACCAGTAAAATTTTCCCCTTCTTACTTGTGGTGGTTCTACTGGTTAGAGACCCCTGGAGGTTTCAACTTAACCTTACATGAGTTTGTTAAGAAATTTGTTTTCAACAAATATAATAGTGCCCTTGACAGGATTCCTGAAGAATACACATTTCTTCACTTCAATTTGTTATTATTAATAATAAAGTTTTTTATTTAAGTAATGCAGTTTACAGGATTGGGAAAAAGTAAGATTGTTCACCGTATTGAAAACTATTTCTGATTCAGATAATGCAAGTCGTCTCCTCTGTTCTTCTGTACATATGTTACCTAAGAATGGCACCTCCAATATGGGGGCTGCATGAGCCGCTCTAGCTCTCTGGATTCGAAAAAGAATGATTTCTTACCTGCTCTCCACCAACCCTGAGGTTCAGATCACTAGCTCTCAGTGCTACACCCCAGGCCCAGTCTCTCTGTCTCTTTTTTTTTTTCCTTAACCAAGAGCCAGTATTGAATGATAGCATTCATGCAGCTAGAAGGATAAATTTAAACTGGTAGAGGAAAAAAGATAGAAAAGCAGTCTTCACCCTATCATTTATCTCCATCACAGCAATATGTGGATCCGTTCCGCACCGTACTGTGATCTTCTTGTAATGCAGTCCTCGGCTTCCTGTTCCCCCTGCATTGCAGTCTCTCCCCCATTTTTCTCTCTCTCTCTTCTATAATAGCATAAAACCTACTTAAAACGTTGTCGTGTGTGCTGCTGTACGCACGTGCATCCCTACACACAAACAGTGGCATATGCATTTTAAATGCTTGGGGTGGTCTAGCCGTGCAAGTCTTTATCCTAGTGTCTTAGTCTGTGTAACCAGGAAAAAGGTGGGTGCTTTTCCATCCAAAGGGCTCTTGCACCAAGATGTGAATATATGATACATAATAGAAATATATAATTTTAATTGACACATTTATTATTAGATTAATACTTTACTCTTAATGTCTCACTGCCTGTGTTCACCTGGGATGGCAAGTTGTGAGGCCTCCCTCCTTGTTTTCTGAACTCATTACCCAACATTATCACTTTCTCCTTTATTGCACAATTTGAGAAGCGTTTTTAAAACATACATGGACCAAATAATGAGCTGTGTGCGGTAGTAACTTTTAATCAGAGACTCCCAGTCCTACCTAAAGTATAGAAGATTAAATAACCGGAGAGGGAAAGAGATCTCCTGGGGCAGGGACCCCAGCCTGCCCACCTCCGCGCCATCAGAGCTCCCACCTCCGCACTTCCTTATCAGACTGGAATAAGAGGACATTATGGTTAGAAGGAGGAGTTTGAAACTCTTTTTATTTAAGTAGAGAGGTAGTTGGAATGACCCTTTAGTTTTCAGAAAATCCACAAGGAACAAGTAAGATCTAATTGGTATGCTGAGGAGGAAAGTGGCCAGATAAGGAGAACTGGTACTAATTTCACAAGAGTCACATTCAGTCCTATCAACCTCAGTAAGGATACACTTGAAAAGGAGGGAAAGAGCCCCTACTACTGTCACTTCTCCTTTCCTCCCATTCTGTTCTCAGTAAGAGTAGAGAAAAACGTAAGGAAAAAAGGAAGCAGCAATGTACACGTGGTGTTGGGCCATATCAGTTCTTACAGTTACAGTTCTTGTTCCTTTTCCTCCCATCCCCAGAGTCTCACTCTGAATACCCTCTCCAAAGCCCTGTGAAAAGTGTAGCTTCTCTAGCACCCCACCCCCATCAAGCACCTGGTTTCTCCCTCAAAGTCACTCCTGCCTCAGGATGGTCCCCATCCCACTCTCTAACAGGTAGGAGGGAAGAAAATGCCCAATTCCAAGTGGAACGTGTGTATTGTGTGTGTAAAGTGAAAGTTTTGATATCATGCTATACATGACACTTAGGACTTTAAATGCTCCCCAGGAAGGGCCTGTGTTTGAAATAGTCCTGGCAAAGATAGAAAAGAAACACAACCATCATGAGAGATGTTTATTTTTCAGAGTTTGAGATTATAGATTTACAAATAAACACAAGCACTACGCAACTGGATTATCTGCATTTTCAAGGGGATTAGTATGAACTAAATGCTTCATGGTGCAGAGTATCTGGCAAATTTTATCACAATGGATGATCGTGTTTAGACTGGGAATCTCTGTTCAGAGTAATTCTGTCAATACAGATCAGAACACCCGTAATGGTTTTTCTGTCTCCAATTGCAAATAACCTTTTCTTGTTTGACTTTACAAATCTGTATGATATCAGTTGCCAGTGTCCCTGAGGATTTATTTATGCAGAGGAAAACACTTTGATTCATAAAACTAATTTATATTTTAATTACTAACTTGGCAGGACACTTGGTCAATTTGCCAACACAATAGCAAATAAGATCAATAATTAAACTTTGGAGAAATGTGAAGTTAGGAATTTCTCAACCCACCAATTATTTACTGTTGATTTCAGTTTTATTAAAATCATTACTAAAATGTTGAATGGGCAAAAGGTTATTTTCTTGAATATTCTGGCATCCATCAATGCCAACATTATAGAGTAGAATTCATGAATTCAATCTAAAAATAAACAACTCCTTATCATTTGTACTTGCTCTAAAATGAGGAATTGAATAAGCAAGTGGAATTGGTGCAGGTAACAGGTTTAGGTTTTTTAATAACCATGACCTCATTCACATGTTGCTTGCTGTTCCATTGAAGCACTATGGGATTCAAAGAGAGTTTGCAGATATCTAAGACAAGATCATTTCCTTTAAGAAGTACAAGGGCAATTTAGGGAGATAAATTCAGTATAAAGTTAATTATAATACTACATGATAAATTCTGTAACAGAAATGTGACTATTGTGAGATTGTGAGAGCATATAGAGTCCTACCTAGAATGATCAGAAAGGCAGATAATTAATCCTGAAAGATTGACAAGAATAAGAAAATGAGGAAGAAGCACATTTCAAAAAGAAAGGAAGGCATAATCAGGAAAAAATATATATATATATATATATAAGCCATATAGTCAAATGCTGCTTAAAAACCATTGCAAAATGGGTATTTTTCAACAATAAAGACTTAGGAAGATGCACAAAGTTCTCTGGGCCCAGTATCCATCCACCAACTTTGTTTTTGTCCTGAGATTATTAAATGACTGGATTCTATGTGAATAACTGTTTGTAGATATCTATAGTATGCTGTGGGAAAGAGAACATTAGACTGAGGCCAAAGAAACCTGAATTGTAGTATAGTTTTGATAACCCTGGGCATGTATCTGGTACATTATGCACTCTGATATAATAATGTAGCAGTTAAGTATATAGCAGAGGACTCATGAATGTTTATCTGTTACCACCTAATGGTGGATCCTGGGCCTATGTGTTCTCCTAATCTTATAAATTTCAACTATTAAATGGGGAATTTAACTATCAGTGTTAAATCAACATTTGAAAAATAGATGGAAAAGTTGAGCACAAAAACAGTTGACTCTCCTGGCAAAAAGCCATTACATAAGTAATATTCTTTCTGAGAATAATATTGCAAAGTTAGTATATTAGAGAGAATTCAGATATCCCTCTAGTGTGTTCAGTCTGCTTCATGTAGACCATCTCTCAGTGACCTTTCAGATTTCTGGAGAGAACATCTTGAGCTGCATCAAGGTCACAGGCTTGTGAACTTACGATTGGGATTATCTGTTAAAATTTTGTCTCACTTATGAAAAGTGATTTTCTCATGAAAGTCTACCTCCATGTACCAGTACAATACACCTACACCTTATTATCAAAGGAACATTTATTTATTCTTGCTCAAGTAAATTAGGATTTGCACACCAAAAAGAATTATTTGATTGGAACCAATTTGAATATCAGTGTAAATAGAGAGAGGTGAAGTGGTCTAGGACAAAGGTGGAAATCAAAAAGTTTTCAAATTTAGCAAAATCTGAAAAAAGAGATTTTTTTTCTTTCTTTTTTAACTCACTGGATTGGAATCACTAAAAATCTTACTTTATAGTCCAGTCACACTTGCTGCTCCACACTACACAAAGGATAATTCTTTCAACATCATGATGACCTGTGGCCATACCATTTCTGAAACTTTTCTAAATGCCCTTCAGTGAGGTATCCAACAATGTCACAGAAGCAACAAGCATGTGCTATGTGACCAGGAATAATTCTATGTCTTATTATGATATGCAAAGGGCACATGGTGTGCCCAAAATCCATCTCTAAATGGGATGTCCAAATTTGACTTTAAAATGTGGTGATAGAGCCTGGCTTTGCAAGGCTAAGCTCTACTGTGTCGTAGAGAAGGAATACAGGATCCATTTCCCTGCTTTTATGTGCGATTGCTTGCTAAACCCGAGACTTACGATGTCTACTGATAGCATAGAACTAAAATAGTTGCAGTAAGGAATTCATACCTTCATGATGCCAGATTCTGTTTCAAGTAGCAAATCACTAGGGATTTTTAGAAGATTCATAAAAACAAAGAAAGAAAAAAGGAAGGGAAGGAATGAAGGAACTCTTCATTAAACAGGGGAAAGGGAATATAATCAAAGAAAAGTTTTCATTACTACAAAGAAATAAATCAAGTTCAAGATTGGATAGAAATTTGCTTCATTGTATAATAACTTTATCCTCACCTGTTGATTTAATAGTCGATATATTGGGTTACAATGATTTTTTCTTTCATCATTGCTACTGTTCCATATTTCCTAGTGTTTTCTTACTCTTAAAAAAAAAAGGATGACTTTGTCTAGCAACTATGAATGTCAACGTAGATTTCCCTCAGTTTTAAATAGAGACACTGTGTTCTTTTTCTGTTTGTTTCAACACTTCGCAGGGAAACCTAACAGTGTTAAAAATAAGAAACCCTATCATATTTTCAACTCATAAAACAGGGGTTGGAGGTACTTAAAAAATAGAAGCACTTAACTTTCAAAATTATCAAAATTCCTGAATTATATTCACTGTGCACAACAAGGTTGAATGGCTCTCCTTAAGCAATAGATTATGCTATTGTTCTATTCCCCATTTGTAGTGCTATCAGAAACATATAAATGTGTTTTGTTTTCTATTGATTTGTTCCTTTCATCAAGTAAAGATTTATGTCTTGTTTTCTAAAGAGCCTTGAAATACAATCTGCTTCTTTGGTCCCAGACATTTCAATAGAACCTTATATAAACCAGATGCCTTGGTTTCTTCAACCTCATCACTAATGTCAGTGCATTTTAATGTCTTCTTTTTTATCCATTAAAGAAATTAAACAAATTAGCATATGGGTACAAGCCAGAAAGTTTAAAAAATCAATCCAAACCCTAAGAAATCATGCAACAAACCAAAAAGAACCACAGCAGCTCTTGATTTATAAATTGCATGGATATCATGTTCCAAGAGTTATTAGTGAATTGTGTGGAAGATTGAATGTCTCTATATTTTGAAAAATGTTTTTCATAATGTTTGTTTTCTATGAAAACCTAAAATATTAAATAAAATATCTTCATAGTTCAGTTTTATCAGAGGGGATTTGGAAAACTCAGTGATGTTCCAGTTTGAAATGTCAGCCACATCGTCCTCCCCTGTTGTAAATTCAGCTGTGGGAGAAGTATGTTCTCTTCCTATACTCAACTTTACTATTAAAAATATTTATAGTAGAAAAAAGAATCTCAAGGCTTTAGCTGCGGCAGACAGCCAAAGAAGTGAAGAGTTCATTGATTTCCCAATCAAAGCAGAAGGAGGACCTATAGTCAGTGTTCACAGGCCAAGCACAAAAAGTAAAGGAGGGTTTCTGGGCTGCTTACTCAGGGAGCTGGGTGCCCAGTGAAATCACACATATATACCATACAGATGTCTGTGTGTATTAGTTAGGATTCTCCAGAGAACCAGTATAATTGTGCGTGTATGTATGTATGTGTGCACTTATATATAAAGAGATTTATTATAAGGAATTGGCTCATGCAGTTACGGACGTTTGCCAGTCCCAACATCCACAGGGTGAGTTGGCAACCTGGAGACCCAGGAGAGCCAGTGGTTTAGTTCCAGTCCAAGTCCAAAGGCCTGAGAATCAAGAGAGTGGATGGTATAAGTCCAGTCTGAAGTTCCGGCAGGCTCAAGATCCAGGAAGTTGTAGTTCCAGTCCAAAGGCAGGAAAAAAGCCAATGTCCTAGTTGAAAGGCCATCAGGTAGGAAGCATTCGCTCTTGCTTGGTGGAGAGACTGCCTTTATGTTCTATTCAAGCCTTCAACTGCTTGGATGAGGCCCACTCACACTGACGAAGGCAATCTGCTTTACTCAGTCTACTGATTTAAATGTTACACTCATCCCAAAACACCTTCACAGAAGCAGCTAGAATTATATTTGACCAAATATCTGGCCACCTCATGGCCCAGTCAAGGTGGTACATTAAAATAACCATCACAATATGCCAAACATTAATAAATCAGAAATAGAGCATCTAGCGGTTAGAAAAACCTTGTTTTCTCTTCAGGGATATCTCTGTTCTTTAGTGTTGTTGTTCTCTCTTTTCTGCATTGACACTTAGCACAGTAAAGTCCTGATGGTAGGGATGAAGGAATGGGGGGGAAGAGAATGAAAGTAACAGGGTGCGCACAATTCTGGCTACTAAACCTTAGTTCCTCAAGAACTGTGTATAGCTGGGCTGATTTTATTTCTCTCTGAACTATGTAAACTGAGAATAGTTTGCAGGCAGATTTTTGTTGTTGTTGTGTTTTTTTTCAAGTGGTTCTGGTAATGAAAGTATTATAGGACAAGCAAACATTTAAACTGAAAACCTTAGCTAGTAAAGACCTCTGCTTTAATCTTCTACATGAGAGGTAACTACTATTGCTAATTTCCAGATCTATTATCAACTTGGAGTGGGATTGGAGAGGCTCTTCTGATATAATTAGTGGTACTCACAAAAGAACTACCACTTTCAAAAGAGACAAACTGAAGCACTGGTAAGGAATTGATCACCTCCGTTAATACCTTATTGAGCAAAAAGATCCTAATGTAAATATCAAGGCATGATTCTACACTCCCAGAGTATCTGGTTTGTTACAAACCACAAAGTGACACTTTCTAAACTCTTGAACAGCCAAGGAACAAGAAAGAAGATACATAACGGGCCAAAAAACCAACACTAAGAGCTGACAAACTACAGCCCATGGGCTGGCCACCTGTTTTTTTAGATACATTTTTACTCGAAGTAGCCATGCTCATTCTTCTTTGATACTGTCTATGGCTACTTTTGCATTATGACAACAGGGTTACATAGTTGTGACAGACCCCATATGGCCAACAAACCAAAAAAAATTTGCTCTCTAAGTTTTAGCAGAAAAGGTTTGGGAGGCAGGTTATTGACCAAATAATATTTCAACATTTACTATATGCTAAGTGGTAAGAATATAAAAGTGGGGAAACAAAAAGATAAAGATCCCTGACCTTTTAGAACTTACCTTCCAGAGTCAGCTAATATTCTGTCATTACAATTCCATTTAATCCCCCTCTTTATAAAATATTTCCCTCTTTATAAAATATTTCAGTTATTTAAGGTTGCTCTTGGTAACATAAAACTTCCAGTCACATGTTTGTGTTTTATTCCTCTCTTGTATTAATGTTTAAGTTGTGCTGCTACTCACAGAATTTTGTGAGACTTGAAAGCATGTAGTATTTTCTGAGGAATTTTACTCTTTCTTAGAAAAGGGAGGAATGAAACAAAACAGTGACTTTTGTTTCATAACAAAAAAAGACTTGTTCACCACCTAGAAACCCATCTGGGCACCACTGGATTGTCTAGTTCCCCTATTGTTGCCTGAAATGTAGGCTAATGATCATACCCACCCACGGCATGGTTTAGTATGAAGATTACATGAGAGAATGCACAAAAGATATTCATCACTGTGAGTGACATAAGGCAAATAGGCAACAAATATTTGATTAAGAAATGTCAAATTATGTGATATTCAGATATATTTAAACCTAACATAAATTCATGATCTTTGTTCCTAGCTTATCAAGATAAAAACCTCCTTGGATTATTCAGCACCTCCATCATTTTGCCTTACAATGGTTCTATTTCACTCTCTACTAGGAAACTCCAAGCTTCTTGGGGATATCATTTCTTCTCCATCCATAAAACCCATCTAGTTTTAAAAACAGTTATTTATGATGAAGTCAGCACTCAAGAAATCTCTTTTGAACTAAAGTGAATCAACAATGGGTTTTGTGAAAAAGAATCTAATAAATGCATAGTTGAGTACGTATTTTCAAAGAACCCCAAGTCCTATTTTATGGAACAAACAGAGATACTTTTTTGCAGACTCATGTTACAAAAACTATACATGCTATTTGACATAACAGTTTGCCATATGGAAACCATGAGAGTCTCACAGAACTTAACCTTTGAAATTATGTCATTTGTCTCACAGTGTTTGTGTAATCATTGATACAGTTGGCTCTGCACAACTTAGAGAAGCACAATTTTGTCATAATTGACTAACAAGATGACATTTGGTAAAGAAAGTTTTTACTAAAGAAAATGAGCTGCCCCAGAGAGTGTGGAGGCCACACTTCTTTCTTTCAGGTTAATGTGACCCATTAATACATTTCAGAGTTTCTGGTGCATTCAAAATGGGTTTATGAAATTCCTCTGCAAAGATTTTTTTTAAAAAAATCTTCAAAAGTATCATAATCCATTTTAAAGGAAATTCTGAAACATTAAAGCAAGGGAGCCCCCTTGTGGACTGATTCCAATGCCATGTACAAGAAATTACAAGTTAAATCAGTGATTTCACCAGTATTTATAAGGTAAATTCAATAATGACTGAATAGAAACAATTTACTTTCAGGTGGATCCCATCAGAAATGGATTACAAACTGTTTTGTCATATATTTTGATACATACCTACTCAATAGGATGCAAAGTAATCCCTAAAACCAGCACTGCTTGGATAAATCCTGAATCTGGCCCAAACAAACTGTTCTATCCCTAAGTGGTTTCTCCAACAAAGCCACCCAAAGGACTTATTCCAGAATCAATGGCTCATTCAAGCCCTCAAAAGTGTAATTGGCATTGGAAATCAGATATGTTTCTCCACAAGAGAGTGAATTTAAACAAAGGTAGGTGAATTTATTGGTGAATCCAATTTGTTTAACAAATTGGTACCTGTTATTTAAAAATATACCTGTTACTCTTTCTACCTAGAAAACTGCTTTAAAAGATACATAAAAATATATCCTGTTATCTTAGTGAAACTTTTCTAGTCTTAAAAGTTCAGAATGAAGTAAAAGTAAAGTATAACTGGATTTATGAGCAGCAAGAGAGAAACAAGTGCCCTTCCTTTTGGCTAAGCTCCTCGATCTCTCATCTCAGCAGCAGATCTTAAAGCAAACTTTTTTTTAAAGTCTGGTTTTGTTTTTTCCCATCTATCCTCATTTCTCCTATGGCACTATATTTGGACCAAAGAATAAAAACCAAAGTAAGTAGTTACAAAAAGTAATCATAGTTATTAATTTTTCACATGTTTAATACCATAAAAAAATCTTTATGCACACTTTAAAAAGAGGACTGCATGCTCTGGTAATAGTTTATAAATTTATTGACTTTTTATTGCATTGGAAAATTGCCCAGACGTTAGCGGGTAGAGATAAACTCAATTTGATTTATACCATTTGAATACAACTCCTGATCTCTATTTGAAAACTCCTCTGATGTTTTCTTTTCTTCATGAGTGCTGTTAGTTGTCTGTGTTTTTCTAAGGTATAAAAAACATGCTGTTTAAAACCACGCAAATGACTGCAATTCCCTCTGCACAATATATTGTCATAATTTTTTCTCTGATGTAGATTGCTTTTTTTAAGTTAAATATTTCCATGAATGGAAAGAGATAATAAAATAGTGACAGAATGACAGCTAAAGTGCTCTGCATATGAAATTCATCAAATTCAGGGGTTTGGAAGCAGTCTAAAGGACTGGGAGATGTGAGAGCTACTGAGGGGCTGAGAATATGTGTAGTCTGAAGAAGACGGAGGGAAATGCCACTCAGTATACAATTTCTGGCTATTGGGCTAGGTGGTCAAATGCTTTCGGGCACAATGATGTCTAATTCTATCAGTATTTCAGGGTTTTTCTTACTGTGTGGTAGACCACTCTTCCCATCACCAAAAAGCCTCTGCAGAAGTTACCAAATCCAAACTGCCTTGTGTGCGTGTTGTGTTGAAGAAAGCATAGAAAATGAGCTGTACCACATGGATATGGAAGGTTGGGGCAGAGGAGGGTTCAGCAGTGTGCAGTGTGACAGCCCAAGCATCCCACAGCAGCAGGGCTCAAGTCAAAAAATGACCACCAGCACATAAACTTTCAAATTTAAACAAACCCTGAGACTTCCTACAGGACATGGGTCATTGGCCAAGATAATCCCAGGTAACAGCCTAATTCCACAATTGTTGCAAGCTCCTCTAATCTATACTATCATCACAGCCTTATAATTGTTCTACCTACAACTCTGACCACCTACAAAACAAACATTATTTTCACCCAATGTTGAAGATGCTTTCGTGGCTTAAAACCACTCCTGAGATAAAGCCTCTGCCTACACCTCTAGCTCCTCCACATTCATCTTCACCACTTTGTCTTTGGACTCCAGCCACTTTGACCTCTCAGCCTCTCTAACATGTGAATTCCATCTCAGACCAATGGCCCATGCTATGCCTAGAATATTAGCACCCTTCGTTAACTTGATTTATGGAAGCCTTTTCATGACATCCTTGATTTCTTTCCGACTGACAGCAAGCTTACTAAAGCAAGGCATGTGTTCCATCATTGGGCAACTTTTCAGCAACATATCCACTTATGCCATATCCCCTAACCCATCACTGGATAAGTCCACTTCACTTACACCTCTCATTTTAACAACATTAACGGAAGAGAAAACAGTCTTCTGGAGGATTATCACTTAGCATCTTTCTCATCTTTCTGCCATGTTTTCTGTGGCTGCCTGTGAGACCGTATCACAGATGTCCTTATCCTACTATGTGTTCCCTGTTAGATTATCCTTCTCCCTTGTCCACAACCAACTTGAGTCCTTGGAGGGACTAGTTATTCAGAAGCCTGGTTTCATGAAGCTAAGTAATCATACATCTAGCTTGAATTGATAGACTACCTTACTTCGGTTTTCAAGACCAACCCTGTTATGACTTATGGTCATTCATTTCATACAAACTCCCAGAATACCCATATTTCACTCTTCTGTGCATTCTCTACTCAGAGATCTACAAAACTTTTCCACTGTACTCTCTGAAAGTCCTATGGAATAACCCCAAAACCTCTATAATCTTCAAATTTGTTTAGCTTTTATATCACCTTCTTATGTGATCTAGAACCTAGCTTTCTCGAGAATACTGTTTCCCGAAACCCTCTGAGTTGGAGCTTTGTTTTTACTCATACTCAAAATGGAGTTATGGAATTCTCCTTATTACAAGACTTTAAGGATCTATTTAATAATCATTACAATGAAATGCAGGATACTGAGAACTGATTGCCTCCAGGTCTGAGATATTTCCAACATCTCTGATTTTTTTACCCCAAACACCAAATAAAATCCTTGTGAACCCATACGTTTTCTTCCTCAGCTTCCTTTTATATGAAGGGGAAAAAAGAATATAGATGTTAAATGCCTACCAATCAATAATAAAACTACCTTAGTTCCTCTTCTACTCCACAATGATTTCTAAATTAAGTGGCATTACTGGTAATGTCTGGTATTCTAGATGATGCATTTTCAGAGTAATATTTTTTCTCCTCAGATAGATGGAATTCAACAGCTAATGCCAATAATTCCTTCTTTGGCACTCCAGTATAGGCTGTGGAGGGAATTGTTTCCTACACATTGATACTGACTGTACAAAATAAGCTTGGTTTCCACTTCATGTATAAAAAGGAAACTATATTGAGCATCTAACACAATAGTAACAACAGGGCATAAGATTTAAGCACCTGGAGAACTTAAGCATCCAGCCGTTATTCAGAAGAGGCTTGAAATGTATGTGAAAATGGAAAAGATGTTACTTAGGAAGAACTGAAATAATTAAGAAACATCTATCACAACTATTAGCACAGAGAATGGAAGGACTGTAAGAAAGTTTGAAACTCTAACCTTTGGTAGATAGGCAACAACAAATACCTATAATCCTCAAATTTATTTAACGTTCCTCACCTTCTTCCCTTAACTGAAAACTGGCCTCTGAAAGAATACTGCCCTGTAGCCCACTCAGGTGGAACTTGGCTTTCATTACATCTACGTGCGGCAGAGGTGGGAGTATTGTGGAGGTGGGAGTATTGTGCTGCTCGGTCCTATTGTGACTTCCAATCTGTGTTTACCTCCTGTGTCTTTCAAGGCCCACACTGTCTTGAAGGACATTCCTTGGCTACTCTTCCCTGGGTGATCATAAACTGACCTCCCAGTAATTCCTTTTCATTTGCTGAAGACTTCATCACTTGCTCATTTCTTCTCTCTATCCCTACGCTTGATATCATTCTTGATCAAATCAACAATTGTGGTAAATCCAGCAAACAATAATACCTGACACTTTTATAGTGCTCGCCATATGCCGAGCACAGTTAAGAAGTCCCTGTTAATGGGAAGGGGAATAGAAGAGATGCTGTTTAATGGTACAAACCTGCAACTACTAGAGAAATAAGTCCTGGAGATCTAATGCACAGTAGAGTGAATGTGGACAGAAATATTGTTTTATAATTATTAAACTTGCTAAGAGATTCGATCTTAGGTGTTCCCCCCACCCAGCACACACAAATAACAATTATGTGACGTGATACAGGTGCTAACATTGGCTACAATGGCAATCATACTACAATATATAAACGTGTCAAATCAACATGTTGTATACCTTAAATTTATACAATGTTATATGTCAAATATATTTTAATAAAGAAAGGGAATTTCAAAAAATAAAAGTCTCTGTTAACAAAGATAATCATCGCAATAACTCTATACAGTAGGAACTATTATTATCTCCATTATGCGGATGAAGAAACTGAGACACAAGATGTCAAGTTACTCACTTGGTTCCTTTAATAAGGAGATAGGATTTGAACCCATAAGATCTGTCACCAGAGTCTGTGAACTTACCAACTAACATCTAGGTGAGGATCACAGATTTTGCTTTTGGAATAGAGTTGTGTTGTACTTCCACACCTAGTCCCTCTAAGCAAAAGAGCATTTCCTTTTCCTATATTCTGCAGAATCAAGAACCCTCACATTTTGGTTATTTCCATGTTAGGCCCTCTGTGCTCTCAATCTCCAAAAATAGTTATCGAATCAAGGCAAACAAGAGTGGGGCAAATTTCTCTGCTGATATGGACACAAATAATTATATTAACATAGTCTTAGCTTGTACAAATAGCTTAGCATTCATGATGAAATAAATGTAGGAATACAAAATATAGTTAATGAATGAAGTTACAAAATGAAGTTAATATACCCAATGTGGGTTATGATTTCCTATATATTTGCTTAATGTTTGTTACAAATTTGTCTTGCTGATTTTTAGCAGCCAGTATAAAGGGGTAATCATAATATGTTACAAGGTTCATAAAATTAAAGCAAGTCTTTTTCTCAGGGGAAGCACAACGTTTCATGAAAATGAGATGAGAGAGATGTTTCCCCAATGGTTCCAATTAAGAAAACATTGGGAAATATTATGAACAGCTACCTCATTGGCAACCATGTGCAAGTAAAGCGCAAAGATTCATAGAGATAGTTTCTTAAAATATCCTCCAAATATAGGCCAATGGCCTTGCACCAATGTGCAAATTAATAACATTCTCCAGGGGACTAATATGATGTAGTCTTTGTAAGTGATTTTAGTTAATGAAATTTATTTTTATTTCTCATGTCATAGTAACATTCATGTTTCATTGTTCTTTTTTTTTCTAACGTGTGCTATCCTAGATATATCTTCAATCAAGATTTTGTATATCACAAGAAAAGCTAACAAATAGTGCTTCCAATTTCCCGAAGAATAATTTTTGAAGTCATATAATTATTATGTATCATTAAATATTGGTTAATAATAGGAGAGTTCAAGCCACAAGCCTGTGTGTAAATAACAGTGTACTACATCATAATTAAGACCGTTGCTCTGAAGTCAAAGTGCCTTCATTGAAGTCCAGACCCTGACACTTAGTAGCTGAGTGACCTTGGGCAAGTTTACTTGTCTCTGCCCCAATTTCCTCATTTGCAAAATTGGGATGATATTAGCACATAACCCACGTGGTAGTAATACGAAGTAAATGAGTTTGTATATGTAAGACAGTATAGTGAGTAACAAAAGGATAAATCAATAAATATCAGTTACAATGATAATGATAATCTGCATGGTCAAGTTGCCTAGCTTCCTTAACTTTCCAGCTTTCTCGTCAGTATGATGGAGATAATACTACTCAACTATCGTTTTTTGTAAGGATTAAAATATAAAGGTAGCGTATAAAAAACATGTAGTTCAGTTTCTGGTCTTTTGGAAGTGCACTTGATATATGGTAGCTATTATTACTATCATCCATTTTTCAACAAACTTTAGTGTATGTCTGTTATTAACAAAGCACTTTGCTAGTTCCAGAACAAAGTGGGATATGAGTCTTGAAGGATTTTGTCCCAACTGATCTGTGGAGCACAGCAGATAACCAGGGCTAGCAGAACTCTAGTGGCCTGTTAGATGCGAGAAATGAAAGCTGGTCTTTCCTTCCTTTCTGTCTCTCAGGTATTTGCACGCAGAGCAGGGGAACACAATGTGGTCCTTTTCTGGGCTGTGGAGGAGGCGTTTCCACCAGGAGTCCGGTTGGCTGTCCGTCTTGAATGGGCGTCTGATTGGTGCACACCTGTTCCTCTGAGATGAAGGTGGGTCACTATGCAGTGGGAGGAGGGGTGGGTGAGGCACAGCTTTTCTCCATAAGATCGAGGCACAAACCAGAGTCATTTGAGGATTCCGCTGAATGACTGGATGATCCAGAACTTATGTTGACCACTTTCAGCTAGATTTTAACTCTCATCTGAGGCTCATTTGTGAAACATTAAGGAGTTTTAAAGCAGCTGAGAGTGAAAGAAGCTAATCTGAAAAGGCAACTTACTGTACAGTTCCAACTATATGACATTACGGAAAAGGAAAAACTATAGCTAGAGTTAAAAGATCAGGGGTTGACGGGAAGAAGACGGCTGAATAGGCAGAACACAGAGGTTTTGGGGAGGGCACTGAAAATACTCTGTGTGATACCATAATGATGGATACATGTCATTATACATTTATCCCAATACATAGAATGCACAACACCAAGAGTGAAATGTAATGTAAACTACAAACTTTGGATAATAATGATGTGTCAATGTAGGTTGCTCAGCTGTAACAAATGTACTACTCTGGTGGAGGATTTCAATTATGGGGGAATCTATGCATGAGTGGGGGTAGGTGATATATTGGAAATCTCTGTACCTTTCCCTCAATTTTGCTGTGAATCTTTTTATTTATTTATTTTTTTACATCTTTATTGGAGTATAATTACTTTACAATGGTGTGTTAGTTTCTGCTTTATAACGAACTGAATCAGTTATACATATACATATGTTCCCATGTCTCTTCCCTCTTACGTCTCCCTCCCTCCCACCCTCCCTATCCCACCCCTCCAGGTGGTCACAAAGCACCAAGCTGATCTCCCTGTACTATGCGGCTGCTTCCCACTAGCTATCTACCTTACCTTTGGTAGTGTATATATGTCCATGCCTCTCTCTCGCTTTGTCACAGCTCACCCTTCCCCCTCCCCATATCCTCAAGTCCGTTCTCTAGTAGGTCTGTGTCTTTATTCCTGTCTTACCCCTAGGTTCTTCATGACATTTTTTTTTCTTAAATTCCATATATATGTGTTAGCATACATTTGTCTTTCTCTTTCTGACTGACTTCACTCTGTATGACAGACACTAGGTCTATCCACCTCATTACAAATAGCTCAATTTCGTTTCTTTTTATGGCTGAGTAATATTCCATTGTATACATGTGCCACATCTTCTTTATCCATTCATTCCATGATGGACACTTAGGTTGTTTCCATCTACAGGCTATTGTAAATAGAGCTGCAATGAACATTTTGGTACATGACTCTTTTTGAATTATGGTTTTCTCAGGGTATATGCCCAGTACTAGGATTGCTGGGTCATATGGTAGTTCTATTTTTAGTTTTTAAGGAACCTGAATACTGTTCTCCACAGTGGCTATATCAATTTACATTCCCACCAACAGTGCAAGAGGGTTCCCTTTTCTCCACACCCTCTCCAGCATTTATTGTTTGTAGATTTTTTGATGATGGCCATTCTGACTGATGTGAGATGATATCTCATTGTACTTCTGATTTGCATTTCTCTAATGATTAATGAAGGTGAGCATTCTTTCATGTGTTTGTTGGCAGTCTGTATATCTTCTTTGGAGAAATGTCTAGGTCTTCTGCCCATTTTTGGATTGGGTTGTTTGTATTTTTGACATTGAGCTGCATGAGTTGCTTGTATATTTTGGAGATTAATCATTTGTCAGTTGCTTCATTTGCAAATATTTTCTCCCATTTGGAGAGTTGTCTTTTCATCTTGTTTATGGCTTCCTTTGTTGTGCAAAAGCTTTGAAGTTTAATTAGGTCCCATTTCTTTATTTTTGTTTTTATTTCCATTTCTCTAGGAGGTAGGTCAGAAAGCACCTTGCTGTGATTTATGTCATAGAGTGTTCTGCCTATGTTTTCCTCTAAGAGTTTGATAGTTTCTGGCCTTACATTTAGATCTTTAATCCATTTTGAACTTATTTTTGTGTACGGTGTTAGAGAGTGATCTAATCTCATACTTTTGCATGTACCTGTCCAGTTTTCCCAGCACCACTTATTGAAGAGGCTGTCCTTTCTCCACTGTACATTCCTGCCTCCTTTATCAAAGATAAGGTGACCATATGTGTGTGGGTTTGCCTCTGGGCTTTCTATCCTGTTCCATTGATCTATCTTTTTGTTTTTGTGCCAGTACCATACTGTCTTGATTACTGTAGCTTTGTAGTATAGTCTGAAGTCAGGGAGCCTGATTCTTCCAGCTGCGTTTTTCGTTCTCAAGATTGCTTTGGCTATTCGGAGTCTTTTGTGTTTCCATACAAATTGTGAAATGTTTTGTTCTAGTTCTGTGAAAAATACCAGTGGTAGTTTGATAGGGATTGCATTGAATCTGTAGATTGCTTTGGGTAGTAGAGTCATTTTCACAATGTTGATTCTTCCAATCCAAGAACAGGGTATATCTCTCCATCTATTTGTGTCATCTTTAATTTCTTTCATCAGTGTCTTATAATTTTCTGCATACAGGTCTTTTGTCTCCTTAGGGAGGTTTATTCCTAGATATTTTATTCTTTTTGTTGCAATGGTAAATGGGAGTGTTTTCTTGATTTCACTTTCAGATATTTCATCATTAGTGTATAGGAATGCCAGAGATTTCTGTGCATTAATTTTGTATCCTGCTACTTTACCAAATTCATTGATTAGCTCTAGTAGTTTTCTGGCAGAATCTTTAGGCTTCTCTATGTATAGTATCATGTCATCTGCAAACAGTGACAGCTTTGCTTCTTCCTTTCCGATTTGGAGTCCTTTTATTTCCTTTTCTTCTCTGATTGCTATGGCTAAAACTTCCAAAACTATGTTGAATAATAATGGTGAGAGTGGGCAACCTTGTCTTGTTCCTGATCTTAGTGGAAATGCTTTCAGTTTTTCACCATTGAGGACGATGTTGGCTGTGGGTTTGTCATATATGGCCTTTATTATGTTGAGGAAAGTTCCCTCTATGCCTACTTGCTGCAGGGTTTTTATCATAAATGGGTGCTGAATTTTGTCAAAAGTTTTCTCTGCATCTATTGAGATGATCATATGGTTTTTCTCCTTCAATTTGTTAATATGGTGTATCACATTGATTGTTTTGTCTACATTGAAGAATCCTTGCATTCCTGGAATAAACCCCACTTGATCATGATGTATGATCCGTTTAATGTGCTGTTGGATTCTGTTTGCTAGTATTTTGTTGAGGATTTTTGCATCTATGTTCATCAGTGATATTGGCCTGTAGTTTTCTTTCTTTGTGACATCCTTGTCTGATTTTGGTATCAAGGTGATGGTGGCCTCGTAGAATGAGTTTGGGAGTGTTCCTCCCTCTGCTATATTTTGGAAGAGTTTGAGAAGGATAGGTGTTAGCTCTTCTCTAAATGTTTGATAGAATTCGCCTGTGAAGCCATCTGGTCCTGGGCTTTTGTTTGTTGGAAGATTTTTAATCACAGTTTCAATTTCAGTGCTTGTGATTGGTCTGTTCATATATTCTATTTCTTCCTGATTCAGTCTTGGCAGGTTGTGCATTTCTAAGAATTTGTCCATTTCTTCCAGGTTGTCCATTTTATTGGCATAGAGTTGCTTGTAGTAATCTCTCATGATCTTTTGTATTTCTGCAGTGTCAGTTGTTACTTCTCCTTTTTCATTTCTAAATCTATTTATTTGACTCTTCTCCCTTTTTTTCTTGATGAGTCTGGCTAATGGTTTATCAATTTTGTTTATCTTCTCAAAGAACCAGCTTTTAGTTTTATTGATCTTTGCTATTGTTTCCTTCATTTCTTTTTCATTTATTTCTGATCTGATCTTTATGATTTCTTTCCTTCTACTAACTTTGGGGTTTTTTTGTTCTTCTTTCTCTAATTGCTTTAGGTGCAAGGTTAGGTTGTTTTTTCGAGATGTTTCCTGTTTCTTAAGGTAGGATTGTATTGCTATAAACTTCCCTCTTAGAACTGCTTTTGCTGCATGCCATAGGTTTTGGGTCGTCGTGTCTCCATTGTCATTTGTTTCTAGGTATTTTTGGATTTCCTCTTTGATTTCCTCAGTGATCACTTCATTATTAAGTAGTGTATTGTTTAGCCTCCATGTGTTTGTATTTTTTACAGATTTTTTCCTGTAATTGATATCTAGTCTCATAACATTGTGGCGGAAAAGATACTTGGTACAATTTCAATTTTCTTAAATTTACCAAGGCTTGATTTGTGACCCAAGCTATGATCTATCCTGGAGAATGTTCCATGAGCACTTGAGAAAAATGTGTATTCTGTTGTTTTTGGATGGAATGTCCTAGAAAGATCAATTAAGTCCATCTTGTTTAATGTATCATTTAAAGCTTGTGTTTCCTTATTTATTTTCATTTTGGATGGTCTGTCCATTAGTGAAAGTGGGGTGTTAAAGTCCCCTACTATGAATGTGTTACTGTCAATTTCCCCTTTTATGGCTGTTAGTATTTGCCTTATGTATTGAGGTGCTCCTCTGTTGGTGCATAAAGATTTACAATTGTTATATCTTCTTCTTGGATCGATCCCTTGATCATTATGTAGTGTCCTTCTTTGTCTCTTCAATAGTCTTTATTTTAAAGTCTGTTTTGTCTGATATGAGAATTGCTACTCCAGCTTTCTTTTGGTTTCCATTTGCATGAAATATCTTCTTCCATCCCCTTACTTTCAGTCTGTATATGTCTCTAGGTCTGAAGTGGGTCTCTTGTAGACAGCAAATACATGGGTCTTGTTTTTGTATCCATTCAGCCAATCTGTGTCTTTTGGTTGGAGCATTTAGTCCATTTACATTTAAGGTAATTATCGATATGTATGTTCCTATTCCCATTTTCTTAATTCTTTGGGGTTCGTTATTGTAGGTCTTTTCCTTCTCTTGTGTTTCTTGCCTAGAGAAGTTCCTTTAGCAGTTGTTGTAGAGATGGTTTGGTGGTGTTGAACTCTCTCAGCTTTTGCTTGTCTGTAAAGGTTTTAATTTCTCCATCAAATCTGAATGAGATCCTTTCTGGGTAGAGTAATCTTGGTTGCAGGTTTTTCTCCTTCATCACTTTAAATATGTCCTGCCAGTCCCTTCTGGCTTGCAGAGCTTCTGCTGAAAGATCAGCTGTTAACCTTATGGGGATCCCTTGTGTGTTATTTGTTGTTTTTCCCTTGCTGCTTTTAATATGTTTTCTTTGTATTTAATTTTTGACAGTTTGATTAATATGTGTCTTGGCGTATTTCCCCTTGGATTTATCCTGTATGGGACTCTCTGTGCTTCCTGGACTTGATTAACTATTTCCTTTCCCATATTAGGGAAGTTTTCAACTATAATCTCTTCAAATATTTTCTCAGTCCCTTTCTTTTTCTCTTCTTCTTCTGGAACCCCTATAATTCGAATGTTGGTGCGTTTAATGTTGTCCCAGAGGTCTCTGAGACTGTCCTCAGTTCTTTTCATTCTTTTTTCTTTATTCTGCTCTGCAGTAGTTATTTCCACTATTTTATCTTTCAGGTCACTTATGTGTTCTTCTGCCTCAGTTATTCTGCTTTTGATCCCATCTAGAGTATTTTAATTTCATTTATTGTGTTGTTCATCGTTGTTTGTTTCATCTTTAGTTCTTCTAGGTCCTTGTTAAATGTTTCTTGCATTTCGTCCATTCTATTTCCAAGATTTTGGATCATCTTTACTATCATTATTCTGAATTCTTTTTCAGGTAGACTGCCTATTTCCTCTTCATTTGTTAGGTCTGGTGGGTTTTTGTCTTTGCTCCTTCATCTGCTGTGTGTTTTTCTGTCTTTTCATTTTGCTTGTCTTATTGTGTTTGGGGTCTCCTTTTTGCAGGCTGCAGGTTTGTAGTTCCCATTGTTTTTGGTGTCTGTCCCCAGTGGCTAAGTTTGGTTCAGTGGGTTATGTAGGGGACTAGTGCCTGTGTTCTAGTGGATGAGGCTGGATCTTGTCTTTCTGCTGGGCACGTCCATGTCTGGTGGTGGGTTTTGGGGTGTCTGTGACCTTATTATGATTTTAGGCAGCCTCTCGGCTAATGGGTGGGGTTGGGTTCCTGTCTTGCTAGTTGTTTGGCATAGGATGTCCAGCACTGTAGCTTGCTGGTCGTTGAGTGAAGCTGGGTGCCGGTGTTGAGATGGAGATCTCTGGGAGATTTTTGCCATTTGATATTATGTGGAGCTGGGAGGTCTCTTGTGGACCAGTGTCCTGAAGTTTGTTCTCCCACCTCAGAGGCACAGCACTGACTCCTGACTGCAGCACCAAGAGCCTTTCATCCACACGGCTCAGAATAAAAGGGAGAAAAAGTAGAAAGAAATAATTAGTAGAAATAGAAAGAAAGAAAGAAAGAAAGAAAGAAAGAAAGAAAGAAAGAAAGAAAGAAAGAAAGAAAGAAAGAGAAAGAATGAAAGAAAGAAAGGAGGGAGGAGGGAGGGAGGAAGGAAGGAAGGAGGGAAGGAAGGAATAATAGAAAGAAAGACAGAAGATAAAGTAAAATAAAATAAAGTAAGATAAAATATAATAAAGTTATTAAAATAAAAAAATAATTATTAAGAAAAAAAACAAAAAACAGATGGATAGAACCCTACGACAAATGGTGGAAGCAAAGCTATACATACATAATCTCACACAGAAGCATACACATACACACTCACAAAAAGAGGATAAGGGGAAAAAATCATAAATCTTGCTCTTAAAGTCTACCTCCTCAATTTGGGATGATTCATTGTCTATTCAGGTATTCCACAGATCCAGGGTACATCAAGTTGTTTGTGGAGCTTAATCCACTCCTTCTGAGGCTGCTGGGAGAGATTTCCCTTTCTCTTCTTTGTTCGCACAGCTCCCAGGGGCTCAGCTTTGGATTTGGCCCCGCCTCTGCGTGTAGGTCACCCGAGTGCCTCTGTTCTTTGCTCCGACAGGACGGGGTTAAAGGAGCCGCTGATTCTGCGGCTCTGGCTCACTTAGGCCGGGACGAGGGAGGGGCACGGAGTGCGGGGCGAGCCTGCGACAGCAGAGGCCGGCGTGACGTTGCACCAGCCTGAGGTGCGCCGTGTGTTCTCCTGGAGGAGTTGTCCCTGGATCCCGGGACCCTGGCAGTGGCAGGCTGCAAGGCTCCACGGAATGGGGGTGTGGATAGTGACCTGTGCTCACACGCAGGCTTCTTGGCGGCGGCAGCAGCAGCAGCCTTAGCATTTCATGCCCGTCTCTGGGGTCCACGCTTTTAGCCGCGGCTCGCCCCCGTCTCTGGAGCTCCTTTAAGCAGCGCTCTTAATCCCCTCTCCTCGCGCACCAGGAAACAAAGGGAAGAAAAAGTCTCTTGTCTCTTCGGCAGGTCCAGACTTTTCCCCGGACTCCCTCCCGGCTAGCCTTGGTACACTAACCCCTGCAGGCTGTGTTCACGCCGCCAGCCGCAGTCCTCTCCCTGCACTCCAACCTAAACCGGGGCCTCAACTCCCAGCCCCGCCCGCCCCAGCGGGTGAGCAGATAAGCCTCTCGGGCTGGTGAGTGCTGGTCGGCACCGATCCTCTGTGCGGGAATCTCCCCGCTTTGCCCTCCGCACCCCTGTTGCTGTGCTCTCCTCCGCAGCTCCGAAGCTTTTCCCCTCCGCCACCCGCAGTCTCCGCCGGCAAAGGGGCTTCCTAGTGTGTGGAAACATTTCCTCCTTCACAGCTCCCTCCCACTGGTGCAGGTCCCGTCCCTATCCTTTTGTCTGTGTTTATTCTTTTTTCTTTTGTCCTACCCAGGTACGTGGGGGGTTTCTTGCCTTTTGGGAGGTCTGAGGTCTTCTGTCAGCGTTCAGTAGGTGTTCTGTAGGAGTTGTTCCACGTGTAGATGTATTTCTGGTGTATCTGTGGGGAGGAAGGTGATCTCTGCGTCTTACTCTTCCGCCATCTTCCCGGAAGCCCCCCTCTTCTGAGTAACTAGGCTTTAAAATGCTTAGGCCCTGGATCCTACCTCACCCAGTTTCTGACTAAAACTGAAGGCTGCTGTGAATCTTAAACTACGCTTAAAACAAAAATCTTAGTAAAAATTTTTTTTAATTATATCAAATAGGATCACATAATAATTCACAGAGAAAAGACTTTGATTCCTAAAGTATTCAAGGGTTTCAAAAACTTGATTTAACTATATTTCACATGTGAAAAATATAACAATAACTGCAATTACTTAGAAGACTACTACTCTTACTGTAACCTTAAAATCTTGAGAAACCTTCTAGAGTTGTAGAAAAAATTGTAAAAAGCATCTGAGCATAGTGTGTGTATGCCTGCATGTGCATGTGTATATATATGTCCGTGTGTTTGGGGGAACAAGGTGCAGTTGGGAAGAGAATTGCGAGGTTACAGAGGTAGTCTCTGATGAGGGCATTCTACATATACGCAGGCTAGAGGAACTGGGCTTGAGCATTTAGCCTACTGTTCTCAAGAATGACTAGTCAGTCCCTCAGTATGAGGGGGATTGGTTCCAAGACCCCTGACACTCCCCCCCATCCCTGCAGATACCAGAATCCTTGGATGCTCAAGTCCCTTATATAAAATGGCATGGTATAGTCAGCTCTCCATTGTGGTGGGCTCCACATGCTGGGATTTAACCAACCACAGATGTGAAACCCATAGATATGTAGGGCCAACGTATTTGGAATCATCCTGGGATCCTAGTTTTTAAAATGACTATGGGTGTCCCTAACCTTAAAGATTCATATTTAATAGGTTTAGGGAGGGAGGGGCCTCGGTATCAATATCTTTCAAAATTTTTCCAGGTCCGATGTGTAGCCAGTGTTGAAAATCAATGTTTTAGATGAAAAGAAGCAGCATAAAGATTTTAATTAGCTGAGTAACGTGATGTGATTTGCGTTATAGAAAGCTCTGTCAGCAATATGGAGTAGAAGGGGCACAATTGAATACAGTAGCATACAATTTATTAGAAACATAAAATTGTTAGAAAACAATCTAAAACCAACAACCAGAAAACAGTTAATCGAGAGGAAATATACCTCTGACTCCATCTCTGTATTATACTTTATTGACTGCATAAATTGAACTGCTCACACATCACAGAAGACAGTTTATTTGTGTTCTGAATTACGTGGCTTCTAAGATCCCAACACAGTCTGAATTTTAGTCCCTAGATTTAGATCTTCGTTTCCTGTTGAACATTAGATGTTACACATAGGTTAAATATTATATAATTAGATTTCTGTATAATATATAAAATTATTTTTTCATCTCTTTTGAAACTCTTTGTTCATTAACTAACCATGGGAAATAAATTAAAAATCACAGGTAGCAATAAGGATGCTGATTAGAGGCAATGTTAAGGTATCTATAAATGTTACAGAATTATAGTACTGAAAGGGCTACGAATATTTATGGAGAGAAAGTCCTAACACTAGATTAATTATGGGAGGGTAACCACTATATAAAGCCCTAGGTGATTTTACACATAAGCACATATTTATTAATGTTTGGAAAAGAACATCTTTTCTAAAATTTTTTTCTCTCCTAATCTTGCACTGAGAACTGACAGTTCATTCATTTGGATAAAGAAACTGTTACAATTTTAATTGAATCAAAGGTCAAGAAAGGGACTGTATCAGCTACTAAGACCCAATGTTATCTGATTATTTATAAAATTGTAACTAAATAAGAGTAGATCACTTTCTGGGTGACACATTTCAAAATGTGAGTTTAAAGGCACCAAGGGAAAGGTTAGGAATGGAAATGCAGACTATAAAAATAAACAATAATAGTTAATCCTAGACTGCAGAAATCACAGAGAATATATATTTATTACATCTTTATTGGAGTATAATTGCTTTACAATGGTGTGTTAGTTTCTGCTTTATAACAAAGTGAATCAGTTATACATATACATATATTCCCATATCTCTTCCTTCTTGCGTCTCCCTCCCTCCCACCCTCCCTATCCCACCCCTCCAGGTGGTCACAAAGCACCAAGCTGATCTCCCTGTGCTATGCGGCTGCTTCCCGCTAGCTTTCTACCTTACGTTGGGTAGTGTATATATGTCCATGCCTCTCTCTCGCTTTGTCACATCTTACCCTTCCCCCTCCCCATATCCTCAAGTCCATTCTCTAGTAGGTCTGTGTCTTTATTCCTGTCTTACCCCTAGGTTCTTCATGACATATTTTTTTCTTAAATTCCATATATATGTGTTAGCATATGGCATTTGTCTTTCTCTTTCTGACTTACTTCACTCTGTATGACAGACTCTAGGTCTATCCACCTCATTACAAATAGCTCAATTTCGTTTCTTTTTATGGCTAATATTCCATTGTATATATGTGCCACATCTTCTTTATCTATTCATCCGATGATGGACACTTAGGTTGTTTCCATCTCCAAGCTATTGTAAATAGAGCTGCAATGAACATTTTGGTACATGACTCTTTTTGAATTATGGTTTTCTCAGGGTATATGCCCAGTAGTGGGATTGCTGGGTCATATGGTAGTTCTGTTTGTAGTTTTTTAAAGAATGCACAGAAATCTCTGGCATTCCTATACACTAATGATGAAATATCTGAAAGTGAAATCAAGAAAACACTCCCATTTACCATTGCAACAAAAAGAATAAAATATCTAGGAATAAACCTACCTAAGGAGACAAAACACCTGTATGCAGAAAATTATAAGACACTGATGAAAGTAATTAATGATGATACAAATAGATGGAGAGATATACCATGTTCTTGGATTGGAAGAATCAACATTGTGAAAATGACTCTACCACCCAAAGCAATCTACAGATTCAATGCAGTCCTTATCAAACTACCACTGGCATTTTTTACAGAACTAGAACAAAAATTTTCACAATTTGTATGGAAACACAAAAGACCCCGAATAGCCAAAGCAATCTTGAGAACAAAAAACGGAGCTGGAGGAATCAGGCTCCCTGACCTCAGACTATACTACAAAGCTACAGTAATCAAGACAGTATGGTACTGGTACAAAAACAGAAAGATAGATCAATGGAACAGGATAGAAAGCCCAGAGATAAACCCAAGCACATATGGTCATCTTATCTTTGATAAAGGAGGCAGGAATGTACAGTGGAGAAAGGACATCCTCTTCAATAAGTGGTGCTGGGAATACTGGACAGGTACATGTAAAAGTATGAGATTAGATCACTCCCTAACACCATACACAAAAATTAGCTCAAAATGGATTAAAGACCTAAATGTAAGGCCAGAAACTATCAAACTCTTAGAGGAAAACATAGGCATAACACTCTATTGCATAAATCACAGCAAGATCCTTTTTGACCCACTTCCTAGAGAAATGGAAATAAAAACAAAAATAAACAAATGGGACCTAATGAAACTTCAAAGCTTTTGCACAGCAAAGGAAACCATAAATAAGACCAAAAGACAACCTTCAGAATGGGAGAAATTGTTTGCAAATGAAGCAACTGACAAAGGGTTAATCTCCAAAATTTACAGAGAGTATCTTGAAAGGAGAGAAAAAGGTGAGGCCAGAAGAGAAAGTGAAACTGAAACAGAATTAAGAGGGCCCTGAACCCAGTGACAGGTGTGAAGTTATAGAGCTAGAAGGAATCTTAGAGATCATCTGCTCAATACAATTACTCAGAATCAGCATTGAACCTCAATCTTCAAGGCTTCTCCCTCTGAGTTCAAAGGTGTTTTCAACTACATGTAGCAACCTTTCTAGTACATAAAATATTCTTTCTTGGAATGTACAAACACATATACACACTCCTTTGGGCTTGTTTTAGACCAATACTGGTTATAAAGCATGGAATTATTGCTGAAAATATGCCCAGGGTTTCTCTCTAATACAATATAGAGTGAGGCCTAAACATAGTAACAGAGTGGATAATATAGTCTGTGCAACAGGAAAAACTTCTTTTCTTCCAGGATTTCCATCTTTGTCCCTAAAGTAGGAACTCCCCACTTCAAAATTATAGGATGCTGGTAGGAGAGAGTTTGTATTTGTGGAGCTTCTCACCTTTGCCTGCACATAAATGCTACGACCAAAGAGGTGCTTAAAAAATACCCACTCTCAGATATCCTGATTTAATTAGTTGATTTAATGATTGAGAACCATTTCCTGGGTGGATCTGGGAGGAAGGTTCTATAAGTTTCCTTGTCTTTCTCCAGCACACACGAGTCCCCTCTCTGTAACATGTGCAGAATGATCTAAACCAGCAGTTTTCTATCTGCAGATCCTGATAATGCTTGGCTGGGTCATCCCAAGGCCTAGACTTGCAGGTAAGTGTGAGGAAACATTTGGCCACAAATCAATAAGTGATATCAAGCCTATTTACACTTTTGCAGGGATCCCATTCTTAATCCATCGGTTGGTTCAGAACCTGTAGGAGGAAAAGTAGTACAGTCAGTGGTTATCTTCACAGCCCATTTGTTAAGGTGTAAGCCATCAGAGAAAAATATTTTGCAAGCTTGGTAAATAGGATGTCGTAGTACTTAACATAGATATAGTCCACATTCTTTAAGTAAGTATATCTATAAGTCAAATGTCAATGGGATTTCAGACAAAATAAAAAGATCAATCTTTACACTATGTCAAATTTACATATTATTTACACCAACAGATTTTAAAGCTAACCCCTTAAAAAATGTAAAAATATTTGAATAGGGGAATATATCAATCTAAAATACCTATCTGTAGATTTATCTGTCAAGACAGGATATTTTTTATTTCTTAATTAAAGACATATGAATACATATTAATATCTTTAAATTTACATCTTCCAAAAACACTTGTTTGCCAAATGATCAAATAAATAAGGATACTATAACTAGAAAGACATGCAATCAAATTTACCCAGAAGTGGAAACTTGAATATGCCTATGTGTTGATTCCAGTAGTAAATCAGCAATCTATTTGTAATCATTTTTGGGGGTAAGTCAGCCTTTTTCTTAAAATTGATTGTATTTATTCAGATTATTTATTTTTTAAGTTTAAATCCACTATTTTACTTACGTTTCAGTAAAATATGTAAACCATATTGAGAATATATTATTAAATAAGACAAACTGTATAATTCATACTTTATTTTTCTGGATAACTAAGTATTTTAATGAATTTGTATTTCATTAAGTTGTCTGTATGTATAACACAGACACACACACACACGCACACACATATATATGTGTCATACATATAATCTACTCAATGAAATCAATTTGTAGGTTTACTGTGATTTAGGTTTGCACCTTAATGGAAATAGTTATGTTGTTCTAGATAAAAATAATACATATATATGTGTAAATATAAACATACATAAGTATGTGTGTCTGTTGGAGGGGGATTAGTGCTAACATACAGCTCTTGCATATTGCATGCAACCAGGCTCTAACAATGTTTTTATCTTTTGTTTTGTTTTGATTTTTTGTTTCATTTTCTTTTTGTTTTTTCAGGCCAGGCTTTATTGGGGCCCCTGCTATAGCAGGGGGGAATGAGAACAAGCAACAGGTTCCCTTGCCTGCTCGCTCCCTATAGGCGGGGGGTGGCGAGCTTGTTCCTTATGTGGGGTGAGGGTAAAGGCGGGTCCGGGGGTCGGGCCAGAGGGGTAGCTTAGGTGGTTTGCCACCTCTTAGGTGGTGCTGTGTTCAGGGGGCATGTGCAGTACCCTGCTTTTGCTCCAGGATCTTCAAAAGTAGCAGTTGGGTTTTTGGTCTCTTTGTATCTCTTGTCCAGAATTTGACCCAACTGCACATGAATGCAGTTATTTTTAGTCCCTTATAACTTCTTTACATTTTGTTGCCCGAGGAGAGGTGTGTCCAGGTGCAAGCACTGCAGCAAAGGGTCCCAGGTCCCAGCCCATCTCATTCCCTGCTGAGAGACTCTACACCCTTATTCTTAAGTGGTAAGGGGCCCAAGGTCTCTTCTTCTGTAACTGCTTCCTGCTGGACAGGGGCCACAGACCCTAGCCTACCTTAGGGGTGTATAAGTCCCTTGCTGACTGTTCCAAGGACCTGTAGGGACCTGGGCCACAATGTTTTTAAATGGAGAGCATTAGCTTAGGAATTCATATTTACCTTGGAAATAACATTTATCAAAGATTGCTTTTGAAAAGTGTGTATTCATTACCTTACCTCGCCCCAGAAAATGTATCCTGCTGGTTCTCTTCTCCAGTTGTCACTGCACACTGACCATTTCAAGTTCATGCTTCATCCCTCCTACAGTGTCACTGACGAAGGTCAATCCATCACTCAACAGTATCTCAGCCTTTCTTGTCTTATTTCTTAAAGTTGAATAGTGGCACTCAGGGTTAACACTGGTAGAACTGAGACGTCTGTCTTTTTTTTTTTTTTAAGAAGATGTTGAGGGTAGGAATTTATTAATTAATTTATTTATTTTTGGCTGTGTTGGGTCTTCGTTTCTGTGCTTGGGCTTTCTCTAGTTGTGGCAAGCGGGGGCCACTCTTCATCGCGGTGCGCGGGCCTCTCACTATCGTGGCCTCTCTTGTTGCAGAGCACAGGCTCCAGACGCGCAGGCTCAGTAGTTGTGGCTCACGGGCCTAGTTGCTCCGCGGCATGTGGGATCCTCCCAGAACAGGGCTCGAACCCATGTCCCCTGCATTAGCAGGCAGATTCTCAACCACTGCGCCACCAGGGAAGCCCCGAGACGTCTGTCTTTAATGTCTTCTCTGACTCCAGAAAAGTTCTCTCCTCATCTGCTCCTTCTCTGCTGTTCTTGAGTCAATCAAAGACTCAGGAGTGCTTTCTGCCCTGGTAATCTAAATCCCTCAGTGAGTGCCCAGATAAGCCTGCCTAGAGTGTTATCCACTTTCTCTTCAGCTCTCCATATGGTGCACCTTATTTTACATGGGGCTAATTTCAACCAGCTGTGACACTGTATAAGAAATGTAAAATATGTTTGTTTGAAAATAACATTTTCCAAAGCGATCAACTATAGAATATTAAACCCAGTAAATTCCCTGGTAGAGAATTGTGGGGACAGAGGGTGAGGTGAGGGAAGTTTCTAAAAAAGTTTAAGTTTACCATCATAATGCATAATAACATATCAAAAGTCCTGTGTGTTTCAGTAAAGAAATCTGTTTCAACCTGTAAGCTCAACGAGTCCTAAAAGGACCTATCCATAAATGTATTTTTATCATCTAACACCTATCAACATCCTTACAGGAAAAAGTTACATGTGTATTCTTGCTTCAATTAACATAAAATCGTTGCCTCGAATATTATGTGTTATGTCATTTACTCAAATGTTATGCATAACGTTTGAACTAGTTTCACGGAGAACCCAGTTGGAGGCCTGGAGGAAATGAGCATTCTCACGTATAAGTCTCATAAATGTTGCAGTTTATCAGGATGAGATAAAAGGATGAATTCTCACCAAAGCCTCACAGGCTTAGGGGTGTGGGCTCCGCAGGACTCCCAATCCCCCACAGCAGACATGTGTGGCTAGTGGCACTGGGGTTCTACCTGTCCAGGGAGAAGGATGGCCACATCTCTTTCTCAAGAAGGAACTTATCAAGCTTTCGTACTTCCAACCATGTCACCTGGAACTTCAACCTTTAGCAAGCCGTGTCACCTGGATCCAAGATTTAGATATCAGGTAAAACTTCTAACTTTGCCTCTGGTTTCTTCTTGCTTCCTGGACCACAAATTATGTAACAATGACTAGGGATCAGACATGTCCAGTCACTCTGCAGCTGCACAGGGAGAACAACCCTGTGGACCTGTGTGTTCACATGATCCATTATGTGGAGACTTTGATGGAAGTGATCACAGCCAGTCTGGGCCTGACTACTGCAGTGTCCACATGAGAATTTTCTCTGCAGCTTGAATACCAGGAAAAATATTATCTCCCATAATACTGTTATTTTTATTCTGATGAAAGTTTCATTGCATTTTAACAGAACATTTCCTTCAGAAACAGAACTTCCCAGCCTGACACAGAGCTTAGAGATAGGTTTTAGGTTTAATTGAAACCACATGTTTTGGGTGCATAACTTTTTGTTTTGTTTAATGAGCTACCTCAAAGCATGTTTACCAAAATTGAAATATATGAACAACTCAGCTCAGAGTTGAAACAGAGAAGAATAAAACAAGGTAACGGATAAAATTAATTTAAACACACATGTAATTTTCAGCAGCTATCAGAAAATTATTAGAATTTGTGAAGAAATCTCTATTCTCTCTGCATTTATAATGCTGAAGAATATATTTTTAATGATTACCTTGAAGATCATTAATGAAAACTAAATTAAATAATATCCATGTACATGCTAAATATATTTAATATGTTCTAATTCTTTTGTATTTGGTAATCTATTTGTGATATGTATAAACCAATGTATAGGTATAATAAAATATCAGGGCTTCCCTGGTGGCGCAGTGGTTGAGAGTCCGCCTGCCAATGCAGGGGACACGGGTTCATGCCCCGGTCTGGGAAGATCCCACAAGCCGCGGAGCAGCTGGGCCTGTGAGCCACGGCCGCTGAGCCTGCGCGTCTGGAGCCTGTGCTCCGCAGCGGGAGAGGCCACAACAGTGAGAGGCCCGCGTACAGCAAAACAAGAAACCAAAAACACCAATAAAATATCAGAATTTGACTTTTATTCTTTTTACTTTCTTGGGATTCAATGTATTGATACATGTCCCCATAGAAATGCTTCAATAGTAATTAGTAGTTAGTAACTGATTTCAGAGCACTGGAAAAGCTATTAAGCCACATATTTACTCAGATATTCAGGAACAGATATTCTAAAGAAATCTCTCTCATGCAGACACACACACGTACAGACACACAGAGATGAAAACACACATTTGTGGAATAAATGTCCGCTCATTCTCTTTAACGTTGGATGAACTCTCCAAGAGCATTCAGTAGTAGGAGGCGTAATAGATGTCCTCTTACGTTGGATTCAGACCGAGCTCCCAGGACATGGGGGACAGTGAGGCATGTACTGGCATAGGACACGAAGGATCTATTAATATAGGAGAGGATCAGGGGTTCAGTCTGAAGAGTAGGGAGACTAGTGCCTACTCATAAGTGTTTTCTGTGGGCTTCAGGGGGAAGGGGTAATATTTCCAGGAGATATAACAGAGAGGGCCTTCTACTGCCATGACCTTCAGATCAGGAGATGTTCACAGTGGGAGAGGGAGACTGGGCTCTCAAAACCTCAGAACTGAGTGGAAGCATCTGCTGGGTCTCACATGGAAATAGTGGATCAAATATTTCCATTGCTAAACTTTCTGAAGAAATAAGATTCCGCTGAAATACTAAGAGACCCCGTCATCATATCTGTATTCAAAACATCTTTTTCTTTTATTCAGTCAAAGGTGATTAGAAATGAAATATGAAATGAAATTATACATGCTCCTTTTCTAGATTGACCATTTCCCTGTAACAAAATATCCTTGCTTGTATTATTTACTAATGAGCCTTTCCTGCTTTCTTTTTTATATGGTTCAATCATATCATTTTGATAATATTTGAAATTGACTGTTATTTGCATCTGATATCAAACTCTTTTTGCTGTAATGCCATCAAATTCCATTTGATTATTTAATGTCACCACTTGCTCAGCTATTACATGTGCATTGAGGATGCTTACAACCGATATTTAAGACAGAGAAAGCAGGGCGGGAAATGCTATTATTTAGAACAGTAAAAATATTATTTCAAATTTGTTATCCCCATGCGAGCCCCAGACATCTGGTTCAAGAGGAGTGACAAGTTTAACAGAGGAGGATTACATTTCACATAGTGCTTAAATAATACAAATTATCCTTTGAGAAACTCTCCTTCAGACCTGTACTTAAAATGATTTATTCAGGATGCAAAAGTACTTTCATTTGTCTCTATTCATCTTTGGTCTTACTTTCGAGAGCCGGTTACAGATATAATTCTGCACGTTGTCAGCTACTCAAACCCGGTTCTTCCATTTATGAACTTGAACTTCAACTCTGTATTGTCAGAAGAATAGTGCATTATTTCACTGCTAGCTGTGTGAGTCTATTTTAATGGAAACTATTTTATATTTATGATTTCAAATGAAAATCAGTTATAAGTCCAGTTAAATCACAAATTGATTAATGTGGGTCTCTTGCCAGTTGAAGAGGTTTTTAAGGGCTCAAGCTACAGATGGCTGACTGCAGTGTTTTGATCAGTAATATTTTAGAATTTTGAAATAGTAAAAACTGTGGACATTAAAATTCTGTGGCAACGGTTTGAGCATTCAACAAGACAAAGGGTCTAGTTATCAGGAGGCAATTGTATTCTGTTTACTAAATTCATTTCCCTATAATATTTCAGTAAGATATCTCTTGAAAAATACAACAATTTTATTATTATTTCTGCAATACACATTTTCATGATTACAACTTAGTTAACGCCCTTTATTTGATTATTCAAACAGAAAAGAACAAATGTGATTTCTGGCTTTGTTAACCATTAGTGGACCCTTAAACTTGGTAATGAACCAAAACAGATCACTTTGTTACAATTAATACAATAACCTACATGATATAATTGCTATAAGGAGAAATGACAATAATGGTTGTTACATTTTAGTTTAATTAAAATTTATTTCTTTGAAAATAAAGCTAAAAAGCCATATCAATATATTTTTTCTGAATCATTCCTTCATAACTGTATATCAACCTCAGTAATTCATGTATCGACCATTATTTCAGCCCCTAAAGCCACCCGCAGGAAGGAGATCTTAAAACCTTGCAATAGCATTCACTTTCCTTTCACTATAACCCCTCATATAGTCATTTCTGAGCCTCTTAGTTTCCATCAAGCATAGTTGTATAGAGAGCTCAGATCTACTTACAAGCTCTGTCTGGACTGGCAAAGTTTTTTTTATCCAAAATGAAAGAAGCAAGAGAGACAGGGAGGAAAGGAGTAAGAGAAAGAATGAAATAAAGGAAGAAGGGAAGGAAGATGGATGAGTGGGAGGGAGGGAGGAAGGAAGGAAGAGAAAGATGGAAAGGAAGGAAAGAAAGAAAGAGAAAGAAAGAAAGAAAGAAAGGAAGGAAGGAAGGAAAGAGAGAAAGAAAGATGGATAAAGAAGATGTGGCACATATGTACAATGGAATATTACTCAGCCATAAAAAGAAACAAAACTGAGTTATTTGTAGTGAGGTGGATGGACCTAGAGTCTGTCATACAGAGTGAAGTAAGTCAGAAAGAGAAAGACAAATACCGTATGCTAACACATATATATGGAACCTAAGAAAAAAAAAAAAGGTCATGAAGAACCTAGGGGAAGGATGGGAATAAAGATGCAGACCTACTAGAGAATGGACTTGAGGACACGGCGGGGGGGGGGAAGGGTAAGCTGTGACAAAGTGAGAGAGTGGCATGGACACTCACACACTACCAAATGTAAAATAGATAGCTAGTGGGAAGCAGCTGCATAGCACAGGGAGATCAGCTCGGTGCTTTGTGACCACCTAGAGGGGTGGGATAGGGAGGGTAGGGGGAAGGAGACGCAAGAGGGAAGAGATATGGGGATATATGTATATGTATAGCTGATTCACTTTGTTATAAAACAGAAACTAACACACCATTGTAAAGCAATTATACTCCAATAAAGATGTTAAAAAATAAATAAATAAAATAATAAAAGTCAATACCCACCATAAAAAAAAAGAAAGAGAAAGAAAGGGAAAGAGAAAGAAAGAAAGAAAAAGAAAGCAAGGAAGGAAGGAAGGAAAGAAAGAGAAGGAAGGAAGGGATAAAATTAACACATAGCTCAGTGTTTTATGGGAATTAAAAGAAAATATAAAGAATCATTTACAGTACCTGGCCCACAGTAGGAATTCAATAAATAATAAATATCACTGCTACTATTATAAATGTATTGGTAAAAGTGTTTGAAATGAAATACGAGACTAAAAATTCTTATGCCCTGTATCCTGGCTTCCCTTCTTATCTTCTAACCCTTGCTTATTAGTGAACTCCTTTGCTTATTAGTGAACTGACCATCCCAGATCAGTGTACACATGTGTTTCACTTAGCAGGGTTCTGCTTTGACTAAGACTATGTGGGAAAAAAAAGAAACATTTTATACCCTTGCCTAGATTACTGAGGTGAAATGAAACAGGAAGCAATGTAGGAATATATGAAAATTTGATATGTAAATGTCTTTTGTCTCAAAAAACATAACTCAAGAAAAAATAAGTTTGTCCAAGGGCTTAACCATGATTAGTAGGACCAAAAATGATTAAATGTGGAAAAAATACAGATGTGTAAGAAAATGATTAGAGAGCATGGTTATTCAAGGAAAGAACTTGGAGGAAAAGTTTAGATCTCAACTGATATATAGCAGGCTAATCCTATCAACAATAAAGAAATGTTTTAGGTCCTGAGTCCCTCTTAAGTCTAAAGCTAAAATAATACTTCCTCATTTTATTTGATTAGACCTAAAAATTGCTACTTAAATCAGTCAGTGGAAACATTTTGTTGACAGATGTTGTTAAACCTTGTTATGTTGGGGAATGAGGGAGGAGAAATAACTTCATCTGGTTGGGATAAATATTGCCCATCACAATTTTCAAAAGCACAATTCTCCCTCTCTCCCAAATAAACCAGTATTAGTTATCAGAATCATTCACTTGAACTGTAGCCCAAGTTCCTGCCTAGGCTTTCAAGAACATTATTTGACATGTGAAACAGGCATTTCAGGTGGACCTACTCAGTTACTGTTAATCACTACAACATCTTTCAGCCATATCTGTACTGTACAACCCTTTGCATTTTCACTGATCTTCTAATTACTTTTGACCTAGGTTAACAGAAAATGAGTATAAACTAAACTGTATACTGTGGCTGTCTAATTACGGAAGTTCTAAAAGAGCTGTTATTTAATTCTCCTATTCGACTAAAAGTCAGTAGAAACTGTCTTCTCACCTGTTAGGTAACAGGATATTAAACACAGTTATCCCTCATTTTTTTTTTTTTTTTTTTTTTTTTTTTTTTACTTCTTGAGACTACTTTTGCCTGATTTGGATATTTGACTCCCTGACATAGAAACTATGATGTTTGGAACAAAATTTGTGTGTCAGATTCTTTAGACGGATTATGAACACTTACACAGAAAGTAGAAAGTAAACATAATGACCTGCAAAATACAATCTGCAGCTAATCTAAGAGACTATGGAGTAGGGACCCCTTGGTAACTCTTTTCGCAATTGTTCAATTCTGAATTTAAACCAGTGCTGGTGATGTGGAGGTGATAAATGAGGACCACTTGTTCCTGAGTGCAGGGCACCGTGCTCAGCTGCATTCTCTATTCATAGTGTATATTGTATTACACTGTGAATGATGAGGTACACCTACCCAAAATGAGGTCACCCCCAGGAGATGCGGGAACATCTTCAGCCATGTGTATATAAACCTGAACAGGAAAGGAGGTGTCTGAGCTTTCAGAAGATTTTATGTAACCCTCCTTCCTCAGACTTACCGATTTGCAATTGTATGCCCACTTCTGAAGGCTTTGTAGTGCATTTGGAAATTTAAACTTCTGTCTGTCATTAAAAATAGTGTGGATTTCCCGGCTGCGTACCCTCACTGGCGCACTGCTGTCTGCATCCTTTATGAGCAAACATATTTGGTTGACCTAGGTCATTTGTGTCTGTCTCCTTCAGTCTAAATCTCTAATTTACATTAGTAGATGTAAATACTTTGATTCTAAGGTCTCTGGTTATTTCAACTCAACAACTCCTACGAATTGAACAATATATGTATTTCTATTTTGATTTTACATTAGGGAAACTCTATCATGGATTGATTTAAAAAATTATGTGAAGTCTTAATATAGGTAAAAGGCAGATCTGGGATGAAAGGGAAGGTTTAGGGATTCAAGTCTAGCACATTTTCTATCATATCCCAGTCTGTATAGAGTTAGAGAACATAACCTCTAAACTGAATTGACAGCATTGTGGTAAAGATCAAAAGCAGTGATACATGTGAAAATGGTTTTTCCACATAAAACTATTCAAGCTTTATAGAACCTCCTCCTGCCTTCACCTCTAGCCGCTGATAAGTAGCTTTGTGATGAAACTAAACAATAGAAACAACTTTCCATTGTTTCAATTGTATTGCTTTAGAAATATGTAGGCTAAAATATGACAATGACATTAAATTTAATCTAAAAAATTATGGAGTGGGACATGGGGGATGGACGTATTGAGAGGAATACATACCATTGAAGAAAAAAGAGGAAATCAGATAATGATGATACCATAAGTATTAATATTGGCTTAAGACCAGTGCTTTTAGAGGGAAAATTGAATAAGGCAAGGATAAAATGACACAAAAACTAAGCTCACCCTGGAAAGCCCTGTTTCAAAAGAGTCAGTTGATACAGATTAATCTAATAATGCTGAATCAAAAGCAGTACACCTGGGTACAGAATTCTGTAGATTAAGGTCTGAGGCAAAAATAGTCTCTTCTTTCAAAGAGCTTCCTGAATAAATATTTTCCAAGAAAACTTACTTGAATCTTTGATTATCCATTGGTTATCTTTTAAAATACCCCTTCACAAGTCAAATTAAGATAATGAATACAAAGTGTGCTTATGTTGCTATCAGTGCTGGCTTCTTTAGAGTCTTAAACTTCTACTCTATGAGCACGTAAGCAAACTGGGTGAGGCTTTATGTTAAACATGGGAAAGGCGGGGAGAGGAGAAAGCCCTTAAAGTGCTGATGTTAGAAGCATAAATAATTGTATCTTTTTATCCAGCTGACTGTTTAGCATTATATGGCCACAGTCTAAGTTTATCTTAACCACCATTCAACTTAAACATTCCAAAACACAAGTATATAACTTAAAATTCAATAATTTATGAAAAAAGGATACATACCTACCCACTTACCCAGACATATTCGCATATCCAGGAAAATTTATGAAGAAAAAAGAGGGAGCACAGACCTCTGATTCTGAGTCAAAATCACAGTCAAAGACTTGGTGTTGCTCCCTAGGCAAACCTCTGATACCATAAGTGGATGCATTTTTCCTCTCAAATTACATTAATCTCCTCAGAGTATCAGCTAGATAGTACATTTCAGTCCCCCTCCACCGCTTTTGGGAAGAGACAGCGTATTGAAATAAAAATATGACATAAGATCAAAGATATAATGTCATAAACATGAGCACTCCCAGCCTAAACTTTGTATATTTCACTTCCAAAATGCAACCAAATTATATGTTTATCTTTACAAAAACCAATGTGAATTGTATTTTTCTAATTATCCAAATGAGAAGAGTTGAAATTTTGAGATAAATTTACTTACTCTCATTTAAATCTGGTTTTTGAGTTAAATCAGACCTCATAATACATTTCATTAGGGTAATTTTCACCTTAAGACCTATCTTCAGAATGAAAGATGTCTTAAAATTGTCTTGATATTTTCTCACTGCACCATACCCATGTCTCTATAATTATACGTATGGATATGAAGCTGTTAGTTGATCCTAACCCTGAAGTCATCCTATCTCTGTACTTCGGGTTTCCGAAACTAATAAACTTCTACATTGTGTCAGTTGAGCCAGATTTTCCATTATCTAAAGCCAAACACATCCAAATTGATCCACAGATATTTCCCCCAAAAATAATCATGTCCAAAAGCATGTGGTTCTGGCTAGAAGGAAAGAGGTAAGCCCTTGGAACTGTAAACTGGCTCAAGATAGAAAGAGTCAACTATACCTGATGAGTGGAAGTCCAACTCAGTAGGAAGAATACAGTCAACAGATGGTAACGCAAGTAAACATTTGGCTTCCTGAACGTTCAACACAATGTCATGAAGGGGCCTCTACAGGCAGCACTCTGAAACTCAGCAGAGCAAGTGATAAATCTGTCACGATGTTCTGTCCCAGCCCCAGAGGCAGTGTTGAGGAAGAATTCTTCCTTTCTTAGAAGGGGAGACAGATAAGAGCAAAGCAAAAATCCAGCCTTAGACAGATTCTACTACTAGCTAGATGACAAAAACAGGACTTGGACCCTGGTAATAACACACAGAGAGAGAGAGAGAGGGAAGGGGTATGCGGAGGGAGGAAGACTTGATATGAACAAAGAAGCAAGCTATGTTAAACAGGGGACAGATTTGGACGGAGTAGGAATTATTCTTGTAGAAAAAAATGACTTGCTCTTGAGTCACTGGATTGTTTGAGCCTTTTAAATCCCTCTTGCCTAAAGTCAGGCTTGATCTTATCACCTAGAACATGGGGAGGCAGTGTATTGATGAGGTAAAGCATCTCTTCAATAGAGGGCCAGGAAATCGGGAGCTGAGATACTGGTAGATCTTAAAATGATGAAAGAATCACCTGGAAAATTCCTCATTCCTTAATAACCACTTGACCTTATTAACAAGTTGATACTTAGAACTCACTTATCCCATTTCTTGGACTTTTCATAGGCCTGTGTAGCTAATACTATCATTTCAGTTTTATCCCACAGCTGATCAACTAGGAGGCTTGGACCTGGAGAACACCATAAAATGTAAAAAGTAAATTGAATCCTGAAAGAAGTACACAAAAGAGCCTGGGGGATAATATATAAATGAGAACAGAAGTCACACCTTCTGTTTTACCTACATTTCCAGAGCTCCTACTTGTAGCAGAATCAAAGTACATGAACTACAACTAAAACTAGTAATAGAAAAAAATAGCTTTAAAAAATTGTCTATATTTAAACTAACTTCATCACAGGCCACCAACCTATTAGGAAGATAAGAGACAGATAACTACAGTATCATTGTTTAAAATGATTTTTCAAATTAATCTCTTTTGCATGAATTCTGCATTAATATCCAGACCATTCGAAGTTCAAGCCCCTATCAAAGGTATTTCTCCCAGTCTTTCCCTACTTCTTAACAAGGCATCTAGATTCAAGAGTAAAGCATGGCACAGTTCATAGTCTGACTACTAGTCTCTGGTCTTTCCTTGTCTTGTATACCTGGCCTTTTCTCCTGCTGATGAATTCAGAGGCTGGAGAAAGACATGGAGTGTTAGCACTGATGGTCTGTGATTATAGCTCCCGGGATCATAGTTATTTTTCTGGTCCATTGATTCCATCCTTAAATTTGCAGACACTACACATCTCTGATTCTTGGGCACAAGCTCCATATGTTGCCTCAATTAAAATGTCTATTTTTCAACTTCATATTCAGAGTCCCCTCACCCCTCATGATGGCAGCTTCATGAGAGACATGAAATCTGTCATCTCAGCTACTTTTTGCTCCCTTGTGGATGTCACTAAGAACTAGGTCTGTTACACATCAGTGAATGTCCACAGGGAAGTAGGGTTGTTATTGGTATTTCTGGATTTTCCACTGGATCACCAGCCTCCATCAGTACCATAATCTACCTTGCACAGTTAGAAGTGTGGGTTTCGACCACAACTTGGTGATGAGACTTAACACGTACGTTTCTCATACGCTGTCTTTTTGGGGTCTCCATTCCTTCATGACTCTTCTCAAAACTAGGTAAAGGGACCTTGCTTTGATTTGCTGAGAAATAAGATGTAGTGGATAGGAGAATTCCCCTGTGTCATATCCTCAATCCTCTCAATTCTATGACTTAATTGCAAACTAAAATTTAAATTTCTAAGCTTTCTTTTGATACATACACACTTCATTTAGGAGAAGATGGTTAGGTTGTCATCTTTATAAGGATTGAAAAAACAGCAAAAAACTACCTTGTTATTTCTCTTCACATTCTTTTTTATTAATCCCAAACCTCTTCAAGGTAGTAAAATTTGTCTTGAAATCCTTGGAGAAAAGAAAAGTGCAATGCAAAAAATGAAAGAAAAAGAGAGAGAAAGAGAGAAGGTGATTGATATATTTTTAAATTTTCTGTTTCTACTAATTTTACTTTCTCTGGTCATTTCTCCTCTTGTTCTTGAAGCACTTCTCATTTTCAAACACCACATCTCAAGGTCTGAGTTTCAAAATTGTGTATTACCATTAAGATATACAACTGAAAATTGTATAAGTAAATCAGTAAGTGAAGGCCGTAATGAATATAGCAACAGTCATACTCAAAATATAATTTAAATTAAAATTTTATTTTTATAATATTAATATCTATATCTAGTTTTAAAAAATAGTATTGAAAGGTTTAGAGAGAAAAATAGGAACCTCTTACATCACCACTCAACATCCCCCAATTCTATTCCCTACAGTCAATCATTTTCTAATTCTTAGCTACTCTTATTTTTGCCTCCATATTTCCATAAAATATGCTTATACAGATATGTCTGGGATTTTCAATTTTTGTCATGTATTATTATTCCATATTATTTATACCTCACATCTACCCTCCATGTCATAAGATTAAATGGCTCTATTGCTAGCACCATTGTTGCTTGAGTTTTTTGTTACTTGCAGTCAAAAGAAATCTTAAATGATACATGATGACAACACTGGGAAATTGCATCTACTTCACCCAACCAACTACCCGCTTCCTTCAAAACTCAGCTCTAGAATTCTCTGTTCCTGTGAAGTCTACACTATCACCACTATTACCCTGCCCTACACACACACACACACACACACACACACACACACACACACACACACACACACACACACACACACATTCTGTTTGTATTCTGTTCACCCATAACACCACAGGACTACGTTTATCCTTGCTTTCACATCATTATGTTAGAATTGTTAACCACTTGTGTGACTTTCCTAAGAGACCATAACTACTAAATAGTGTAGTCCAATGTCGTTCAACTTTTCAACTTTTTATCGTTATGAGTAACTATGGAGGATTTTTAGAAATCATTCAATACATACTTACTGAGTTGAATTTTCAGAATCCCTGGTTCCAGTGCTTGTTGATCTTTTATTTTATGCCTCAAGCTACTTGGTATATGCTTCATACCTCTATGATAAATAGCAATTCACTGTAGCAAGAATCTTGGTTAGAAATAGGTAGGGTGCGTTCTATCAATACTTACGGCTATATCATAATCTTAGAGGAGAAAGCATATACAGTTTAAAACTTGCTCCCTCCAGATGACTCTAATAGGCTGCCCTTATAACCTACCCCAGATGACAGTCACCGTTCTAGATATCTCACCAAAAGTTAATGAGGCGTGGAACCCCACATTTATTTCTAACAGTTCTCTTAGCTGAACTCAAATCATGCTGTCTCCAGTTGGACTCCCATGCTCTTCAAACCCCAAATTTCCAAAACGTTTTTTAAAACCTTCTCCTTTTCCTTCAAATATTATCTTCATTAACAAAACCATAATTTAGTCACTCTGCTCAGAACCTTGAAAATCTTTCTTGGTCTTCTCTCTTTCCATTATCCACTGTATATAATCTGTTGTCAAAGTCGAGTTCATTCACCTCTTCTAAGTCTCTCACAAATCTACTAAATCCTCTCGAGCCCCACTGCTAAGTCTTGACTGAGGCCATGTAAGTTTCCTGCCTGAATTCTTAGGCCACCTGCCTGCTTCTAGTCTTGCCAATTCTACAGTGCTGTCAGAGTGAGCTTTCTGCAAAGAAAATCTGATCATACAATTTTCCTGCTTAAAAGTCTTTGAAGACACTTAGGAAAAAGCATAATAAATCTTCTTACTTCCACTCTGACTCACATTCCAAAGAGTTATTCCAAAGAGTGACTCAGTTCCAAAGCCAGGCTGATAGAGGTGATGCAATGCAAGATGTCAACTCACAAACACCATTTAAATTTGCCTAGACAAATGGTTTCTCATTGTGAGGAAAAAAATGCCACCCCCCAAAATGGCTGTGGTCCAGCAATGTGAATAATGTAGAATCCCAGGAAGGCTTGTAATTCCACCACACAGAAGTAAGATGCTGCCTCACTACTTCCTGGGATGCTGTGTATGCTCTTGCCGAGGCTGTGTATGCTCATAAGCAAGGGGGTTGAGTTTTGAAAACCCAGTTGGGCTTCTTGCTGTTTCTTCATCTTTGGGAAAGGGACAAAATTAATTGCAGATTTCACTCATTATGAGCAGCTGAGGTTTGTCACTCAGCTTTATGTCAAGATACTCCACACCGTGGTGAGATGGAGCTCATCTCCCATCCACCCCCTTCTCCACACTCCACCACAGCAAGGTACTTTAAGAGTTAAGCTTATGACCCAAACAGGCCTGAGTATCAGCCTTACAATAGGAGTAGAGTGGGGAACGATGACAGGAAAGAATGAATACCTGGTTGTCCCAAAGTATATGTACATTTAAATAAGTCATCCAACCTTAAGGTAGGAGTGAGGGTGAAGGATTTCCTGAGTCTAGGAAATCTTGGCCACCCAGTCTCTACAAACAGCCTCACTACTGACGTAGGCTCTCAGTTCACACTCAGAAGATTTCCACTCGTGTAGCCCTGAATCCCACACAGTTTCACTCCTCTGATGGGCAGCCACACCTGGGGAATGACTGAATATGGGATGCTCACAAACTCCTTGGAAGTACCAAATCAACTAAAAATCTTCAATCTAAACTAGACATTTTTTTTCCAAAATACAGATTATTTTGAAATGAATTGTGACAGTCTACTTGGGTCTTCGTTCTTGGCGTAAAATGAAACGTGATAACCAATTAAATATGGCCACTTCTGTGTTAGCTCTATTAGTTTTTTTTTTTCCTCTTTCACCTTACCTACATTATTCTCATCCACTCCAGCTTCTACACATTTCTTCTCTTTATTTTTTTTCTGTTAGTGACTAATTTGTCTAACAGTAGCTTTTTATTTCAGGATAATTGAGTTTTTGACAAAAATTAAACATTGTTCTTAACGCTTGAAAATGGTTTCCTTTTACATCATTTTCTGTTCAAATTTGAATTAATGATGGCAACTATTCTCAGAACAGAATCAACTATTGTAAAGTTTACCCCCGAAGAAAAACTTTTCAAAGATTATAAGGAAACAAATGAGTAATATAAATAAAAAAAGATTTTTCCCACATTTAATTATATTTTGTTTTTTATAATTATTTGCTCCACATTTTATCTTTAGACAACATCTTTTCTTAATTTAGGGAAAATCTTAAAACCATCTAAAGTGAAGAAGCAGGATATCTCAGAGTATTATTCTTACCTCTAAATTCTTTGGCACATTTGACTGTTTGCTATTGGTCAAATTCAGGGAAAAATTCAGGTCTTGAATGAAAAAACTCCTTAGTTTAACTCTGCCAGACATCCTGCCTGGAAAGAAGTATAGCAGTGTCCTAACTCAGAATTCATGGATTGACTTCAGGTTGTCAATAAATCCTCTAAGATTATATGAAAAATAATTATAAGTATTCACATGCAATGTTTTTCTTAGGATGATAGTTCAAATATTTCAAAATATTCTCAAATGTGCTTTTTAAAAAAGTGTATTCCCACTAAAATCGGTAATAAAAGATACATACTTGCTAAGAATAGCCAGCATTATTTTAGATAAGCACAAATATCCCTTCAAATTTGGGTTTATGTTATCTTTTATTTGACAATATTAAAATGTATCTTTCCAAAAACTTCTTTTTAAAATAGCTCTGAAAAATGACATTATAATTTACCAATCAATGTCTACATGGATTTGGGCAGATTCATTGTTTAAACGCACTCATGCTGAGAACATGGTTGTAAAAACCATGTCTTCAAGAAAGTTCTAAAGCTCATTGTTGAAAATTCATACTAATGACCCAATAAGATTCTGATGGTTTTCACTGTGAAGTACTATTTTTTTCCATTAAGTGGCATATATAATTCTATACATTTATAAATTCTGCCAAGCTTGTTATCTAGTCTGATCCATGCTGCATCAATGTTCTCAGGACAGACTCTTTTTCTCAATAGGCATAAGTCTGAAAGTTTAAGTGACTTCTATTCATAATCGCAGAGTAAGTAAATTATGGAACTGTCTCATATCAAGGAATTTTAATATCAAATCTAGCTTTAATTTTCATAACCACTCTATCTTCTTTGGACGGACAGAGGCAAAGAAACTATTTTTAATATTGCCTTTAGGAGATACTCATATTCCTAATATTTTGTTAAGAGGACTACACAAAATAGAGAAACAACATTGTACAGTATCATAATGCAGGAAAATGTTATCACAGGTAATTAATTTTCCAAGTAATTGTTTTACTTATTTAAACATCAAATAATATATGTATACATATACACACACACATACATACATACTTACACAGTTTTGATAGAGGATTTAAAAACATATAAACTTACATACTTCCACAGAATTATTGAGCACACTCTGTCCTTCTTATGATGAACCAGGAGCATGGTTCTGATGATTATTCAGTGTGCTAGGTTGCAGTTCAATGATGTACAATGAAACTGTTCCAGAGGAGCTCTTTGCTCCCCAGAGCAAATGTCCACAGACTGAATTACAGTTGTTGATTTTGTCTCTTCTCTTGTCTCTCTCAACACCAGGTGTTGCATCTTAATGTTTTGCTTCATCCTCTCATTCTCCATCTCCTCTGTTTGCCTGCCTCATCCTCCCAATGGATAGCTAATAGCCTATTAACAGTTAACTAAGGGAAATCCAGATAACCAAACTTGTTAAATCAGTTAACTTAATTTCATGTATTTAGATCTTTTCTTCCTGGAGAATTGAAGGTAGAGTTCACAAGCTGTCATGAGACGTACTTTTATACAACTCCTATTCAGGGCTAATTGCATCTTTGAAGCATTACTATTATATCATGCAATGGGAAATATAACCAGTATTAAGGATTACAGTGGACAACATAGACAGATTATCTTTTCCACACTAAATGAGTTGATTTTTCTCCATCTTCCTGCACAGAACTCATGCATTCTTTTGACTGTCATAGAAATTGCTGAAATATACATATGACCCAACTCATTTTGATCAAATTGTAGAAATGTTGCTGACAGGAAAACCTAGGAAGTCTTTCAATTTCAGCTTACTTTCTATTAGTATTTTCTCAAAGTGGGAGTTGGTAATATTAAGGGTCTCTCTATTGGCCTGCAAGGTGATTCCTGCAGTATATTGTTTATATTATGATAGAGTACATTTTATTTTAGACAACTGAGTATTTAAGTTATGGCAATTTGCCTTTTTTCTCTTCCCATTTTATATATACATGACCGGTACATGGTAAGCAATAATAAATACTTATGGTTTTAAAAAGTTAATAAAATCAATGTGAGAAACAGCACAGATTTTAAGTTTTTTATCCTTCTAAAAATATTTATGGTGATTATCAAAAGCATACAGACTATTTTACCAAAATGTTTGACAAGCACATTTAAACAATGTGTTATTGCTCAATATATGTCAAAAACCCCCACAAACCCTCAATTAGCTTATTACCATTCACTTTAATGAGCATAAATGGTACTAAGAACAGGAGGCATGTTCTGCCTGATTACAGTTTAAATTGAATTCCATATTTGAAAGTACCAAAAATCTTCGAGGAAATAAGCATGTTTACTATGCCTTTGTTTGTTTCTGTTACATCTAGATCTGAATCATTCCTTGGGCTTGCAGTTCTTCTAAAGCAATAATGAATTTAAAATTAAGCGTATGTCAATAATTGAAATGAGTAAGCTCTCGTGAGATGAGGTCCAGAAGACATAATTCCAACAATGATAGTCTTCCAACGCTTCCTATCTCTTGGGTGATCTTGGGTGCTGGTCTGAGAGCACAGATCCCAGCAGCTATAGCAAATAAGCAGCTCATAACTGGCAGGAACTCCCTGTAAGAAGGGAACTGAATCATGTAACAGGCCACTGAGGGAAACATTTGCCTTAAGGCTTGGCTTATTCCTGGTAATATTTCACATTTTTGTTTTCCTTTGATTTTAAGACCCAGTGCCCTGCTGAGCCATGTCATAGCCTGAGGCAAAAGGAAAGATCAATAATACTGATCACATCTTTATTTAAAATTTTTATAATGTGTTCATCACTTTTTGCATTTTGCAGTAATTTTTTTAAATATTGCATTAAAATATTGTTTATCTTGATTTCTAAAGGTTTCCTTGGTGCCCCTTATATTTGGTATCTGAGGGAGGCACCTTACAATATCTGTTGACTAAGTACTGTTCCAGAATCTTTTGGGTGAAACCTAGGAATCCATATTTCTTTTTAATGATTTTACAGTGTAGTCCACAGACTCCTGCATCAGAAGTTACAGAATCACCAGCATCTCATTTGCCTCACCCTAGACCTGTCTTTATATTAATAAGAGAGCTCTTTATGTAAAGTCCCCTTTTATATCTCTTTCAAAGCCTAAATTTATATGCAGGCTTGAGTAGTTTTGTATTAAATATATATTGACATTGTTATTTGTGGCTTTTCATCTGTTCTCATAGAATCTAGACAAGAGTTATTCAAAAACTGGTTCCCAAAGAAGTCACTGCATCTTTTTTTTTTTTTTAGTCTCTTTGCTAAGACTTTTCAAACGGTCATCACTTTTAGTTTGAAATACCTATAAGAGGGAAAAAGCTAGGGGCAAAGTGGAATGAAACATTACACTTTGCTGTTAGCATAATGTGGGTATCAATTATATACAGTCAAAATACAGTGTTTGAAAACACTTTATAGTTCGTTTTTCATTTAAAAATATTATTAAATATTTATTGAATACCCATTTTTGGGTGATATTAGAAACACATGAAAATATATATTAGGAAATAAGAAACAATCTAAGCTGAGGTCTGGTAATGTAATGCTTGAAAAATAAACCCAGAGGAACTATAAAATATTTATTAATTCAAAACCAAGTTAGATAGTCTAAAGTTTCTAAGGCTTCATGGGATCTCATTAATGCATGGAAAATTTGGCTGTAAATTTATTATTTCCAATTTAGAAACTATGGGTAACATGTAAAAGTCACAAAACTTATACAGGAAACAAATGCAAAACTGAAAAAATTTCACGTCACAAACTGCAAAAATCTTTTAAAGGGTTTTCACAGCACAGCAGGTTATGACAAATCATAAAGAAGATTCTTGGTTAAAAGGCGAGATGCTTAACAAAATATGAAATACAAAGGCAGAGAATTAAATATCAATGATTTTATCTTTTTCACATTTTCACATTAAAAAGTAAATATTAGGACTTGAGCATCGGTTGAACCAGGAATTCTCATGCTCTCATTGTGCTGTAAGAGCACTAATTATGAGGACTTTGGGAAATCGTAAGATCACCCAAATCTCTGAGCATTCCTAAGAAAGCTATGAGTTGGAGAAATATTATTACAGCAACACATCTTTCATTAACAAAACCCTGGCTGTTATGTCATCTATGCCTCCGCCTCCTTCCTCTCATCCGCGCAGGAAAAGAGCAAGTGATAAAGGCGCAGACGGGAGACAGAGGCTGAAACGCAACCCCAAGTCGATTCATTTAATCTAGAGCAAATACGTATTGAATCCCTCCTATACTTTCAGAACTGTGCTGGCAATCAAGTTGGATTCACAGATACAGCTTTGATATCCAACTCTCCAAAGTTTCAAGGCCCCTCTGTTATGAATCTGGCCTCGTCAAGTTCAGAACTGTTAGGGTCAGGGAAGAGGGCAAAGGGCACATTTTCTCCTTCACACCAGGGAGTATACACTTCCTAAAAGTCAAAGCAAATTAAAACTTTTGAAATAAGTAAATAGGAGAATCAGACTCTCTACATCCTTAATTTTCACTAGAATGGTTTATAAATACCAACACGTTAATGTGTATAGTATCCATTACAGATTCACAACACATTTCCTTCCTCTCAGAAGTGTAAGGTCTTCTCTTTCTCTTCTTTAGGATCCATCCTGTCACTCTTCCCTTGCTCTATTCTAGCCCTCATCTATTCTTATTCTACACATTATCACAAGAAGACCAGCTCCATCCCAAAGTTCTCTGTAAGCCATAGGCTGGTCATGCTTCCTCAAAATGTCTCCATCACAAAATTCACTCTTAAATCCTAGGGTTTTACCTATACTAATGTGTAATCTTGACCTAGAAGTCTAGACCTAATGTCTAAAATTGAATTCATTATTTTTCCTCAGCTATGTTCTTTATGTTTCCTACCTGTCAGTGACATACATATCCACTCAGTCTCCCAAGACAGCAGTCATTCTTCAGTCTCCCCTAAACCATGAGATGGGAACAGAATTGACATTCACAAAATGTGTTAAGAACAATGTATAGATACATAAATTGATGTCATCACTCAATTTTATTCATTGACTTTATAGTGATTACCACAGAGATAAATTGGCAAAAATAATTCTTAAAACTTAATCACATGACTGTTTATATATGGTTTATAATTTTGCATACTTTTTTAATCCAAATGTTTGTTGGATTGTTTTTTAAATGTACCAAAAATAGAAATATGCTTCGGAAATTATTAACCATTTTTGTGTAAAGAATTACACTTTCACTTATATTGTCATTTATACTTCCCCTTTTCAGGGCAGCCTGCATTCTAAAGATCCAAGTAACCAATTACAATCTTTATCACTTTTAGCTAATTTAGGCTTCTATTAGGAGGTCTCTTTGAGACTAGTTAATTCGTTAGCACGCACCTAATAAAGTTTAGGTGCTTTGTCAATTCTGCATCTTGCCACGTAGTTTCCTCCCTTTATTTAACTAATTCTGTGTAATCATTTTGTTCCACTTCTAATAACATCGGATGGAAAACTGTACAAAGTGTATTTCTAGAATGTGGAGCTAATGCATTATCGTTAGCATCTGATTCTCTCTAACGATTAACTGGCAACTCAGTTTCTTAAGCGCCTTAGTAATACCCACTGGGCAAAACAACGGTTTATTTGAGTGAGGAAGGTTGAAAGAACCTCCTCTCTCCTCATCTTGGATGCCCTGCTACAGAAAGAGACTAACTGCAAAATAAAACTTCACCAATGGAGCCTAAAGAGCTTTAGCTTTTGTATCCAAGAGGAATGTGCATAAATACTACACACAGGTGTCTTAATAAACTATATAATTTCCCCAAAGGATATTGCATTCTTGGGATAGATTTCTTCTGAAAGCTGTCTTCTCCTTTTAAAAACAAAGTGACTTTTAAAGATAAATTCCTCTCTCCTACACTTTACCAACTCCACCATCATAATCTAGAGATAAGAGATGAAGTAAAAAGAAAATATAGAAAGGCAGACAGAGCAGAGAAATGCAAGGAGACATTGTAGACTGGACAAAAGCAAATCTCCTCAGAAATATTGTTGATAAAGACCTTGAATTTTGAGGAAAACTTGGAGCAAATTTATTGAGGAATATACTGGTATCAGAAATAAAAGCTAAAACAAGGAAGCAGTCATTTACATGCATGGTGTTGAATGTGAACAGAGAAGGAAAGGAAATCCATAAATGAATGATGTAAAATCAGCTCTGCTAAATAAGATTTAGACAGACACTGATCAACAGAAAATTTTCCTTGGACACACGTGGCTAAGAGTTTTATTTTTCTTAGTGCGGAAGAATTGGGAGATAACAGCACATCCATAGTGTGAAATGTGTTTAAGCTCCTATATAGTAATTTTACATATTTATTTTAATTATAGTGTGGTTCATTCTTTCTCGAATATTTTTGTGTTCTCTTTATAAATTCAATATTCTAGTGCCCAAAGTGGGAAAACCAGGTAAGTGACACATATCTGTTGAATGCTGACTCCCTCAATATATCATTCAAACAAGCTGTTAATCACTCAAAGCTAGGTGTGCATTATCTCAGCAAGGATAGGAACTACTATGCCAGAGTCTTAGCCTCTCAAAGAGAAAGGTGAAGTCAGGATATTCACAAGGCTTTGGAATCTGGCTTAAGGCAGGTCTTTCAGTATGTGTGGTAGACAGGGGGTGAGATGGGGATTGGTTAGAACTGGGGAAGGATCATAATAATACTGGTTTAGGATTGGTGAACACGGCAAGATTTGGGTTTTGAAGTCAAGAGATTTCAAAGAACTGGGGAAGTAGACAACTGTCAAAGTTATCTTTTTAAGAGTTCAATAGTTTGATGTTCATCTAAATGATTTTCTCCATAATGATAAAGTTACTTGGAACATTTATCTTCCCGAGACACAGTTTCCTAGAATAATAAAATCATGATGACAAAGTAAGTGAAATGGTAAAGTCAGACTAATTTAATTTAATATAAACAGTAATCCATGTGGATAAAGTTGGTTTTGGTTTTAAAGATAAAGCTATATTTTATAGCTCAACTTCTGCTAGTCTACATTCAAGGTACTGAGTTAGTGTCTGTCTATATGTCTTTCTCTCTCTCTCTCTCTCTCTCTGACTTATATATAGGAATTCAGAGAAGACTGCAAAAATGATAGGGCACTTGAGAGAGGTTGTAACATTTATTTTGCACATAAAGCATGTAATGGAGTAATGGAAATTCTGGAGACGATAGCAGTACAAATAAAAGTGCAGATTTTAGAAAGTTTAGGGCATGAGAAGGGAACAGAGAGCGGTCCATTGTCCTAAAAGATTGCAGTTAACTTTGGTAGAGCTCTTTTTCTTTTCAAAAGAGAAAGGTGTATGTATTCGGAAATTTCAGGTGAAATAACAAGCAAGCCTTAAACACCAGATCTACAGTTTTTGTTTAATATACTATTTCGCCAAATAAGAAAGCAGGTCAATGATCTCTTGTGAAATTCCTACTTCTTATATAATATGGAATTTGGTCTTCCTTTTCCCTTCTTCTGAAATTATAACCAACCGAGATGAAAGGAAACATTATTCTGTCTGACATTTCATGGCAGACATTTGATTCACCTCATGCAAGTACAAAAAACTCTTTTATCTAGCTTTCCACTACCTATTTCCCCTCAGAAATTTAAAATTGACTTCATGAGTGTATGATACTTCACATTCTCTGAGAATCCAGTGTAGTGATCAACTGAGGGAATCACTGATAAGTGTGGAAGGTAGAGTGTGTCAGTGTTTTTCTATCACAGTTTATTTACATGGTAGACATTCGCATTGTTTTCCAAAAAACTGTAGTTTCATAGTCTCATGCCAGTAGAAATAGAGCTCTAAAAACACATTTTTCCTGAAAATGGGTAACAATTTCTCCTACATCTCTATTAGCAAAATTCCATCGTCTTGCTTTCTGATCTCAAATTGAGAACTTTGTGGGAAATTTTGGATTGGCTTACGTATCAATAGATGTCCTAGTTTAGTTAGTTTAGAATGGAAATGATGGATTACAACACATGCCCATCAGCAGATTCAGAGACTGGAATAGACCCAAAGGTTTATTAAATGCACTTGTCAGAAGTCACATCACTGGTGTGATGCATGAATCAAAATTTATTTGAAACTTGTTGCAAACAGTAGTGGAACTTCGTAATATGTGCTATAAAGTCATGAAAATAAGCACCAAACTAGGAGTTCTTCTAAAAAAGCAGAGGGTGGGGCAAAGAGAATTCCAACAAGACAAGCTGAAGTCAAACTTACTTTGCCATCTAAAATGTTGAATTATAAATATTAAATAAGAAAATCATAAGTAAAAATATATCCAAGGTATCAAAAATTTTAAAGAAATTAGATCTACTTATTCACATTGAACAGTAATGCAATAAACATAAAATGAAAGCAGTAAATTAACACTTTGAAAATATTGGATTGGCCAAAAGTTTTGTTCAGTTTTTTCCGTAAGATGGCTCTAGTAGCGCTTAGCTGTCTTTACACTACATTAGAAACAATTTTGTTAGATTGTATTGTGACAGCTGTCATATCAGCGTGCATTTAAAAAAAAAACTATCAAACTTGGTGAACTTTTGTGTAGCCATTTTAATATTGAAGATGGAAGGAAAAAAAGCAACATTTTTGACATATTATGCTTTATTATTTCAAGAAAGGTAAAAACACAACTGAAACACACACAAAAAGACTTGTGCAGATATGGAGAAGGTGCTGTGACTGATCAAACATGTCCAAGGTGGTTTGTGAAGTTTTGTGCTGGAGATTTCTTGTTGGACAATGCTCCACAGTCAGGTAGACCAGTTGAAGTTGATAGAGATCAAATCGAGACATTAACTGAGAATGATCAACGTTATACCAACCGGGAGATAGCTGACATACTCAAAATATCCAAATCAAGTGCTGAAAATCACCAGCCTGGTTATGTTAATCTTTGGTTTGATGTTTGGGTTTAAGCGAAAAAAACGTTCTTGACCATATTTCTGCATGCGATTCTCTACTTAAACATAATGAAAATGTTCCGTTTTTAAAACAAATTGTGATGTGCAATGAAAAGTGGATACTGTACAGTAACGTGGAACAGAAGAGATCAGGGAGCAAGCGAAATGAACCAACAACAGCCACACCAAAGGCCGGTCTTCATCCAAAGAAGGTGATGTTGTGTATATGGTGGGATTGGAAGGGAGTCCTCTATTATGAGCTCTTTCAGAAAACCAAACGATTATTTCCAACAAGTACTGCTCCCAATTAGACCAACTGAAAGCAGCACTCGACGAAAAGCGTCTAGAGTTAGTCGACAGAAAACGCATAACCTTCCATCAGTATACTGCAAGACCACATGTTTCTTTAATGACCAGGCAAAAACTGTTACAGCTTGGCTGGGAAGTTCTGATTCATCCGCCATATTCATCAGACATTGCACCTTCCGATTTCCATTTATTTCGGTCTTTACAAAATTCTCTTAATGGAAAAAATTTCAATTCCCTGGAAGACTGTAAAAGGCACCTGGAACAGTTCTTTGCTCAAAAAGATAAAACGTTTGGGGCAATGGAATTATGAGGTTGCCTGAAAAATGGCAGAAGATCATGGAACAAAAGGGTGAATACGTTGTTCAATAAAGTTCTTGGTAAAAATGAAAAATGTGTGTTTTATTTTTATTTAAAAACCAAAGGAACTTTTTGGCCAACCCAATAATTTGCTAACAAGCAGCACATTAGCAGGAGATATGAATTAACATAATAAAATTGAAAGGCAGGAAAAAATAAAACAGTAAAAACATAAGGGAAGAGAAAAAGGAAGGACAAAATCAGAATTCAGTATGCAACAGAAGAAAAGAAAACCAGGAAAATATTAATAGCAAAAGAGCAATATTATACCACAAAAGCCAGAACAACCTAAATCCAATAAAATGATGTTTAAAAAGCTTCAAAGAAAAGCAAAAAATATTAAAAGGGAACCACACTTAAAATGAAAAGTCAGTACAAAGGATTGATCATGACAGCAAAGTGCGCACATACATCATTTTTGTCTTCTGCCTAAAATCCTTTGAAATGACAGAAAAGTATGTTTTAAAATGTATAAATCCATAATAATGCTGGTCAGCAAGGAACAGTGCCAAAACAGTAAGAAAAATATTGAACAATTTTTAAAGAGAGAAAGCAGACAGGACTGGATTGAGAACTAGGCAAGACTCGAGAAATCTCATCTGGGCATAGTGCCCGGAGGACTACCAAGGAGAGGTGCTTCAATATCATAATCAGAGGAGTCCTTCAGGATACTTGTCTTTTAGAATTAATTGAGAAAACGCCTTTAGGGAGGCTGGGAAAATGAACATCTCTCTTCTCTTCCCACTCTGCTAAATTGAGTACAGCCACCAAGTTGGCTGACAGCTAAAGCAGCCAGTACTGGTGTTGGACCCTGAAAGTCATGGCCATGCCGCAGGCCATCAATGGGTGAAGAACCTTCTCCCAGGAGGATCCCTCTTAAAAGACAAACTGCTGACTCACCTCCTGAAAGCATATGTCACTCCTCTCCTCTAATCACCAAATCTATGTGATAAGAACTTGCAAATAAAAATAAAATAGTTGATATTGTCAAACAAGTAAATAAATAACAAGAAACATGAGACATTTCAGATAAAAGGAAGTGGTAAATATCTTGTTGAAAAAGGAATTAAAGTTAAACAACAATATACCTAGAGTTGGAAAATAGAGAAATGAGGGTGAAAACAAGAAATACCCAGCAAATTCAAACAGACTCAATCATATTTGAAAATATTCAAAAGGTCCTAAATAAAATACAATGAAAAAGCAATAAATCAGAATAAAATGAAGTTATTTTTAAATCAAGTTAGAAATGTTCCAATGAGTAAAAGGCTCATAAGTGGTTATTTCAAGATTCGCCAACTCAAATACAGGTTTTTGGTTTTGTTTTTCCCTAAGTAGGTAATAACGTAAATGGGGCAGGAAGTATATAAATGAATGAGAATGGTGGGCAGTACAACCATTTTAAAACATCACCCAACCAATACAAAAAAATGAATCATTAATCCATATCTAACTACTGATAAACACTGCATAAATAATGTCTGAATTACGCAAACAAAATTTCAAAATACTTGAAGCAAAAACTGATAGAAACTCAAGGATGACTTGAGAAACCCATAAATTGTAGTGAGAGGTGAGTGTGATACTCTGGCAGCCATGTGAAGGAATCACATCAAGAGGGAAGTGATCAAAGTACATTTGAACAGAAAAAAAAAAAAAAAAGAGGGAAGTGATCAGGTTTGTCAAAACTACAAATAGGTTAAATACAGTGAGAACTGGGAATTCACGTAGGAATTAGGCATTAGCATTACTTTTGTCATTAGTAACCCTGAGAAGAGCTATTTTGGGGGAGGGTGGAGATAAAAGCCCACGGTAGTGAGCTCAAAAAGTGGAAGGAGAATTGAAGACTCTTGGTACAGAAAACTTTCTCAAGGAGTTTTACAAATAGAATCAAAGCAAAGGGCTGATATCCAGAAGAAAATTGATGTTAAGAAACTTTGGTGGGTGGGGAGAAGTGTTAATAGAATTGAGATAATTTATTATAAGCAGTATTTTTTACTTTGTTCCAGTAAGTTGCGATAGGAAATCCAGTCATTACCTATATAATTGAAAAAAATCATTAAGACATTGAGTGCTTTGTTTCTACTTTTGCTTTTTTAAATAACTGAGGAAAATAGCTTGTTTGTATGTGGACAGTAATAATGAAGTAGAGGGGGGAAATATGACAATTTGTAAGGCACAGAAGAAAATGACAGCTTTTAAAAATTAAAAAAGACAGCTTTTAAAAATTAATCAGAGAAAGGTGATCAATGACCCTGCTTTAATCCACCCCAGTTAAACAGCATACTGAAAACCATCCACCTATATTCAGGGAGAGCTAAAGCAACCAGAGTTGATCCATGTATCAGAAAGAAGTCAGAAAAATAAAATGATTTTATTAGAGATCAGTTTAGTTATTTTTTGTGTTTTCTGATGAATTTGTCCCATCAATGTTTCAAATGCAATAAATATTCTTATTTTGTTTTATGTAACAAAATTAAGTGTACTATAATATTTGCAAGGTTAAAAAAATCTTTAAATAGACAATTAGGTTGATTTTCTCAATGAGAATCTAATATTTTAGCTGTGCTATGTATTTGGTAGTGAGCTATGCTTTCCCACCTCAGGGGTGCCATTCGAACAAGCAAATCCATTCACAGAGTTCGAAAAGGGAAATATCTACACCAGCAATAAAAGCTACCATCTCCCACTTTATGTTTACAGGGATTTTTTTTTTTTTTGCGGTACGCGGGCCTCTCACTGTTGTGGCCTCTCCCGTTGTGGAGCACACGCTCCGGACGCGCAGGCTCAGCGGCCATGGCTCATGGGCCCAGCTGCTCCGTGGCATGTGGGAGCTTCCCGGACCGGGGCACGAACCCGTGTCTCCTGCATCGGCAGGCGGACTCTCAACCACTGCGCCACCAGGGAAGCCCTACAGGGTTTTTAAACCATATTGAAGTTTAAATCACCCTCTCCCCAAATACATGATTATGATGCCAAAGCACAGTGGCAAGGAAATAACCAAACAATATGCCTAATTTGTTTCCTTGTACAGCTGATCTTGTGGAATGTTCTGGAATTGAAAATAATCTCTGCTACTTGCCTTCCTGCAAATACGCTACAGAATAAATAGTTCTCGTGAGCTTTTCATGAAAGATGGATTTTAATTATATTCACTTACTATGCAAATTAGGCTTGAATCCACCAGTTCATTAATATCATATCTGAGGTAGCAAAATAAATACACCACCTAAATTTTACTAAACATGCCTAGAGTCGTGAGATATTACAGAATGTGAATTTTTACTTCTGATACAAATTAACAGATTGTCTTATTACTTGATATAATATTTGTTGTTAGCTGATGTAAACACTTCCAAATATCGTGCATATGCAGGATTTCTTTCTTTTGTTGACATTAACAAGAAAAATCTCTTTATAAAGTTCATTTTCATTTACAATCTTAGATTAGTCCTGAGCGTTTTTTCCTCATTATGTGTGAATCATTAATCATACAAAATGGATGCAGCGTCACTTTTTGTTCTCCAGAATGATGTGCATTGTGATGAATACTTATTATCATAAATCTTTCTAAAAGAGCTCCTAATAGCATCCAGTAACTTGTAACATCAGTGAGTAAAATTTAAAGTGCACTCTTTTCTACCAGCTTTTATATCTGAAAGCAGCAGCATCAATTTTCACAAGGACAATTTAAACTACAAGCATGTAAAAACAAATATGTGTACCATCAGTGATGTAAAACACATTTTCTACTGCTTTTCTCTGAACAGGATTTCACAGTGCCTTTGCTTTTTGTTCTTGGATTTGTCTCCTGCCCCGCCCCATACACTTGTAAAGTCATTAGAGCCTGCTTCTCAATGATTAATTCCTTTAGCCTTGGTAAAACAAAGTTTCAGTAATTTATTGTTGTTGTTGTTCAGATCGAGAGTATTTTCAAACATTGCCCACACCCAAAGTGAACCTGAACTAAACGTTCTTGTGTCCTTGTGAGAGTGTCCCAGTGAATATAGTAAATATTTGTAGATCAAAACACAAAAACAAATTTAAAACAAGACCAAAGGGAATATAAAAGCCATCTCACAAAATTGGATTACAGGGAGGGTGGGAGGGAGATGCACAGGGAGGGGATATGGGGATATATGTATACGTATAGCTGATTCACTTTGTTATACAGCAGAAACTAACACAACATTGTAAAGCAGTTATACTCCAATGAAGATGTTAAAAAAATTTTTTGATTACAGTTATACTTATTAAGTGGCACTTTGAAGTCTTTAAAATGAAACTTCTCTTACAGATTACTAAATTTTGACCTTCCACTTTAAGGTCAGAATATTTTATACAAGGCATAATTTTCAGGAAACATTGAGGTCATTTAAGGCACAATATGGAAGCCATTTTCTTTTCTTTTCTTTTCTTTTTTTAAATTTTATTTATTTATTTATTTATTTATGGCTGTGTTGGGTCTTCGTTTTTGTGCGTGGGCTTTCTCTAGTTGCGACGAGCGGGGGCCATTCTTCATCGCGGTGCGCGGACCTCTCACTGTCGCGGCCTCTCTTGTTGCGGAGCACAGGCTCCAGATGCGCAGGCTCAGTAGTTGTGGCTCACGGGCCTAGTTGCTCCGTGGCATGTGGGATCTTCCCAGACCAGGGCTCGAACCCGTGTCCCCTGCATTGGCAGGCAGAGTCTCAACCACTGCGCCACCAGGGAAGCCCCTGGAAGCCATTTTCATATATATTTCGTCTATTGATTTTTGTTGGTGTCTTTGTTTCAACTTGAAGTAGTTTTAGAATCATCATAAAAAGATTAAAATGTCAGGTTCTAAAATTTTCTACAATTGAGTCACTTAGACCGAAAAAATTGTTGCATCTTCCACTGGTGAAAAAAAAAAATCATGAATAGAAGTTATTTAAAAATGTTAAGCACTTCATGATTATCTTAACAATTGTAATAATTTGCTGAGTTTCTGCAACTGTGATCTCAGGACTATTTCAAGCTTTAATTCCATTGATCTCATTGAGTCCAGAAAATAGCTTGTAAGGAAGGTTTTTATTGCCCTATTTTATAAATGAGCAGAATGAGGCTCGGGGGCTTATGTGGTCGCCCTCAGAACACCTTACTGGATAGGTGGCACAGGGCGAAATTAGAATGCGAAATTGTCTGTATTCAAACCCAGCTTCTTTCATCATACATCTTTTTATTGGTTATCTTCATTTGTCTTATCTCTAAAATTACAGGTGTGGTTTTAGGTTCCTTCTACAAATAGACGTGAGAGTATATACTCAGATACATAGTGTAGATATAGTAGTTCATATAGGTCTACAGCTGACCAGAAGACCCACATCACAAGGAATTTGCTATGTGTTTTATAAAAGTAACTTCTACCTTTATATAGAAACCAACTCTGAGAGAAATATATTATTTCTAACGTCATCACTTTTTAATATACTGGAAATATATAATAATATATAATAAGTAAAATTGCTTAAAATATATTATTTAATGCTTAATATGTATTTTTAGGAGAATATTTACATTACCAAACAACTCACCTGGTCCTAAGATTTTCTATGGAACAGTGAATTGCTAATATTATTTTCTTAGCTATGAAAAAATATATACTAAAATATAATTTGAATCTCTTAAAAACACATAAAATACAACATATATAACATTACATATGTGTGTGTATACACATATATGCAGATATATAATTAATGCAAATTTTAGGAATTATAGAAACCTTTTGAGTGTTCTACAGTTCAACTCATCCTTCCTAATACGTGCATAAATTGCATATGTATCTTTTAAATGGTTGAATTTATTAATTGTTTTTGGATATACAATGAACAACGTATGATACTGATTTAGTTGAAGATATTGTCATGTTATAAAATCAGATCTAGAATTGATATCATCAGCAGAGGTAATTATGGCATGCCATAAGGAAAAATAGAAACTTAATAAACATAGAAGTTTAGATTTTGAAATATCAGGAAGAAGAAGTTATAAAGTATATTAGTTACACATTACTATGATGATAATAATATAGTACTAATCTCTAAGCAGGTGATTGTCACTCAGGGAATAAATGCTGTTATGAAAGCTATTATGTTCCTACTCTTGGGCAAGGTACTTATGGCTGTATAAACATAGTAAGAATCTCTGTGTCAAAATGGAAGCAGAGTTTCCATCAGTTTCTTCCAGCTGAAATCACCTTGGCAAGGAATAGAATAGAGGAGTTGTACACCTGCCTCTTTATTCCCATGAATAATAGAGAAATAGCCTTGGATGTATTTGTAATGTGCAATTCAGCTTAAGCTGCTTACTACGTATAAGTACCTGTATCAGCAGAGGAGAGTGGGCACTTATCTCTAGGACTTGGTAAATGGAGCCCCAAGAGACCCAGGAAACATAGTATTTCTGTGAAGCCTTAACATTTATCTAAAATTTCATACCATTCTGTATTTAGGTAAATAGAAACTATTTAATATAAAAACGATTTTAAAATTTCCATTAAAGGCTTAATCTTCCCCAGTTTCACCATTGATACTTCATAAAGACACACTTATGAAAATCTTTATGTGAGAGATATTATCTTAATATTTACTTTCAGATATCCTGAAGCTTTGTTTCAAGATTTCCAATGTTTAATAATTCACTATGGTTTTCATAATTTAATGTAAAAATATAAAAGTTACAGTGTAAACATGGATATTTGCAAAATACAGAATACTCCCAAAGATTCTTTTTTTCTTTTGGTAAAATTTTATGACTACTTTGTTGAATAAGATGTTTTTGGCTTGTGTGGGTTTTATGCTGAATTACTTGATTGAAATCATTTTTTAAATTATCTAAACTTAGGAGAAAAATTATTAAATACCTATGTAAATAATTTACAAATATAACCTACAGGCATGTCTGAAATCCACATAACTTAAAGTCAAATTAATTCTTTTTCTTTATGTTTTTAGATTTGAGTTAATCTCGATGCTATTATGAAAACACTTGAGGAGAAACAGCAGATTGTGAATCTGGAATTTTCCTCTTTTAACATTTATCAGTTTCCACTATATTTTCACTTTTGCAGGTCTTCATGATCTGTGCTGATAAAATATTCTTTTAAAAATATGTTTTATTATAGGTACTAGTCAGCGGCAGATGATAATACTGAGCTATGCTAGTGCTCACATATAAGCCTTGTTTATCCCTTTTAAACTTTAAAAACAATAAAATGTAGATTTTCTCCATGTTTTTGTCACTGTATTTTATATGTTAATAGGCTCCCTAAATCCATCCATAATTTTTGAATGCTCCCACTGTTATTCTAGCTAGTAGATTATTTAAATGAATTAAGCTGTTTAATCCCCTCTGTGTTTAAAATAATAAGACTATTCCACCATAACATAATTTTAATTTCTACTCTATCTTCTTCCATTGAAATAAGTGTGTAATTAGACCACTCACAGAAGGCTGTATATAACCTTTTCTTAAAGGGCGTGTCTTTCATCTTTTCGGCTTTATAGTCCCTAGAATATGGGAGAGCCTTTTTCATTCAGTCAGTGAACACCTGAAGGCTCTCTGCTAGGTCCTGGAGAGAGACATTTTGAAAAGGAAAAACAGCAACAACGACAACAACTTTGTCTTAAGAAAAGAAGCAAGTCCCAGTCACAGAAGGTCACCTAACTCTAGCTCATCCTTGTTACTCTACACAAGTAACAAGCACCTTGTATGAGGTGGCACTAACTTGAGTCTCATGAAATTTGGAACCAAAAATCAGAGAAAAGCTGGCCCAGCATGCATGGCTCTTCACTGCTGCTGTATATACCAGCAGACAGTGGCCATGGAGGAAGGGCATTTCAGACAGAGGAAATGAAACCTAAGTTTTCTGCAAAAGTCCAAAGAAATGCATTGGCATTTTGTTCTGGAGTAGTGGGGCAAGTGACATATTATTTTCATGTTAGGAAAGTTACTTTGGCAACACTTGAAAATGTGTTGTAAGAAAGAAGCAGGAGCCAGTGAAACCTGTTCAAAGCCTGTTATATTCTAAGCAGAAAAAAAGGACCTGAAAAAAGAATGATAGTGGGAATGGAGAGGAGGGAATAATGAGGAGATATTCTAGAAAAGAATTTGATGGCCCACTGATGCAGGGAATAAGATAGAAAGAAGAATCTAGGGTAAGCATAAGCATTTAGCTTGGATGAATGGCCAGCTGGTGGTTCTCTTCACTGAACTGGGACAAAAACAGATTGAGGGTCTTGTAGGAAAATAAATGATGAGTTTCATTTCAGTCATGTTGAACTTGAGTTATTTGTTGGAGAAGTCCAACAAGAGGCTGGATGTATTTATTGTAAAATCGAGAAGAAAAATGTGGTGTGGCGGCATACATTAGGTAGTTATAACAGTGATAATTGTAGCCAGTGACAGAGCTTAAATGATACAAGGGACATCATATGAGAAAAAAGAGAGCAAATGGCAAAACCTCAGATGACACCCATATTTAAGAACCTGGCGCGGAAAGAAGCTGCTGTGAAAGAGAATGAAATGTACGGAAGCTCTTTTTTTTTGTACCCACCAGACCCTGCTTCCCTGAACAAATGAACATTGTCAGCTACACAGAATTTCCTTGGAAAGATGTCCATTTATTTCAGTGATGCTGTCATTGCTCAAAGCATTTTATTAGGTTCTCTTTCATCTTCCCTCTGAACTAACAGCATTTTCTTTTTAATATCATCAACGGTAGCAAAGCTTTATCCTTTGACAATAAATGTGTTTCTTTAGAAAGAGCTCAGACATCAACAAGTGTAACTATCCAGTAATGATACTTATTTTCCCTCAAATGCATTATAAATTGACTGTGAAGGCAATTTCAATGTGAGAAGTTTAAAATTAAAAGTAAAAAACTACATTTTAATCATCTTCAAAAAAGTATATATTCTCCCAAAGTAACTTTTTGGAAGATATTTTACTGGGTAAGTTTATTATATTATTTATAGAAATACAATCAAACCTTATATATTACTATGTTAAATAACCTGATCTTTAAATAATATTACTGAATCTACACAAATTAATGTGGCTTCTGACTTTTATACAAACCTATCAACTGTCTTACTGAGATTAGTGATTCACTGTAAATGTTGAACCCATTTTCAAGTTTCATTAAAATTCTTAGACGCCCTTACATTTTTAGACGTAACAGTCGGCCCTCCTCACCTTTGGGTTCTGCATCCTCAGATTCAACCAACTGCAAATTAAAGATATTTGAAAAAATAATTCCAAATTCCAACAAGCGGAAATTGAATTTGCTATGCTCCAGCAAATTTTTACATGTCATTTACATTGTATTTAAAACGATTTACACAGCATTTACATTGTATTAGGTATTATTAGTAATCTAGAGATGATTTAAAGTATGTGAGAGGATGTGCATAAGTTATATGCAAATACTACATCATTTTATATAAGGAACTCGAGCATACACAGCTTTTGGTATCCGCGAGGGTCCTGGAACCAATCCCCTGCGGATGCTGAGGGAGGACTGTACTTTCTTGCTCGTGTACTACTGGCTAATCTGAATTTGTGTGAGTTGTCTGTCTTATCAAGATATTGATGAGCAGATATGCCCCAGTAGTTAACAGCTCCTGGCAATCTATCTTATTTCTTCCTTAAATTGTCTCCATGGCTATAACTTAAATGCATTTCCAATACAATGCATTTATTTATTTATTTCAGATTTTATTTTATAAAATATATTTTATTTATTTATTTATTTCAGAAACACTAAGGTCCAGAGATTACATGTTATATACCAAGATATCAACAAATTGTGCTCAATGATAAGAGTAAAATAGAGTGAGTTATGGTTTTTGTCTTTGATCAGCTCATGTATGTTAGAAGCAGCATTTGACTGAAAGTCCCCAAATCTGCAAATAAATGAATCGGACAACCAAGACTTTATTTTCCAGTGTACCATGTTAAAGAGTTTCATAGTTGATATCTAAGATACCTAGACTTCCAAGTACAAGTTTAAAACAGGCTTACAATACTAATGCTCTAACTTTATACTCTTAGCATAGAGTATATACAAATCTATTACTATTATGAAAAACCTTTAGACCAGTACATTGGTCTTCTTAATCCTGGACTTTTGTCAAATTAAGTACCAGGGGGAAAAAACATCTAATCCAATTTTGACTTTAGCTCTTATTTGTATTTTTGGAGTGTAAACATTGATTGAATTCAGCTTATTAAACATTAAGAAACATTTCTTTTTAGTATGACTTCAAATAATATAATTAATGTATCTAGAACCTTCTTTGTATCAGAAAGAAGACTGCTAAATGGAAAAGGAAAATTTATTAAGGTTAATAAATTGCCTGGTGAGCATACCACAAAGCTGGGATATGATTTAGTCTCAAGTCAGCATTTAGAAATATTCAAGTGAAGGCTGTTTGATCTTGCACAAAGATTCTTGATTGGTTAAAAGATTGAACTAGGTGAATGCTAAGGTTCCAACAAACTATGATGTTATGACTGCTCCCCACATAATTTAAACTGGAACTGTTAATACTCAGTTCAGCTTTTGCTTTTTTTCTAAAACTCTGTGCTAGGGTAGTCTTACACATTAATTTAACTGTCGCGCTTAAACTCTGTGAACTCCTAGACAATGCCTAGTTCATCTTTTTAGCCCTGGTAGAGCATTCAGGAGACAGACACTTAGAAATGTTGGTCTTGTCAGTCCTTTTCCACAAAAAAAAAAAAAAAAAAAAGGAAATAATGAGGCTCTGGTGGCAGTTACTGGTGAGCTGCATTTTATCTCGATCATTGCATACTTGACTGTGACAAAACTTCAGGTTTCCACCCTTTCTACTGCAGACTTTTATATGTTTCTCTGCCTGCCCTGCCTTGTGATTCCTCTTTTGGTTGTCCATCCTCAAGTACTGGATGTTATTCCACAATTTTTGATACTCTAGTTTCCTAGAAGTTTGATAAGTTATCATTATATGTTACATAAAGCATGCCACAAGCACACATTTTAATCACATGCACAGACTTTTCCTTGCATAGCCCTTCACTGACTGTATAGTCATCACAGTTGATTGTTAAGGTATGTTAATAGTGTCAAAGCATTGGCATCCATATAGTCACCAAATGAAATGCTTTGATTAAAAACACCCTGCAGATATCCATACAAATGCAACAACAAAGGAATAAAACTTTATAGGATGAAGAAAATGTTTGGTGCGTTTACTCTTCTAATATAAAAATTATAAGGTCATGCCTTATTCACTACTGCGTAATGAATGGATACAAAAGAATAATTCTGAGTACATTTATGCTTGCATGTGAAGTACTTAATTATAGAAACACTAAGTTGCAGAAATAAATCATTATATGAGTTGCATTTTTGAGGTTATTCAGTTCAAACAATCCTAACCATTTGCTAAATAAATAGCAAACACAGGATCTTATAAAAGAAGAAGGAAAAAGAAGATTCATAGGCAGGTAACATTTGTTGAGCTTAAGTTATATGCCAGACACCATGCTGGTCCCATCCCTGCATCTTAAAATGAGATTAGTATAATTAATGGTCCTGAGAAACATGTATCAGTCATACCAGGGGGACCACACAGACTGCCAGTGGTTGGCTCAGGTCTCTCCCAGCTTACTGTTATAGTGACTTTTCTTTGGGGACAAGAATTCCTGGTTTTGTGTCCCTTGAGTTTGGAGGGTATTGAATGTCAAGTTGCCACTCATCTTCCAGTGACCACTAAATCTACTTTTCCTAGCCCCACGTGAGAGACTCCCTACCCCAACCCCAATTCCATGAAACCCCATTAACAACCTACACTCTGTTTGACTCATGTATTAGTTGGGATGGGATAGGTTATGCTTCAGTAACAACTTCCAAATTCTCAGCGGTTTATCTCAGCAAGAGTTGTTTTCTCCCGTATAGTACAGGCCCAGCAGGAGTTGGTAGCGGGGCTGATAACCTTGCAGGACCCTACAGGATATGGAAGTTCTACCTCCATAGAAGCCTCCATAAACAGCAGAGCAGAGGGGGAGAGTGCTGTGGGTCTTATCCTGATAATTAAATGCACCCATTTAAAGCTACACACATTGCTTCTGCAAAAATCTCAGTAGACAAGCCTGCCAATGGCTATGTCCCAGTTCTAGAGAGGAAGGAAGTCTAATCTTCCCATAACCCATAAGGAAGAGGAAAACTCAAACGATAGGCAGCCCTATCAACCGCCATACCCAAGCATCCTGACAACCACTAAAACCACCAGCACTCCACACCTACATGCAGACACACGCACGCTCTCTCTGCTCCTCCTTTCTCTCTCGACTAGGGGATAAGGGATCAGGTGTATGTTACATATAACTGTCTCACCACTCACAACAGGTAATGAGGTTAAATATTAATAACCTGTGCTTCTGAAGTGAGAGAACTGAGACTAAGATGCCAGGCCTTGAATATAATCACACATGTTATTGGGCCCAACGTTCAAACCCAGATATTTTTGGTCTAAAACCCCTACTGAGTATCCAATTTCCATAAGAAAAAAATCAAACTCCTCCCTGTGGCTATGCAGAGTCCTCCAATACTGCATCATCACTCCGTGGAGTCATTTCTCACTGCTCTCAACCCTTACCCTCGACTATACAGCCATAAGAAACCCCTTATGGTTTCTTTGGGCTTCATGTCAAGTGGCAACTCCATTTGTACCATTCTTCTCTCTTGTCCTCCTGACAAACACTAATCTACTTTAAAAACACAGTTCACAAGTCCATGCCCTCGATGAAGGATTGTCTGATCTTTACTTTTGCACAGAAGTCAAATAAGCTATCTGTTCTTTATGTTCCCATTGGATCCTGTGCATACTTTTATCAAACTAATTTCTGTTGCATTTACTGTCTTTGGTACCTGTTATTATTATACGCAGGGTACCTTGTGGATATCTCTCACTCATTTTTATAACTGTCTGTGTGTCTGTGTTGATGGCTGATACTTGGACATTTATTGAGTGCTGAGTGGATACAGAATAAACACGTAGCAGGTGGTAAAGCATGGGCTCTGGAAGCCCGACTTTCTCAGAAAACTGCCTCCTTTCCTACCATTGCCTGACATTGTCCAAATTAACCTCTTTGTATTTCTCTTTCTTCATCTGTAAAAGTAAGGTAATAATATCATCTCTCTATTGTTCTGTCAGGGTTATTGTGAAAATAAACAAGAAAATATGTGAAGGTTTTAAGGTAGTAATGACTGAAATTAGTAGTGGTCGTGGTGATAGTAGTTGCACTAATGCTACTAATAGGGATAATCTGTGACACCTCTCTCCACTAACTTGAAACTGTTATACATCTATATCTTTAGATCAGACCTTTTCCAAATGGTAATAGATCAAAGTTACATAGAACTGGGTAAACAATTACAATTATATCACTCATGTATGCATTCAGAAGACACTACTTATGTCATGTGACAAATTTACACTAAAAAATATAACTTGGATGGATTGGTTGGTTCAGATAATTTTTTTTCCTGATTTCCTATCTGCTCATGTAGAATAGAATTACCACCTCTTGTAACTTAATCCTGATCGATATGAAAGAGTTAAACCTAAACCCTCAAGCCATAAGCTTAGAAACTTAGAATTTTCTCCCCATCCATTACAACTGCAGACAGGCAGGGAACAGCCATAAAAGAAAGAAAAAGTGCTTGAGTAATGGAAGAAAGTTACTTAGCCTGGAAGATACCACTTTCTCCTATCTAACATTAGGATGTTCTTTGAAAAAATGCTCCAAGGGAACTACATAAGCTTTCATAGATAATTTACAGGCATTCTAGGGCCCTTGAAGAAAGTCACTCTTGAGAGTTTACTTCTTGTGTGAGCTGTTTAATAGCAGTCAGGAACAGAAGTAGAAATAAAGAAAACACGTATGTGTGTGTGTATATATATATATATATATATATATATATATATATATATATATCTCAAAGGCAGAAAGGCTGTTCTACAAGAACTCTATTTTGAATGAATAAAAAAAATTTTTGGAGCAAGGTACAGGGGTACAGACCATTGGAGGATTACAAAAGTAAAAAGAAAGCTTCACAAATGAATGAAGAAATGAATAGGATAAGGAAAGATATGTCAACTCATCTTCCTGGCTAGTACTTTCCTGGTCTACAGGTGTGATGGCATCGGTGGTTAATATTAGAATGAGTATTATAGGCACAGCCGTTGCCTACATAACTAACATTGTATTTCTCTACTATCCAGGACCCAATGATTTGCAACCCCATCACTTCAAATCAATAAACATAACCTATATAATTCGTATTTACTCAAATTACTAATGGCCATATAACAGCAATGTTAATATTAAAGCCTAAAGGTATACCCCTTCTGGAGTTTCCATTTTATTGTCTCATTCTCCTCAAATATGGTGATGATTCTTGATATTCTTGAGTCACTGGAATGCTCTGGGCGATGGTTTCATCCATGTGCCCTTCTAAACTGTGAGAAAATTATCCAGATGAAAGAAATCCTCTTGACTGTGAGAAAATGGGACAATTAAGACAACAAAAATTTGTTTATTAGAACATTTTTTTTCACTTTTTAAAAATATTTTTTAAGAGCAACTGCTCCCAAATACACCACATAAATTAAGTTCCTCTTAATTAAAAGAATTTTGTTATGATTATAGGAAAATTTTTAAGGTCACAAAATAAGGAAAAGTACCCAGCAATTTGCCTTTTCATTTTAAACTCTTAAGTTCAAGCAGTTGTTGAAATCAAGTTCAATATATATTGCTCAAAATTTACCTTTTAAAAACCCTGGCCTTACTGGAGAATTTCCCAATGGTAATTTGGATTTCTGCTCATTATATCTCTATGCCTAAAGTCCCTCTAGTGAAATTTGCAATGAGGATCTGGAGAGAGACAAATTCATTTTATTATGAATTAACTGTTTCATGAGCTGTTCATGACTAAATTGAACTAAATCTTATCTAATTTTCATGTGTAATCAAACAAATTAGACTTTAACAAATGACCAAAATTTCTTGCTGAAGAATTTGAAGGGATAAAAACTGAAAGAAAGAAATTGATAAATGCTTTTAGCATCAAATCGAAAATCTCCATTTGGTGCCCCATTTTTCTAATATAAATATTATTGTGAAGCTTGTAATTTTCATGTGTACTGTTTATAACCCAGAAAGCAATTCTTTCCTAAGGGGCATAGAGTTTAACAAAAACTGTTGGAAACAATCCATTTATGTCTGCAACGTTGTAAGAATTCTGGAAATTATTTCTTTTATTTCATACGTTAGATATATAGGTAGATTTTTTTTTAGTGAATTTTTTCTTTCTTCTCTGTTTAATGAAAGAGTCAGGAAAGCTAGAATGCACGATGATGGAATCCTTCATTTGGAGGGAAAAACTAAATATAACAAATATGGTTTGATCCGTTTGAGGAGTTTTTGGTGGAATTATAAATTGTTACATTAAAGAAAGTTTGAATTTTATAGCTGTATGCTCTTATATAGTGAAAGGAACTATTTTAGGAAGGCTGATGTTGTCAGATGCATTAAACCGTTTATGGATACTACTCACAAGAGGATGACTCAAATTTTTTTTTTAACATCTTTACTGGAGTATAATTGCTTTACAATGGTGTGTTAGTTTCTGCTTTATAACAAAGTGAATCTACATATACATATAGCCCCATATCTCCTCCCTCTTGCGTCTCCCTCCCTATCCCACACCTCTAGGTGGTCACAAAGCACCAAGGAATCTAAAAAACAAAAAAAAACAAAAAAAGGTTATGAAGAACATAGAGGCAGGACAGGAATAGAGACGCAGATGTAGAGAATGGACTTGAGGACACGGGGAGGGGGAAGGGTAAGCTGAGACGAAGTGAGAGAGTGGCATGGACATATATACACTACCAAATGTAAAATAGATAGCTAGTGGGAAGCAGCCGCATAGCACAGGAAGGCTCAAATATTTTTAAATCAAGATGTACCTAACAGTTTAATACCATGAATCAAATCTTAAATTTACAAACAATATTGCATTAAAAGGCTTACCCATTTTCCTAGAAATTGGCAACATTTAAAAATAGCAATTTCAATTATATATGAAGACTTTCTTGGTCCCTGAAATCACAAATGATCTCACGATCCTCTAATTTCCAGTAGGACATTGTATTTCTTTTGCATACCTCTCATTTAATGTTGTCATATACACTTAGGTGTGTACCTGTCTCATCGCTTCTATTATATTGTACCTCCTTAAAGATGAGAAGTAGTATTCATCCTTTTTCATACCTCACAGCATGTGGCAGTGTCTTGCCTGCAGCGAATGCTCAGTAACTGTTTCCGGCATCAAAGACTGAAGGAGAAAATCATCAAAATTCAGACTGCTGACCTGGAGAAAACTGAATGTAACTCCCTGGTAATAATCTCTACATTCAGAGCAGGTTTTGAAGCAAAATAGCTTCTTGACTAGGAAGAATCCTAACAGACAGAAAAGTACTGCCACGGACCTTCAAAAGTGATGTTTCGTTGTGTGTGTGCGCGCGCGCGTGTATGTGTGTGTGTGTGTGTGTGTGTGTGTGTGTGTAGGGGTGTCAGAATCACCTGAGGAGCTTTTCTTTTTCAAAATACAAATAAACAAACCACGCTCTCTACACCACAGTTCTTTGTGTGTTGAGAGCATGGCGGGGGGGTAAGGCGAGTGGTGAAGAATCAGGATATTTTTGAAAAAATTCTTAGGATGATTTGAAAGCTCATTAGTTCTTCCCTCTGTTTAGAATTACTGCCCTAGAATTTTGGCTTAACTAATACAGTCATATGGAGAATTAATTGAATGCAGATTGTCTGGAAGTAATGCATTGTTTTCAAGGGTCTTTGTGACCTTAGTCAACAGTGTACACTTTCAATATACACTAGTAGAGTTAAATCACTGACACACACATTGCTCTATAAATATACATTATTAGAGTAGCATGCAGCATTTGTACTGTCAGTGTCATCTTGGCCATAAATTATATAGGGTAAGCCCAGTGAAGCACGTAGAGTAAGGCCTCACAGGAAAAGCACAAAATTAACATAATACTAATTATATCAAATTTAAAACAAACAAATATTTTCATTGAAAACTAAAAATTCTAATAATGCAAAGAAAACTATATGACCCCCAAAGAGCAACATTAAAATAATGGCAATACAAACATGAATATGAATGACATTTTCATCATATCATCTCATTAATTTACTTGAAAACTTAACCACTTTAGTGTTTAATTTCAAAACTTTTTTTTCAATTTTTATGGCTGTAAAATACCTGTTCAAAACGGACTGGTCAAGTCAGTCAAAAAAATAGTCAAGAAAACTGAAGAGAATTCAAATATATTGAATAACTACTACTTTTGAGAAACTATGATAGATTCATTGAAATACTATGTCTCGTGTAATTCTACCGACAGCCCTCCAAGATAAGTATTGCAAACCCATTTTATAGGGGAGAATGCAAAGGCTCTGGAGAGTTGGTGAACTGATACACAAGTTCATTTATTTAATAGTGATAGAGTCAAGATTGAAAACAAGTCTGAATACAATTCATATTCTTTCCACTGTTACTATACATCAGAGGTTTGCAAATGATAGCTCACAGCCCAAATCTAGGCTGTTTTCTGCTTTTGTGAGCTAAGAATGATTTTACATTCTTAAAGGATTTTTTTAAAACACAAAAGAAAAGTAATATTTCCTGACACATAAAAATTATATGAAATTCAGGTTGCAGTGTCCACAAATAAAGTTTTATTGGAACACAATCACATCCATTCATTGAACTATTGACTAGGGCTGCTTTCATGCTATGGCATCAGGATGAGTAGTTACAGTAGAGATTATGTGGCCCGCAAAGCTGAAAGTGTTTTCTATCTGTCCCCTTACAGAAAAGTCTGTAGATCTCAGCTATCTATTCGTGCTTCCTCATTAATGTATGTCTACACCTAGAGCTTAGATAGAAAGTGGAACCATAGGAAAAATAAAGTGAAAAAAGTATTATTCCAAAGGTACAGATAAGTAATATTTTAAGAGAGCAATAATGCACCAGATACAATCAATCACTCTGCATTTTCCTTTCCACACAATTTAGAGTCCATTGGTTTGAAAGCTTCTTTGAAGGGCTTGCAGCACTTAATTCATGCATCCATTAAGCCTCTCAAGTTTATTTGGCCTGAGTGTTGTGAAAGGCATCTTGGAGGCACTTTATTACATAAGAATTTGTCACTGATTAACTCTTTTTTAGATGTGTCATGGAGCACAAAGATGAAGTCACAAGTGACAATTTTGACAGTATTTCCACCAAGGAGTTGAGATTCTGCCAACAGCTGCTAAAAGGATTGTCTCACCACGGCATGTCCTTTCCTAAGGCCCAAGCCCAAACTCCACCCCACTCCCAGGAACCAGGTTTTGTGGAGCCCGAAGCTTATAAAATTTGACGGGCCCTTTCTAAGAAAAAGAATACCAAATTGCAAACACAAAATTAGACATAACGTCTTGGAAACAGCCCAGACAAGTGAGGGACACTGAAAATTAAATGTCATTAGCTTTAAGAAAATCATCTTTTGCTTCAACAGAAAAGAGAGACTGGAGGTATCAAAGAGAGGGAGTGGCCATATTCAGCAGTATGTTTGCGATGCAAAAATATAAATAGATTCAATCATAAAGTGAATTTTCCAGATTTCAGTTTCATTCTGAATTATGAAAGTGTCTTTTATATAACTTTAACTTCTTAAGCAAGTAAGGTCCTGCTAGATCTCCCCATTTTCTCAGAAAGATATCCAGCTGTGGATACACTCCACGACACCACAGCGGAGGGTAACAGGTACACTACTGCACCAAAGAGATGCTTGCAGAAGTGTAATTCTGCCCCGTTGCACTTCAGTTCGCTCCTGCTCTGCTTTCTTCCAGTTCTTTTTGAGGTTTCAACTCAGAACGACAAACTAGGGCAGCCATGTGCTCTCTGCAGGGCTCACCATGTGCCCGAAGCTTCAGAGCAGCAGCCCAGGCTCCCTGGCAGTTTCAACTCCACTGGCCCACTTCAGAAGTGCGAGCTCTTTCGGTGGACACTTCCTAGCCTCTTTACTTACTTCCAGTTTTTTCTTTCACACTCTTCACCTTTGATTCCAGACTTTTCCAAACCCAAGAAGTTTTGTTTTTTTTTTTTTAATGTGTGAGAGGTGGTTGACTAGAGTCTAGGGACTGGAGCCAGAAAAAAAAAAAAAAAAGAAAAGGAAAGAAGTGGACCAGATGGTAGGAAAGTAAAGTGAGGACCAGGCCTGGGTTGAAGCCAGATCTGAAAAAGGGACAGACTTGGGAGGTCTGAAGTAAAAGGCCACAGTGACAATCCTGCTGACAGAAGTGGTCACTGCTTCCTCCAGAAAAGACGATAGAGGGGTTTTGCTGCCTATTTTTCCTTAAGCTAAGCAAACGCTTTCAAATGTCAAAGGGAAGCATGGTGTAAAGGAAAGAATGCAGGCTGAAGATATGATGAGAATTCAGCCTGAAGACCAGTCTCTCTACTTACCAGCTATTTAAGCTCTCAAAAATCAGGGTTTTTTGGGTTTTGGCTGTGTTTTGGTTTTTTTTTGTTTTGTTTCTTTGGTTTTTTTGTTGTTGTTGTTGTTGTTGTTGTTGTTGTTTTTTGGCTCTCTTTCTTTTTTTAAAAATCTATACACATTGGTAATGATTCCTCCCAGAGCTGGGTATTATCAATATGAAATAAGACAAAATGTTAAAAGGGCCCAATATTATTCCTGGCATGACCGTATTCAGGGCCAGTACGCACCATTGGTTTCAGAGTGTTCCCTCTCCAAACAGTTACTTGGAATCTCTAAGTTTCTGGACATGCTTTTTGAGGCCAGTCGTAGGCACACTGCCCGAGGTTATCCTGGAGACCTTCAGAGCCTCTCTGGATTCAAATCTGTGCTGAACTTCCGCCGTTTGCACCCTCCACTCAGATCCTTTCACGACCCCTCTCTGCCCTGCTGGGCGCTCTGCTGGCTGCATCACCCAGGGTCCCTGGCTTGTTGACGTCTGTTGAGTTGACCCTTTCTTGGCATCGGCAGATCAGGGAGTAGGAGAGAGATACAGGGTACTTACTCTTACAACTTGCTCCCTACAAGGCCCCATCCCTCTACAACCAGAGATCCTACTGGGCGACCCCTCTTCAGCTGCTCCAAGGGGCTCTGGCCTCCAGGATGGGCACTATCTCCTCCCTTTGCTCCTTCAACACCAAAGGAGGTGATGACTTCCTAAGATGCTACTCCCTGGATGCTTCACTTAGGATTTACTTTTGTTCTTTTAAGTAGTCCCTTCATTATAGCCTATGATTCTTTTAAACAGTTTCTTCATTAAATTATCTTCATTCAAGCCATCGGAATTAAATTCCTCTAGTTGGGCCCCTGCCTAATATAGATTTCATGTCTAGAAGAGTTGGGGTTTTTTGTTTGTTCCTTGGTACTCTATAGTCAGCCAGACTGCATTTAGGTAAATGTATCCATAGTGAAGTTACGTTGTAAATCACTACCTATCAGGAAAGTTTCCTTTCTCTCTCCAAACTTAGATTTTAAACACATTTAACCAAGAAGGAGTCGTGAGGAAAGAAATAGGACATCCTTTTAGGGGGTCAAACCAACACTGACCATCACTGGGTCGTAGATGTTTCAGTCACACCCCACTGCCATTGAGCATTTTATCTTGCAGAAATAAGGGTTATATTTTATATTCAATGACATAATAACATATCACCTCTTTAATTATACATGATGTATGAAAAATAATCTAGCCTATGCTGACTTCATTATATATACATCGCTACATTTTAGACTTGTTAGCAAATTCAATTTATTTACCTTTCAATTTAATGAAGTTATTTCAAATTTCATAGATGTGGAAATAATGGAAATACAAACATTAGAAATCTTATTTTAATGTCATATCTCATTTGAAACCTCATTTATATCTTATGGAAATGAGGACTCTGGTAACCATAATTCTTAGTACTCCCATAAATATAAAGAAATAAGAAATATTAAAAAGTAAAAAAAGGTGCTCATGAAACTATAGTTTATAATTTTAGGGGGTGAATCTAATACAACAAAAGAATTAAATATTCAGTCACATTCTTGTATCATCTCTCTCTCTCGTGATACTAATGCATGTCAAGTACTTTTTTTTCCGAGTAATTTTAAATCCAAAAACAAAAAGTTACAGCTTCTAGAGCCCTAACTAATGAGCAGTCTGTTTGTAGCTGCTAGAAGCACCAAAAATATTATTTCAAAATCTAGATATAGAAGAGGAGAAATGATTTTGAACTTGACATGTGTACTGTTTTAGTCAGGTTTTCCGTTCAAATTCTTTCTTTGTCAACCTCTTCCAAAGTCTAATGTAAATTCACATTGCCAGACTTCCCTCGTGCTTTTTTTTTTAACATCTTTATTGGAGTATAATTGCTTTACAATGGTGTGTTAGTTTCTGCTTTATAACAAAGTGAATCACTTATACATATACATATGTTCCCATATCTCTTCTCTCTTGTGTCTCCCTCCCTCCCACCCTCCCTATCCCACCCCTCCAGTCTGTCACAAAGCACCAAGCTGATCTCCCTGTGCTATGTGGCTGCTTCCCACTAGCTATCTACCTTACGTTTGGTAGTGAATATATGTCCATGCCTCTCTCTCGCTTTGTCACAGCTCACCCTTCCCCCTCCCCATATCCTCAAGTCCGTTCTCTAGTAGGTCTCTGTCTTTATTCCTGTCTTACCCCTAGGTTCTTCATGACATTTTTTTTTCTTAAATTCCATATATATGTGTTAGTATACAGTATTTGTCTTTCTCTTTCTGACTTACTTCACTCTGTATGACAGACTCTAGGTCTATCCACCTCATTACAAATAGCTCAATTTCATTTCTTTTTATGGCTGAGTAATATTCCATTGTATATATGTGGCATATCTTCTTTATCCATTTATCCGATGATGGGCACTTAGGTTGTTTCCATCTCCAGGCTATTGTAAATAGAGCTGCAATGAACATTTTGGTACATGACTCTTTTTGAATTATGGTTTTCTCAGGGTATATGCCCAGTAGTGGGATTGCTGGGTCATATGGTAGTTCTATTTGTAGTTTTAATGTGCATTTCAGATACTAGCAGGGAAGAAAGAGCCAATGTACACACGAAGCCACCAGTCTAGTGTCAAGTCAAAGAGAAAATACTTGGAACTTCCAGAGAAGGAATCATGCTTCAGTTGAGGTCACTGCACCATCCCAGTGGCCACGATAGACACCGCAGGCCTGGATCTGAGAGTAGATTGATACAGGGTTCCCTGGTGTGCATCCTGGTAGAGATGCAGGCTGTAGTACAATAGCGCTGGCCACCTAGTTGAGGAGATAATCATGTTATCAAGGATGTCAATACATTTTCTTGTACTTGGGGGTATGTCTGGTGAAATTAGAACCAGAGAAGATGAAAAAAGTTTTCTTTTTATGCATTACGTAGAACAAGCAGTAAAATAACACATAATGGGGCCTGTTCTTGCTTATGTGCAAATTTTTCCCTGGTGTTAAGACAATAACTACATTTGATACTCTCATATATAGAGTAAGCCCTACTAGTTGTCAATTGAATTGAACACTTCTGGTTGTAAAACTTCAGTAGTTTTCCTTGTTTCAGTATGTCCCTGTTTCTGGCTGTACAGTGTTTCAGCAACCTACTGAATTAAGAATTACAGTCAAATGCTTTTGCTAATTTTCTAGATGTTTGATTAAACCAAATAGCTATCACTGTTGTTTGCAAATCTTGGTATAACACAGAGTTTGTAAATGGCATCATTTCCAGACTTTTGATTGAGTTTGTACAATTTTAACAGTCAATCTTGATTTAAAAATTGAAGAATTTTACATAATCTAGATTTTTGCCTTTTTATAAAATCAGAAGATCTCATAACACAGCGTCTCTATTCCTGTGGACAATTAGCTTGAGATGGCAGCTAGCCACCACTCCATATTCTTGAAAGACTCTTTCTTTGCTTTAAGTAATATCATACTTTGTTTTCTTTCTGATTCACTAACAGTTCTTCCCCCATTATTTTTTTCATCCTCCTCTAATTTTAAATGTGGGAATTTCTCAGGACTCAGTTCTAAGTCCTGAAGAAGGTTCTGTGTTCTCATTCTAAATGCTCTCCCTAGGCAAACTCATTCACTTATTACATATATATTTATATCTATATCTAAATATCTATCTGCCTATCTATCTATCTATCTATCTATCTATATCAGCAACCTGCATAGGTCTTTTTCCAAACCAGTCTGCTCCAGTCTGCTTCCACCAATCCCACTATTCTTTTTTTTATACACTTATTCTTTATTCTATTCCTTGAATATATCACATCACTTCTAGGTATCTAGCTTTTGCAAAGCTAATTCCACTACCTGGAAGATTCTTCCTCTGCCCCTTTACCTGCTTCCTACCTATCTTTCAAGTTTCTCTTAGCTTATATCTTATTCTTCTAAAAAACTTTCCTGAACTTCAGATAAGATTACATCTTCCTATTATCTTCTTTACAGTAGCTTGAATGCCCCTCTTTGTAGCACTTATCAGACCACAACATATTACTTGTGTAATTGCATGCTTATATTGATCTTAATATAATCTGTAAAGTACATTCAAACAGGTCCTACTTGTATTTTTCACTATGTGTCTTTGCATTTAGCACAGGCTTTGACACCTAATATGCTCCTAATAAATATTTATTGACTTCGACATAGGTGTTAGGGTAAAAGTTATATGAGATCCTTTAGCATCCTTCAAGAAATTAAAAAATCTCTCTTTCCTAATCAAACTTCAGGATAATCCAGATAATTTTAAACAGGTGGGCTAATTAAGTGCTTTATGGACTGTAACTAATGAATAGGTTATATTTCTTAGCATATTATTTTAGTCTGAAAAAGCTGTTATCATGGAATTAAAAAACATTCAAAATCTCTGAACAATAATTATAAAGCACTAACAGTTTCTTTTAAGTTAATAAGTATTTGTAAAATGATATTCTTCATAATAAAGAGAGCAAGACTATTTAGAATGAATATAACATCCACATTTGTATCTAGCAGTTTTGGGGTAATCCTCAAACTATTTTATTTCCTTTTTTTTAACATGAAATGAATTGAGCATGTTAAATGTTTTGTGTCATTATCTTAAAAGTGCAACTGTTTCACCAAACACATGCATGGCCAGGTTATCAAGTGTCTGAAATTATTTATTTCAAGAAGTAGACTAAAAACAAAGTCATGCCTTCATATAGTTGTTTGTTGATGATTGAGAACTAGAGATCTGGAGGCTTCGTAGAAAAACAAGGCACAGAGCAAAAATGTTTTGCATCTTGAGGTTATCTGTTGAGCAGAAAGCTGCCATCCCTTTTCTGCTTTTGCCTTAAGACCTGGAACGTTTGCATGTTCACTTGGCCAGAGACAGATGGCTGCCCACACGTTCTCCCTAGGCTTAACACTTGTTCTCCCAATACCAACCACCAAGGAGTTTGGCCCACCATCTGTGGCCTCCTCCTTGCTGTATGAATTTTGTGACAAGAAGCTGAGTAGCTTTGGACTGTACATTCTGGGACGGTGGTTTTTTTTTAGTATATAAGCTGTGGAGGTCACCACCTCTACTAGTCAGGATGGGCTAGGTCAGGCAGCAAGAACAAACACCACCTTATTCTGGGTGGCTTAACACAACAAATGTTTATATCTCACTCACCCTAAATGTCCAAATGGAGCAGCGTAATGTTCAGCTCACGGAAGTCACTCAGAGCCCCAGGCTCTTGGAGGCTCCCTCTCAGCTCTTGCTCCTGTGATCACTACAGGAGAAATAGAAGTTTAAATCTGAGTGTCTACAATTAATTCCTCCCACAAGAAACTGACACGTTTCTCTTCTGCTTCTATTTCATTGGCCACAGCAGGTCAATGGCCATGCAGAACTGAAGTGTGGGAGGTGGTGGGGAGTACAGTACAGTGCAACCACGCATCAAGGAGAAGAACTGGAATAGAGGTGGATGCCTCTCTGAGGAATACAGGGGGAGAGTAATGTTTTCTATCTTAATAATCAAACTTATAAACATTATGTATTACACTTTTCACCCTTTCAAGACAAAACATCTCTGTATCATATCCTTCAAGTTTTTTCCCTTTCTCACTATTTCAAAAAAGTTTTTCCTTAGGACAGTTAACAGTAAGAATATCCTGCAGCTCATCCAGATAGCTACGCACAGTCCGTAAAACCAAAAAGCCTGCCATTTCTACAGGTCTTTGCCAAATAAGGGTGGTTCTTGCTACCCAAAGATGTCATGCTCTTTGCCACGTGACCCTGAAAGCCAGATTATCCCTTAGCTGTAAGAGGTCATGACGTATGGTGTGATATATGATATGATCATATGTCATGATAGGTGTGCACATGTGCACATAGGGACATATGATAGGTGTGCACATGAAGAGCTATGATAAGCTCACACAAGAGTTACTTACGGGTTGGAAATAATAAGAGACATTCAGAGAATAGCACCTTTGAGGATACAACAAGATGAGGGTTCATTAGAACTGCTAATCCGTAAGTGATTTATCCAGTTTTCTATGAGAACAGCCATGCATTGCTTTGAAAACAGTGGTTGAGGAGTTTCCTTTATTTATTACCATACTTTGTGTCCTTACCTCACCATCATAACCCAGTATCCCCCTTCTTTCTTCATCAACATCACCATCATTATTGTTGCTTCTTCCATTGCTGGAGTCCTGATTATGTGCCAGGGCTTGTATATGGAACCTAACTGCTTATCACGTTTAACATTGTATTCAATATTTAAACTCAGAAAATCAAGAATTGTCACTTCCTTTTCACCTAAAATAAAGCATAATACACAGCCCCGGTTAAGGCATCCCCCCCCCTTTTTTTTAATGAGTTTTGCTTAGCTGAGTTTCGCACTCCAGACATCAGAATTTAAATTGCAATTATCATTGAGATCTTCTTACTTGGTACAGAAAACAGCCAATAATGATAGCTGAAAGGACATAACAATAACTTTTGTAAAGACAACAATAATGATTCAGAATTACTGAATCCATTCTATACAATAACCACAATATAATGCTACTGTATAGAACAGAGTAGCCTGAGTGACATGCTAAGATTTATTAAAAACCATGAGATAACATGCCACAGCTTCTTGAAATTTTATTATTAACCCAAAGTCCACAATTTAAAGCACAGTATATTAAAACTGCAAAATTGAACAGAAATACAGTGGCTTTCTATTGTCAAGTTAGCCAAGCTGGAACTACATTTCCCACATTTGTCTTCCATATAGATGAATATAGAAGGTTGCAAGTGAGAATTGGCCACAAGTGGAATTTGCATATATCTTGAAAGATGGCAGGGCAGCAGCACCGATGTTTATCCTCAGAAGGGGAGTGTAAGTCTGGGAGCTATTGTAGCTCACGCGCTTTGTCGCCGAACTGCTGGTTGATCTTGTTGCAGTAGCAGCCAGGCCTCTAAACTCCTTTAGTTCCTGCCATCTCCTCTTTCAGCTTCTCTAGCAACTGGACTGAGAATACGGTGTCATGGTCAGGGGCACCCACATATTTGTGGGGCACCTGCATCTAAGAACGCAGACTATGAGAAACATCCTTGTCAGTCAGTTGCTTTCCCCGTTTCTCCTCTATCTTTTCCTTCCCAGCTGACCATTCAGACCTAACCCAAGAAACAGAAACAACAGACTTCAATAGACTGTTTAACAAATACCCACAAATGCTTATGGTCTCTCCCTATAATAAATCCTTTATTTTATATTATTCACTGCGGTTCTGTTTCTGTACTCCTCTGATAAATGAATGTTCAAAATAAAAGACTTCCTATAAATACCCAACTGCTTAGTTTCCTCAGTGGAATCCCTGAGAAGGTACATTAACTCTCTTCTGCTTTAGGGGTGAGAAAAACTGATAAATACATACAAATTCAATTGCCTGACATCGTTTTTAAAGGCTCATAGCATATTTGATTGAACGGGGTCTTGTCTCTTATCCTCTGCTGAAATAGTGCATGTGTAGCCTTGTTCTCTGCCCTAACATGGTCACCACCCACCGCTCTCAGATCTGCCCTGAGCCTCTGCTGACCTCACTGAACCTGTGCTCTGGGATTCTGGAACCTCTCTCCTCCTTAAATACAGTGCAGTTACAGTGGCCTCTGCAAAGACAGATGCAAAAAAGCTCATCCTTCTTTTACTGCCCCAACACAAAACGATTCTGAATGTAATAAGACTTCATGGAGACTAGAGCAAGAGGGGATTACAGCATAGGGCAAAGCAAATATGAATTAAATAGTACAGTGCTCGGGGGCTTCCCTGGTGGCGCAGTGGTTGAGAGTCCGCCTGCCGATGCAGGGGACGCGGGTTCGTGCCCCGGTCCGGGAAGATCCCACATGCCACAGAGCGGCTGGGCCCGTGAGCCATGGCCGCCAAGCCTGCGCGTACGGGGCCTGTGCTCCGCAACGGGAGAGGCCACAACAGTGAGAGGCCCGCGTACCGCAACAGTTCTCAGAGTACGAAGAAAAAAATATTTTTAATTGCATCAACCATATATAAACCTCACATGATCTGAGCTTCATCCTTGCATTCTTGAGTCAAGATTCATCTTTCTCTCTTCCTTCTCCTCAAAGAGAGTGCCTCTTTCTCAACGTCTCATTTTGCAAATCTTTCACCTTTTTAAAGAAAAGTCCATTCCTAAATCACAGGTATTCATTTCATTCATCCAGGGAAATACAAGGAATACAGTAATTCACGGTGCTGCATTTTCCAAAGTCTGAGATAATGTGCCTAAAATACTATACCATGGGTTTCAGCAGAAGCACTCAGGTGCTGTCTGGTGCAAGAGATTGGAAGGGGTATGCTATATATGCTATAACTCAATTTCATTCCTTTTTATGGCTGAGTAATATTCCATTGTATATATGTGCCACAAATTCTTTATCCATTCATCTGTCGATGGACACTTAGGTTGCTTCCATGTCCTGGCTATTGTAAATAGTGCTGCAGTCAACATTGTGGTACATGTCTCTTTTTGAATTATGGTTTTCTCAGGGTATATGCCCGGTAGTGGGATTGCTGAGTCATATGGTAGTTCTATCTTTAGTTTTTTAAGGAACCTCCATACTGTTCTCCATAGTAGCTGTATCAATTTACATACCCACCAACAGTGCAAGAGGGTTCCCTTTTCTCCACACCCTCTCCAGCATTTATTGTTTGTAGATTTTTTGATGATGGCCATTCTGACAGGTTTGAGGTGATACCTCATTGTAGTTCTGATTTGCAATTCTCTAATGATTAGTGATGTTGAGCATCCTTTCATGTGTTTGTGGGCAATCTGTATATCTTCTTTGGAGAAACGTCTATTTAGGTCTTCTGCCCATTTTTGGATTGGGTTGTTTGTTTTTTTGATATTGAGCTGCATGAGCTGCTTGTAAATTTTGGAGATTAATCACTTGTCACTTGCTTCATTTGCAAATATTTTCTCCCATTCTGAGGGTTGTCTTTTGGTCTTGTTTATGGCTTCCTTTGTTGTGCAAAAGCTTTGAAGTTTCATTAGGTCCCATTTGTTTATTTTTGTTCTTATTTCCATTTCTCTAGGAGGTGGGTCAAAAAGGATCTTGCTGTGATTTATGTCATAGAGTGTTTTGCCTATGCTTTCCTCTAAGAGTTTGATAGTGTCTGGCCTTACATTTAGGTCTTTAATCCATTTTGAGTTTATTTTTGTGTATGGTGTTAGGGAGTGTTCTAATTTCATTCTTTTAAATGTAGCTGTCCAGTTTTCACAACACCACTTATTGAAGAGGCTGTCTTTTCTCCATTGTATATTCTTGCCTCCTTTATCAACGATAAGGAGACCATATGTGTGTGGGTTTATATGTCGGCTTTCTATCCTGTTCCATTGATCTATATTTCTGTTTTTGTGCCAGTACTATACTGTCTTGATTACTGTAGCTTTGTAGTATAGTCTGAAGTCAGGGAGCCTGATTCCTCCAGCTCCGTTTTTCTTTCTTAAGATTGATTTGGCTATTATGGGTCTTTTGTGTTTCCATGCAAATTGTGAAGTTTTTTGTTCTAGTTCTGTGAAAAATGCCACTGGTAGTGTGAGAGGGATTGCATTGAATCTGTAGATTGCTTTGTGTTGTATAGTCATTTTCACAATGTTGATTCTTCCAATCTAAGAACATGGTATATCTCTCCATCTGGTTGTATCATCTTTAATTTCTTTCATGAGTGTCATAGTTTTCTGCATACAGGTCCTTTGTCTCCTTAGGTAGGTTTATTCCTAGGTATTTTATACTTTTTGTTGCAATGGTATATGGGAGTGTTTCCTTAATTTCTCTTTCAGTTTTTTTATCATTAGTGTATAGGAATGCAAGAGAGTTCTGTGCATTAATTTATATCCTGCTACTTTACCAAATTCATTGATTAGCTCTAGTAGTTTTCTGGTAGCATCTTTAGGACTCTCTATGTATACTATGATGTCATCTGAAAACAGTGACAGCCTTACTTCCTCTTTCCCAATTTGGATTCCTTTCATTTCGTTTTCTTCTCTGATTGCTGTTGCTAAAACTTCCAAAACTATGTTGAATAATAGTGGTGAGTGGATAACCTTATCTTGTTCCTGATCTTAGTGGAAATGGTTTCAGTTTTTCACCATTGAGAATGATGTTGGCTGTGGGTTTGTCTTATATGGTCTTTATTATGTTGAGGAAAGTTCCCTCTATGCCCACTTTCTGGAGGGTTTTTATCATAAATGGATGCTGAATTTTGTTGGAATCTTTTTCTGCATCTACTGAGATGATCATATGGTTTTTTCCCTCAATTTGTTAATATGGTGTATCACATTGATTGATTTGCATATATTGAAGAATTCTTGCATTCCTGGGATAAATCCCAATTGATCATGGTGTATGATCCTCTTAATGTGTTGTTGGATTCTGTTTGCTAGTATTTTGTTGACGATTTTTGCATCTATGTTCATCAGTGTTATTGGCGTGTAGTTTTCTTTTTCTGGGACATCATTGTCTGGTTCTGCTATCTGGGTGATGGTGACCTCGTAGAATGAGTGTTCCTCCCTCTGCTATAATTTTGGAAGAGTTTGAGAAGGATAGATGTTAGCTCTTCTTTAAATGTTTGAAAGAATTTGCCTGTGAAGCCATCTGGTCCTCGGCTTCTGTTTGCTGGAAGATTTTCAATCCCAATTTCAATTTCAGTGCTTGTGATTAGTCTGTTTATATTTTCTGTTTCATCCTGGTTCAGTCTCAGAAGGTTATGTTTTTCTAAGAATTTGTCCATTTCTTCCAGGTGGTCATATATTGGCATATAGTTGTTTGTAGTAATCTCTCATGATTCTTTGTATTTCTGCAGTGTCAGTTGTTATTTCTTCCTTTTCATTTCTAATTCTGTTGATTTGAGTCTTCTCCTTTTTTTCTTGATGAGTCTGGCTAATGGTTTATCAATTTTGTTTATCTTCTCAAAGAACAAGCTTTTAGTTTAATTGATCTTTGCTATTGTTACCATCATTTCTTTTTCATTTATTTCTGATCTGATCTTTATGATTTCTTTCCTTCTGCTAACTTTGGGGTCTTTTTGTTCTTCTTTCTCTAATTGCTTTAGGTGTAAGGTTTGGGGTTTTTTTTGAGATTTTTCTCGTTTATTGAGGTAGGATTGTATTGCTATAAACTTCCTTCTTAGAACTGCTTTTGCTGCATCCCGTAGGTTTTGGGCCATCGTGTTTCCATTGTCATTTTTTTCTAGGTATTTCTTGGTTTCCTCTTTGATTTCTTCAGTGATCTCTTCGTTATTTAGTAGCGTATTGTTTAGCATCCATGTGTTTGTATTTTTTAGAGTTTTTTTCATGTAAGTGATATCTAGTCTTATAGCATTGTGGTTGGAAAAGATACTTGATACGATTTCAATTTTCTTAAATTTACCAAGGCTTGATTTGTGACCCAAGATATGATCTATCCTGGAGAATGTTCCATGAGCACTTGAGAAGAAAGTATATTCTGTTGTTTTTGCATGGAATGTCCTATAAATATCAATTAAGTCCATCTTGTTTAATGTGTCATTTAAAGCTTGTGTTTCCTTATTTATTTTTGTTTTGGTTGATCTGTCCATTGGTGAAATTTGGGTGTTAAAGTCCCCTACTATTATTGTGTTACTGTCGATTTCCCCTTTTATGGCTGTTAGTATTTGCCTTATGTATTGAGGTTCTCCTATGTTAGGTGCATAAATATTTACAATTGTTATATCTTTCTCTTGGATTGATCCCTTGAGCGTTATGTAGTGTCCTTCTTTGTCTCTTATAATAGTCTTTATTTTAAAGTCTATTTTGTCTGATATGAGAATTGCTACTCCAGCTTTCTTTTGATTTCCATTTGCATAGAATATCTTTTTCCATCCCCTCACTTTCAGTCTGTATGTGTCTCTAGGTCTGAAGTGGGTCTCTTATAGACAGCATATATACAGGTCTTGTTTTTCTTTCCATTGAGCCAGTCTATGTCTTTTGGTTGGAGCATTTAATCCATTTACATTTAAGGTAATTACCGATTTGTATGTTCCTATTACCATTTTCTTAACTGTTTTGGCTTTGGTATTGTAGGTCTTTTCCTTCTCTTGTGATTCCTGCCTAGAGAAGTTCCTTTAGCATTTGTTGTAAAGCTGGTTTGGTGGTGCTGAATTCTCTTAGCTTTTGCTTGTCTGTAAAGGTTTTAATTGCTCTGTCAAATCTAAATGAGTTCCTTGCTGGCTAGAGTCATCTTGGTTGTAGGTTTTTCCCTTTCATCACTTGAACTATGTCCTGCCACTCCCTTCTGGCTTGCAGATTTTCTGCTGAAGGATCGGCAGCTAACCTTATGGGGATTCCCTTGTGTGTTATTTGTTGCTTGTCCCTTGCTGCTTTAATATTTTTTCTTTGTATTTAATTTTTGATAGTTTGATTAATACATGTCTTGGCATGTTTTTTGTTGGATTTATCCTGTATGTGACTCTCTGTGCTTCCTGGACTTGATTGACTATTTCCTTTCCCATATTAGGGAAGTTTTCATCTATAATCTCTTTAAATATTTTCTCAGTCCCTTTCTTTTTCTCTTCTTCTCCTGGGACCTCTATAATTCGAATGTTGGTGCATTTAATGTTGTCCCAGATGTCTCTGAGACTGTCCTCTATTCTTTTCATTCTTTTATCTTTATTCTGCTCTGCAGTAGTTATTTCCACTATTTTATCTTCCAGGTCACCTATCTGTTCTTCTGCCTCAGTTATTCTGCTATTGAGTCCTTCTACACAATTTTTAATTTCATTTATTGTGTTGTTCATGATTGTTTGTTTGCTGTTTAGTTCTTCTAGGTCCTTTGTTAAACTTTTCTTGTATTTTCTCCATTCTATTTCCAAGATTTTGGATCTCGTTTTTTTTGTTTTTTTTTTTCTTTTGGGGTACACGGGCCTCTCACTGTTGTGGCCTCTCCTGTTGCGGAGCACAGGCTCCGGATGCGCAGGCTCAGCAGTCATGGCTCACAGGCCTAGCCACTCCGTGGCATGTGGCATCTTCCCGGACCGGGGCATGAACCCGTGTCCACTGCATCGGCAGGTGGACTCTCTACCACTGTGCCACCAGGGCAGCCCTGGATCATCTTTACTATCACTTCTCTGAATTCTTTTTCAGGTAAACTGCCTATTTCCTCTTCATTTGTTTGGTCTGGTGGGTTTTTACCTTGCTCCTTCATCTGCTCCGTATTTCTCTGCCTTCTCATTATGCTTAAGTTACTGTGTTCGTGGTCTTCTTTTCACTGGCTGCAGGTTCACAGTTCCTGTTGTTTTTGGTGTCTGCCCCCAGAGGGTGATGTTGGTTAAGTTAAGTGGTTTGTATAGGCTTCATGGTGGAGGGGACTGGTGTCTCTGTTCTTGTGGATGAGGTTGGATCATGTGTTTCTGGTGGGCAGGGCTGTGTCCAGTGGTGTTTTTTGGTATGTCTGTGAACTTATTATGATTTTAGGCAGCCTCTCTGCTAATGGGTGGGGTTGTGTTCCTGTCTTGCTAGTCGTTTGGCAGGGGGTGTCCAGCACTGGCGTTTGCTGGTCGTTGACTTGAGCTGGGTCTTAGCGTTGAGACGGAGATCTCTGGGAGAGCTCTCACCCATTGATATTACGTGGAGCCAGGAGTTCTCTCGTAGTCCAGTGTCCTGAACTTGGCTCTCCCACCTCAGAGGCTCAGGCCTGACATCTGGCCGGAGCACCAAGACCTCTTCTCTTTTGGCACTGAACTCTGTGTGGACCACCCCATCCTCATCACAGAGGGATGCTTTCACGTAGGTAGAGGCGGAAGGGATGAATCACACGCTGGTGGAGAGGCGGAGGACTGGGAGATAAACCTTCTTGGTAGCATTCTCAGCACACCGAGGAAAAGAAAGGGACTTTTGCATTAAAACAACAGCAACAATGAAAACTCTGTGCTTACAGGGTGCTAAAGGGGGTTTGATAGTATAAGACACCTGAAATTGTAATTAGGATTCTTGATATTTCAAAGACTTGTATTCCTTTCTAAAAATCCAACTTTTAAAAAAGAAATGTAGAAGCACAAGAAATTATAGAACCTTTTTATATGCACCTAAATGAATTTTCATGTTTTTACTTTATTTTAAAGATGCACACACATTTAAACACTTCAGACACTACCCTCTGTCTTCCTCCTCTGGGCAGCAATTATGTTGGTTGCCAACCACGTGGCCATCCATTTTCCTTACTAACAGAATCCCAATTTTGTCTAGGCGGCAAATAAGACCCATCCCCAGGGGAAGAGGACCAATTGGCCTAATAAATCAGAGTCATTCATCACTTTTTGCCAGTGGTCAAGTGATGGGCATAAGATGTTCATTCACCACATTCTTTCAGCAAATATTTATTAGGTACTTACTCTGTGCCAAAGAATGTACACAGCAGTGGGCAACATCGTCAAAATTCCAGTCTCCATGTAGTTCACATTCTAATGAAAGGAGAAAGGCAACAGAGAAGTAAATTTCATAGTGCATCAGGTGATAGTAAATGCTATGAAAACAAGTCATGAGAGAAAAGAAGTACTAAGTAAGTGGGAAGGGAGGCAGAGGCAAAACTTGAAGTATGTGATGCAGCAGCTATGAGGATAGCTGAGAAAGAGAATTTCAGGAGAAGTAAATAGCCAGTGTAAGAGCTCAGAGGCAAGAACATGCCTGGTGTGTGTTAGGAATTAGGAGCGTTGGAAAACCAGAATGGGTAAGAGGGTGAGTAGATGAAATAAGGATGAAGAAATGATAGATGCTAGATTTCATAGAGATCTTGGCTATTTCTCTGAGTGAGAAGGAAATCCATTTGGAAGATTTTGGTAGAGAAGTAATATGGCTTGATTTGAATTCTTAAGGTTCGCTTTGTGGAGATGGGAATAGATTTAGGAGGCAAAGTAAAGATAGGTGGAAGAATATAAATTATGAGGCAATTCCAATTATCTGTTTTTAAGAGGAAAGTAACTTGGACCACGTAGTAGTAGAGGGGTAAAAAATATTCATAAAGTACAGCCAACATTATTTGTATATAGATTAGAGGTGTGAAAGAGAAGTCAGGAATGATTCTAAAGTCTTCAATTTAATCAACTAGAACTAATTTGTTGGTTTTTACTCAGATGGTGAAGTTTGGAAGAATAGTAATAACAGGTTTCAGTTGGGTTATATTTAATTGGAGATACTGGAAATGCCCACTAGACATCAATAAAGAGACATTGCAGAGGGCATCAGACGTAGAAGTCTCAATTTCAGACAAAGGTTACTGGCTACATATAAATTTGGGAGTCATTAATGTATAGATGATATAAAAGGTAAGAAGACTGAATGGGCTCACCAAAGGGATGAGTGTTAACACTGTCAAGAAGTAGTACAAGCACTGAGCACTGAAGCACTCCAAAATTAATATATCGGAAGGATAAGGAGCCAGAAAGAAATTGAGAAGCAACCAATAAAGGAGAATATGATGTCCACAAAGAAAGAAATTATTTTAAAAACATAATGACCAACTCTACCAAGTGCTGTTGAAAGCTGACATAAAATGATACCTAGTAATTATTGGATAATGTATCAAATCAACACACAATATACCTAAAACTTACATGATATTATATGTCAATTATATCTTAAAAATTAGAAATTTTTAAAAATTAAAAATAAATTTATTCAACCATATCTCAGTGTGTAGAGATGGGCAAAAGGAGACAAAGAGATATTAAGTGTGTGGGCTAAGCATTGTATAAATAGATGCTTTTATATAATCCTCATAACAACATTCACTGTAATAATTTGAGCAACTTAGTGAAATTAACCCACTGCTATGAAAATTGCAGGCATTTAAAAAGTAGCCATTAAGAAATGAACTGAAAAAAAGCAATTTGTGGAGAGATGTAGATAATAGGAGAAAAACAGGACCCCGGAATAAGCTGGAGGTTTGGAGTAGGAGGCCAGACAAGTCGTGCTGCTAAACAAGTCTTTGTCACCTCTGCGTCTCGGTGGACAAAGCATTCCCTTCCCATGGGCAATTTGTTTTCATTTTTTAAACTTTATGTAGATGCAGAATAAGTTATGAAGAGAGTTTATTAACTCTTTCATATTAGAGGGGTAGCATTTGCTGTATCTCTTTTTTAAAACAGATATTCTACAAAAACAAAAATATAATTAGATAATCATATTTTATATTTATAATATTTTATTCTAGCCTAATACGAGGTCAAATTGCAGACTTTTCTTATAATACAATGCTCAAATGGACTTCGCATATACTTTTATTAGTGTACTGTTTTGAAGGTGGTATTAATCTTTAGAAGGAAGTTCAAAATATAAACACAAGTCTGCCCTGATTATTGCACTTGAATAACTAACACACTGCAGGCATTATAACCCAACTGAACTGATTACATAAACCAATAATATCATAACCCAACTGAACTGACTACAAAGAGGCACTGATAAATGAGCTGTTTTAATAAGCATTTATTTATGAATATGTTATCAGAGTTTCTTCCATTAAAGCAAAATAATTAGGAGGCTGAATCAGATGAAGATGACAGGGCTGCCAAGCAACATCTTTAGAAGAGAACACGAGAGTATTTGGAGAAAAGTGAGGCAATGTTCTTAAATGAACTCAAATTCCTTTTCAAATTATTCTGCTGCTCAAGGAAAGACTCTTATTTAATAAAAACTCTTTGCCATAAACATCAGTCACAGACTCATTCCTTATATGCAAAAAGGCAATGAACAGGAGCTATTTCTACTTAGGCGTTAAGCACTTTTTGTCTTTAAGTAGAGGCTGTAAAGTGGAGAGGGTCATTTTGTTATAAGCACCCAAGTGAAAACTGTTATGTGATTACTATTTGTTAATGAATCATTTTAGAAGCTAAGCCGAAGAATGGAAAGGGAAATCCATAAAACCACTCCAAGTTCTCAGATCTTTGAGGTCACCAGGACTCTGAGCCTCAAAGCTGTATTATGACTGTGCACATGCGTATTTCCCTGTCATGCCCAGGTGCCATGATGACAGACACTGTGCAGATACACAGATGACACTTCAATCTCGCCATGGTTTCTAGTTATCCTTCATCTATTTTCCTCTTCTAACCCATGATCCAGAACTCAGGTCAACATGCTTTCCATCTCCTGGGTGTTTTTGCAATTAGGATAAAGATTTTAATATCTGATCAGTATTCTGTTAGAAAATAATTATTTTAACTACTTTCAAATAAGTGAAAAAGTTATCCAGGTTTTTATGTATACAGTTTAATATTTTGATGCACCACATGTTTATAATAAAATTGAATCTACCTAAAAGAGAGACATTTCAGTCTACATTAATTTACTATAAAATTATATATATATATATATATATGTATTCAAAAGATACCAGTCTAAACCCTTTCCACACTCTGCTTAAAGATAGAAATTTACTCATGTTCAAAGATTTCATATGTAATTATGGCCACAGGAGTCACAAATCTTGAAACTTCTTATCTCATGACTCATTTCATTTAGAGTCAATGTATCCTCTAAATTAAATTTGTCTTCTGATAGTGCAATTAACCAACAGGATATACGTGGACTTAATCTATTTCATTGCTTTCATGTTAAGATTAAAATCAAAATGTTTTTAAATTCAGACCTTATTTTATCTGTACTTTTCAACGTGTACCACATGATCAACTCCTCAGTTGATGCCAGTAAACATGTATGAATCTCAATCTGACTTTCTGATTCTGCATATTTAAAAGTGAACAATAGAACTGAAACTGATATTGAACTTTCATAATAAATAAGACTAGGTTTTAATATCAAATTTGAGACTTTTCCAACAACTGATATAACTGAAATGTTACAGACTTTGAGTAAGTTGTTGCAAAGAAATTGACTCATCAGTGAAAAGGGAGGCTTCAACGAGACACAGGTAGGGAACAGTTACTTCTTGATATTCCAGTGAGTTGGAATTCCTCAGTAAACTGGCTGTAATTATATGAGCTGTAAAGACACAATGAGACTTTAGATTCTCAGAAGTTTTCTTAATACCATAGCCTATTGGAATCTTGGTTTAAATTATATTAAGCAAATTAAGAGAGCAAAGAAAGGCCCCAAATCTTTAGAAAGAAATACATGAAACAAAATGTCCATTTGTGTCACATTTCTAATGATTATCCTATTTTTGTATGTATATGTGTAGGACAAATACAGTATACAGTTCTTTCACTATGTCTTTAAAGGTGAACAGGATTTCTTCGCTACACAGCAAAAACCTAAGTATATTTCTGTTTCATGTTGAGTCTTAGAATAGGAATCTCTTTGGAGACTGGCTGTCTGAAATTCTCTCTTGCATGACCATTCAGGCTTAACCGTAATCCAGCTAAAGCTGGGTCACTGATTGACACTAGGCACTGGGGCAGACAGATGAATTTCTCTGGTTCAAAGTTTAATGGAACAGATCTTTTGATCCCTGATTCTGTAAGGAAGCTGAAGTTCATTTTTTTTTGCCCAAGTTTCTTTGGTGTTAGTACACTGTCGCATACAGATCTCATTCTCATGATTAGAATGTAAGGTAGTGAGGTCAACATTGCTAAACTAATACAGAGATTTATATTCAAGCTTCATGGCAGGTTAACTTGATCATTATTATTTCCAAGGATGCTTAGTGTATCTAATTCAAATGTGGCATAAGCTCTTTTAAGATCTCAGTTTAGGCATAATGTCTTATATGAATATAAACTACGTAAGAATCCTGTAATTCAGCATTTGCTCTCCTATTTCTAAAATGGCCACAAAATTATTTTAATGTGACTATCAAAGCCTCAAAAATTTAAGAAAAAAGGAATTCAACTATTCCTTACTTTCTTATAGTCCAGTCTTTTTCTCCCTACATCAGCTTCTAAGACACCAAGCAATATCTGAATCAGTGGAGGAAGAGAAAATATAGCAAGCCACATCCCCTACAGTAGAGCTCATTTTTAATTTCTAGTCTAGTCTCATGGATGCAACTACAAGACCCTTAAAACCTAACTGAAGTTGCTCTAATTTTGCATGTTTACCGAAGTCTTTTCTTGATTAGCCTAGAATAATGGGTGGGCACACACACACTCACATATCCATGCAGATACACAGATTTTTAGGTCCTTCCCAAGAAAACAGATTGTTTTGCTTTTTACAATAATCCAGGGTCCCCTCCCGTTCAAAGTGATGTGAAGTGGAAGACTTGCAAGGTGAAAAAAAAGTACAAACAGCCAGTTTTGTTTTTTTTTTTTTACTGCATTTACTTCTATGTAGAATATTTTGATAAAGATCTATCCTCCCAGGTCTTTGCCAGCAAATTGAGAGACAAGGTACATTTGGGCACTTTTTCCAAATTTAACTCATATTCAAATAAGACCATTTTTAACAGAAAAAAATGAACAAAATTGGCATAAAAATACAGTATAAAATTTCAAAACACCAGTTTCTCTCTAAGCATCATCTATTAGATTCCTTTCCTTAAAACATGTAGTAATTTTAAACCAAATGTGATCATGTATTTGTTCTAACAGAGCTTTTGGAAGAGTGCAAACTGCTAAGGCCAATAAAGCTGAGATTTTAAACTTTTTGCATTTCAATTGCATAATCAAAACCTGATGATAGCACATCACACACTCCAAGAATGCCATGGGCACTGCACAGCAAATGGAAATTAGTTCTAAAAGCCTTTTCATTCTCTGTGGCAGAGGACGCTCCTCTCCTGGCTGTATATGAAAGAGGATCAGACACAAAATGGAAAAAAAAATATTATGCCTGTGAGTGAAAGCAAAACCCAAAGAAAACAGAGAGCTTTGGGGGTTGAACTAGAAGAGTGAGCAGCTGTAATTAGCTCCAATGCTGTATGAGAATAAAAAACAAAACCACTTTAAAAAATATAAACAGGCAGAATGCCAGCTGAGATAGTGCCTAGTGCTATAGCAAACCTTGGTAAATAGCGAGCAATATGAAAGTAAATAGAGCTTGCAGACAAAAGTTTGACATCAATTCCTTTGGCTACATTTTTCATAAATTACCATCTGTAATAAAAGTCATTCTGCATATTGCTTTTTAGGTAAGACAACATTTAACACCAAAGGTTGTTTTAAATAAAGGCAGAATATCATCACATATCCTCCACTAAACAGACACATAAGGCAATTTTAATTACCTTCTGTCTGGGGAAGTGTGAAATTTCCTGTGTTTATAGATATATTCATTTTAAGAAGGTAATGCAAGGTTAATCAAGGTAGTGAAAGGGCCTTCTCTCCAGCACTCAGCATTGATTTCTGTCCTGCTTGAAACATAGTTTCCTTATTCATGGTTTCCTTATTCATTCATATTCCTTATTAAGCAAACTGACCTTGCAAAAAGTGTTAAATTAAATCAGAACTTGCCTATGCATTTCCTATTTGTGCATGCTGAAGGCTATGACTTTGAATTATTATTATTATTATATATATATATTTTTTGCGGTATGCGGGCCTCTCACTGTTGTGGCCTCTCCCGTTGCGGAGCAACAGGCTCCGGACGCGCAGGCTCAGCAGCCATGGCTCACGGGCCCAGCCGCTCCGCGACATGTGGGATCCTCCTGGACCGGGGCACGAACCCGTGTCCCCTGCATCAGCAGGTGGACTCTCAACCACTGCGCCACCAGGGAAGCCCTTGAATTATTATTAACCATGAATTATTGTAGAAGCTTTCATATTTGTTCATTCCACTGAGCTTAGATGAAAATATGCTCAAGCCATGTCAGTAGGAGGCACATGTGTGTTGTGTTAATATGGTCCTTAATACATTTAAGGCAACCAATTCCTTAAAATAAAATAACTTGATCTTCTTCCTGATCTGTTTAAGACAGACATAGAGAAAAAGATATCTTGGGACTGGCACTCTATTTCCTTGTATTTCCTCAGTTTTATCTTTCTACCCACAGCTTCTACAAAATCTTTAAATTTTGCAGAAAGGGCTAATTCTTCTGTATAAACGACAAGAATAGAGTCAGACATTCTAAGGAGTGTGCTCTATAAGAAAGGGCAAGGCCAAGAAGTGACTCCATTCTCCAATGGCATTTTGCAGTTTTTCAATAATTCTTGAAATAAGCCTGTGGCCATGCTTGAGTCTGATGCAAAGATGGAACACTGGTAAATAAGAGAAGAAAAAGCATCCCCGGGGCTTCCCTGGAGGCACAGTGATTAAGAATCCGCCTGCCAATGCAGGGGACATGGTTTCGAGCCCTGGTCCAGGAAGATCCCGCATGCTGCGGAGCAGCTAAGCCCGTGCTGTACAACTACTGAGCCTGCGCCCTAGAGCCTGCGAGCCACAACTACTGAGCCTGTGTGCCTAGAGCCCGTGCTCTGCAACAAGTGAAGCCACCACAGTGAGAAGACTGTGCACTGCAACGAAGAGTAGGCCCCACTAGCCACAACTAGAGAAAGCCCGCGCACAGCAATGAAGACCCAACGCAGCCATTCTTTCCTGTTTTTCTTCTTTAACTCATCACCACTTGATATACATTTGTTTCCCTGTTAGAATATAAGAAGCATGAAAGAATTTGTTTTGTCCACTGCTACATCCCCAATCCCTAAAGCTCATTGGAGGTGCTCCACAAATATGTTGTGAATGATTGAATGGAGAGAAACCAAAACTGATAACCTGTCAGGCCTGAATTATGCATGTACTCCCCCTTATTCTTCACTTTCTGAAACCTGCACCTTTAGAATCCTACAGGCACCTCATAACCGTACGTTAGAATGGCTGGCTGCCAGTCCTTACTTTGTCTATCTTTCTGTTGTACCTTAGAAAACTACCAACTCTTCTTTTTAAGACTTTTTTAGATTCAGTAATACTCTATCTCTTTTAGTCCTTTTAGTTTTTTGAAAACTCATTCCCTTGTCCTATACTGGATTCTTTATGGGATTAATTGTGGGTATGCCCTAATCATAGCCTTTGCTATATGACTCTTCTCATCTTGTATGGAGTCCATAAGAAGCCTGCCCACCCTCTTGGCTTCAACTTTCATAGCTGTACTGATGACTACAAATATTTTCCTTCAGCAATGTTGTAGCTCTAAAATTTCTTTCCTTATGAGAAACAATATGGTGGGAATTTCCATTTGTATTGCCCTTTCCAGTTCTCTCTCCAGACCTGTGTATTTTTATTCACGGAGTCATTACTTTTCTTTGTATTGTTCCTAAAACCAACAATATCTAATTACTCTCCATATTTTATTCATTTTATACAAATAGATCTAACTAAAAATCCCTTGCCCCCAGTCCCCTTATCTTGAGATGTGGTGCCTAGACACTTAACAGCATCTTTACGGCCTTCTTGCTTCACCGCTCTCCTCTGCAATCTTTCTAGAACTATTACAGCACTGCTTCAATCATACAACTCCCTCGCTTATTGCGAAGGACTTGTTATATCGATGGTTATTAGAGTCCACATTCCTGGCACAGGTTTCAATGCCCATTACAAACAGGGTCCCAACCTCCCTTAACAGTTTTTCTCATAACTGTCTTCCATGAATTTGTCATCTGTAGCCTACCAAGTCAGCTCAATTGTGTTTTCCTATTTACATGTTTACTAATACTCCTCTGTGGAAAAGTTTCCCACTCATTTACATCTATTCAAATCTTACTCATTCTTCAAGAGGCAGTTCAAATATAATTGCCTTCATGACCTCTATTAAAAGTCTCTGGACTAACAGAGCTGGAAATACTCTGCTTTCTGAGTGCCTTAGCATGATTTTATTACTCACTGAAAGTCTGTAATTTACTATTTGGAATGTGCTCCATCCTTTCCTGAGTGTCTGCTTTCTTTCTACTAGATTAAAATTCCTTGAGAGCAGATCCTGTGCATTCCTTACGTGTTTATTTCACTAAGTGCCTTGCACATAGTAGGTACATGTTCAATTAATATAAAATATTTTTATTAAGTTGAAATAAAAAGTCTATTTTCATGTTTAATTTGATGATAGATTATAATTGAGTTATTCACTTAGTATTTAGGCATCAAAAATGAGTTGCATACCTTTACATAGGAAACCAAGACTCCAACTTCTAAGACAATCAATCCAGAGGAAAAAAATTACATAACTTCTTATTCTTTTGTCATATGCATCATCATATGATTCCCATTCCACTTCTTTGCTCTTTGGCAATTTTTAAAAGTCAGATTTCTGAGCAGTTGCTCAAGAAGTTATATCTAGGGCGTTCAATTTTGTAACATTCCAGATGGAACTGAACTATTATTAACTTCTAGGATTTTAAAAATTATTCATATACTTAATTTTTTCTAAATTAATTGCTTTTCAAATTTCCTGGTATAATTTAGTGACATTTACCGTATACAAGGAATATCATCCCCTATAAATCATCTCTGCTGGGGCAAGTTTACCCAGTATAAATGGAAGCATCTAGGAGCAAGGCAGATGATCTATAGAAGGTGATGCCTTCAAGTCCTATCCTAATCCCAAGCAGGAACTTAAATAATGACCCAGGCAGAAAAACTGCATTTCATTTATCTTTCCCAGCTGTCAAGGCTGAATTTTCAACATGTTTAGCTCAGTCAAATTCTCCTCCACTAGCATTAGAAATCTAAAAGCTGTAGTTTCCTTCATATAAATAGGAGGTCTCTTGCTATGCACCTTCTCTCATCAAAATATCACCTACAAGGAAAGAAAGGTCATAGAGGGCTTCCCTGGTGGCACAGTGGTTGAGAGTCCGCCTGCCGATGCAGGGGACACGGGTTCGTGCCCCGGTCCGGGAGGATCCCACGTGCCGTGGAGCGGCTGGGCCCGTGAGCCATGGCCGCTGAGCCTGCGCGTCCGGAGCCTGTGCTCCGCAACGGGAGAGGCCACAACAGTGAGAGGCCCGCATACCGCAAAAAAAATAAAAATTAAAATTAAAAAAATTGTCATAGAATTTTATTTACATGTAACTTTGAGCAAACAAGTGCCTTCTACAAGATGATAGATTATTGATTTTTGGAAGAGGAGTTAATATAGTTTACAAAGTTTTAGTGCATATAATATACGGAAAAATTAGAAAATTTTTTAATATTATACAAACATGTTACTCTCTAAATGTAATATGCAAAATTGTACTAATATTCTAGATTGCATATGAAAATTAAACATTTGACAAAAATCTCCAATAATTTCAAGATCCAGTAAACAAGCATTTAATTAGCTCTTACTATTCACCCCTCCATTTACTCCCTGTCTTATGCCCACCTCTCCCTTTGTGTTAGTGGCTGCATTACAAGTTGGCACTGTCACAGGTATTCCTTTGTGTCTGGCAATGGTCTGACTTCACATTCTCTTTTATTTCACTTCAAAACATTTGTTTGTGTTTCTTTCATCCATCAGATGACAGATATCTCAAGAACTGCAACTGCATCTTACTTGTCTTTGAACTTCAACACCTAGAAATATTAGAATATGGTTAGTGTCAAGTAGAAGACTGCTAAATTGAACTGAGTAAGTTTTAGAGGGAAAGGGAACAATCCTGTCCCAGAACTTCCCAAGAATCTGTATTCTACAGTTTGCTCCTGACTTCTTAAGCAAATCCTTGATTCAGCAATTCCACTTCTTCTGCCAGCCCCAGATCCTTACTCTGCTTCCACCATTATCCATTAAGTTAACAGCATCACCGAATTCCATCGTTAATGGCACAGAGAAAGGTTGGGGCTTATCACCTGTTGTCCCTTAAAGGCTCTAATTATCTATATCCACTTTTACCTTAGAATAAAAATAAACCTTCCATTATTACCAAACCTAGGGTATCAAGGTCTTTCCCAGATTTTTCAACAATATTGGCCCATATCAAACATGATATATAGGCACAAAGAAATCCCATGATTTGAAGAAAAAAATGAGATTATTTTATTTAAAATCCATTGTGTACTCTGCTCTGTGCTACACATATCATCTATAATGTGATTAAACCAGAGCCAATACACCACATAAGAATCTATAATTATGTAAGGAGCTGTAATTATGTTTCAGCAATGGGATTTCAGAATGTAAACAGACTTTCTACATAAAACTTATACTTTAAAAAGAATATTTCATAATGTTAAAACAGTTAATTCAGCAGGCAGATGTCACAACTCTAAATTTGTATAAATTTAATCACATGGGCTAAAAATAAATGAAGCAAAAGATGGACAGAGACTGTATTAATAGATACATCTGCATATGTACTTAGAAATTTTAACATATGTCTCTTAGGCTGATAGAACACACCACATGTACACACACACAAAAACAGAAAAATATGGATTTGAACAGCACAAGTAAAAAAAAATCAATAATAACTTTAAAAAGTTCAAATATTTGGTAATTAAGTAACATTTCTAAATAACCCAAAATGAAAATTAGAAAATATTTTTAACTTTAATGGTAATGAAAATAAAATACATTAAAAGATTTGGAATATAGATAAAATACTGCTTAGAACAAAATTTAAAATAATAGAAAAATATAACAGAAAAATTCAGCAAAGCCAAAAGTTGGTGTTTTAAAATGACTAATACAATTGATAAACTCCTACTAATACCAATTATGAAAAAAGAGAGAGTACTCGCTGTCAACAACGGAAATAAAAGGGACACAATACAAATCCTATAGAAATTTAAAAGATAACAGAAGTTTATTGCAAACAAATTCAGGCCAATAGGTGTGAAAAATATAAAATGTACAAATTTCTCAAAAACACAAATTTTAAAACTAACGTAAGAAAAAGTATATTTTTTCAATATATTTGTAATTAGAAATCTTCTCATGAAAATCTCCTTCCAAAAAGATATCGACATGTTTTATCAAATCAAACCCTCCCCCCATACCAAAACATGACATGGATTTTGTAATAGAAAATTACATGCCAAACTCTTCCATGATTGTAGAAGCAAAATTCCTGTCCAAGATTATAGTAAACTGAATCTGTCAGAATGGAAAGCACTGATGCTGCAAGACACAGTAGCGTTCATTTTATGAATGGAAATTTGGTTTAATATTTGAAAATCAATCAATGCAATTAACTATATTAACAGGAAAAAAAAGAAAAATAATATTAGCACAACAGATGAGAAAAAAGTATCTGGTAAAATTCAAAATTGATTCATAAAAATGTTGTTTTGCAGTACAGTAATACAATAGAACTTCCTAATTCTGATAATGGGTATCCTCTTCCCCTCAAAAAAGCAAAAATAATTGCAATAGCCATAGCAGTCACTGCAGGCCTTGGGTGGATTGTTATTATTAATATTATTTTTTAACATCTTTGTTGGAGTATAATTGTTTACATTGTTGTGTTAGTTGCTGCTGTATAACGGAGTGAATCAGCTATACGTATACATATAGCCCCATATCTCCTCCCTCTTGCATCTCCCTCCCACCCTCCATATCTCACCCTTCTAGGTGGTCACAAAGCACCGAGCTGATCTCCCTGTGCTATGCGGCTGCTTCCCACTAGCTAGCTATTTTACGTTTGGTCGTGTATGTATGTCCATGCCACTCTCTCACTTCATCCCAGCTTACTCTTCCCGCCCCGCCTGTCCTCAAGTCCATTCTCTAGTAGGTCTGCGTCTTTATTCCTGTCCTGTCTCCAGGTTCATCAGAACCAGTTTGTTTTCTTAGATTCCATATATATGTGTTAGCATACGGTACTTGTTTTTCTCTTTCTGACTTACTTCACTCTGTAAGACACACTCTAGGTCCACCCACCTCGCTACAAATAACTCAATTTTGTTTCTTTTTATAGCTGAGTAATATTCCAGTGTATATATGTGCCACATCTTCTTTATCCATTCATCTGTTGATGGACATTTAGGTGGCTTCCATGTCTTAGCTATTGTAAATAGTGCTGCAGTCAACATTGTGGTACATGTCTCTTTTTGAATTATGGTTTTCTCAGGGTATATGCCCGGTAGTGGGATTGCTGGGTCATATGGTAGTTATATTTTTAGTTTTTTAAGGAGCCTCCATACTATTCTCCATAGTGGCTGTATCAGTTTACATACCCACCAACAGTGCAAGAGGGTTCCCTTTTCTCCACACCCTCTGCAGCATTTATTGTTTGTAGATTTTTTGATGATAGCTATACTGACTGGAGTGAGGTAATACCTCATTGTAGTTTTGATTTGCATTTCTCTAATGATTAGTGATGTTGAGCATCCTTTCATGTGTTTGTGGGCAATCTGTATATCTTCTTTGGAGAAATGTCTATTTAGGTCTTCTGCCCATTTTTGGATTGGGTTGTTTGTATTTTTGATATTGAGCTACATGAGTTGCTTGTATATTTTGGAGATTAATCCTTTGTCAGTTGCTTCATTTGCAAATATTTTCTCCCATTCAGAGAGTTGTCTTTTCATCTTGTTTATGGCTTCCTTTGTTGTGCAAAAGCTTTGAAGTTTCATTAGGTCCCATTTGTTTATTTTTGTTCTTATTTCCATTTCTCTAGGAGGTGGGTCAAAACAGATCTTGCTGTGATTTATGTCATAGAGGGTTCTACCTATGTTTTCCTCTAAGAGTTTGATAGTGTCTGGCCTTACATTTAGGTCTTTAATCCATTTTGAGTTTATTTTTGTGTATGGTGTTAGGGAGTGTTCTAATTTCATTCTTTTAAATGTAGCTGTCCAGTTTTCACAACACCACTTATTGAAGAGGCTGTCTTTTCTCCATTGTATATTCTTCCCTCCTTTATCAAAGATAAGGTGACCATATGTGTGTGGGTTTATCTCTGGGTTTTCTATCCTGTTCCATTGATCTATATTTCTGTTTTTGTGCCAGTACTGTACTGTCTTGATTACTGTAGCTTTGTAGTATAGTCTGAAGTCAGGGAGCCTGATTCCTCCAGCTCCGTTTTTCTTTCCTAAGATTGCTTTGGCTATTCGGGGTCTTTTGTGTTTCCATGCAAATTGTGAAGTTTTTTGTTCTAGTTCTGTGAAAAATGTCACTGGTAGTGTGATAGGGATTGCATTGAATCTGTGGATTGCTTTGGGTAGTAGACTCATTTTCACAATGTTGATTCTTCCAATCCAAGAACATGGTACATCCCTCCATCTGATTGTATCATCTTTAATTTCTTTCATGAGTGTCATAGTTTTCTGCATACAGGTCTTTTGTCTCCTTAGGGAGGTTTATTCCTAGGTATTTTATACTTTTTGTTGCAATGGTATATGGGAGTGTTTCCTTAATTTCTGTTTCAGATTTTTCATCATTAGTGTATAGGAATGCAAGAGATTTCTGTGCATTAATTTTTGTATCCTGCTACTTTACCAAATTCATTGATTAGCTCTAGTAGTTTTCTGGTAGCATCTTTAGGATTCTCTATGTATACTATCATGTCATCTGCAAACAGTGACAGCTTTACTTCTTCTTTTCCAATTTGGATTCCTTTTATTTCTTTTTCTTCTTATTGCTGTTGCTAAAAATTCCAAAACTACGTTGAATAATAGTGGTGAGTGGATAACCTTATCTTGTTCCTGATATTAGTGGAAATGGTTTCAGTTTGTTACAATTGAGAACGATGTTAGCTGTGGGTTTGTCATATACAACCTTTATTATGTTGAGGTCAGTTCTCTCTATGCTTATTTTCTGGAGGGTTTTTATCATAAATGGGTGTTGAATTTTATTGAAAGCTTTTTGTGCATTTATTGAGATGATCATATGGATTTTATCAGTTAGTTTTTTAATATGGTATATCACACTGACTGATTTACGTATATTGAAGAATCCTTGCATTCCTGGGATAGACCCCAATTGATCATGGTGTATGATCCTTTTAATATGCTGCTGGATTCTGTTTGCTAGTATTTTGTTGAGGATTTTAGCATCTCGGTTCATCAGTGATATTGGCCAGCAGTTTTCTTTTTTTGTGACATCTTTGCCTTGCTTTGGTGTCAGGGTGATGGTGGCCTCGTAGAATGAGTTTGGGAGTGTTCCTCCTCTGCTATATTTTGGAAGAGTTTGGGAAGGATAGGTGTTAGCTCTTCTCTAAATGTTTCATAGAATTTGCCTGTAAAGCCATCTTATCCTGGGCTTTTGTTTGTTGGAAGATTTTAAAGCACAGTTTCAATTTAAGTGCTTGTGGTGGTTCTGTTTATATTTTCTATTGCTTCCTGGTTCAGTCTTGGAAGGTTGTGCTTTTCTAAGAATTTGTCCATTTCTTGCAGCTGTCCATTTTATTGGCCTGTAGTTGCTCATGATCCTTTGTATTTCTGCAGTGTCAGTTGTTACTTCTCCTTTTTCATTTCTAATTCTGTTGACTTGAGTCTTCCTTTTTCTCTTGATGAGTCTGGCTAATGGTTTATCAATATTTTTTATCTTCTCAAAGAACCAGATTTTAGTTTTATTGATCTTTACTATCGTTTTCTTCATTTCTTTTTATTTCTGATCTGATCTTTATGAGTTCTTCTGCTAAATTTGGGGGGCTTTTGCTCTTCTCTAATTGCTCTATGTGTAATGTTAGGTTGTTTATATGAGATTTTTCTTATTCCTTGAGGTAGGACTCTATTGCTATAAATTTCCCTCTTAGAACTGCTTTTGCTGCATCCCATATGTTTTGGGTTGTCATGTTTTCATTGTCATTTTGTTTCTAGGTATCTTTTGATTTCCTCTTTGATTTCTTCAGTAATCTCTTGGTTATTTAGCAGTGTATTGTTTAGCCTCCATGTGTTTGTATTTTTTACAGTTTTTTCCCTGTAATTGATATCTAGTCTCATAGCGTTGTGGTTGGAAAAGATACTTGATACGATTTCAGTTTTCTTAAATTTACCAAGGCTTGATTTGTGACCCAACATATGATCTATCCTGGAGAATATCCCATGAGCACTTGAGAAGAAAGTGTATTATCTTGTTTTTGGATGGAATGTCCTATAAATATCAGTTAGGTTCATCGTGTTTAATGTGTCATTTAAAGCTTGTGTTTACTTATTTATTTCATTTTGATTGATCTGTCCATTGGTTAAAGTGGGGTGTTAAAGTCCCCTACTGTTATTGTGTTTTTGTCGATTTCCCCTTTTATGGCTATTAGCGTTTGCCTTATATATAGAGGTGCTCCTATTTTGGGTGCATAAATATTTATAATTGTTATATCTTCCTCTTGGATTGATCCCTTGATCATTATGTAGTGTCCTTCTTTGTCTCTTGTAATAGTCTTTATTTTAAAGTCCATTTTGTCTGAGAATTGCTACTCCAGCTTTCTTTTGATTTCCATTTGCATGGAATATCTTTTTCCATCCCCTCACTTTCAGTCTGTATGTGTCCCTTGGTCTGAAGAGGGTCTCTTGTAGACAGCATATACATGGTCTTGTTTTTGTATCCATTCAGCCAGTCTATGTCTTTTGGTTGGAGCATTTAATCCATCTACGTTTAAGGTAGTCATTGATATGTACTTTCTTAATTGTTTTGGTTTTCTTAATTGTTTTGGGTTTGTTATTGTAGATCTTTTCCTTCTCTTGTGTTTCCTACCTAGAAAAGTTCCTTTAGCATTTGTTGTAAAGCTGGTTTGATGGTTCTGAATTCCCTTAGCTCTTGCTTGTCTTTAAAGGTTTTAATTTTTCCATCAAATCTGAATGAGATCGTTGCTGGGTAGAGTAATCTTGGTTGTAGGTTTTTCCCTTTCATCACTTGAAATGTGTCCTGCCACTCTTTTCTGGCTTGCAGAGTTTCTGCTGAAGGATCAGCTGTTAACCTTATGGGGATTCCCTTGTATGTTATTTGTTGCTTTTCCCTTGCTGCTTTAATATTTTTTCTTTGTATTTAATTTTTGATAGTTTGATTAATACGTGTCTTGGCATGTTTCTCCTTGGATTTATCCTGTATGGGACTCGCTGCGTTTCCTGGACTTGATTGACTCTTTCCTTTCCCATATTAGGGAAGTTTTCAACTATAATCTCATCAAATATTTTCTCAGTCCCTTTCTTTTTCTCTTCTTCTGGGACACCTATAATTCAAATATTGGTGCGTTTAATGTTGTCCCAGAGGTCTCTGAGACTGTCCTCAATTCTTTTCATTCTTTTAACTTTATTCTGCTGCGGTAGTTATTTCCACTATTTTATCTTCCAGGTCACCTGTCTGTTCTTCTGCCTCAGTTATTCTGCTGTTGATTCCTTCTAGAGAATTTTAAATTTCATTTATTGTTGTTCTCCATTGTTTGTTTGCTCTTTAGTTTTTCTAGGTGCTTGTTAAACGTTTCTTGTATTTTCTCCATTCTGTTTCCCAGATTTTGCATCATCTTCACTATCATTACTCTGAATTCTTTTTCAGATAGACTGTCTGTTTCCTCTTCATTTGTTTGGTCTGGTGGGTTATTATCTTGCTCCTTTTCTGCTACATATTTCTCTGTCTTCTCATTTTGCTTAACTTACTGTGTTTGGGGTCTGCTTTTCACTGGCTGCAAGTTTGTAGTTCCTGTTGTTTTTGGTGTCTGCCCCCAGTGGATAAGGTTGGTTCAGTGGGTTGTGTAGGCTCCCTGGTGGAGGGGACTGGTGCCTGTGTTCTGGTGAATGAGGCTGGATCTTTTCTTTCTGGTAGGCAGGACCATGTCCGGTGGTGTGTTTTGGTGTGTCTGTGAACGTAGTATGATTTTAGGCAGCCTCTCTGCTAATGGGTGGGGTTCCTGTCTTGCTATTTGTTTGGCATGGGGTGTCTAGCACTGGAGCTTGCTGGTCGTTTAGTGGAGGTGGGTCTTAGCATTGAGATGGAGATCTCTGGGAGAACTCTTGTCAATTGATATTATGTGAGGCCAGGAGGCCTCTGGTGGTCCAATGCCCTAAATTCAGCTCTCCCACTTCAGAGGCTCAGGTCTGACACCTGGTCAGAGCACGAAGACCCTGTCAGCCAAACGGCTCTGTTTTGAAGAACCAGACGTTCACGGACACAATTTATTGGCACTGATAGGTATGAACTGATTTGGCCACAATTCGTAAAGGCACAATTCCCTTCAGACTCTCCTCATGTGCACAAGAGCAAATGCTTTACTCCAAGACATCAGAACAAATGAGCGGATGTTGATTAGTTTGCTGCCTCCAAACTCTGGAACTCCACACTCCAGAGGCCCTCCTTTGGACGTGCTGCCTCTCCCCTTCCGAGCAGGTCCTAACGTTTTAGGAATAACCCTTTGAAGAGCTAATTTATTGGGATACCAGCCTCAGGGCAGCCAGGCCAGGGCTCTCAAACTTGTCTGCTGCCTCTCCCATCACTCTGTGTTTTCTTTTCTTTTTTTTTTTCACATCTTTATTGAGGTATAATTGCTTTACAATGGTGTGTTAGTTTCTGCTTTATAACAAAGTGAATCACTTATACATATACATATGTTCCCATATCTCTTCCCTCTTCCATCTCCCTCCCTGCCACCCTCCCTATCTCACCACTCCAGGCGGTCACAAAGCATCGAGCTGATCTCCCTGTGCTATGCGGCTGCTTCCCACTAGCTATCTACCTTATGTTTGGTAGTGTATATATGTCCATGCCTCTCTCTCGCTTTGTCAGACCTCACCCTTCCCCCTCCCCATATCCTCAAGTCCATTCTCTAGTAGGTTTGTGTCTTTATTCCTTTCTTACCCCTAGGTGCTTCATGACTTTTTTTTTTCTTAAATTCCATATATATGTGTTAGCATATGGTATTTGTCTTTCTCTTTCTGACTTACTTCACTCTGTATGACAGACTCTAGGTCTATCCACCTCATTACAAATAGCTCAATTTCGTTTCTTTTAATGGCTGAGTAATATTCCATTGTATATATGTGCCATTTCTTCTCTATCCATTTATCCGATGGTGGGCACTTAGGTTGTTTCCATCTCCGGGCTATTGTAAATAGAGCTGCAATGAACATTTTGGTACATGACTCTTTTTGAATTATGGTTTTCTCAGGGTATATGCCCAGTAGTGGGATTGCTCGTTCATATGGTAGTTCTATTTGTAGTTTTTTAAGGAACCTGCATACTGTCCTCCATAGGGGCTGTCCCAATTCACATTCCCACCAGCAGTGAGAGTGTTCCCTTTTCTCCACACCCTCTCCAGCATTTATTGTTTCTAGCTTTTTTGATGATGGCCATTCTGACTGGTGTGAGATGATATGTCATTGTAGTTCTGATTTGCATTTCTCTAATGATTAATGATGTTGAGCATTCTTTCATGTGTTTGTTGGCAGTCTGTATATCTTCTTTGGAGAAATGTCTATTTAGGTCTTCTGCCCATTTTTGGATTGGGTTGTTTTTTTGTTATTGAGCTGCATGAGCTGCTTGTAAATTATGGAAATTAAACCTTTGTCAGTTGCTTCATTTGCAAATATCTTCTCCCTTTCTGAGGGCTGTCTTTTGGTCTTGTTTATGGTTTCCTTTGCTGTGCAAAAAAGCTTTGAAGTTTCATTAGGTTCCATTTGTTTATTTTTGTTTTTATTTCCATTTCTCTAGGAGGTGGGTCAAAAAGGATCTTGCTGTGATTTATGTCATAGAGTGTTCTGCCTATGTTTTCCTCTAACAGTTTGATAGTTTCTGGCCTTACATTTAGGTCTTTAATCCATTTTGAGATTATTTTTGTGTATGGTGTTAGGGAGTGATCTAATCTCATACTTTTACATGTACCTGTCCAGTTTTCCCAGCACCACTTATTGAAGAGGCTGTCCTTTCTCCACTGTACATTCCTGCCTCCTTTATCAAAGATAAGGTGACCATATGTGTGTGGGTTTGCCTCTGGGCTTTCTATCCTGTTCCATTGATCTATCTTTCTGTTTTGTGCCAGTACCATACTGTCTTGATTACTGCGGCTTTGTAGTATAGTCTGAAGTCAGGGAGCCTGATTCCTCCAACTCCGTTTTTCATTCTCAAGATTGCTTTGGCTATTCGGGGTTTTTTGTGTTTCCATACAAATTGTGAAAGTTTTTGTTCTAGTTCTGTGAAAAATGCCAGTGGTAGTTTGATAGGGATTGCACTGAATCTGTGGATTGCTTTGGGTAGTAGAGTCAATTTCACAATGTTGATTCTTCCAATCCAAGAACAGGGTATATCTCTCCATCTATTTGTATCATCTTTAATTTCTTTCATCAGTGTCTTATAATTTTCTGCATACAGGTCTTTTGTCTCCTTAGGGAGGTTTATTCCTAGATATTTTATTCTTTTTGTTGCAGTGGTAAATGGGAGTGTTTACTTGATTTCACTTTCAGATTCTTAATCATTAGTGTATAGGAATGCCAGAGATTCCTGTGCATTAATTTTGTATCCTGCTACTTTACGAAATTCATTCATTAGCTCTAGTAGTTTTCTGGTAGCATCTTTAGGCTTCTCTATGTATAGTATCATGTCATCTGCAAACAGTGACAGCTTTACTTCTTCTTTTCTGATTTGTATTCCCTTTATTTCCTTTTCTTCTCTGATTGCTATGGCTAAAACTTCCAAAACTATGTTGAATAAGAGTGGTGAGAGTGGACAACCTTGTCTTATTCCTGATCTTAGTGGAGATGCTTTCAGTTTTTCACCATTGAGGACGATGTTGGCTGTGGGTTTGTCATATATGGCCTTTATTATGTTGAGGAAGTTCCCTCTATGCCTACTTGCTGGAGGGTTTTTATCATAAGTGGGTGTTGAATTTTGTTGAAAGCTTTCTCTGCATCTATTGAGATGATCATATGGTTTTTCTGCTTCAATTTGTTAATATGGTTTATCACATTGATTGATTTGAGTATATTGAAGAATCCTTGCATTCCTGGAATAAACCCCACTTGATCATGGTGTATGATCCTTTTAATGTGCTGCTGGATTCTGTTTGCTAGTACTTTGTTGAGGATTTTTGCATCTATGTTCATCAGTGATATTGGCCTGTAGTTTTCTTTCTTTGTGACATCCTTGTCTGGTTTTGGTATCAAGGTGATGGTGGCCTCGTAGAATGAGTTTGGGAGTATTCCTCCCTCTGCTATATTTTGGAAGAGTTTGAGAAGGATAGGTGTTAGCTCTTCTCTAAATGTTTGATAGAATTCGCCTGTGAAGCCACCTGGTCCTGAGCTTTTGTTTGTTGGAAGATTTTTAATCAGTTTCAATTTCAGTGCTTGTGATTGGTCTGTTCATATATTCTATTTCTTTCTGATTCAGTCTTGGCAGGTTGTGCACTTCTAAGAATTTGTCCATTTCTTCCAGGTTTTCCACTTTATTGGCATAGAGTTGCTTGTAGTAATCTCTCATGATCTTCTGTATTTCTGCAGTGTCAGTTGTTACTTCTCCTTTTTCATTTCTAATTCTATTGATTTGAGTCTTCTCTCTTTTTTCTTCATGAGTCGGACTAATGGTTTATCTATTTTGTTTATCTTCTCAAAGAACCAGCTTTTAGTTTTATTGATCTTTGCTATCATTTCCTTCATTTCTTTTTCACTTATTTCTGATCTAGTTTTTATGATTTCTTTCCTTCTGCTAACTTTGGGGTTTTTTGTTCTTGTTTCTCTCATTGCTTTAGGTGCAAGGTTAGGTTGCTTATTCGAGATGTTTCCTGTTTCTTAAGGTAGGCTTGTATTGCTATAAACTACCCTCTTAGAACTGCTTGCTGCATCCCATAGGTTTTGGGTTGTTGTCTCTCCACTGTCATTTGTTTCTAGGTATTTTTTTATTTCCTCTTTGATTTCTTCAGTGATCACTTCGTTTTTAAATAGTGTATTGTTTAGCCTCCATGTGTTTGTATTTTTTACAGATCTTTTCCTGTAATTGATATCTAGTCTCATAGCGTTGTGGTTGGAAAAGATACTTGATCCGATTTCAATTTTCTTAAATTTACCAAGGCTTGATTTGTGACCCAAGATATGATCTATCCTGGAGAAGGTTCCATGAGCACTTGAGAAGAAAGTGTATTCTGTTGTTTTTGGATGGAGTGTCCTATAAATATCAATTAAGTCCATCTTGTTTAATGTATCATTTAAAGCTTGTGTTTCCTTATTTATTTTCATTTTGGATGAGCTGTCCATTGGTGAGAGTGGGGTGTTAAAGTCTCCTATTATGAATGTGTTACTGTCGATTTCCCCTTTTATGGCTGTTAGTATTTGCCTTATGTATTGAGGTGCTCCTCTGTTGGTGCATAAAGATTTACAATTGTTATATCTTCTTCTTGGATCGATCCCTTGATCATTACGTAGTGTCCTTCTTTGTCTCTAATAGTCTTTATTTTAAAGTCTATTTTGTCTGATATGAGAATTGCTACTCCAGCTTTCTTTTGGTTTCCATTTGCATGGAATATCTTTTTCCATCCCCTTACTTTCAGTCTGTATGTGTCTCTAGGTCTGAAGTGGGTCTCTTGTAGACAGCATATATATGGGTCTTGTTTTTGTATCCATTCAGCCAATCTGTGTCTTTTGGTGGGAGCATTTAGTCCATTTACATTTAAGGTAATTATCGATATGTATGTTCCTATTCCCATTTTCTTAATTGTTTTCGGTTCGTTATTGTAGGTCTTTTCCTTCTCTTGTGTTTCCTACCTAGAGAAGTTCCTTTAGCATTTGTTGTAAAGCTGGTTTGGTGGTGCTGAACTCTCTCAGCTTTTGCTTTTCTGTAAAGGTTTTAATTTCTCCATCAATTCTGAAAGAGATCCTTTCTGGGTAGAGTAATCTTGGTTGCAGGTTTTTCTCCTTCATCACTTTAAATATGTCCTGCCACTCCCTTCTGGCTTGCAGAGTTTCTGCTGAATGATTAGAGGTTAACGTTATGGGGATTCCCTTGTGTGTTATTTGTTTTTCCCTTGCTGCTTTTAATATGTTTTCTTTGTATTTAATTTTTGACAGTTTGATTAATATGTGTCTTGGCGTATTTCCCCTTGGATTTATCCTGTATGGGACTCTCTGTGCTTCCTGGACTTGATTAACTATTTCCTTTCCCATATTAGGGAAGTTTTCAACTATAATCTCTTCAAATATTTTCTCAGTTCCTTTCTTTTTCTCTTCTTCTTCTGGAACGCCTATAATTTGAATGTTGGTGCGTTTAATGTTGTCCCAGAGGTCTCTGACACTGTCCTCAGTTCTTTTCATTCTTTTTTCTTTAGTCTGCTCTGCAGTAGTTATTTCCACTATTTTATCATCCAGGTCACTTATCTGTTCTTCTGCCTCAGTTATTCTGCTATTGATCCCATCTAGAGTATTTTTAATTTCATTTATTGTGTTGTTCATCCTTGTTTGTTTCATCTTTAGTTCTTCTAGGTCCTTGTTAAATGTTTCTTGCATTTTGTCTATTCTATTTCCAAGATTTTGGATCATCTTTACTATCATTATTCTGAATTCTTTTTCAGGTAGACTGCCTATTTCCTCTTTATTTGTTAGATCTGGTGGGTTTTTATCTTGCTCCTTCATCTGCTGTGTGTTTTTCTGTCTTCTCATTTTGCTTATCTTACTGTGTTTGGGGGTCTCCTTTTTGCAGGCTATAGGTTCATAGGTCCCGTTGTTTTTGGTGTCTGTCCCCAGTGGCTAAGGTTGGTTCAGTGGGTTGTGTAGGCTTCCTGGTGGAGGGGACTAGTGCCTGTATTCTGGTGGATGAGGCTGGATCTTGTCTTTCTGGTGGGCAGGTCCACGTCTGGTGTTGTGTTTTTGGGTGTCTGTGGACTTATTATGATTTTAGGCAGCCTCTCTGCTAATGGGTGGGGTTGTGTTCCTGTTTTGCTAGTTGTTTGGCATAGGGTGTCCAGCACTGTAGCTTGCTGGTCGTTGAGTGAAGCTGGGCGCTGGTGTTGAGATGGAGATCTCTGGGAGATTTTCACTGTGTGATATTATGTGGAGCTGGGAGGTCTCTTGTTGACCAGTGTCCTGAAGTTGGCTGTCGCACCTCAGAGGCACAGCACTGACTCCTGGCTGCCGCACCAAGAGCCTTTCATCCACATGGCTCAGAATAAAAGGGAGAGAAAGTAGAGAGAAAGAATTAGTAGAAGTAGGAAGAAAGAAAGGAGGGAAGGAAGGAGAAAGAAGAAACAAGAAAAGAAGGAAAGAAAGAAAGCAGGGAGGGAGGGACAGTGGGAGGAAGGAGGGAAGGAAGGAAAAAAGAAGAAAGAAAGAAAGAAGATAAAATAAAGTAAAATAAAATAATTAAATTAAAAATACTAAGGAAAAAAACGGACAGATAGGACCTTAGGACAAATGGTAGAAGCAGAGCTATACAGACAAAATCTCATACAGAAGCATATACATACACACTCACAAAAAGAGGAAAAGGGGAAAAATCATAAATCTTGCTCTCAAAGTCCACCTCCTCAATTTGGGGTGATCTGTTGTCTAAAGGAGGGAAAGAAGGAAAGAAAGAAAGAAAAAAAGAAGAGAAAGTAAAATTAAAAAGTTATTAAAATTAATTATTAAGGAAAAAAGAAAAAAAAAAGGATGGATAGAACCCTAGGACAAATGGTGAAAGCAAAGCTATACAGACAAAAATCTCACACAGAAGCATATACATACACACTCACAAAAAGAGGAAAAGGGGAAAAAACCAGAAATCTTGCTCTCAAAGTCCACGTCCTTAATTTGGGATGATTCGTTGTCTATTCATGTATTCCACAGATGCAGGGTACATCAAGTTGATTGCAGAGCTTTAATCCGCTGCTTCTGAGGCTGCTGGGAGAGATTTCCCTTTCTCTTCTTCGTTCTGACAGCTCCCAGGGGCTCAGCTTTCGATTTGGCCCCACCTCTGTGTGTAGGTTGCCGGAGGGCGTCTGTTTTACGCTCAAACAGGACAGGGGTTAAAGGAGCTAATGATTCGGGGGCTCTGGCTCACTCAGGCCGGGGGGAGGGAGGGGCACGGAGTGCGGGGCGAGCCTGCGGCGGCAGTGGCTGGCAAGACATTGCACCAGCCTGAGGCTCGCCGTGCGTTCTCCCGGGGAAGTTGTCCCTGGATCCCGGGAACCTGGCAGTGGCGGGCTGCACAGGCTCCCCGGAAGAGGGATGTGGATAGTGACCTGTGCTCGCACACAGGCTTCTTGGTGGTGGCAGCAGCAGAAGCTTTAGCATCTCATGCCCGTCTCTGGGGTCTGCGCTTTTAGCCGTGGCTTGCGCCCATCTCTGGAGCTCCTTTAAGCAGCACTCTTAATCCCCTCTCCTCGCGCACCAGGAAACAAAGAGGGAAGAAAAAGTCTCTTGTCTCTTTGGCAGCTCCAGACCTTTTCCTGGACTCCCTCCCAGCTAGCCGTGGTGCACTAACCCCTTCAGGCTGTGTTCACGCTGCTAACCCCAGCCCTCTCCCTGTGCTCCGAAGCCCGAGCCTCAGCTCGCAGCCCCGCCTGCCCCGGCAGGTGAGCAGACAAGCCTCTCGGGCTGGTGAGTGCCGGTCGGCCCTGATCCTCTGTGCAGGAATCTCCCCGCTTTGCCCTCCGCACCCCTGTTACTGCACTCTCCTCCGCGGCTCCAAACTTCCCCGCTCCGCCACCCACAGTCTCTGCCCGCGGAGGGGCTTCCTAGTGTGTGGAAACCTTTCCTCCTTCACAGCTCCCTCCCACTGGTGCAGGTCCTGTCCCTATTCTTTTGTCTCTGTTTATTCTTTTTTCTTTTTCCCTACCCAGGTACGTGGGGGTTTCTTGCCTTTTGGGAGGTTTGAGGTCTTCTGCCAGCCTTCAGTAGATGTTCTGTAGGAGTTGTTCCATGTGTAGATGTATTTCTGGTGTATCTGTGGGGAGTAAGGTGATCTCCGCGTGTTAGTCTTCCGCCCTGTGTTTTCTACACCCCAGGCCTCCAATTACAGCCGCAAATGCTCCAGACAAACCCCACTTTTGCCATCTGGATTGTTATTATTAAGAAAATGTTCAGTAGAAGACATATTTAGGCTTAGATATTTTGCTAAATAATTTATATAAAAATTTATAAAGTATCTACAAATAGAGCAAGAATTATATTCTTTTTCCATGAAAACTAGTTATATACAAGTTATAAAATTCTGTATCATTGCATTTTTAAAGATATTTTCATAATAGTCTGTTTTCTGAAAAAGTTGTATAAAAGTCTGAAAAGCTTTAAGGTATTTACTTTAGAAAAGAATGAGTTATTAACACTCCTTGATTTTACTCTACAAATAATGTGCTTATTTTTCCACATTTCCTATTATTTTAATGGTTTAAAAATAAGCATTACACTGTTTGGTATATTTCCTCTTTTCTGCAACTTGTATTTAATTTCAATTACTTTCATATAAATACTTCTAGTTCTTTGAAAGACTAGCTAAATTAAACTAACATTTATACCACTTTAAAAACTTATTCATCACTATAATATTGTGTGATATTATATTACAAATCCTTAGAAACTTAAATTTCCCATCCATTACTGATTCAAGTTTTGCTTAAATAAGGCTACAGACTCACTAAAATAAAGAAATTGAAAACATATTCCATTAGGAACCAATTTTACCCTCAATTGTGTTACCCAAACCCAAATGACTTTTCAGAGCCTCCTACAGAAAGTATATGCCTCCTTGCCACGGTGGTATTGGGTTTGATTTATTCAAATTGTCCCAACATCATTTATTCATTGATCATTTTTTTCATTGATTGAAAGTATTGACTTTATATTATAGTCTTCCCCTAAAGTATTTAATAAATTATTACTAAATAATTAATAATTTAATATTTGTTGGGAAAATAAGTGAATGAATGAATCATATACAAAATTCTGACATATGCTTATGTTTGCAACTGATCTTTTTAGTCTCTTCTATGATTCACTAGCTATGTACTAAATACTTATTTTGACATAAATCCAAAAAAAAGATAACTAAATCTTTCTGTTTTCAGAGAGATTATAATTTAGTTGCTCATTACAACTAATACTCCAAGGAAATGTTACAAATTTATATACATTGCTGAGTTTAATCCATGGCAATTTATTTACGAATAAACAAACAAATAACCAATATAGCTACTGCCTTGTTGGGAATAGGTGTTTGCCTTCTTCGAAAACCTGTACACACTTTGGATACCTTATCATTGGCTGGGTTTAAAGTAAAATAATGATCCTCCTTTGAATGTACTATAACAACACAAATGCCAAGAAAAAGACATAGACAGCCGGAGGTGAGAGTATGAAGATGCAATGTGCTTCTTCACTAAAGAATAAAGTGCAGGGTCAAGTACTGATCTTTTCAGAGTGGAATCCTTACCAGGCATCCAACTAAAGGCTGGGCAGAAGTTAGAGAGGAAATCAATATTTCACCACTATTTTTAGAGTGTAAAATTACAGGACACAGAAGGCTCTGACAGAGAGCAAGTGAATGGTGCACAGTATGTGTGTCTGAAATGTCTAAAAATACTCCACTTGACAAAGTAGTAGAAGAGGTTATTCAGAGTACCCAGCTTTGATAACTGTTTTTAACTTGTCTTTCCTCAGATTTGAACACAGAGACAAAATGTTATGTCCTGTGTGGATACTATCTACTGAAAATTATGGGCTTGCCTGGATCCATTTTTTTAAAATAATTTTTAATTATCTGTAATGTCTGTTACCTATAAACTAATTAGAAAAATGCAAACTGGTTCAAAGAAAAAGTTGTCCATTATTCAAATAACCAGAAATAATCACAGGTAGTATAATGGGTACATGGATTCATTCAAGTGTGTCACTTCTCAAAACATACTGAGAGTCTCAACTCACTTTACTTATTTCATAAATGGAATTTCAGACTGTGATTTTAATGGCATTATAATATTTTAATACATGGGGGTGCTATAACTTATTTCAGTAATTCCCAACAATTCCATGGGATATTGAGAAGATATCCATTGTGGTGCTTTTATAAGCCACGCTGTGATGAATGTCCTTGTGGTAACTTTTTAAAGTTTATTGTATTATATTCTTAAGTTCTAATCAAAATGAAATGCTGGGAGTAAAAATCCTGATATCTAAGGTCAAATTATCATCAGAGAAGTTAAAACAATGTTTTCCCATCTGCACTGGGAATTACCATTGTATTATTAATTTGCATATTTTACTACCTAGGCTGAAAATGTGTATGTTGCTGTTCGTGCTTTTGTAAATTGCAAGAAAGTTTTATTCACTGTCTTGAAAAAGCTAGTTCCTAAATAAAATTTGTTTTCTTTACTAGGTCAGCTAAAGGTTTAAGACATAGTAGTATCAATGTATTAATATCTTGGCAGCCTGTAAGCATGGTGAGAGTGAACTAATTGACTATCCACAAATTGAGGATAAAACTATTATTTAATTTCTTCCCATGAACAAAGGATCTTACCATTTCAAATATAAAACTTGAAAATGAGTCCTACTCTCTTTCTTTTTTAACACAATACACAGTAAATTAATGAAAAGAAAAAGTCTTTCATCTTGAAAAGATAATCACTTAAGAAATGAAAATGTCAGAGGGGATTAGGGAAGATGGCGGAAGAGTAAGTCACGGAGATCACCTTCCTCCCCACAGATACACCAGATATACATCTACACGTGGAACAACTCCTACACAACACCTACTGAATGCTGACAGAAGACCTCAGACCTCCCAAAAGGCAAGAAACTCCCCCACGTACCTGGGTAGGACAAAAGAAAAAAGAATAAACAGAGACAAAAGGATAGGGACCTGCACCAGTGGGAGGGAGCCATGAACGGAAAGGTTTCCACACTCTAGAAGCCCCTTCGTGGGCAGAGACTGCAGGTGGCGGAGGAGAGCACAGCAACAGGGCTGCGGAGGGCAAAGCGGAGAGATTCCCGCACAGAGGATCGGTGCTGACCAGCACTCACCAGCCTGAGAGGCTGCTCTGCTCATTCGCCTGGGCGGGCAGGGCTGGGAGCTGAGGCTTGGGCTTCGGTCCAGCAGAGGGAGAGGACCGGGGTTGGTGGTACGAACACAGCCTGCAGGGGATTAGTGCACCAAGGCTGGCCGGGAGGGAGTCCGGGAAAGAGTCTGGACCTGCCGAAGAGGCAACAGACATTTTCTTCCCAATTCGTTTCCTGGTGCATGAGGAGAGGGGATTAAGAGCGCTGCTTAAAGGAGCTCCAGAGATGGGCATGAGCCACGGCTAAAACCGTGGACCCCAGAGACGGGCATGAGACGCTAAGGCTGCTGCTGCTGCCACCAAGAAGCCTGTGTGTGAGCACAGGTCACTGTCCACACCCCGCTTCTGGGGAGCCTGTGCAGCCCGCCACTGCCAGGGTCCCGTGATCCAGGGACAATTCCCCCGGGAGAATGCACGGCGCACCTCATGCTGGTGCAATGTCACGCTGGCCTCTGCCGCCGCAGGCTCACCCCGCACTCTGTGCCGCTCCCTACCCCCGGCCTGAATGAGCCAGAGCCCTCGAATCAGCGGCTCCTTTAACCCCCGTCCAGTCTAAGCGAAGAACAGACGCCCTCCGGCGACCTACACGCAGAGGCTGGGCGAAGTCCAAAGCTGAGTCCCTGGGAGCTGTGTGAACAAAGAAGAGAAAGGGAAATCTCTGCCAGCAGCCTCAGAAGCAGAGGATTAAAGATCCACAATCAACTTGATGTACCCTGCATCTGTGGAATACCTGAATAGACAACGAATCATCCCAAATTGAGAAGCCGTGTGGATGAAAGGCTCTTGGTGCTGCAGTCAGGAGTCACTGCTGTGCCTCTGAGGTGGGAGAGCCAACTTCAGGACACTGGTCAACAAGACACCTCCCAGCTCCACATAATATCAAATGGCGAAAATGTCCCAGAGATCTCCATCTCAAAACCAGCACCCAATTCACTCAACAACCAGCAAGCTACAGTGCTGGACCCCCTATGCCAAACAACTAACAAGACAGGAAAACAACCCCACCCGTTAGCAGAGAGGCTGCATAAAATCATAATAAGTACACAGACACCCCAAAACACACCACCAGACGTGGACCTGCCCACCACAGAAACAAGATCCAGCCTCATCCACCAGAACACAGGCACTAGTCCCCTCCACCAGGAAGCCTACACAACCGACTGAACCAACCTTAGCCACTGGGGACAGACACCAAAAACAACAGGAACTACAAACCTGCAGCCTGCAAAGAGGAGACCCCGAACACAGTAAGATAAGCAAAATGAGAAGACAGAAAAACACACAGCAGATGAAGGAGCAAGATAAAAACCCACCAGACCTAACAAATGAGGAGGAAAAAGGCAGTCTACCTGAAAAAGAATTCAGAATAATGATAGTAAAGATGATCCAAAATCTTGGAAATAGAATAGACAAAATGCAAGAAACATTTAACAAGGACCTAGAAGAACTAAAGATGAAACGAACAATTATGAAGAACCCAATAAATGAAATTAAAAACACTCTAGATGGGATCAATAGCAGAATAACTGAAGCAGAAGAATGGATAAGTGATCTGAAAGATAAAATAGTGGAAATAACTACTGCAGAGCAGAATAAAGAAAAAAGAATGAAAAGAAGTGAGGACAGTCTCAGAGACCTCTGGGACAACATTAAACGCACCAACATTCAAATTATAGGCGTTCCAGAAGAAGAAGAGAAAAAGAAAGGGACTGAGAAAATATTTGAAGAGATTATAGTTGAAAACTTCCCTAATATGGGAAAGGAAATAGTTAATCAAGTCCAGGAAGCACAGAGAGTCCCATACAGGATAAATCCAAGGAGAAATAGGCCAAGACACATATAAATCAAACTGTCAAAAATTAAATACAAAGAAATCATATTAAAAGCAGCAAGGGAAAAACAAATAACACACAAGGGAATCCCCATAACGTTAACCTCTAATCATTCAGCAGAAACTCTGCAAGCCAGAAGGGAGTGGCAGGACATATTTAAAGTGATGAAGGAGAAAAACCTGCAACCAAGATTACTCTACCCAGAAAGGATCTCTTTCAGAATTGATGGAGAAATTAAAACCTTTACAGAAAAGCAAAAGCTGAGAGAGTTCAGCACCACCAAACCAGCTTTACAACAAATGCTAAAGGAACTTCTCCAGGCAAGAAACACAAGAGAAGGAAAAGACCTACAATAACGAACCCAAAACAATTAAGAAAATGGGAATAGGAACATACATATCGATAATTACCTTAAATGTAAATGGACTAAATGCTCCCACCAAAAGACACAGACTGGCTGAATGGATACAAAAACAAGACCCTTACATATGCTGTCTACAAGAGACCCACTTCAGACCTAGAGACACATACAGACTGAAAGTAAGGGGATGGAAAAAGATATTCCATGCAAATGGAAACCAAAAGAAAGCTGGAGTAGCAATTCTCATATCAGACAAAATAGACTTTAAAATAAAGACTATTAGAAGAGACAAAGAAGGACACTACGTAATGATCAAGGGATCGATCCAAGAAGAAGATATAACAATTGTAAATCTTTATGCACCAACAGAGGAGCACCTCAATACATAAGGCAAATACTAACAGCCATAAAAGGGGAAATCGACAGTAACACATTCATAGTAGGGGACTTTAACACCCCACTTTCACCAATGGACAGCTCATCCAAAATGAAAATAAATAAGGAAACACAAGCTTTAAATGATACATTAAACAAGATGGACTTAATTGATATTTATAGGACACTCCATCCAAAAACAACAGAATACACATTTTTCTCAAGTGCTCATGGAACATGCTCCAGAATAGATCATATTTTCGGTCATAAATCAAGCCTTGGTAAATTTAAGAAAATTGAAATTGTATCAAGTATCTTTTCAGACCACAATGCCATGAGACTAGATATCAATTACAGGAAATAATCTGTAAGAAATACAAACACACGGAGGCTAAACAATACACTACTTAATAATGAAGTGATCACTGAAGAAATCAAAGAGGAAATAAAAAAATACCTAGAAACAAATGACAATGGAGACACAACGACCCAAAACCTATGGCATGCAGCAAAAGCAGTTCTAAGGGGGAAGTTTATAGCAATACAAGCCCACCTTAAGAAACAGGAAACATCTCGAATAAGCAACCTAACCTTGCACCTAAAGCAATGAGAGAAACAAGAACAAAAAACCCCAAAGTTAGCAGAAGGAAAGAAATCATAAAAACTAGATCAGAAATAAGTGAAAAAGAAATGAAGGAAATGATAGCAAAGATCAATAAAACTAAAAGCTGGTTCTTTGAGAAGATAAACAAAATAGATAAACCATTAGTCCGACTCATGAAGAAAAAAGAGAGAAGACTCAAATCAATAGAATTAGAAATGAAAAAGGAGAAGTAACAACTGACACTGCAGAAATACAGAAGATCATGAGAGATTACTACAAGCAACTCTATGCCAATAAAGTGGAAAACCTGGAAGAAATGGACAAATTCTTAGAAGTGCACAACCTGCCAAGACTGAATCAGAAAGAAATAGAATATATGAACAGACCAATCACAAGCACTGAAATTGAAACTGATTAAAAATCTTCCAACAAACAAAAGCTCAGGACCAGGTGGCTTCACAGGCGAATTCTATCAAACATTCAGAGAAGAGATAACACCTATCCTTCTCAAACTCTTCCAAAATATAGCAGAGGGAGGAATACTCCCAAACTCATCCTATGAGGCCACCATCACCTTGATACCAAAACCAGACAAGAATGTCACAAAGAAAGAAAACTACAGGCCAATATCACTGATGAACATAGATGCAAAAATCCTCAACAAAATACTAGCAAACAGAATCCAACAGCACATTAAAAGGATCATATACCATGATCAAGTGGGGTTTATTCCAGGAATGCAAGGATTCTTCAATATACGCAAATCTATCAATGTGATACACCATATTAACAAACTGAAGGAGAAAAACCATATGATAATCTCAATAGATGCAGAGAGAGCTTTTGACAAAATTCAACACCCATTTATGATAAAAACCCTGAAGAAAGTAGGCATAGAGGGAACTTTCCTCAACATAATAAAGGCCATATATGACAAACCCACAGCCAACATCGTCCTCAATGGTGAAAAACTGAAAGCATTTCCACTAAGATCAGGAACAAGACAAGGTTGCCCACTCTCACCACTCTTATTCAACATAGTTTTGGAAGTTTTAGCCACAGCAATCAGAGAAGAGGAGGAAATAAAAGGAATCCATATTGGAAAAGAAGTAAAGTTGTCACTGTTTGCAGATGACATGATACTTATACATAGAGAATCCTAAAGATGCTACCAGAAAACTACTAGAGCTAATCAATGAATTTGATAAAGTTGAGGATACAAAATTAATGCACAGAAATCTCTGGCATTCCTATACACTAATGATGAAATATCTGAAAGTGAAATCAAGTAAACACTCCCATTTACCACTGCAACAAAAAGAATAAAATATCTAGGAATAAACCTCCCTAAGGAGACAAAAGACCTGTATGCAGAAAATTATAAGACACTGATGAAAGAAATTAAAGATGATACAAATAGATGGAGAGATATACCATGTTCTTGGATTGGAAGAATCAACATTGTGAAAATGACTCTACTACCCAAAGCAATCTACAGATTCAATGCAATCCCTATCAAACTACCACTGGCATTTTTCACAGAACTAGAACAAAAAATTTCACATTTTGTATGGAAACACAAAAGACCCCGAATAGCCAAAGCAATCTTGAGAATGAAAAACGGAGTTGGAGGAATCAGGCTCCCTGACTTCAGACTATACTACAAAGCTACAGTCATCAAGACAGTGTGGTACTGGCACACAAACAGAAAGATCAATGGAACAGGATAGAAAGCCCAGAGATAAACCCACGCACATATGGTCACCTTATCTTTGATAAAGGAGGCAGGAATGTACAGTGGAGAAAGGACAGCCTCTTCAATAAGTGGTGTTGGGAAAACTGGACCGGTACATGTAAAAGTACGAGATTAGATCACTCCCTACTAACACCATACACAAAAATAAGCTCAAAATGGATTAAAGTCCTAAACGTAAGGCCAGAAACTATCAAACTCTTAGAAGAAAACATAGGCAGAACACTCTATGACATAAATCACACCAAGATCCTTTCTGACCCACCTCCTAGAGAAATGGAAATAAAAACAAAAATAAACAAATGGGACCTAATGAAACTTCAAAGCTTTTGCACAGCAAAGGAAACCATAAACAAGACCAAAAGACAACCCTCAGAATGGGAGAAAATATTTGCAAATGAAGCAACTGACAAAGGATTAATCTCCAAAATTTATAAGCAGCTCATACAGCTCAATAACAAAAAAACAAACAACCCAATCCAAAAATGGGCGGAAGACCAAAATAGACATTTCTCTAAAGAAGATATACAGATTGCCAACAAACACATGAAAGGATGCTCAACATCACTAATCATTAGAGAAATGCAAATCAAAACTACAATGAGATATCATCTCATACCAGTCAGAATGGCCATCATCAAAAAATCTGGAAAGAATAAATGCTGGAGAGGGTTTGGAGAAAAGGGAACCCTCGTACACTGCTGGTGGGAATGTGAATTGATACAACCACTATGGAGAACAGTATGGAGATTCCTTAAAAAACTGCAAATAGAACTATCATATGACCCAGCAATCCCACTACTGGTCATATACCCTGAGAAAACCATAATTCAAAAAGAGTCATATACAAAAATGTTCATTGCAGCTCTATTTACAATAGCCTGTAGATGTAAGCAACCTAAGTTTCCATCATCAGATGAATGGATAAAAAAGATGTGGCACATATATACAATGGAATATTACTCAGCCATAAAAAGAAACGAAATTGAGCTATTTGTAATGAGGTGGATAGACCTAGAGTCTGTCATACAGAGTGAAGTAAGTCAGAAAGAGAAAGACAAATACCGTATGCTAACACATATATATGGAATTTAAGAAAAAAAAATGTCATGAAGAACCTTGGGGTAAGATAGAAATAAAGACACAGACCTACTAGAGAATGGACTTGAGGATATGGGGAGGGGGAAGGGTAAGCTGTGACAAAGCACGAGAGAGGCATGGACATATATACATTACCAAACGTAAGGTAGATAGCTAGTGGGAAGCAGCCGCATAGCACAGGGAGATCAGCTCGGTGCTTTGTGACTGCCTGGAGGGGTGGGATAGGTAGGGTGGGAGGGAGGGAGACGTAAGAGGGAAGAGACATGGGAACATATGTATAACTGATTCAGTTTGTTATAAAGCAGAAACCAACACACCATTGTAAAGCAATTATAGTCCAATAAAGATGAAAAAAAAAAGCTAGGTAATATTTACTGTTTATCTTTAATCTCACTGATGTAGCCCACATGCTTAAAAAGAATTGTGCACTTAGTAGGTGCTCAATAAATGTTTAGTAAATGAATGGATATATAAAGCATTTTTTAATACTTCCTGGCACTTGTTTTCAATAAATAAATGATAAACAAAATTTTAAAAAAAGAAATGAAAATGTCATAAGAAAAGAAAATGGAAATTCTAACCTAAATTCCAATAAATGTCTTCTCTGGTTGATTCAGTGTCATTCACTAAATAATGTGAGTATATCAGAGTCATAACAATTGCCAAGAGTCTGCAGTCATCCTTGCCTTGTGTCATAGAATGAAAATGAAAGAACTTAGAAATATGTATTATGTACAAGACTGTAGGCACTACTTCAGAGTCTGACCTAAATAAACATTAGAAGAATATATATGATTAAGACAGTTAAAATGTGTGCTTTTCTAGAATAATATGTATACTTAACACATAGCCAACAACTATAAAAAGGCACAATAAATAATTTCAAGTACAGTGGATAATTTGGTGGGAAACAATGAATAGTAGTTTCTTCTATCTGGCAAATATTTGAAGATATTAGTCACAGTTTAGGGAATCCTTAATGGATATTGAGGAAAGATGTTGTGAACATATTAAATTTTCCTCAGAAGATGCAATTTGTAGTAATTCTGTGAAAAGCATTAATGATTAAAACAGTATGTGTCAGAAGCTGCTGATTAGAAAATGATTTCCTCTTCTTCCTGGGCCGACATTCTTTAGGCTCTCATTGAAGTTAGATATGGCCTCGTGACTGACTTCTCTTCAGTAGGATGTGAGTGGAAATGCAGTGTGCTGCCTCTCAAACTGCCCATCGAAACCTCATGTGTGTGATGCTCCATACTCTTCCTCCATTTATTGCTCCTGAGAAGAGCAGACTCTCAAGACAGAAGGAACTGAGACATGAGTAATGACAATGGATGGAATCACTATTTAAGATTTCATGTGAGCAATAAATAAACTTCTATTGTTTGGGAATAATAAAAAAGACCTATAGAATATTATGTTTAGTGAAATAAATCAGATGGAGAAAGACAAATACTATATGATATCACTTACATGTGGAATCTGAGAAATAACACAAACAAATGTATATAGCGAAACAGACTCACAGATATAGAAAACAGACTGGTGTTTGGAAGAGAGGAGAGGGAATGGGGGCAAGTTAGGGGTATAGGATTAAGAGATACAAACCACTATATATAAAAATAGATAAGCAACAAGGATATATTGTACAGCACAGGGAATTACATATATTACATTTAATAGAGTATAATCTGTAAAAATACTAAATTACTATGCTGTACCCCTGAAACTAATATAATATTGTAAATCAACTATACTTCAATTAAAAATAAATAATTAAATTTAAAAAGAAGTTTCAGATCTGATATGATGGACTAAGCTTCTACCAGAACATCCTTCCCATAGATAAAAAACTATAAACTTCTGACAAAATGCAACAAACCACTGTCTAAAGACCCTGGAGAGTGAACAAAACAGGCAAATTCTGTAGGGGAGTCAACTACTGAATCAGCAAACAACATGAGACAACATGCTCTAACTTGACACTGTATTATAGCTGATGCTGTTCATGGTAGCTAAAATTCTCATGGAAAATCCCCATCTTTCTAGCCTGAAAATAACAGATTACAGAATTCTGGAAAGTGAGAGGGGAATCTTGGAAGAAAGGGAGACTGAGATGGGGAGCTACAAATTCTGTGTAAACGGCTGTGGCTGACCCTTGAATTATGCATGCACGTGGCAGATTCAAAACAGTCCGGGTAAGAATAAAATAACTGAGCTGAGAATTGAACTACAACCCAAGAGATTGTTTTTGTCTATGAAGTTAATTGTCTGTGAAACAAGAAATTAACACTCTTTGGAAGACTAACAGAATACAAAGCCTCCAAAACATAACATTCATGATGTTCAGGGTACAATCTAAACTTCTTCAGCATAGAAAAGAGAGAAGAAAATGTGACCCACCTAGAGAGGAAAGAATGATGGAAGAACAGCAAGATTATGTTAAAAATAATAATGAATGTAAAACAGGTTAATGCCATCTACTAACGTCAGTAATTAATATTAGCTTAATGAATACCCATTATACCTATTCATAAAGACTAAAAATTTCTTTTGTAGACAGACAAATGAGATGGATTCATCAAAAAGATTTCTTATAAACTAAGCTCAAAAATTAGAAACAAAGAAAGCAATCAACAAAATGAAAACGCAACCTTTGGATTAGGAGAAAATATTTGCAAACCATGTATCTGATAAGGGATTCATTTCCAAAATATATAAGGAACTCCTACAATTCAATAGTTTAAAAATTAATTAACCATATCACAAAATGGGCAAAGGACTTGAATACAGTCTCCTAAAAGAAGACATACAAATGACTAACAGGTACATGAAAAGATGCTCAACATCACTAATCAGCAGGAAAATGCAAATCAGTGAGATATCATCTCACTCCTATTAGAATGGCTATCGTCAATAATACAAGAGCTAACAAGTGTTGGCTAAATGTGCAGAAGAAGGAACTTTTGTGCACTATTGATGGGAATGTAAGTTGGTGCAGCCATTATGCAAAACAGTATGAAGTGTCCTCAAAAGGTTAAAAAGAGAACTTACCATATGATACAGCAATCCCATTCCTGGGTATACATCCAAAAGAACTGAAATTAGGATCCCATAGAGATATCTACAATCCCTTGTTCACTGCAGCATTATTCACAATAGCCAAGATACGGGAACAACCCAAATGTCCACTGACACATGAATGGATAAAGGAAATGTGGTCTATACATATAATGGAATATTATTCAGCCTTAAAAAAAGAAAATCCTACCATCTGTGACAACATGAATGGACCTGGAAGACATTATGCTAAGTAAAATAAATCTATCACAGAAGGATAAAAACTACATGATTCTACTTATATGAGGAATATAAATAGTCCAATTCATGGAAACCGAGAATATAATGGTGATAGCCAGGGGATAGAGGGTGAGGGAAATGGAGAATTGTTTTTAAAAACTCTTGTACTAAGCTCAAAAAATGACAAAAGCTCACTTCTAACATGCCTGAAACAAATAAATAAAGGAGACCAAAAATGAGACTGACAATATAATTTTTTATGCAAGAAGAGATGGATTATATCATATTAAAACTATCACTTGTTGAAGGTCTAATATATTCCAATCACTGTTAAGTGGTTTGGGCAGGCAATAGAATATTATAACTTAAAAAAATTCACTCAGTGAATGTGTCTATAAGATTTACTAATTTTATCACTATCTCATATGTATAATAGCATGAAAAAAACACAATGTCTTTTAGGGTTCAATGGAGGAAAATAGAAATTCCTCTAAGTATTTCCATATTGAAAGAGATTGGTTATGAGGAATTTGATGCTTACAAACTTATTAGGAGTGTTAGATGAACAAAATTCATAGGGTTGCTGTTAGATTTCAACTCATGCCACTGCAGTTGTGAAAGATTATAAAACTGCTGCTGTTACCCAGAGGTGAGAGAACCTCCTGACATAACTGCCAACTTCCCAACTGCCCACAGCCCTAAATCTGGGAACCAGGTAGTGCAACACTGAGTTCAGCTCCTGTCAAATTTGTCTGTGGAAGTCTACGTATCAGCTATCACCACTGAAGGAGGAAAAACCACTCCTGCACCCCTTCACCTTTCCAGTCTTGCATAAGTAAATCTCAATGGCCAAACCTAAACCATACCCAAGACCTGGCAGCAAGAGAGTCAGAGTCTGGGGAATATAGTTTCAAGACTTCTAGCCCCCATAAAAAAGATGAAAATGCAGAATGATTGAGAAAGGATCGAGAATTCAGCCCACAGACAAAACCTAGCACTAAAACTAATTCACAGGACTACTGTAAACACAAAATGGGATGAAACATATGACAAGGCCATCAAAAATACTAGCTCTCTTTCCCTTCTCATAACTACAAATATCTGGGTTCCCAGATGAATCTTAGAGTCTAGCCTTAAAATCTGGTTTTATCTACAGAATTCATGGGACGATGTTCCTAGCTCATAGGAGAAAAAGTTCTTGTGAGGAACCTGGAAGGAGGACCAAGTTCTTCTGATAAACCTGGAAGGTGAGGAAGGAATAAGACTATATGAACTTTATCCCCCAGATAGGAAGTAGATTTGATTCACTGGGCTAAGAACTGAAATGAAAAGGACAGTTTTGGGAAATGGGCAACATTCAAGGAGCACGTACTTGGCAAAGCTTTGGGACCTTTGGACGACTTTATTCTCATTATTTGGGGAAAGAGTTATTTTCTGTATTGCTACTGAGATTGACCCTAACACAATAAACATAAAGGAATGTACAGCATTTGGCAGCTCAAAGGTTCTACATCTTGGGTAGCATCAGGAGGCAGGGAACCTGGAGCCTCATGGAACATCCTTGTAAAAAGCAGAGCCACTGCAAGATGCTTTGTAGCAAAAGCACCGCAAGGTGAGGCAGGAAATATCAACAAGTTATTTGACGTGATAGAGGAACACAAAGTGCTGGTCATGGGTACATGAAAACCCCCAGAGACATTCATAAGGAAGTTTTAGGGGAGGAGAGCAGCCAAGACCCTACTTTTGTTCAGGTGGCAGGTAATGAGACAGCAACATAAAGACATTCGTTTTAACATGATTATTCTCCATGAGTCATATAAACTCAAGATCTTTGGAGATCTGGACTACACCCGTAAGGACTTGGCTCAATTTCTGTCTTTTCTCTTACCTGATATTGAGCACATATACTTCTGTACACAATTGGGACCAAGTCCTTGTGGTATGACCTAGAGTTACAGCATTAAACCTTTCTTAAACTCTTGCTGGAGAATTAGACAAATTTCTTTAGCTTCTGAGGAGAAAATATCCTTTCCCAGTGAGCTTAGGAAGAAAGCCCAAAAGAAGGCGCAGTAAAATAATAATTTCTATTTAAATATGTGAAAGAAGAAATAGACGTAAAGTTCTGGAGGGGAGGCAAAGGCTACAACCACTAATAAGCAGTATTTCCTCTGTGTCCCCTATTCTTCTGGAAGAGCTTTGTTGTTCTGATTTAAAGTCAAGCCAACAGTTAGTGTGAGTAATAATTCTCCTATTCAGTTTTACTGTCTTTGAGGTAGTTACTCTTATAATCCGCATTTTACAAGTGAGGAAACGGTCTCAGAAAGGTTAAGTAGCTTGTCCAAGTACTCTATGCATGTTACAAATTATATTCTTCCCAGAAGCATTGAACTGAATATATAAGCTCTTCTGACTCCTAAATTATAAGAAAATGTACTTAATATCAGATATGATTCCTTTCTAGAAAATGTATCTAGATATTAAATGCAGAGGATTTTAATCTGCATTGCTTTATTATTACCATTATATTATAATTATTATTAGATAATAATCATAATCTATCAAGTTGATATATGTAGAAGGTGAAATTACTTCATAACTCTAATCCTGAAGCAAAAACCATTCAACAAATTGATATATATCCTTCTGGGTAAATGTATATGTTTTAATTTACAAATACTACGTCTATATAGCTATGCCATTTCCCCCCTTAACCAACCTCCTTATGAGTTGAATTGTTTCTAGTTTTTTGCTCTTTCAAATGATGCTGCAATTGATTTTGAAATTTCCTCTAAGGAATCAATTTATATATGAAATACTTATTGCATCTTCAATTACTGTGTATTCATAAAAGGGCATATCTCTTCCCTAAACTCCAGGAATAAGAGTAAAATATTGGTTATTTAGTAACCAGGAGTTTTCCTGCAAATAACCAATAAGTAGACCCACAAATTACTACTTGCCTTAATGACTGAAATAAGGCAAAAATCTCTGGATGACCTACAGAAAAAGGAAAAATTGCAGAGTGAAAGTACTGAAAAAAGCACTTGTGTGATTGATTTCTATTCTCTAATGGACAAAAATTCTTTAAATTTGTTATAAATGGATTTAAATTATTGTTTCTACTGAAATTCAACTTCTCTAGTTATATGAATAATTTTATAAAGGTTCCAATGATGCAGCAACGTCATGGTCAGTTCCCCCCATCTGGCAATTAAGTTTAACACGTTTCCTAGAATTAAATTCTTATAACAATTGCAGAGGTAGAAGAAAAGATGAGATCCAGTAAAACAGATCGACTAGGTGAAAACATTTTCTAGAATAGACTAATAATAATAAAGTAATATTATATATTCCCAAAGAGTTTTTCTGTATCAATTTTTCTATCACACCTAACAGATTATGAAAGTTTCTGTCTTCTTTGGGAGAATCACTTTCAGGGTCTATGTATACCTACAAGATATACAAATCTCAAAAACCACATGACCAAAGGCACACTGGAGCTAATCTAACTACTCTGTGAATTGTCAGAGTAAGAGGATCAGATACGAGAGAGAGAATACAAGGACAAGTATAAATGCACAGTTGGATGAATAAATGAGATAAATGGATAGATATTTTACATTGAATATTTATATATTCTGTGCAATATATAAGGGCTTTACATAAATTACCCTTCTTAACCTTTATAAGAATCCTAAGAATTAGGCATCTTGATTGAGATGTGGAAGTTGAGGCTTAAAGCTGAATTGCCGGGTTTCCCTGGTGGCGCAGTGGTTGCGAGTCCGCCTGCTGATGCAGGGGACGCGGGTTCGTGCCCCGGTCCGGGCAGATCCCACATGCCACGGAGCGGCTGGGCCCGCAAGCCACGGCCGCTGAGCCTGCGTGTCCGGAGCCTGTGCTCCACAACGGGAGAGGCCACAACAGTGAGAGGCTCACGTAGCGCAAAACAAACAAACAAACAAAAAGCTGAATTGCCCCTGATCTTGCTCTTAGAAGTCACTCCCAGTATTCAACCTTGAAATTTGAAAACACACTCACTCATTCATTCAATAGTTGTGTGACTATGACATGCCAGCTCCATTCTAGGCATCACAGATCAAGCAGGGAACAAAACAGACCGAATCTCTGCTCTCATACGGTTTATATTCTACTCAGGAGAGTAGACAGAAATGTACGTGTGTAATGTATCAGGAGCTAATAAACAGGATGAAAAAAGTAAAACCAAGGTGAGGGAAGGTATCATGAAGGCAGGGAGTCGAAGATAATTTTTGAGAGGAAAGGGAAACGTTTGAGCAGAGGCTGGAATGAAGTACAGCACCGCCATCCATCAAGCGGGTGGGTGTTTGCTGGATGTGTGAAGAAAACTGCAAGATCGGTTCTGACTAAAGAGGAGTGAGCTGGGGGTGTTACTGGAGCAAGGGTGTTAGGAGGGGAAGCAGAGAGGTTATCAGGGAAAAAGCACACAGCCCTTCATCTGGCGTTTTATTCTACGTGACACAGAAGCCATTGGAGAACTCTTCCAAAAGAGGTGGCAGGGTCTACTCCAGGGTTGTAGGATAACTGACAGCCGTGGGAAGAACTGATGGTGGGGAGGCAAAGAAGAAGAAACCAGTAGGAGAGTGATTCTCAACCCTATCAAGCCCAGTGCATTTTTTTAAATAAAAAATATTAATAGTGCCCTCTTTACAATTCTAAATAAATCTAACCTACCAATACAACTGATTAGCAAAAGAAATCAACACTTAGAATAATACAGAATTTCAAAAGCCCTATTTTTAATACCAAACATCAATAAATGAAAAATAATTTATTTGAAAAATTATGTATTTCAATGTGTCTTTTCCTGCAAGAAGACATTAGAAAACAGCGACTAAGGATCAGATTTTGACACCCATTTGTATGCCTGCTGTAAATGTGAAAGCTAAAAGAGCTGACCAGTGTTTCATACTGGCAACTCAAAGACCAAGAACAGCACAGCCAATGACGATGTCATTTTCTGAGATGATGAAAAAATCCTAATAGTTTTAAACAACACTAAATATAACATTCCTTCAATTTACACAACAGGCACATTCCTGTAAAATTCCTATACATTAAAACAAAAACAAAAACCCACTTTGTATTTATAAATAAAATGGAATTCGATTCTAGGCTCAGGAATGACCATGAATGTGAGACATTGAAAAGGAAAGCAGGATGGAGGAGAATTCATTTTTTCTGGAGGGCTGTTCTGTGTGTTGAAGGGCATCTAGCATCACTGGCCCCTGCCCATTAAAGGCCTAATGTCTTCTTCAACCCCTCTGACTAAGGAACATGGCTCTACATGTTTTGAAAATGCTTCAAAATATTTTGATAATACTCACATTGGGAATCACTGACTCTGGAGACTAAAGCAAAAGGCAGGTGAAAAAAGACAGTGCAAGTGGTTAAAAGCAGATTCAGGATGTGAAGTTAGACCTTTCAGGATTTGCCAATGATCGGATGTGGGGTGTGAGGGAAACAGAGGAGTCGAGGATGATTCCAGGTATTCCAGCTGGAGAAACTTGGAGAATGCAGTTGCCACTTCCAGAGACAAAAGCTGTCGATCGCTATGATTACATCATTTCTTCAAGTGTGATCACTATGAGACTCCTGGGAAGGCCTCTTGTGACCAAAATACTTCTTCACCAATACTTAGTGATTGGAAATATAGGGGCCTTGTTAATTATGACAAATGGCTTCTAAAACTAGAGTAAATTAGATTAAAAATTTCCACAATAACCTTCCTGTAATATTTAGTAGAAGCAAGAACATCAAGGGGATGTATATTTTAATGGGAAAGAATTAAAATGGCTGGATGTGTACTTCCAAAGGAAAACCAACCAGTCTGGTTAAGGTGTGCATGAGGACTATGAATAGAAACTGAAAGTGGGGTTGAAAATGTGCCAAGGGGGCTTCCCTGGTGGTGCAGTGGTTGAGAGTCCGCCTGCCGATGCAGGGGACACGGGTTCGTGCCCCGGTCTGGGAAGATCCCACATGCCGTGGAGCGGCTGGGCCCGTGAGCCATGGCCGCTGAGCCTGCGCGTCCGGAGCCTGTGCTCCGCAATGGGAGAGGCCACAACAGTGAGAGGCCCGGGTACTGCAAAAAAAAGAAAGAAAGAAAAGAAAAGAAAATGTGCAAAGGAATGTAGAAGGGAGAAGTGGCTGGAGGAGGATGACAAATTTTGTTGGCTTCATTATTTTGCCTAAGACCGATCATAGTCAGTAATGGCCATAGTCATGGCCATCTGCCATATGCCAGCTAAGTTTCACTGAGCACCAACCCATCTCCAATGCAAGAAAAATAACTAGGTTGACTTCAAGTCAAGAAAAATAAGGAAACTTATCTCAGTTTCCCCCCTGAGCCTGAGAACAGACAGGACTGCCATCCACCTCATAAGGGCAGCAGGATATCGTCACAGGCTGCTGTAAATCATGACATATTTGCCCATGAATCCACAGACCATATCTTTCCCCTTTAGATCAAAGGAGTTTACTAAATTATTTCCTTGACCTGCCCACCTTCCCTGAACAAACTACTAACATACCAAAGGAAAGAAGATAAGCCCAGGGGAGTCTTTCTGCGTCATTATCATACCCCATCCCCCAAAGTCATATTTCTCAATGTAAATCTGAATAAGAGAGAAGAACAGAAGTCAATGTTTTAATTTCAATGTTATCTCAGTCCTTCCACATACAGAATACTCTCCCATAATCCATGGTATTATTTCTCAGAACACTTGAAAACAAAATCTGCTTTCCTTTCATTTTCACTGGGTCAGTGTGATTTACACAACAATATTGGTTGCAAAAAGGGGACTGGCTGGTGAGACAACTCTGGGCTTGAATCAGCTAAAATGAAAAACAGAAAAAAATGTATGATATTACCCTCTATCAAACACGGAAAATGTGTGATTTTGCAAGGGTCTACATCCTGCACTACTGTTTGACAAGCTTGACGTTGAACTGCATTAAATATTAATTTGTATAATGCAGTAGTCATATAAACGAGGCTTAAAACACAGCAGGGGAAACTGCAATTTCTTACTGTTAAGACTGCTGTTACAGTCTTCTGGTACCTAACGCTGTCATCCTACTTAGTAGATTGATGTTTATTTTCCCAGCACACATTGACTGCCATCAATAGCATTACTAACTTGTCTACTGTTATGTTGCCCTCAGAAGTAGTAAATCTTGCCAACCAAGAAAGGGTCTTTAGATTCAAGAGATACTCGTAATCTCCTGACATGAATTTAATAAAAATTCAGAAATGACATGTGAACGCCTGTTTCTGGCAAACAGTTTATGTTCAACCTCAGCACAGCTTTGGTCTTGATCTATAACTCATTTTATGATGTAGGTCCTGGGATAACTTAACTTCAAATGTTATTTTCCTTTGTTTGCACCTGTGTAGTCTGTACCAATGCATGTGTCAGCTCTCTCCTAAGTCTCACTAAAAAAGGGTATTTGCCAAATAGGCCCATTCACCCTTTCCCTGAGTCATTCCCGGTTTACGCTTTAATCTTCTTGTTCTTGTCATAAGTCGTCAAACTATTAGTTTGATTCCATTTTTCCAGAACACAACATCGTTCTATAAAAACTACAGCCACTGCAAACATAGTATTTAAAGGCAATTTCTTTCCTCCTTTTTTGTTTTGTTCCACCCCTATCTCCTTTATTCCTGGAGCTCAATATATATGCACATCCATACAGATACCTCTCACTACACACCCTCTCCAGAGACTTGCCTCAGGCATGCTTCCGTGAAAGCTCATCTGTAGACCTTCAACTGATGAATAGCAAGAAAATGTCACCCAGCAAGAGATAGTTACAAAGTTGACAGGACATGGTGTGCTGTCCTATTTCTCCACCTTCTCCCATATATCTGCCCTGGCCAAATGTAGCCTTTTTTAATCTTCACTTCTATTTTAGAAGTAATCTCAAAGTCTGGGGCTCAGTCCTATCTCGAACTTAAGCAAAGAGGAAGAACAGAGAACAAGTAGAGAATTCCAGAAATTTTATAGAGAAAAGAGGTTACCTGATGTCCTTGTTTAAAACCATATTTATTTTGCATAGATAGGAAAGGAGAGGAGCAGGAAGGGAATTCTGGAATTAAGGACATTGAAAATGTGTAATGAGTGAGAAACTCCTCATGAATTGCCTAATTCCACCTGGATTTAGAAGGATCAGAGGTGTGCTCTCTCTTTTTGGCGAAGTTAAACCTTAAAGTTACCAGATGACTACAGTAACTCCTACTTTCAATTTCCCTAGAGGAAAAAAATATCTGCTTTATTCCACCTGTCATTTCACATTCTCACCTAGAGTTTTGCACTGATTAAAGATAACATATTTTGCTAACTCATCCCATTTCTGCAAATGCCTGACTGTGCCACAGAAATATTATATGATGCTGAGCAGTGGGTCTGAGCCCCTGTGCACTCCTGAGCAAGAGACACTCTAAAGACTGAAGGTTGAGGTAGCGCCTCCTTTCTAAAAGCTCCCTGGAGATGTTGATAGTCATTAATATCTTCTGTTGAAAATTACTAATACAAATGTTTCTGTGCTGTACAGATTTAAAAATTTTAAATTAGATTAAATATTTCTGCAATTTCTTGCCATTTTATTGCACTTTTTGTAGAAACAAAATTCCCCCAATACTAAGACTCTTATTTATTTGAAATAATTTGCTATCATTATTCCCTCAAAGAAAAAATTGCCTATTTTGATGTCATCTCAAACAAACTCCTCCTAGATGTAAAACTGGAGTTAGAAATACAAAGGCCACGTTGGAAGTTTTAATCATCGTAACCGAGGAATCTAGAGTTGACTGGTAAATCTTCCCATGATAGCCTGTGACATATACTAATCACAGGCCACTGGCTCAGTGGACACTCGATAAATAACAGTTGATGAAGTCGAAAATGTGTTGCTCTAAGTTGACTCTCTAGCTTTAAATAATCACTTTCAAAACTGCACCTTAAAAATGTCATGAGCATAAAGAATATTTATGAGTGACGGGTCTCTTCATCCCTTCCAAACAAGTGATTTAGTTCCAGCAGACAACTGTGGGTCTCTGTATCTGGGTTTTCATTTTCAAAGTCCAATATAAGAATAAGAAAATGCCTTATATATGTATTACTACTGTCAATCATAAGATTGAGTTAAAATTTAAATAATAAAAATAATTACACCTATATTGGAAAAGACTGAAGGAAAATAAATCAAGAAACGTGAGCTGGTGAAATAATTTAAATAAAGGAATAAAGTTAGAAATACTGACATTAAAGACATAGACAAATGGAAAATGCTTTGTGAGAGTGGCAACAAAGGAGTGGATAGTCACAACATATTCACACTGGTATCTGAATTAAGGACTGCAACTCATAAATATTAATCGGAAAAGGAAGTTTGGGTTACAGTACAGGAAAAATTACTTAATTTTAGCTGTAATAAAACACTCGGACAATTTATAAAATTAAGTTATGAAATCTTCTTATTAAAAATACCTTAAGGATACATTTAAGAATGATTACAATAGTTCAGCCAGTTTGCTATAAATATAAGCAGAGCCTCCGACTTCAAAATCTGAATTTCTAGGCCTTCTCCTGCTCTGGAACTGCTTGTCAGCTGGCCTTCTTTAAAATCAAGTAAGGCCTCCATTTCTTTATTCTACTAGCAAATTAGTATATTTTTTTAACATCAAAATAAGATTTAGAAATAGTTTTTTTCCCTGAAATCGCTGAGAATGTTAATAAATGATTAGATGTGTTGTGTGTCTATTCCACAACTCACTTCAATGATTATCACAATGATTGCATTAGAAAATAACCAGCCTAGTATCATATAAGGGGAGAAAAGGAAATACATATTAAATGCCTACTGATCAACAGTAGAATCTTTTAGTTTCTCTTCTACTCCACAGTGATTTCTAAATTAAATGGTATTCTTGATGATCTCTGATGTTCTAGATGATGATACATTTTTAGACTAATAGAGTTTTTCTCTTCCTATGAAATTCAACATCTAGATTATGTCAATTATTCCCTTTTTGGCATTCCAATATGGACTGTGGAAGAAATTGTTTCCTCCACATTGACACTGACTGTACAAAACAGGTAGTGGCCTCTACTTCAGGTACAAAAAAGAAGTACATATACGGAACGTCTAACAGAGCAGTAGCAACAATGTGTATGTCAAAAGATTTACGCACCTGGAGATTCAGTATCCAACTATTATTCAGAAGAGACTGAAAATGTGTATGAAAATGAAAGAGGTATTATTTAGGAAAAATTGAAATCAATAGGAAATAAACCTATAGCAATCAACAGCATAGAAAATGGAAGGAGTGCATGGAAACTCATTTGAAAACTATAACTTTTGTTAGCTGGGCAACAGCATTCCCTTAGGTTAGGAAATAGATTATTAACAAAAATCCAAAGCAGAGCCCTAAAAAAAATCCCATGATCAGTGTTGTCTTTTGGGTTCAAGATACCAATTTTAAAAACTGTTCTAATAATTTAAACAATTTCTGTGTTGTATCGGAAGATTTTTAATAATATAGTGTTATTATTATTAGTCTTATTATTATAGTGTTATTATGAGATTATGGTGCTAACAATATTTCTTTTGAAAACAGAAGATTATCTAATTAAATGTCTTTCTAGGAAACTGCTTTCTGAAACCTCAGAAAATTTTTATATTGATAAATCACATACTATGTTTCATATTAAGGCATTCTACTACACACACACAGACACACAGACACAGACACAGACACACACACACACACATCACAGAAAACAGGGCTTCTACCACATTATTTGTGCTTTACAATGTCCCTTCCCTGTTCCTCCAATGCCACGCTTTTATTTGTTAACTGTGCAAATAACTGAAATACTCTTTTTCGCACTCCTTGTCCACTTGGTAAAGTCACAGGCATCCTTCAAAATTCAGCTGAAGTGATTCTTTCTCTATGAAGCAAAACCTAAACGCTTGACAACCACGGGCAGGATCGTGGACACCCCAACCCCGCTTCCATGGTTTCCTGTACTCCTGTGACGTTTCCTGTAGGGTACTGAAATGTGTCATAGGAGAAGGCATGTAGAGAAAAGGAGAAAGACGGTTATCAGTTAAAATTCCAGATGTATGGCTTATGAATTATTAGCAGTTTAACTTTAATCAAAATATTTAATCTTCAGAGCTTCACTTTCTTCCTCTTAAAGTGGAGCCTACCTTACAGGTTACACTAATGGTTAAGTGAGTTCATACATATAAAGCCCATTACACAGTATCTGTCCTGAGTAAACAAGAAAGGACAGTTATCATGACAATGATGAGGATGAAGATGAGGATGCTGACATACCCTCACTAGACTGTGGGGTCTTTGAATTTTTGACAATTTGAGGTAAACATAGGGATCTTATTATCTCCAGGGCCTAGGAACTACTACACTACGGATTATCAACAGATCTTTGTTAAATTTTAAAACTATAAGTAGCTGCTCAGGATATGATGTGTAGCAAATATGAAAAAAAGTATAAGAGGACAAATAATTAAATACTACATATGGAAAGTAAACTTGATGTTACCTAGTGGTCGATAGGTAACCACTGACATATTTAAAACATGGAAATGACATGATAAGTATTACCATTTTAGAAATATAGGCAGCAGGCTAAAAAACAGATTGAATATATTTTTATTCTATGTATATAAATGGAAATATATATTTGTTTCAGCCATGAGTTCTCATGTCTATTACTGTAGACTATAGAAAAATTATGAAATTTTAATTATTATTTTAAAGAACATTTTGTTTGTATTCTTCTATTTCTTAACTACTGTTATATCTAGGATTTGCATCTTTTTACCTTGTATATTTTAAATCTCTGCCATATGTATATTTTTGTGAAGGTAAAAGATGAGGGAAATACATGTGAGGTTGAAAGTCCACTAAAATGCTTGTAAACAAATGTTAAAAGCTAAGTATTTTTTTTTAAAGCTGGAAAAATAATATAGAATTATAATAATTTTTTAGTTGCTCTTCACAGGGGAAGAAAACGTGACAAGACTAGAAAGGTCCCTTGGTAGATTAGTAGGGCATTAAATATTTCATTCACTTTTCTGCATTAGAAGATAAGAGTTATTAACTTTCATGCTTTTTGCTGCTTTTAATACTCTGTAGAACTATCATTGAGCCTCAGAGGCTATTTACCTTTCTTCACAATGTACACGTGTCAATCTTTAAAGACTCAGAAAATCTGAACAACAAATCTTCTAAAGCAAATGACATAGTATTCCTAAGTGTATCAGTTTGCTAACGTGTATTTAATCTTTCTTATTACTGTTATTTCCACAATAAAAGCAAAATGTCAACTGTGAGTTGGGCTTTAAGTAATCTTTAAAACTAGAAAAGTTAGTCATTCTTATAGAAAAATACCATTTTTATTAAAATATTAAGCATGAAATGTTTGACTGCAATCCATTGAGGTTGAATGATATCACTTTATCGAATTAACAACATTGCAATTAAACATGAAATCAAATAAAATTTATCTTATAAGCAAGTCTTCTGTTGATGTACATTTTAATGATTCTCAATTATATAGCGTCCTTTGAAAAATAGGTGGTTAAAAAGCAATCTTGAGAAAGAAAAATGGAGCTGGAGGAATCAGGTTCCCTGACTTCAGACTATACTACAAAGCTACAGTCATCAAGACAATATGGTACTGGCACAAAAACAGAAATATAGATCAGTGGAACAGGATAGAAAGTCCAGAGATAAACCCATGCACATATGGTCACCTTATTTTTGATAAAGGAGGCAAGAATACACAGGGGAGAAAAGAGAGCCTCTTCAATAAGTGGTGCTGGGAAAACTGGACAGCTACATGTAAAAGAATGAAATTAGAACACTCCCTAACACCATACACAAAAATAAACTCAAAATGGATTAAAGACCTAAATGTAAGGCCAGACACCATCAAACTCTTAAAGGAAAACATAGGCAGAACACTCTATGACATAAATCACAGCAAGATCCTTTTAGACCCACCTCTTAGAGAAATGGAAATAAAAACAAAAATGAACAAATGGGACCTAATGAAACTTCAAAGCTTTTGCACAGCAAAGGAAACCATACACAAGATGAAAAGACAACCCTCAGAATGGGAGAAAATATTTGCAAATGAAGCAACTGACAAAGGATTAATCTCCAAAATATACAAGCAACTCATGCAGCTCAATATAAAAAAAACAAACAACCCAATCCAAAAATGGGCAGAAGACCTAAATAGACATTTCTCCAAAGAAGATATACAGTTTGCCAACAAACACATGAAAGAATGCTCAACATCATTAATCATTAGAGAAATGCAAATCAAAACTACAATGAGATATCATCTCACACCAGTCAGAATGACCATCATCAAAAAATCTACAAACAATAAATGCTGGAGAGGGTGTGGAGAAAAGGGAACCCTCTTGCACTGTTGGTGGGAATGTAAATTGATACAGCCACTGGGGAGAACAGTATGGAGGTTCCTTAAAAAACTAAAAATAGAACTACCATACGACCCAGCAATCCCACTACTGGGCATATACCCTGAGAAAACCATAATTCAAAAAGAGTCATGTACTAAAATGTTCATTGCAGCTCTATTTATAATAGCCAGGACATGGAAGCAACCTAAGTGTCCATCAACAGATGAATGGATAAAGAAGATGTGGCACATATATACAAAGGAATATTACTCAACCATAAAAAGGAATGAACCTGAGTTATCCGTAGTGAGGTGGATGGACCTAGAGACTGTCATACAGAGTGAAGTAAGTCAGAAAGAGAAAAAGAAAATGGTCAGAAGAACCTAGGGCAAGACGGGAATAACGATGCAGACCTACTAGAGAATGGACTTGAGGATATGGGGAGGGGGAAGGGTAAGCTGTGACAAAGCGAGAGAGAGGCATGGACATATATACACTACCAAACGTAAGGTAGATAGCTAGTGGGAAGCAGCCGCATAGCACAGGGAGATCAGTTCCGTGCTTTGTGACCGCCTAGAGGGGTGGGATAGGGAGGGTGGGAGGGAGGGAGACGCAAGAGGGAAGAGATATGGGGACATATGAATATGTATAACTGATTCACTTTGTTATAAAGCAGAAACTGACACACCAATGTAAAGCAATTATACTCTAATAAAGATGTTAAAAAAATAGGTGGTTAAGATCAAGAAAATGTGTCCTTACATAGCTATAATGTGACCATAATAATAAAATAATTATTTTATTATACTTTCTTAGGAGATATGAGATGGCTCCACCAAGAATGTAGAAATCAATGAAACATATTTACTCTCTAGGAGTCAATGACAAGAGGAAGATGGATCAAGTGTGCAGGACTAGAATCCTACATATTTAACTATATAAACATTGTGTCAATTAGGAGTACTTGTTAACCACAGGACCCGAAGGGAACAGTCAACAAGGCAAATGTGGTGCATGCCCATGTCACCACTGTATAGGAGAAGCAAGCTAGAAGTGGCCTAGAACCACCAACAGAGATAAATGTAAGTGGTTATGGCCAATGGATTTTAAATATTCTGGTCCCCAAAATAATAAATATAATAAAAATTGATAACTTTTGCTCTTCAAAAGTTAATGTTTAAAAAAATGAGAAGACAAGTCATAGACTGGGAGGAAATAAGTGCAAAATATATACGTAACAAAGGTTGTCATCAAGAATATATGAAGAATTCTTATAGCTCAATAATAAGAAGATTAATCCAATTTAGAAAAGGTCAAATAGACATTTCACCGAAGAAGATATATAAATGAAAATATGCACATGAAAAGAAGTTTAACATCATTAGTAATTAGGAAAATGCAAAATAAAAATACAAAGAGATACCACTACACACCCACCAGAATGGATAAAATCAAAAAGACTGACATTGTGGGCAAAGATGTGGAAAAAGTGTACCTCATGTATTGCTGATGAGAACGTGAAATAGTAAAACCTCTTTGATAAACAGCTTAGCAGCCTCTTAAATATTAAACATACACTTACCATATGGCCTACAAGAAATGAAGTGTTTGCACAAAGACATACATGAAGGTTTACAGCATCTTTATTCATAGCCCAAAACTAGAAGCAACAAAAATAGATAAGCAACTGCTCAACAGATAAATATCTAATAGTCATCCATATATTGGACTAGTACTCAGAAATATAAAGGAAAAAACTCCTGATGTATGCAACAGTATAAATGAATCACAAAGGTATTATATGCTAAATTAAAAACATCAGACACAGACACACACAAAAACTGATTTGACTTATAAGAAATTTCTAGAAAATGGAAAAATGGAAACACAGAGCAAATCAGAAGTTATTAGGGACGAGGGATGGAAGTGAGGATGGGCAAATTGGCAGGAAGAAGCTTTTTAGGGATGATGAAAATGTTCTAAAATTAGATTTTAGTGATGGTTGCACAACTGTATAAATTCAGTAAAACTCATCAAAATGTACATTTAAAGTGGGGGAACTCGGAAGCTATAAATTAAACTATGAGACACCACTGAATTAGTTGAGATAATGTATGCTAAAAAATTAAACCTAAATTTAAAACAAGGAAGTTAAATAAATTCTGGTGATACCTGGAAGGAACTTTTGATGATATGGCAAAGATTTAACAGCAACAGTCACCTAAAGGAAATATATGTTAAGAATCACCTGTTACAGCACTGAATCATGTTTCTAACAATGGTATCAATCACAGCTTAAAATATATAAATGAGAGTCCAATTTAACCCAAAGGGGCTGACATCTGCCATGATAAGTCATGATAATTCATAGTAAAATGATGTAGACAGGAAAGTACATTGCCACCTCCCAATGTATATTATCTAGCAGTGAGAATTTGAACTAATTGGGAATCGATATATCCATTTCTCAAACACTCACTCTACACAATCCTACACTCTCATAGGATTCTACTACTTCACAAAACTATCTACACCACTTATAGGAATCCAGGAACACGTAAACCACTTTGCTGGGAGCCAGATCTCCAGAGGTCTCTCAGGTTTTTCTTGCAGGAAGGCACTGCTGTCCTTTGGTTACAGATTATCTTCTCAAGTATGTTTGGATCGTGAATAGCCTTAGAAGATGAAGATAGTGTCTTTTGGGAGCAAAAGCTGGGTTTGTTTACCGCCCATAAGAAAGATTAAAGATCCAGGCTCAGGGCTCTCTCTTGTAACACAACCTGCTAGGTGGGCAGATAATACCTGTGCCTCTTTGTGTCACCAGGTGGGATCAGGGACTTGGGGAATTGGAGTAAATGCTGATACTATGTCTACTCCTTTGTCTCTGTCACAGGAGTCTTGTGGCTTCTGCCAGCATCCATGAAACTGTAGTGGATCAGCTTATTAGCTTGCAAGTAAGGTACAGTCTCAAGATCCTAAGAGTTCTGAACACAAGTCCACTTTAAACCTTCCTTTTTTGTTTGTCAACCCTATTCCAGAGCAGAAAAGGCTAAACTTATTTTGTAGATAGTTAAAACTGTGCAGTACTATATAATTCAACCATTTGAAAAAAACAGGACCTAGTAAATTTGTACTCAATAATTTTTACTTGCTTTACTATTTTGGTATTATTTCCTAAAATAAAAGTTCGGCATGGAAAATATCAATGAATTTTTAAAAAACTAGACAATTAATATAAAACATTAAAGATTAAAATACACAAAAAAATCAGTGAGATTATGTATTTACTCCAAATTTTTCAATCTTTTTACACTACTAGATCAATTTCTTAATTGCATAATTTGAAAATCAAATGCATACATTTTTCTAAACATTCAGAATACGTACTCCAGCCTAAAATCTAAGAAAAAAGCTAATGTTCATTAAATTAATATTCATTGTCATAATGGTACAAATTTAAAGATATGCTAACAAGGAATGGTAGAAATAATGTAGCAAAATTACCACAATTTATCTTTTGCCAATTTAAATAAATATTTTGATAAGCTAAAAGTCTTCAGGAGTAAGTCTTAAGAAAAGGAGTCAATGCAGGTACAGGCTACTCATTTGAAGACTGCTGGTTCAGGGACTTTACTGTGACATGTACTTAGTAAAGCAGTCATTATTAAATCCAGTTTCTGGGTTAAATCAATAGTCATTGATAAAATGCCTTCAAAAGAACATGTATCATTTTGTGCAATTTTGAAAGTGGTATTTGCGATAATGTAACATTGTCCTTAACCTTTCTGGAGGAAAAACTAAGTACATTATTGTCCCCATAATGACAGGAATGGCAATCATTAAACTATTTCTGAGAGACCAAATCTATTTTTTTCCATTGACAGCTCAATATCAACACAATTACTTTGCTTTGGAGAAAATAAAAGTTGACTTCACAATGTCAAAGCCTGGAAATAATTAATCTCTAAAGGCAAGGGCTCTTTCCTTCAAGACTTAATTTCAGAACTAGTTTGGAGCATTTTAAAGAATCCTCTCATGCATTACACACACACACACACACACACACACACACACACACACGGAAAGGATCTCATTTATAGATACAGATTTACTAGTTAAACATACTAATAATCAAAGACAACTGATATGGACAAACACAGCTGAAAGGTATTAAGCTTCATATTAACCACTATATGTGTAACCAATACCTTTTTTTAAGCTTTCTAATAAACACATAGGTGCTATAAGATGAAACAAAAGAGTAAAGACAAATCTGAAATTCTTAATCATAGTAGTTTAAAATTTTATATTTTTTTATACTGGAAACTTTTCTGATAACAGAAAACATATCCAAAGAAATTTAAAATTAGTCAATACATCACTCCTTTTATGTGTAAATATATAAATATGTGTGTAGGCATATACATAATTGTGAGGTTTAATATATAAAATCATTTGGGGAAGGGAGACTTAGAAAAATATTAGCCTGAGTTTTATCACAAGAAGTTCAAGACAAATTATGTTAAAGACCCACACTTAATGTTAATCCTTTCCTTTCCATGTTATTTTTGACACTGAGCATTCGGACCTAAATGCACAGCCCTTGATCTGATTCCTTTGTAGTTTAGGAATCTTACTGGATTTTTTCTTTATCCCATTTGCTCAAATTTATTTATAAACAAAATGCAGCTGAATTCAATACAGAGCTGATGTGAAAGCAACTGACAAACCAACTAGGAAAAGCAAAGTTTTCCTCAGTCTCAACGTAATAAGTTTGGTAATTAGCTACAAGAATTATTCAAGAATTAGAATTTTCTGTCTTCAACTAAGAGCTTTCCAATCAGTCCTAGCTAGGAGAGAAAGAGCTAACATATACGTTAAATATAAGCACGACCTTATTTTTAAGAAGGCGATATGGTGGAAAAGTTACAATTTGGTATGAGGCTTCGATGTCAAAAAAACAGAAGTGGATCTGAATCTGAGCTTTGGCACTCGTTACCTATGTGAGCTGGAAGTTACTTAATTTCTCTGAGTTTCGGGGAAAAAAGAAACTATTTAGAATCAAAACTGCCTCTTGACCTTTCTGTCATTAGGAAGTTGTCAGGCTAAGAGTAGGAGGCATCATTCATATTAATGGGAAAATAAAATTTTAAATGGCTCCATTCAACCTACCTGTGGCTAGGAGGGAATGGGATAAGAAAAGACTAACCTTCTCAAAATCTTGGCCAGTTTTCTAATGTGCCTGGGTGACTCCAAGTGTAGATGACTGTGTCTTTGACAAGAACATAAATACATTTGGGGACATGCAGCTGTTAGTCCAGAGTCTAGTTAGAGGAAGTAAGTTAGATGGTTCTGGCTGATAATATCAGGATATTTAATTTCAAGAGAAAGCCCCAATGGTGGGTACCCAAAAGAGAGAGAAGCATGAGGCGTGAAGTGAGTTAAGGGATGAGGCAGCAGGTTTTTGAAGAGTTTGGAGCCTACAAATTAAGATGTCGCATAAGAAATCTGGGATAGTAAAAAGCCCTTTAGAAATAGTGCTAATATTCTATTTTAAGCTGATGTCCTAAGTTTTCTGCAATAGAAACCTTCTCCAAAATGGAGACAGATCCACTCTGTAAAAGTACCCTGTGGATACCTGCTGGTGGATTTTCTCATGCTCCATCGCCCACTTCCAATTTCAAGCACATCTGTGGAGGACATTTCTGAGCGAGCCTAGACATACACAGATCGATGCCCCCTGCATGCTTGTACCCCCTTCTTGGGGCATCCTGCCCCAGAGCCTTCTCACATGCCACAGGAGCTGTTCATCCAAACACAGCCCAGCCCAGGAGGCAGGTAAGTATGCATGACCATGTCAACCTTCAGCCACAGGGGGCAGGGGATGGCAAATAACTGCTCAGCCCCTGCCCATGGAGGGAGGCATCCCGCATGGTTCTTGGGGGGCTCCTGTGGGATGGAGCCTTCACTGCTCATAACAGCAACACCCATGGCACACCTCACACAGCTTTTCCTCCCCCCCTGCCTTACCCCTCCCCCAGCTTCCCTCGCTCTGGCTGCCCAGGAACATCTTCCCAATAGACTCCCAAGGCCTTACCCATCCATGACTCTTCTTTCAATAGACTCCAAACCTAGATGCTTTGTGGAAACTGTTTGAGTGGACAAACAGAGGGAAAGAGGCTGAGTTCCCTGCCTGAGCCAGTGCAGAGCTGAGAGGGCCAGCAGGCTGGGGGAGAGAGAAGACCAGGGAGGAACAAGGACTCTAGGCCGGGGTCTTGAAGGGCCCTGACATTTCTGTGGGAAGGGTGACAAGAGGATTGAGTTGATCTTATTTATATCTCAAATGACAGGGCAACGTTAACTAACTTGTAATTACACAGTAGGCTCACGATAAGTAGAAGAAAATTAATTTAATAAAGCTGATGGTACGAATTTGGCTTTCTGAACCGGTTTATTGCTGTCAAGATCTTCACTTTCAGATTCTGCTGATCTGTTATCATGTCTAAGTTTTAGTGAGATATTCATCAATTAGCAGGTGGCACATTTTGAATCTCAGGGCCATTCTATGAGTTGGGGACAATCTACCTTTCAAAACTTATTATTTCCTGAAACTCCCATTCATGTATAATATTTGAGCCAAATTATTAACCTATGTACACCTTACATCTTGACATTCCCTATACTTGGAATATTCTTTATTATCATCTGCTTTATTTCCCCCTAAACCTAGCCATCTTTCCAGGCCTGCCTGAAACAGTATGTCATCCATAAAAACTTCCCAAACCATACCAGAATGTATGACTATGTTTCATGGTAGTCACCTGCCTCTTGGTATTTATATTTTTTGCTTTCTCACAGGACAACATTTAAGTTCCATTCACCTTTTACTTACATATATGGGATCCCTGCATAGAGCTGAAGTTTAGATTTGATCAGCTTCTTAGTCTTCATTAATATGCTAGGTAAGTTTTTACTACAGAGGATGTTGCTACCAGCCTTTCTTATTGGCTTCCAGATTTCCATGTGTCCCATTCCATAGTCCACCATTTCACACATCCCATTCTGAAGCCTCATTCTGACCCTTGTTCCTTAAATAAATACCTACCTGTCACAACATTTTGCCTTCACTCGGATTCTCTTATCTCCTCTAACTCACAGGGTAAACACACAAACCGGTTTGCCTAGAACATCTCCAGTTTAAGCCTGTCGTACAAGTGTAATCGTAGCATCCCTTTTTACTCCCAAACGTTTCCATGTTTTGGAGGATAAATTATATAGTCACCTTATTTTATGCAGCTTTCGTGCTTTGTTGCTTTTCCTTCTTTTCTGTGCTTCACCTATTCCCACACTGCATTGCACGTTATACATCCACTGTTGCAGAATATACAGTATTTTTAAAGTGAGGGAAATTGTCATGTAAAATGATGTAACATAATCAGTTTGCTCTGGGTATACGGAAGACTTTCCTGTGACCCACAGTATAAACGACTGAGCACTATTAAGTCTGAAAAGCGGACACAAACCAGAATGGATGGGAAGAGAGACTGTGTTTGGCATAGCTTCAAGAACACTATTTCAGGAAGAAAAATCCAATTCAGTTTTCAGAATGACTGGTTAACCAATCCATGACACGTCTACGTAATCAATATCTACTGCCACTTACCTTGGCAGCATTCCTGGAGAGATCATTTTCCAAAGTTATCCTCTTCTCAGCCACTTTCCATTGTGTTTTATGTAAATTACTTTGGCTTGTCTACTGTATCCCTTTTTTTTTTTGCCTCTACTACAATAAAGAACTTAACCCATGTATTGCATTAAGTATGAAAGAATAAATATTTTCCAACCCCTGTATGCAGTTTATTTCTTTGAGTAGTCAGTTTTAAATTTCTTTTCAAAGTTATAAAAGACAGCTCAAAATATTTTCCCATTTTCAGAGTTCTTGTAGATAATCCTAACCCAACACTAACACCAAGCATTTCTATCTCTGTTATCTATCCCACTTTACAAATTGCCACGCAAGGTTCAGCCCTACCACAGCAAGAGCAGCTTTTGACCTTTCCCTTGAAGGAATTAGTGTTTTTCTGGTCAGCAAAACCTTTGTCAGCAGACATAGTCGTTGGTTAAGGAACTCTTGGTGTTCTCCCTGACAAGTACCCTCTGTCAAAGGATAAGCATCCTTAATTTTTGCCTGCTAAAGAGAAATGGATAAGCAACAAGGATTTACCGTATAGCACAGGGAACTCTGCTCAATATTCTGTAACAACCTAATTGAAATTGAAAAAGAATAGATGCATGTATATGTGTAACTGAATCACTTTGTTTTACACCTGAAACTAACACAACACTGTTAATCAGCTATGCTCCCATATAAAATAAAAATTAAAAACTAAATAAAGAGAAATGGAGCAGGAACTGCTTTACTTCCCCATTTAAATACCCCTCAAAACCCTCAGCAGCTTCCCATTGCATTGAGAACAAACCTAGAACTCTGGCCAAGTCAGCTCATGGTCTGGCGGCCACTCTCCCCACCGAGCCCCACCTCAGCCACTCTCTCCTGCACTGGCCGCCATGTTCCAGCCACACTGGCCTCCTTTCTTTGGCTGAAAGAGCACACCAATCCCTTTCCCCTCTCTGCCCAGAAGGCACTTCTATCAGCCCTTCAGGTAACGGGCTCGTTCTCATGCTCCAGTTCTCAGCTCATGCAATACCTCCCCCAGAGAGGCCTCCCATGACTGCACCATATATGAATTCCCCCAGTTAGTTTCCTTCGTTGCTCTCTTAATCTCTCCATAGTTCTAGAGTTAATTTTCTTATGTGTTTGCTCACTTAGTTGTTGTCTGTCTACCCATTAGGGGCTGTGCCTACGTTTTTTTTTACTCTTAACATCCCCAGCGTCTAGCACATAATAGGTGATCAATGAATGTCTGTTACATGAATGACAGCACTAAATAAGACTGATACAGGCACTGTTTCTCCTGGTATCATTTTGTCTGGCTCCATTTCTGCTAGTAGCTAGCAGCTCTCCAGCAAGCTAGTAATTCCCTCTAAATCTCGACCTTGGTTGCTGGGAGCAAAGAATGAAAGCAGCCAACCTCTGATCCATGGGGGAAGGGGGAGTGATGAGGGAGGAAAGGGGCAGCCTGGGGGAATGAAAAGAAAGCAGATGACTTTGTTTAATCCTTATGTCAACTGGACCACCAGATAAATGGACCAATAGTACTTAACAGGAAGAACAGACTTTTTCTCTGAAATGCCCTTAGTAGCCATCCCTGGTTGACAATTACTTATAGTAAAAGGAAAGTAGCATCTATAAGCCATGAATAATGCTACACATGCTTTATCACATATAAAATAGATCTGCTTAACAATTCGAATGCTTCACCACAGGAGGTGATTCCTACAAATCTTACACACAAGTCTCAACCTATTATTCTGGGTAAAAAGTGCATGTCTGTCGACGGAAGATAGGACCTGCGGATTCATTCTGAAGTCCCCATACATCTCTTTGCTCCATCTGAGCTGAGTAGGATCTCTGATTTACGAAATCTGACTTGACTATCCAATCGTGTGTGTTAGCTGTGAACTAGAATTCCATGGGGAGTTAAAAAATACTCGTATCCAAAAATTCAATGATGAGGGAGAAAGGAAAAGAGTCTGTCGAAGTTTTCTTTTCTATGATTTAATCCTGGCCCGGGCAAGTAAAAATGTAACCAAAGAGCGCCGGGTAACACCAGTTGCAGTGCACTGAAGGGTGGCTCCCAAAGATGTGTCCACATCCTGGCTCTTGAAACCTGTTGTCTTTGTCGGCTCGGGCTGCCATAACAAATCAACATCAACTGGGTGGCTTAAACGACAGATGTTTATTTTCTCACAGTCCTGGGGGCTAGAAGTCTTTAAAGAAGGTGCCAGCAGATTCAGTTCCTGATGAGAACCCTCCTTCTGGTTTGAAGATCGTTGCCTTCACATGGCAGAGAAAGAAAGAGGGAGCAAGCTCTGGGGGTGGGGGGGGCGGGGGCGGGTCTCGGCTTACAAGGGCACTAAATGCATCAGGAGGACCCAACTCTCAGCACCTCATCTAAGCTTAATCACCTCCCAAAGGCCCGGTCTCCAAACACCATCACGTTAGAGGTTAAGCCTTCAACATATGAATTTTATGGGGGACGCAATTCGGTTCACAGTACCTGTGAATGTAACCTTATATGGAAAAAAAGGTCTTTGTAGATATTAAGGATCTTGAGGAGAGATCATCTAGGATTACCCAGGTGGGCCATAAATCCAATGACAGGACATCCTTTAGAAGAGAAAGGCAGAGGGAGATTAAGCACATGGAGGAAAGGGCAAGCAAACACCAAGGCAGAGAGTGGAATTATAGAGTCTCAAGCCAAGGAACACCTGTAGCCAACAGAGCTGGAAGAGGCAAGGACTGGTTCTCCCTTTAGTGCCATCAGAGGCAGCACAGCCCTGCTGACACTTTGATTTTGGACTTCTGGCATCCCGAGCTGTGAGAGAATAAATTTCTGTTTTAAGCCAAGAAAGAAAATGCCAGTGCTCAAATTCCACGCCTATCCAATTAAATCAGTACCTTCCGGAAGTGAAGTCCTGGCACTCTGCTGTTGTTTAAAGCCCCTGGGGTAGTCGTAACTCTGCATGCAATTAAGGTTGAGAAGCTCAAAGTTAAAAGTGTTTCCCCTTCCAGAGTTATTATAATTTTAGTGAGGGTTTCTTTATTCTGAAAGACCAAAAATATTCTTGACCTTCTGAAAAGTTAATGCCTGGTTGCAAATTATTTGTACCAGGGAATGTATTGGAAACTAAGAATAGTGACAATATATATTAGAGACTTCTGGGTCCTTTAAAAATCTGCCGTCACTTCTATTATGACTGGAAAGTAATATTTTAAAAGAAATTCGAAAATAGGCTGAGGGGCATTATGAAACAATGAAGCATTTTTATTCCTTGATATTGCACTAAAAGTAATCATTCTAAATTAGCCTGTAGAGTAACATCCAAAGGTGGGGTGTTTTACTTCTTTTATGTTATAAATTCCTATAGTTTTTCTTTCCCAATCTATCACCCTGATCAAGAGTAAATAAATCTACTACACCAAGTGAACTAAAGAGGCAAAATAATCACAGTCTTACAGGGAAATAGAGATAGTTCATCTAACCCCAATCTTTCCGTTTTAACCTGCCATCAGAAGGCTGGGCAGAAGGTCACCTCTTCATCTCTATCTCTCAAGAAAAGAATTAGTCATACATATTGTTAAATTGGCTTCATCCCCAAAGAATAAATGAGAGATGAACTGCACTGAACAAAGAGACATCACTACACTCAGAAAGCCATTTGCTTGCAACAGGAAATCGATATAAAGCAGTCTTACAACGTTGCATGACATTAAATGTCTATAATCACTTTATTCTGCTTAACTTGTATAGATGTGTTCTGTCAGCATTCTCTCTCTATAATCTCTCCCTAGGAAAACTCATCTCCTTTCCATAGGGATCACTTATAAACTAATAGCTCTCAAATCCCCATCTCTAACTCAACATCCCTTCTAAGCCCTAGAGGCAGTATGGTGCAGTGGCTAAGGATGTATATACAGGCTTTAGAGCCAGTCTGTGTTCAACTCCCAGCCACCACTCATTGGCCGAATTATTTATCTTCAATAAGCCTCACTTTCATCATCTCTAAATTGAGAAAAATGCATGCAGCCCAGTGCCTATTAAGAAGTAAGGATTTGAGAAATGTTGTATTTACTATAATTATCATCATTAGGCCTATCCATGCAGATGTCCCAGGAATACATCAAATGCAAAACTGTCCAAGGTTGAATTCATTATTTCCCCCCAGTAAATGATTCATCTCTGTGAGCTCTACCATATTGAATAAAGCCATCATCCTACCAATATGCGGCCCCCAGGGAATCCTTTTGTTATTCTTCCTTCTCCCTCATTTCCCACTTACTTTTCGTGGCCACATCTTGCTCTATCTCTACAGTGACTCATTAATCCATCTTCATACGTCCCCATTGACATGACCTGAATTCAGGTCATTGCCACTTCGATGACTACAACTTCCTTGTAAGTAGTTTCCTAGGCTCCAATCTCTTGCCCTCACATTGCTGCCTGATGTCCTCCAGAAACACAGATCCGAACTGGAAATGACCCTCCAATGTACTCACATGCTTTACTTAGTATGTCATTCAAAGACTTCCAAAATCAGGCCCCAACCAACCTATCCAGACTCATCTACCCTACAGTCTACTAAGGAGGATCTCAGCCCCTACTCTGCTAATAAGAGTCACCCACTCCCATGGGCATTCTCAGAGGGAAATGTAATTACCCAGCCACCGACTGTAAATCTATCCCTCAAGCAAACAGGACAGATTGCAAGTGAGAGCACAATTAATATAAATATATATATATATATAATCTTAATGTGATTCTAATTTATATCTTTTAAAGCAAATTATGTGTAAACTTTGGCACTTTATAATTAGCTTTAAAAGGATTACTAGATTTTTATCTCTCATTTAATCTTAATAAGCTTTGGGGGGAACTATATTATGGATGAATAACGCTAGCCAGCAACCTAAAATTCAGATTACTGTAAGCCTAAAAGTTTATTGTGACACCTCTTAGTACACTCTTTTCCTTTAACGCTCTTCCCCAAACACCTTATACCACAACCCTTGACCTCCCAGCTCTTGAAAACCTAAGCATATAGTGTTCCCTATGCCTCCCTAGCTTTATTTGACCTTCCTCATCCTTACTTATTTACACTTTTTAATCCTCCCTCTCTCGGCTTAATTAGTATGTTCTCTTGAATGTTTTTCTTTTATCAAATTTAATATTATTATTTATTTAACATTTCAAATCTATTTAAGTTATTCAGTAAGGCTACCTTTTAATGGGCAGCAGCATACTTTTACTGACTACAGATTGCCAAATTGGTTCTGCAACAATTCAGTCAGCAGCTGTGAGGATCACCGGCTCTCCCCTTCCCTTGCCCCCCTCCTTTGGGGTGCCTGCCAACAGGGACAGGTTCTGCTCCCATCCACACAGCAGCACAGAAAGTGGCTCCATGTGTTGCATTACTTGTCTTTTCACTCTTTTTTCTTTGGTGCTTCTGATATTAAAAAGTTAATTTTGGGCTTCCCTGGTGGCGCAGTGGTTGAGTGTCCGCCTGTCGATGCAGGGGACACAGGTTCGTGTCCCGGTCCGGGAAGATCCCACATGCCGCGGAGCAGCTGGGCCCGTGAGCCATGGCCGCTGAGCCTGCGCGTCCGGAGCCTGTGCTCCGCAACGAGAGAGGCCACAACAGTGAGAGGCCCACGTACCGCAAGAACAAAACAAAACATATTGCTGTCAAGTAAATAATATCAACCTCATCAGAAAAGATAAAGAAGAAATTAGAACCTGATGTGCATAGATCGATAGATACTTAGATACATAGATATAAATAGATGATAGCTAGATAGATGATAGCTAGATGACGATGACGATGCTGATAGATATTTACTAACCAATTTTAGTTGGTTTTAAAAAAAATTTCAATTCATCATATTCATGTCTCAGTTGATCCTCTGTTTAAAAGGAATTTGTGCTTCTAGCAGGTACAAAGGCAGCACACAGCCTGAAATCTATCTGAGCTTCCCTAGCCAAGTCACATGCTCTAGCTCAGGCTATATCCTGGAGGAAACAGCATCTTTTTTTCTAATTTACACCAAGGCTGGTAGGAGATTTTATAGTTCTATAAAAACTCAAGTGTCTCTATCATTTTTAATTCAAAATCAAAGTTATCACAGAACACCTGATATGTGATACGCCCTACACTGAGAGGAAATATTCATTCATGCATGCATGCCTACCCAAAAGAAACAGAACCCAGAGGAAAACTGAAAGAAATCCCTCTTCCCACGAAGCTAATATTCTAGTGAGGAGAGACAGACTATAAATCGGACTCTAAATTATAATAAATTAATAAAACATAAAGCATCAATAAAACATAAAGCAGCAGAAGAAATGATAAGGAGAAATATAAGGAGATACATAAATGATATGAAAAAAATAAAGCAAGGAAAGGGAATAAAGAGTATGGGGAAGGTGGGGAAGGCATTACAATTTTAGAGAGTGTGGCCAGCAAAGGCCTACATCAAAGACAGCAATTGAGTAAAAACCTAAAGGAAATGAAGAATGAGTCATGCACTTATCTGGGGGAAAGAGTGGTCCAGGTAGAACGTGGAGCATGTGCAAAGGCCCTGAAGTGGGATTATGCCTGGTGAGTTGGAGAGTTAGTACTACCAGATATATATAGCGCTTAAATATGCAAGGCAGTGTGCTAATCATTTTACATAGAAATACCCATTTAGTCTTCACAGCAACCTTTGATACAGGGGCTACTATTATTCCCATTTTATAGATGAGTAAAGTGAGGCAAAAGTTGTTAGGTAACTTGCCCAAGATCACAAAACTATCAGTGAAAAATTCAGACCCAGGCAGTTTGGCCCCAGGGTTGATGCCCATAACCACTCTACTATAGTATGTCTTAGTAATTTAGTAATTTTAATCATCAGTGGATTCTGATTATGATTATATCTACATTTTAACAACAGAAAGAAGAAAAAATTTTAAGAATCCAGTGAAGTCGATCAATCCAATGAACCAACCCAGAAAATCCAAATCTAGCAAAGTAGATATCCATTCATTAATTCCTGTGTGATAAATATTGCTCCTTGTAGAGCATAAAGTTTTCTCACTGATTCAAGCCTTATAAATGATGGAAAGTTTAAAAAGAAGGGACCTTAACAAATCATCAAATTTTGATTATTATGACTGAGACAAAGCTAAATTAACTGCCTACTTTTTTAAAAAAATTAGGTAAATAACAGAAGAGTTAATAGGTATTCTACAACCAAGTTTTCTAAGTGTGAATCACAGCTCCATTATGTATTATCTGTGATGTTAACAAGCTGCTTAGCCTCTCTGGGTCTCGGAGTCTCAGGAGATGTGGGTAATAATAGTACCTACCTCACAGGGTTTTTGTGATGATTAGTTGTGTCAGCCATGCCTGTTGTAGGGAAGTGGTGAGATAAGTGTTAGTTTTAGTATTACTTTAGTGGCAGTGTAGTATATTATGTAAGTAAGGGACCATGGTGGGAGGCTGTATGGATTGGAATCCCAGATTAACCACTTTTCAGCTTTGTGACTCCGGCAATTTACTTAACCCCTCATTTTCTCAGCTTCTCACCTTTAAAATGGGAATAATAACTCTAATGACTTTACAGTGTTGTTGGAAGGATTAAATGAGTTACTATATGTAGGATGTTTAGACTGGCACCTGGCCCTTAATAAGTATTATATTTTTACTGATAGTAACATTAACATTATGCATCATTTAGATTTATTAAGGAAGTTACTTCCTCTTCCATTTTGGTTCAAGAAGACATGATCAAACCATGACTTCTCTTTAAATATCTTTCTTTATAATTTGCTTCTCTCTGTCACTCAGAGGTAATCCAACAAATTGAAAAGTATACACTAAGAGTTTAGGCCTTTTACTTAAAACAGTCAACATGTTGAGTGTTGTGCTAAATTATTTAGCCACTTTCCTGAAAACTGTGTTTCTGTAAACTCCCTTCCCTCTACTCATTACTAACATGAAAATTCAGGTAGATTTAATTTTATATTCCCCATCTGTAATTACCATCATCTTACTGAGTGTTTTCAGCATTCACTCATATATGACAGTAAAACCCTGATAACATATAAAGATCTATGACATGTGTCATTTTTTTCTTTATTATAGGATAGTTTAGGACCTCATTTAATTACATGTAAGGGAAATGAAATTGAAACGTAGCTGCGGTTAGATATACTGATGACAATTACTATTTGCAGTGAACATGTCCTTACCAAGCTTGCATCTTGGTATGACATGCCTTAGAGCTCTTCAGACAGATTAGGCAAGGTGTTACAGAGAACATTACCTTTGGTCTTACTCAAATGGCAGAAAAATCTGCCAAAAACCTGAATTGCTGTGTAATCGGCTTGGTTTGGCACACTCCATAGAGTTGGCAAGACAGAGCAAATGTTGTTACAAATAGTCACTCTTGATGCTGTCCTATAAAGGAAAACATGTTGTCTCTATTCCATACTTAGTAGAAGCCTAGCGGGGAGAAGTTCCATGCAGAAAATACCTGATATGTGCAGAGCACCTTGAAATGTCACTATAAGCCTCTTATGGTAAGGAATTCTGAATATGGAAATTCCATCTCAGACCTCATAACAGTTTAAGTTATCATAATGATCTCATTATGAATGCTTTTACCAAAAAGTAATTCTACTATACAAATCCAAAGCTCATGTGGTTATTCTGCTCATTTTGAAAGTTTCAATAAAGATTGTCATTTCCTATCTCTACAGATACCTTTTAAAATCTGAAATTCAACTATTCTAAGTAAAAGAGTGAAGCAGGAATTACCAGTTGATATTATCATCTAAAATAATACAGACAGTACTTGATAAAAGGATCAAAGTACAAAATCTGTTTCAGGTTTTGAGAGGGAAGATTCTTTTTTTATAACCAGGAGAGCACAAATTTTCATAAGTTATCACAACTTGTTTCCGATCAATGTTTCTCAAGCATTTTCCAATTTGTATTCTCCTGAGGGACTCTACAAATGTTCTGCAGAATCTATTTAGGGCAATTGGTACTTAACTTCTTTGGTCTTTCAAAACTTCAGGAATCTTAAAACTATAAAACTAAGGTATGGATAACACACATACAGAAAGACTATGCATCTGATAAGAGGAGTTGATTCCAGATATCAGAAAAAAATAACTTTTTACTCTAGGAGTCATGGATTTTCCTTTCTCTAGTCAATATCTTAAACACATTATGCTGAAGAGATTTTCTGGTATTTTCCATTTTGTCATATAACAGTCCCCTAAAGTGATGTGTTTGACCACAACTCTTAACAGTGACTGGATCACCTTACCACCTCTGAAGTTCCACTGATTACAATAAGACATCATCTGACATTTAATTTATTTAGAGTTAGAGATTCACTGTGACAATTCTATCATGGCAAAAGTCTAGAGGTTTCCAAAACCATTCTGGAAAGACAGCTAATCTTTTCTCAGTTCATTACCTTTGTTTTCATCTCTAGTAACTGTTACCAGGAAATTAACAGCTTAGTATTCCAAGAAGGGGCCCAAAATACAGCATTTCTGAAGGCAGGGAAAACTGCCCAAATTCAGAAGACACACCATATTCCAGGCCCCAATATATTTAATATAGAAATACACTCATTTATTTAAAAATTGATAAAGGACATAATTAATTTTAATTGTAAGCCTGAAATGTCATATCATGCAGAGTTGAGAAGAAAAAATTTTCAATTTTAAATTTCTACCATAGTTTAGGAAATTCTATAAGAATAATCACTCCCAGCGGTCTATACAGAAGTTGGAATACAATTCTTGTCTGCTCATGGATCTCCAAATTTATTGGGAAAACTGATAGTGTCCAGCTCCCCAGAGATTCAGTTTTAGGAGAGTCCAAGGCCAGGGCCCTCGCAGAAACACTCACCTATTTTTAATTCTTATTCTCTTTTCCACTTCTTTTCCTTTGGGGTTTCCTTGGTCAAACCATTACCTTGTTCAGTCTGAAAAACTGCAGTTTTTCAATGAAAAACTTCCCATTGATTCCTGCAAATATCCTAAAACTCTTCATTCCTCTAGACTCTGGATCTTGATATTTATAGAATAGACTTGGGAAATCAAGAGCCTTTTTCTCTCCAATCTGATCCTTGCAAACGAAACTCTGACTTTCAGGACTCATTCTTTCTGCTTTACTCTAAACATGGTGTGGTATAATTTAACAATATATTTGGTCTTTGTCCTGAGTTCCTGGTACAGAGCTCCAAAAACACTAGAAATTTCCTGAACAAAAAGAGTGTCTTTTGTTATTCATAACTAGCGCCTTTGGATCACATATGAGTTTATGATAATGAGGTGACTTAGGGTGGGCCCCCTATTTAGCCTCAGTTTGGAGGTCACAAGAAAGACCAAGTGATTAGCAAGTTGGAACTTTCAGCCCCACCCCTGACTTCTAGGGAGTAAAAGGGGCTGGAGATTGAACTCTGTGATACCTCTGAACAATGAGATTCTTCAAAGAACTTCCTTGTTCATAAACACATCAAGGTGCTAAGAGGGAGGACGGTTCACCCAGAGAAAGTATAGAAGCTCCACACATCTCCTCCCTTATACCTTGAACTATGCACCGCTTCAATTTGGTTGTTCCTGTATTGTATCCTTTATAACAAGCCAATAAATATAAGTAAAGTATGTTCCTGAGTTCTGTGAGCTATTCTACCAAATTGTTGAAACTGAGGAGTGGTTGGTAGAGACCCCTGATTTATAGCTAGTTGTCAGAAGGTGGCCCAGGACTTGTGGCTGGCACCTGAAGTGTAGGAGATCTTGTGGGATTGTATCCTTAACCTGTAGGCTCTGTGCTAACCAGGTGGTTACTAACCAGGTTTAGTATCAGTTAGTTAGATACTAACCAGGTGGTTAGTATCAGAATTAAATTAAATTGTTGGACGCCAGTATGTGTCTGGAGAATCAGCGAACTGATCGTCGGTGTCAGGAAACACCTCACAACATGGTGATTTCGAAAGTCTAAACTAAGCAAAACTAAGCAATGCCTTCAATGGTTTTTTGCTATATTACCACTGCACCCCTCTCCTATTCCTATCCCAAGTGTGCATGCATCAGTATCGATGAATGCAGCACTGTGAAAACAGTATTACTTGATGTGGAAAATAATCTGTGTTATGGACTGAATAGTATTCCCCTAAAATTCATATGTTGAAGCCTGAACTTCCAATGTGACTGTATTTGGAGATAAGGCCTTTAGGGAAGTAATTAAAGTTAAATGAGGTCATAGGATGGGATCCTAATTTCATAAAGCTAGTGTCCTTATGAGAAGAGAAAGAGACATGAAAGATCTCTCTCCCTCTCTACACGTACACACAGAGGAAAGGCCATGTGAGAACACAGCAAGAAGGCTACTATCTGCAAGGCAAGAAAAGTCTCGCCAAAAACCAAATTTGCTGCCACCTTGATTTTGGACTTGTAGCTTTCAGAACTCTGACAAAATAAATTTATTTGTTTAAGCTACCCAGTCTTGGTATTCTGTTATGGCAGCCTGAGCTAACTAATGTAATCTGATAGAATGTTTCAAATATTAACACATTCTAGTCAACACCTAAATCTTTTTTAGCTTAAAGACTGACATTTTTTCCAAGAGACTGTAATACCAGGGATGGGGCAGGTGATTCAATTATTTCAATTCAAGCACTCTGCTAACTGGTTGCTAAAATAATTCTAGAAACCTAATTTTAGAAAGTCTGATGTTTTTACTTTAAGACATTACACTATAAACTAGGGTTTTAAACTCAAAATTCAATCATTCGTTCTTTTACATATATATATATATATATATATATATTCAAACTGAAAAGTATAGTTCCTGCTTTCAAGTGTTTACAGTTTTGTGAGAGGACAGATATTAACCAAATAACCACAAAATCCCCAGAGGTTCAAGTGAGCTTAGCAACCCAAGCACATTATTCCACATTTACTTGTATCCGGTTGATGCAGGAAGACAAGTAGAAGATTCCCATGAGAGGTCCCTTTTTTTTCCATAAAATGCACAGAAATATACTTAATCTTGTCATACATATTACATTGCAGAAATGCATTGAGATTATACAGTTTTATAGTTAGCATTTTATATGAGAAATCAAGAATGAGTAATGAAAAGGCCGATAGAACCAGAAGGATTGATTTATGAAGAAAGATTGAAAAGAGTAAATGCCTATAGCTTGACCAACTCACAACTGAAAGAGAATATGGCATTAGAAATAAATCAAATCGTTTAGAAAATACAGATATTTCAATAATGTGATAAAAGGAAATTATTTTTACATTATAGAAAATGAGCTATATTTATTATTAAATTAGACATCCAGTTAAAGGTCTTTAAAATGATACATGAGCTCAGAATTGGGGGGAAAAAAAATCCCAAGTGACTTGGTCACTAAAAACAAGGTAGCCACAGGAAATGTTATCCACTCATGGTTATCACCACTCAAAGCATTTATGGTGATAGGAATATTGGAAGAGTTTTCTAATAGTTCAGGAAATAATTTATGGGGAAAAAGATCAAGGAAAGTTAGACTAAGAATTCTCAAAGTCAAGGAGTATGTATTCCTGCACTGACTTGTCATTCTTTTTTAGAAAATTCAGAGCAAAATGAAGTATTTGCTTTCTGTTGTGAGGGACAAACTCAGGACCATATTAACCATATTAATGATGGTACCAGTGAATGTAATGATGATGAAACCCTTATGTTGCATGTAAAGGTAGCTGATACAGGGAAAGGTAAAGAGCCATGTTTTTCCATGGAGCTCTAATAAATACGTCACTGAAGAGTCCCCAATCCACTTACCATCCTCAACAAATAAAGTGGATTTACCTAGAATTAAGAACTGTTCAGGTTAATTATAATAGTCCCCCATTTTTAATTTTTTTAATTACATGATTTTAAATTAAGCCTATAGGTCTATTGGATCACTGAAGAAAACCAAAGACCTTTTAAAATTACACATAATAAAAATATTCTAATAAATATTTTAAACCCCACTCAAATATTAATAGTACAGTGTAATGTTTGCTTCTCCCTGAAATAAGCTCATTTTTAAAGATGCTTCAAAGGGAAAAGGCAATGGAAGAAGCCAGGCAAGCCCACTGTTCTAGCCCAAAGCTAACCCAGGGCTTAATGCCTAAGGCATTCTATGCCTAAACAGCAAAGGTAAGATAGCGACCTTTTGGCTAGACTTACAAAGGAAGTTCCTAAAAATTAGTACATTTAAGTAAAATATGTATTATTAATGTCAAAGTTATTTCCTGATGTCTTCAAGTACCAAGATAAGCATTGCAACCATGAACTCTAAGATACAGCTTTTGCATATCCTCCTGAAGTCTCCATGATAGCTACATTTGTCCAAATGGGATGTCCCTTGGATTTTAAAATTCCCCCACCACACCATCTCTGCCTCTTAAGCAGGAAGACCACCCAAAAGAAGGCTTTGATCTAAAACTAATGCAGTACTTTAAAAAACTGAAGAATAAGCAACAGCAACGATCAATGTGGAAGCCCTTTGATCCTTGTGAATTAGTCCCTGTGGGATATCCAAAAAATAGGAGCTAGGGTCCAAGTATTCAGTGATAAGGAAACATGCAAGAATTCAGATGCATAGATGCCTCAAACTTTATAATTCTGTGATGTCCTTTTCTCCACTGTGAATTCCTAAATTAATTTGGGAAATCTTTTAGTTTAGTAAACTGTTCTGAGTTGTCATTAAACTAGAGAATTTTGTATTATAATTTGGAGAGAAAATTTCCTTCCACCATCATTAATCACTTATCAATTTTGAATCAAAAGCCTTTATTTTAATAAAGGATTATTCAGAATAAACAGTAGTCCCAGAAAATTCTGTATGTTGTAAGCAGCAATAAATATCCAGAATTGGTAGAAATAAAGACAAAAGTTGTTGGTTGATTTTTCTTTAAGGGATTGCTAGAAATGCATAGATTGGTCTTGGTTATTTTTAACTTATGTTAGAAACAGTGGTTAAAATTTTGGACTCTGCAGTGGTTTTTAAACCATGTTCCAAGAAACCACTGGGTGGAGTTCCACAGAGAATCATGGATTCTGCAAAGGTTGGATTTTAATTAAAATTTAATATCTACATTGAACTATTTTTAAACCAAACACACACACACACACACACACACACACACACACACACACACGTTCCAAAAGAAATTGAATGGAGGCAGACAGACAGGTTCAAATTCTGACTTTACTAGCTGCTCGAAATTGAGTATTAATTCTTCAACTTTCACATTCTCAATTTTCCTTTCTAGAAATGGAGATAATGATAATATAGTCATATCTCAGAGGTTCTGACAGGAATAAATGAGATGCTGCAGAGAGGCAATACAGCATAGTGCTTCAGAGCACAGGGCCTATAACAATGGGGTCTCAAGTATGGTACTTGGACCAGAAGCATCATCTTCTGCTGGGAACATGTTAGAAATGCAAATTCCTAGGACCTGCTCCACACCTGCTCAGGGTGGGACTAGCAGCTTGTGTTTTAACAAGTCCTACAGGTGGGTCTGGTGCACAACACAGGTGAGAACCACAACCCTAGACTTGGTCTCCTTGGGTTTGAATCCTAGGTTGGCCATGTAATAGCTACATATCCACAGGCAAGTTACTAAATTTCTATAGTCCATGTGAAGTGTATGAAACAGAATAATAAATGTTAGCTGTTATTAAAATACTTGGGATAGTGCTGGGCTATATTAAGCATCTCAGTAAACAGCCACTAGTATGATAATTATTATCTTAATTATCACTATTATTATTACATGTCATTGTGAAACAGGATCAAGTAATAATATGCTTCAATATGTTCGAGTTCAATAAAATGCTTAAATTACATTCAAGGTCAAGGTAAAAAAAAAGAAATCGAAAGCTTATGGCTACATATGGTGACTTCTATGTATTTTTTTAAAGTGAGACCCATAGAAAGGTGCCCAATATACTTATTTTTAAGTTCCAAAAACTCAGGTTGCCTTTTCTTCATAAAATCAAACTTGTTGGAGGCAGACACACTAAAAATAAAATCAATTCACTGTGATCATTCCTGCAGCTTTAAAATTCAAAGATTAGAAGACACAGTGTTCCTTCTAACGTGCTGATTTTATTCCTTCTGTAATCCAAATGTCCACATAGTGCCAGGCTTGAACGCCAAGTATGACACATCAGTATTTTTTTCATTCTTTGTATCTTATAAAGGTTCAAAGAAAGGCAAACGTGCCAATATGCATTTGGCCTGACATTTAGCTCTTTAATGCTGTGACAAAGAATGATTGAGGATTAGGAGGCTGAGAATGGAGCTGTTCATGCTTGAGTGAGATGGTCATGAAAACGATAGCAAGCATCTGCTTCTTTACAGCCCAAGGCCCTGGAACTTCACAGCAATCTGATGATACCATCTGTAAGCATGGGAAATGCTTTTGAAGAGTCTTAATTTGCAGTTTATCATATTTACTATGTTTTGCCATTATTATCTTTTTCTGTAATAACAGCACATTAAAGTCCATAGGGCCTGGATCTTTCTGTGCAAGATTTCTGACTAGTTCCGGCTCCCTCTTTCTTTGATGCACTAAGCTCTACCGTTTGTAAGACCTTGCCCGTTTCACCTAAATTTTCAAATGTGTTGGCCGAAAGGTTGTTCATAAATTCTTCACGTTATCTTTTTTAAATCTCTGTAACACCTGTAATTAGGTCTCTTTTTTCACTCTGGTATTAGTTATTTGTGCCTTATACTTTATTGAACTGTATCATTAATCAAATTTTGTCTATTTTATTACTTTGCCAAATAACAACCTTTTGGCTTTTTTCAAACTTCCTAGTGTTTATTTCTATGACACTAATTTCTGCTTTCATCTACATTATTGTTACGTCCTTTTTATTTGCATTTGTTCTGAATTTCTTCTTAAAACAGGAGATATATGTTTAGCTCATTAATTTTTAACATTGGTTCTAAATAAGAAGTGTTTGGGCTGTTTTCTAATAATTTAAGACATAGTAGTATTTTTCTTATAATTTTCTTCATTTTTCATCACCTTCTATACCTGTGAGGATGTATTCCTTAACACATGGATTCTTTTTAGCTAATTTCTTAATTTCCAAGATATGGAAACATTCTACTTAATTTCATTATTGATTGCTAATTGAATGCTAGGTTAACTACATAGTTAAGATAGCAATCTTTTGAAATGTTTGAAAATGTTCATTATGGTCAAGTTTCAAATGGTCAGCTTTTGTACATGTCCTACGTGTGCCTGAAAGAAGGTATATTCTAGAGTTATATGATATGGTATTCTACTTGCATCCATTAGGTCATATTTGTTAATCACATCCTATAAACCTTCCGTATTCTTTACTGATTTTGTTTGCTTCCTATCAATTACTGAGAGATATTTGTTAAATTCTACTACTGTGATTGTGAATTTGTCAATGTCCCCTTATTTCTGTATTTTCTTTGTGTATTTTGGGACTATGTTTTTAGATACATACATACATTTAGAATATTTTATGTTCCTGGGAAATTGAAACTGTTAGTATTATTAAGTGACTATTCTTATCTCTAGTAATGCTATGGACCTTAAATTCTATTTTGTCCAATATCAAATAGACATACCAGCTTTGTTTTAGATTTTATTTGCATGGTTACCTTCTTCATCTTTTGCATTTAACTTTTTATATAGCCTTATAGTTTAGATGTGTCTTTCATAATGTTTTTCATTCAGATGATTTTTTTTTTGGTCTCAGAAAATTTATTCAATAAAAGTTTACTGAGCATCTACTATGTGCAGGGTATTCTACTAGGTGCTGCAGTTTTTGAAATGACAAAACTGTATATGTAGGATCAGAGCTAGTTCTTGATAGTTTTCCTGATTTGACAGAGAAAGACAGACTGCCCCTACCAGGCTCATTTAGAGAGCTAAGAGCATGGATGAGGTCTACTTTCTGTCCTTCTATCAGCCCAGCATAAACTTTTGCCTTCCTCAAATCAGTCGTAAGTCAAAACAAATAAGGTACATTAAAAAAATTTCCTAGCAAATTGACCAAACTAAAGACATGACATTTCATTTGGTAACCTGCTCAAAATTATAAAACTCATTCCATTTGGCCCAGCTCATACTGCCCAGGGCAATACTTCTAGACAATTCTAATCCCACTGTGCTCTGTTCTTATAAACTGCATATTTAAAAAAAAGTCTTCAGCGTCCTAAATGTGACATGCTCAGTGATTTTATTTAACAATATTTTTGTCTAAATTAGGTCAATTAGACAATTTACATTTAATGTAATTACTGATTTATTTATATTTAAGCCTATCATCTTATTTTGGGCTTTCTAATTAGCCTGTTTCTTAAATGTTTCTTTTTCAATCTGTTCTTTTTTTGGAAGGATGATCAATAATAATGTCATAGTGGATTAAAATGGTAAGCATTAAAACACATGACAACAATAATGCAGAGATTGGGGATAAGATAATGTGAAGTCAAGTCCTTGTATTATTCAGGAAGTGGCACATTTTATTAATATTAGAAAAATTCAAGATGCATGTGAAAATTTATATGTAAACTGGTAAAAGGAATAACGTACATAGCTTCCAAACTATCGGAGGGAAAACACAGAAGGATGAAACATATTCATCAATCTACCTTTATTGTGCTTCATGTCTTTCTAGAACTCATACTATTGTTCTGCTTCCTTTAGTAAAAAATCTACTGATGGAAAATCCTCTGTTTTTCTTTATCTGAAAATATTTTTTTCTTGCCGATGTTGGGTACTACTGGATTAGGAGAGTTTTCTTTCCTTCAGTATACTAAAATTGTCAGCCCCCTCTCTCTGGCTACCATTATTGCTGATGACAAGAGAGCCACATCAGTCTAATTAAAAATCTTTTGAAGGGAACATTCCATTTTTTTTTTTTCTTTTTTTTGCTCTGGTGAATTCTAAGATTTTTCCTTGTTTTTTGACGTCCTTCAATTTCATTATAACATGCCTAAACGTAATGGTCTTTGTACTTACACTGGTTAAGATTCACTGAACTACCTGAATCTATGGGTTGGTGTCTTTCACCAGTTCTGAAAAGACAACAACCCTCCATGCCATTCATTCTTTCTTCTCATCATGATCCAATGAAACCTCCCATACCACTTAACCTGCCTCTCTGAAAAGTGTGTTCTGGGTAATTTCTTCTGATCTTTCTTCTACCTAATTTCTCTTCAGCTGTATGTAATCATTTGTTAAACCCATTTATTGACTTTTCAATATTTGTCACTGTCATTTTTATTTCTAGAAGTTATATTTCATGATTTTTCAAATCTGCTTCGTTGTTTTTTATACTTTTATGTTCCCTTCAGATATATACAAACTTGTCGTTTCCTTCTCTGAACATAAAAATAATAGTTGTTTTCTAACCTGGCCTGATATTTACAATTTATTAAATGTTTTGAAGTCTATTTCAGCTTTCATTTTTTTTCTGCCAATTCTCTCTTTGTGCCTTTTTTCTATGTATGTATGTTTATTTTTGACTTGTGCTGCTTAATGTGCTTCAAAAGATTATTTGTGGGGCTTCCCTGGTGGCGCAGTGGTTGAGAGTCTGCCTGCCGATGCAGGGGACACAGGTTCGTGCCCTGGTCCAGGAAGATCCCACATGCCGTGGAGCGGCTGGGGCCGTGAGCCATGGCCGCTGAGCCTGCACGTCCGGAGCCTGTGCTCCGGGGAGAGGCCACAACAGTGAGAGGCCCAAGAAGACACTCAAATCAAAGTTGAGTTCTAGCAAGGACATCTAAAATTACTATGTGATAACAAATGAAATACATTAGTATTTAAAAGTGGCACATTTTTGTGGCTTAGACCTCAGTATTAGTTTGTGACAGAATATCAAGAGTACATATAAAGATTTCCTCAAAACTTATTTTTAAAGCATATGGAGAACTTCATAAACTTTTGGATAAATGGCAAACTCAGTGACCAAAAGGTTATCTAAACATAAACTCTACTGAAAACACCTGTAGGACCTAATTTCAAAGCATTCTGTAACATAATTGAAACAATAATTACCTGACTTCAGGAAGGACGGTAGGAGGCATTCTTTTTTTTTCCAGCACATCACATAACTTTTACCTACGAAAATAGTCCCTTTACATTTCTAACAACAGTTTTGATAGGTAGGAACAAGAAGCATTGGCACTATAATTTTTCAGTGCATTATAATAAAGTGAATGTTTTCTAAATGTCATAGTTTAAATTTCATGGGGTGTGAAATCTCCTTTGAAATGAAATTTAAAGCCTTTTTCAAATAAGAAGACTAATTTTACAGTCAAAAGCATATTACATTCCCAGACATTATTAACCTTGGAGAACTGCTTGCAAAATGATACTTTCTGACATATTAGGATTAAATTTGTCTTTATATAATTAAGTTAAAGAATACATTTAAACTAGATCAGATTGCAAGAGATGTGCTAAGTGTGTGCAATAGTAAGATTTCCATTTACTAATACTAAATGTAACTACTCATCATTTATATGGTAATGCTAACACATATTTGAACAGATGATTTCTAAAGAAAACTATTCTTGGAATAAGCATGGTGCTTAATGTCAAAAATGGTAATGTTGCACAATAACCTAAAAAAGAGTTGGCATTAACTTCCTATACTACTTTTAAATATGAAAAAGCAGATAATTATTTTTTACTTGATAAAGTGCAAAATCCTTTTTCTAAAATCAAATGCTATTTTAGCGCATCCCAAAATGTTTTAAAATGTGGTTTAAAATACATCAGTTATACTTTTGAACAGCTTGTTTTCAGTTTGTTTTTAATTACAGCTAGATGTACATGAAATTTTTTGCATAAAGAAGGCATGGTGATTGCCCATTTTTCTCAGACATGGGCTGTCAATGCCAAAAACCATTTCAAATATGAAAGGCAACGATGTGATCATATTTTTTGTCTGCTTCAAGTCCTTGAAATCTTAATGGCAATGGAAAGTATTATGTATCTTTTACAATTTTTATTCTTTCATGATAGGACTAATACAATATCCATTTTCATGATCTTAATGTTTTAAAACACAACCAAAAGTAACAAATTAGACAGATGAAAAATAATTATAATAATAATAAAGGCAGGTCTATCAACCTCATACTCGTCTACGAGGGAGAAAACTCAGCCTCTTCTAGGGTAATAAATATTCCACTCAAATTACTGACTTTCACCTTTTTCCTCAGGGCTTTTTCACCCTAAATGCTCTTCTCTGAACAATTACCAGTTCTTCTGGGCCTTGGGCCCCATCTACTGGCTGGTTATGAGAGTTGATGACCAGATGCTCCTTAATTTCTTTCAGAAATCAATGTTTAGGCATAGCTTCTTTCACTTTGTTTCTTCTTGTTTGATACGTGTTGTCCATAATGCAGTTAATTTCAACACAGTGAATATCTGTGTTGCCCAGAGCTACAGCTACTGTAGATCCCATTGCTCTTCTTGCTTTCTCTGTGCTGCCCCCATTGCCTCACGAAGTCTCTTTCCTCATCTTTCAATCTCATCAACAATTTCTCATCATCAATCTCTCTAATTTTAATTTGAGAACCAAAAACAACATGGCTGATAAAACATAATATTACTAACTACCTGAATCAAGAAAAATAAAAACCATAGAGTATATTTTAAGCCCTCCAAGGAATTGAAAATTTCCCTCATTGCTCACAAAACTGTCCAGCTGCCTCTTCTAAATAAACTAATATTCCTCAGCACCAGGATTCAAGATGCACAGAAATCTTTTCCATCTTTGTTTTCCCATTGTATATGTTTACTTCTTCAGTTATATTAAGGCAAAATTTTGTGTAGTGTGTGTGTGTGTGTGTGTGTGTGTGTGTGTGTGTGTGTGTGTGTGTACTGGCTTTATTCTCTTAATATTCAGAAAACTTAAACCAACTTAAATAACTTATGTTTATATTGGATACTGCTTATATTAAAGCCTTTTATCTTTATTCTCAGTTTAATTTCTCCCCAGTAAGAGAACATTTTCTTTAATACTCCAAGCACAAGGACACAGTAGCAATTTGCAATAAAAGTGTTTATGCTAACTTATTTCTCCCAAAGAGCCACTTGTGCATTTTTAACGTTTTACTATGTATTAAAAGTACTGATTCTTCCAAGAGGAATTAATATTATATCACAGACCACCTTTGTTCAGGCCAAATAAGACCCATGTACAAGAGGTATTTCTATCCTTTAAAATAAGTTTATGTAACTGGCAACTGCACTTAAGGCTACCATTATTACAATATCATTCTCATTTTAATCATTTGAAAAGCGAACTATATGTCCAACTGAATCCTTGAACCAAAGAACAAACTCTTGACTTTAATCATCTAAACTTAAGTGAGCATTTTGAATTTCCTTCCTTAGGAATGCTTCATAGAACATTCCATTAGGATTCTCAAATGCCTGCTGAAACAACTAAATATCCTGGGCTGGAAAGGAATCAGTTCAGATACTTGCCCTGCTATTTAAGATTTTAGCATAGGGGAAACTGTTTTTACTAATTATAGGCACAGAACGCTCTGCTTTACTTTGTTCCAAGAGAAGGATCTCTAAACTAAGGGGAAGAAGCTTTTATTGTTTGAGGGGTTTGTTCAGCACTTTACAGTTTATGAAGTGCTTTAATTTGTTTTATTTCATTAAACATATTTCTGAGTTCAGCTTCTCTAATGGACTCAAATACATATGTAAAACTTCTTTTTAATTTCAGTCTCTAAATCTGTAAATCTATAAATCAGGATAATGAAAAATGTTTTTGATTCTAAAAAGAGCACGAATTTTTACTATGTTGGAAACTATCTTTACTTTTTTCTTTTTTTGGTTGACCCTACTCAAATACATTGCCACATAGTATTGATGTAGAAATACAACTTTATTGTAGAAAATTAAAATTGCCCTATATAGAAAAATGAATACCCAGGAGTCTGAAACTGTTGCTATTTTCAAATTGTTCATCCTGGAACCTTATTATGTTATCATGTAGAATTTTAACCAAAAATATTTTTGTAGGAAGAATTATCACCATTATCAAACAACATCTCTTCAAAATTGTTAAAATAATTGTTGTTTCTTCATTAGTTTTTTAGTTATATAAAACCTTGACAGAAGAAGCTAACGTAGCACAGTTTGAGAGCCATGATTTATTTAGAGGGCTATTTATAAATGTTGAAATATACAGTGCAAAGTTAATATTTGACAGCCATTTGAAAGCATGTCACAGAAACACTGACTTTTGTTTCAAATAAAGATAAGCTGATTTTAATGTTTACAACATGTTACATGACTTAGATGGAACTGTAGGAAAGTTATCACAGTCATTTGAACGCTTCAAAAAATTTACAAAGCTCTATTACATTTACTAGCTCTTGAAACATACCATTGAGACATGACCTATAGTCACATGTCTCTACCACATATTTATCACTCATATGCTTTATGCTCAGCCAACTTTAAAAGTAAAATATGTCATTGGAGCATAAAGACTCTGAGTCAGACTTTTAAACTCTGAGCCATTCAAGGTAGTCTGGTTTTAGTTTCGAGAACATCTTCCCTGCAAAATCAAATAGAAACATTCTCTTTATCACTGCCTATCAAATAGCTATTAACTCTTCGAATAGAATTAGCATATTTCTGTCTATTTAGATTACAAAGCTTGTATTAGTTCCTTGGGCTGCTATAACAAAATATCATAGACAGGGTAGCTTAAACAACAGACATTTATTTCTCAGTTCCTGAGCCTGGAAGGCCAAGGTCAAGATGCTGGCTGATTTTGTTCCTGATGAGGTCTCTCCTCCTGGCTTCTTGCTATGTTCTTTTTTTTTTTTCTTTAACATCTTTATTGGAGTATAATTGCTTTACAACTTGCTATGTTCTTACGTGGTGGAGAGAGGATGAGACTGAAAGAGAGAGAGACTAAGAGAGCTCTCTTGAGTCTCTTCTCATAAAGACACTAATCCCATTATGAGGGCTCCACCCTCATGACCTAATTACCTCCCAAGGCCCCATTTTCAAATTGGGTGTTAAGGCACCCACATATGAAATTTAGGGGGACATTAATTCAGTCCATAACAAAGCTTGTTCTTAATTACGACACATCACCCAAGGAATTGATAAAATTCATTAACACCTATAGAGTTTCTCCATCCCTCATCATGCTTCCCAAATATACCCAAAATGTGCATATTGAACCTTTAAGACAATTATTTTTCCATTTCTAGTAAAGCCATTAAAGAAAAAAATAAAACGTTAATAGGACTTTCTTGTGAAGTTACTAAATGCCTGTAACACATGTTCTCTATCTTATCAGAAAAGAAAAGGCTGTTTCACTAATACTTAAGCCTCTCTAGCCTATGAATAGTGTAAAAACCAAACAGGATGTCAAGAACATCTCTAAATTTTCTACTTAATATGATATCTATTTTAGGCTTTTGAAAATATACATACTAATTAATGGAACCAAGTAACAGACCTAGGAGATGTTTAGAAGCCTATGACAGCCAAATGTGATTGGAACCTCATTAAGATTAAGATTATGCACTGATGACTGAAGTCACCGGCAATGGCATGCAATTTCAGTTCTACTGGAGTAACATACACTTCTAAGGAATTACTTGGGTAACATCTCTTTGCACAAAGTAATTACCTTTTTATGTTTTGACATGGATGACACTTGTTAATGGCAAAGTCTTAAGGTGTTACAAATGCATAAATCACTGTCAAACACTCTCAATTACATAATGTGGGGTATTTTTATACTAACATCATCATTGTCAAAAAAGTACTTAAGGGGCTTCCCTGGTGGCGCAGTGGTTGAGAGCCTGCCTGCCAGTGCAGGGGACACGGGTTCGGGCCCTGGTCTGGGAGGATCCCACGTGCCACGGAGCAACTGGGCCCATGAGCCACAATTGCTGAGCCTGCGCGTCTGGAGCCTGTGCTCTGAAATAAGGGAGGCCGCGATAGTGAGAGGCCCGCGCACTGCGATGAAGAGTGGCCCCCGCTTGCCGCAACTAGAGAAAGCCCTCGCACAGAAACGAGGACCCAACACAGCCATAAATAAATAAATAAATAAAATTTTTTTTAAAAAGTACTTAAGTTACCTCTGCTAACAGTATTACATAAACGCCTTTTAGTAAGGAGGGTTTCCATATTGAAAATAGTAACACACTTGTGCATACACAGAGAAAGGACCTAAGTACAGCATAAAATAAGGTACAAAGTCAAGAGGATATTGAAGAGTAAGTCAGAATTAAGTGTATTTTGAAACTGAGAGTGACATGTATTGTCGATAAGGTGAAACTGTGGTGAAGTTCAATGATAGAGAAGAGCTGTATTTAGTCCCACACGTACATATCTGAGTATGATATCTCAGGTGGATGCTGTTATATTGGGTTTATGTTCATATATTGACTGGTCCACCAATGTGTATGAACAGGAAATAGAATGGCTTATATACACTAATGACTGGAAACATGGTGCAGGTATCAAAATATGTATGTTGAATTTGAAAGGCACTCATTACAAGGAAAAGACGATTATTATTATTATTTTTTTTTTTTGCGGTACGCGGGCCTCTCACTGTTGTGGCCTCTCCCGTTGCGGAGCACAGGCTCTGGACGCACAGGCTCAGCGGCCATGGCTCACGGCCCCAGCCGCTCTGCGGCATGTGGGATCTTCCCGGACCGGGGCATGAACCCATGTCCCCTGCATCAGCAGGCGGACTCTCAACCACTGCGCCACCAGGGAAGCCCTCCTAATTATATTTTAATATTAGTTGGCATTTCCAGAACACACACTGCTTATTGAAAAGGAAGATGCTTTAGAAATATGCTAATGCCATGCAAATATGAAAGACACAATGGGATTTTATTTGTCATACACACACACACACACACACACACACATATGCACACGCACACCCCACACACACATCTGGAGAATCTGGATCTTGAATCCATTCCCCTTTCACTGAGGCTTCATGTCAAAGAATACACTTACACCTTACCTTCGAAACTACTTGCTCTGAACTCTGCCTATAGCAACCTGTCAGTGTGATTTGCAAGAACAAGCAGTTAACTTCCGTATTTCACTGTTTCCTGTGTAATTAACCATCACTTTCCTCTCACATCCCAGAGAAACAGCTTGCCGGGCTTAAAACTTTGTTACTCGTGATCTGGTCATGGCATTGGAAGCTTAATGGGCCTCCTACTCTCTGATAAACTGTGCCCCCAAGTTTGAAGGGACACCAAAGCCGCTGGTGGGCAGGGAGTCAGCACTGGCAAGTCAAAGATAAAAGATAGATGTAAAAGGAAAAACGTAAAGTGGAGATGAGAGAATAGGAGGAAAAAGGAAACAGAAAGTAGGGACCTAGAGGGGAAGAAGGCAAAAGAAAAGGAAGCAGGAGAAATGTGCGTCGTGCACATCGTAGAACATTTTCTTTTGTGCTAGGAGGTGGAAAAAACAGCTTTCACAGTCTGCGCAGAGTGCCCAGATGGCATGTGTTGCTGTAAGAAAGCTGAGGAAAAGTGCTTTCCCTGCAAAATGATGCAGCAACAATGTACAGCAGTGAAGGCTACCACCAGCTGAGTGCCAACTGTATACTGGGGGCAGTATACACACATGCTTTCTAGTTTCCCGTCGTTAAACAAAACTATAATGTGGTTATTTATGCTCACTTTACAGACAGAGATACAAAGGATCAGATCGTTTAAGGGACTCGCCAGAAGCAGCAGAGCTCTTAAGCGGAAAACTCTAAGGCTCCCACTTCCTCCACTACACCATTTTGACAGATTTATTTACAATATTCTACATTTGCAGTATTTCTGATACATTAAGGCAGCACTTGGCAGGTGCTTTCAGGACACAGATTTCCTGTGAAAGTGCTTCTAGTTGATTAACCTGCATAAGAGAGCAGAGTCCATTTTGGGGGGAACTGCTTTTCTTCCTCTCCAACCATGGAGGACTGGTAAGGGTAGACGGTAGACGAGTGTATGCAATCACAGGCTCTCTAAGCCACAACGATTGATGCAGAGATGTCCTATGGCCCAGCGTGGTTCAAACAGTGGTTTTTCCTATTATTTCTCAAATAGGAACTGGTAGGAGAAGGCTGTTGATTATGAGACTGTAAGTCTGGATTATGAGACGATAAACCCTGGAGTTGCCCAGTTAAGGGTCTGTGACTTAACCAAGGAGAATAAAGCCTCCAGTCACTAGATGAGATATGGAAAGAAACAGATTCCTGGCAGCATTTGGATCTCTAATTCCAAGCATCTCTAAGACTGAGAATGCCATGTTTGCCAATAGTTTCTCTATTTACCTGTTAGCAGTAGTGATTTTTAGTCATTTAAAATAAGAAGAATCCTGACTTACATGTAAGTGAACTCCTGATTTTCAAAAATACATACAAAAATTTTTAAATGGAAAAAAATCATTTCACTGCATAGGACATTGATTCATTTACCTAGAACATAAAATACATATTCATTTTTTAAATATATTGCTTTTCCTAGAAAAAATGAATAATATACATTTCTTATGAAAATAGATAAAGTGAGAAAGGAAAAGAGGAGGAGGAAAGGAAGGAAGATTCAAATCATCCAAGTAATATTACACATGAATTCTGTTTTTTAAAATGCTGTGAGTAAACATCAAATGTCAATTCTAAATTTTTTATTGGTGGAAATAAGTTCTGTTATCCCCGACCCACAAGGTAGGTAAAAGAAACTGTACTCAAATCTGCCCTTCCGCTTTTTTCCAGATGAGGATAAGCTTGTTTAAGGGAATAGCAGAGTTCTGCAGCACTCTCAAGATTGAATTCTGCTCACATCTCTCTTTGGCCCCTCAGTCAATGAGGTCATTCTTGGCTTGATCTGTACCTTGATATTGATCTGTACCTTGATATTATATCACCATGAAAAAGGCCAGAAATCCACATTTCATTTAAGATAAGAGACATGGACTCCTGCCTGTTTTTATTTGAACTTCCACCCTATTGTTCACCCTCAATCCACCTTCTTGAGGCAAATACAAGGATATCAAGGAAATGAATTGAAAATCACTGACTGGGAAGATGGGTGGTGTGTCCAATGTAGAACCTTACACAGAGGAGGACACTTCTAATATTAAATCTCAAAGAAGAATATGCACTAAGCAACAGTTTGGTGTATGCAAAACATAAGTATGTTTATCTAAAGACAATCTGTATACTAAAGAGATGAGGTCTTTTAAGTAGGAGTGGCCTGTGGAAATATCGTACAATGAGATTCCATTACCTTTAGTAATGGGAGCTGACCATTGTTAAATACATGAAGATTTTGACAAATTTATTTGGAGTATTAGAATTAAAATTGGTGAGCATTTAAAAACTTTAAGTATACCATATTCAAATTATGCTTTGTCATGTTTATTTACCCTAATTATTTAGGTTATTATTTAGGGTAAATTTAGGGTAATATTTCAATTTACACTACTTCAGTTTATGTGAACAATTATGTCATCATATAAGGATGGATTATAAAAGGATAAAATAACAATATTATGTCATATCAAAAAAAAAAAAAAAGAATGGATGATAGCCACGTAAAGTTAAATTCTACCCAGAAGTTGAAGACACAATCATTTGTTCAAGAAAAACACCAAAATTTGCAAATAGCTTAAAAAAAAGTTTATCCTTCAGAGGACATTTTGCTTTCTTATAAGCTTTCTTTTTATGGATTATAAAGAAATTAAATTATTGTCATGAATAAACTATTGATGGACTGGAGCTTAAAGCCTAGTTGGCTGTTTCTGATTGGCTGTCCTCAAGTTGTTCCCCCAGGTCAAGACACTCTGCGCTAAATGCAAGGTCTAGTGCTGGCCCTGGCACAGACGTGGCGACTGTGCTGAGGCCTTCTAAGCCTCTCGCACTGCAGCTGCTGCTGACACCGTGGATTCCTCCCAAAGACGGATCAATGACTCTGCTGAAAGTGTTTTTCTGAAGGAGGGAAAGAACTTTCCCTCACCTTCCTACTAGGCTCAGATAATGAGTTGAAAACTGCTTCCTTGAGCCTCTCACTGAGATTTTGAATGAAAAATCTTCATCAGTGTAAATATATAGATACAGCTTGTTTATTTTTCACACACGATAGCTTTCCATACATCTGAAGTTGGGCATAATCCCATGGTGAGCTGAGCTGTGAAACAAATGATCTGAGTGGCACAAATCATGCAATGCTCAAAAGCATAGCTCTCTTGAGTCATTTAGTATAAAAGAAAATATCTTTATCTAGCTCACCATCTTCTGAGAGTATAACTGAATTACCGTTCACTGTGTTGGTTCCTCTCATGATTTTAAGGCACTAAAAGGGTACAGTTCCTTTTTCAAACTTTAATTCAAAATAGTTTTAATAAACTGAAGTCTTGGTGCTTAAAACAATGAGCTTTCATAAGTAGGAAATCAGTCACACGGAACACCTCTTTCACTGAAGATTCTGGATAATGAGGCATCAGTAGAAAACAGGAACACTATGATATTTATTTTCATAATGTTCTCCACAAATCAGAAATCCAATGTTCAATTGATTTCTCAATTTGGATGTGGGATATGAGTTCAATCCAAATAACTGAGGAGAAAATAAATATATGCAGTAGATATATGACTATAACAAACCAACTCTACTCAAGCTATGAATAGTATAATAGGAATTAGTCCATGGACAGACCCTAGATACTGAGGGATACTGGAAAGAAAGAAGCAAGCACTTCCATAGGAAAAGTAAGCCCTTCTTACAGATGGGACAGACTGGAATTGTTCTGTGGTGCGATTCGCCAGCTATTATGCCCTTGTGAGAGGGCAATGAAAAAGCTTAGTTTTGCCCAGAAATGCCTTTTTCCTAAGACCCTAAGATTGATACATGATGGCTTGAGGGGGCAGAAAAACAAAAAAGAAGCCAGCAAACTATGGCCCGTGAGCCACATCCTGCATGTGAACTGTGACTGTTTCTGTAGAGAAAGTTTAATTGGAATAGAGCCACGCCTACTCATTTGCATGTTGCCTGTGGCTGCAACAAGAGGAGTTGATTAACTGCCAGAGACACTGTAGGGTCTTTTACCGAAGGTGTTTGCCAATCCCTGCCTTAGGATATCAAGTACAAGTGTGAAACCTGCATCATCCATGAAAGACTTAACTGGAAACTTCTGAACTAACAAGACTTAAAAGGTTACTCGGTACAGATCTTGACCTTCGAACCAGACAACCAGACTTTGGGTAATTAAATTCCCAGGTGACTTCACTCTAGATCCAAGCCTATGTACCAGAAAGTTTCCTTGCCTTCCTTTCTACTGTATATCAAGTCTTTCTTGTTATGTGCTGTTTCCTATTCAAATCTGTGCAGATTAAGGAAGTGACTATTGTTCTGGAAATTACTTCCATTGAATGTACTGAATACACTGAACTTGAGCATTCTCTGCAAAAGATAATAGCTGCAAAAGTTAAAATGGACAGCATCTTAGATCAGGCTGCCGTAACACCATCAACTGGTGGCTTAAACAACAGAAATTTATTTCTCACAGTCCTGGAGTCCGAAAAGTTCAATATCAAAGTGCTGGTCAATTCAGGACCTGGCGAGGGCTCTTGTTCTGGTTTGCACCCACCTGCCTTCTCACTGTGTACTCACGTAACCTCTTCTGTGTGTGCACGCATGGAAAGAGAAAACCAGCAAGCTCTCTGGTGCCTCTTCTTTTAAGGCCTTAATCTCATCATGAGGGCATCACCTTCCTGACCCTAGAAATAGCCTTTGTAGAACTTCTTCACAAATCAGATAAAATTATAGTTCAAGCTTGCTATGAAAAGCAAATAGTACAAAGTTTATTTTCTCCCTTCTTTAAAGTTGTGGATAGTTAGTGATTACTATTTTGATTGGTAGATATTCTGTACTAACTTAGGTCCCTATCATTATTTATTAACAGATTTCTTCTTAAATTGAGTACTTGAATTCATTCCAGATGTAAAAAGAGAGGTTGCAATTGTCAAAGCACTTCTTGCCGTATATTAAAAATATATTTTATTTATTGTATCAAGGTTCTACTTTTGAGATAGTTTTAGAACAGTTTGTTTTAAGAAAATTTCTCCATGCAGAATTTTAGCTTAATTTGCTTCTAAAAATAGCTTAACCTAATCTAACCTTTTGGGAGGGGTGGCTCTCAGAAAAAAAAAATTTCCCTCAAATGTGATGAAATCTTTTTGATAGGTGAAAAGCGTGGCCGACTTTCTCCTGCAGCCCCCCACGAATGACAACAGGTGGATCAGGAATTCCTACCCCTCTCTTGAATTTAATCAAAGAGACACAAAGAGGGAATCAATGAACTGTGGGGAACCAAGTGAAAGAGCAAAGCTAAGTGAAAATCACAGGGAACAAAAACACGCCAGACTTAACAAATAAAGGCCTAGAGGAGACCATTTTGCCCAAAGGATACTGAAAGAACAAACATGGTTCCAGACAGAAGCCTTGTTTCCAATGGCAAATCCCAATAGACCTGGCTGTATTTATCCAAACCTATATAATAAGCTTTCCTTTCTGTTTAAGGAATCTTGAGCAGGTTTCAGTTCCTTGCAACCAGTAACCCCTGTCTAGAATAGAAACTGATACCAAAGGACAGCATAGCAAGATAGGAATTTGCCTATGGCTTTGAGAAATGGATGTTTCTCAGGTAGGGGAGGAGAAAGGCAGGTAGGGCTAGGATATTATCTGTAGGGTGCACTGGGGACACATGTAATTAATTTATTTACTGTAACCTGGTGGGAACTAGATCATACTACTGAAAGAAAATTTGGGGGGGGACTAAGTTGCAGAATATAAGGTAAATACAGATATTCCTTATGCCATTAAATCAAGTTTTCATAAGGAAAAGATTTGCCCTGGTTCTAGGTGATCCTGCTGAGTGTAGACAGTGAAAAGCAAGGTTCTTGCACTAGTGCAATAGCATGTAGGACTGTCATTAGGAGAAAACCAAGGGGCACAAGAGTAAGTCTGGGGAGAAGATTTAGTATTGTGTCCTATGAGAAAATATCTCTTAGAGATTCCCAGAAGAATCAGAAACTTAGAAAGTCAAGTCGTCAAAGGGATCAGAGAGTCAGGGGAAAAAAAAACATTTACAAAGCAAATCTGGGGGAACTCCCTGATGGCTTAGTGGTTAGGATTCCAAGTTTTCACTGCCGTGGCCCGAGTTCAATCCCTGGTAGGGGAACTGGGATCCCACAAGCCAAGCAGCGTGGCCAAAAAAAAAAAAAAAAAAAAGAAGCAAATCTGGTTCACATTACAAAACTGGATATAGCTACAAAGAGGACATTCTAAGACTTCTTTTGTATTTATAACATACTCATCATTTGTTAACTTTGGTAATCTATATTTGCCTTCTTATAGATATTAAGTTCTTTAAAAATAAAAAGGGAGTTAAGTACCTTAAAGAAAAGAAATAGGGATTAGGAATCCTATGTTCTATTCCACAGTGTCTTGGAGAAGAGAACAAAATCACAGGGAAGATTAACTGACATAAATTGGAAAAGTAGGTCAAAAATTCAGGTATGTAAGAGGAAAAGAAAATGAGAAGGATATAGGATTAGACGGTGTACATAACCCTGAGACATTATCTGGCAAGAAACTCCTCTTTTCCCTGCAAGAAGACTGTAGCAGAAAGCAAAGGGATGAGGGATGGGAAGAGAAGAGTTAAGGGGGCAATAAAATTATATTAAAGCAACCAGGAGACAGAACTATGAGGCAAAGCAGTATTCATTAATTTCCAAAATATGTTTTTAGAAAGCACCATTCTCTACTTTGGGCCAATTCTAAATATCTGAGGGAAACACCTACACTGTTTGAAACTGCTTTTCAGTCTTTCACTAAAGTGAAATGTGAAAGAAATAACTTTTTCCTCCTCTGGAAATTCAAGTAAAATGATTACAGACTATTCACGTACTTTGTACTAACAAAATCTATCTTCAAAAGTTTAGGATTTTTCTATTCTCTTCATTGTATAAGATAATCTCTCAGTTCACAGTTCTTAAATTGGGTCAGAAGAAAAACACTGTCAAAGGAAAGGACTTTTATTTAGGCTCTGACATAATTCATTATATTTGCAGCTACACATAAAAAGACAGATGAAACCCCAGCCTATAAATGCACTTTTATATGGCTGTCAAGAACACAAATACAGCCACTATTTATCTGATGACATTGGAGAGAAAAGTAGTTCCCAAATGATGTGAGGTTAATTCGACAAAGATAAGGGGAATTGTAAAGGGAAGCATTTAACTGGTGAAACCAATCAGCACAGACAAGCAGTCAAGGCAGCATTGTCACTTTTTCTTCCTCACTAAAAGGTTTATACTGTTAGGCTGTGGGGAGGAAGTGTCTTAATAATTACATCAGATGTTTACTTCATTTTGCCTGTCTACAAATCACTAGGTCACTATTTGACATAAATCTGATTGTTCTAAGCAATCTCACCTGAAATCTTCACTTCCATTTGTACCTACCACACCATATTGCTCATTTGCTGTCTTCCCCACCTGGCTGTAAACTCACTGAGGACAAGGGGTAAGTCGAATGCAGTGGTTCTCAAAATGTGGTTCTGGGACCAGCAGTACTGACACCAGCGTTACCTGGGAAATGGTTAGAAATGCAAATCTTGGGCCCCACCCCAGGTCTGGAGCCCGGGACTCTGCCCTAAGGGGTCCTCCTGGTGATCCAGATACTCACTAATGGTTTTGAGAACTACTAATGGTGAACCACATTCAGGCACTGAGCGCAATATACCTAGCAGTGTCAAATCTAGAAGGAAAATTACACCTATGGGGAAATCTATCTCGTGTGGCTTCCAGCAGCCTCATTATATTCAGTGTCTCATTGTCTGGATCCCAATTATCATACAGAAGATGAAGTATTTACCTGTTCACACTATGGAACCATGTTACTTTTTTTCTGGGATATTTTAAATGTTAAAAGAAAAACGTTAGAGATATTAACACCTATTGTCTGGTGAAGGATTCATTTCAAGTCAACTTCCTTTTAGACCAGGGCATCAGGAAAAGCTTCTGATTTAGGTAACAGTTCTTTGTACTATCATAACGCCCTGAACGCAATAGGGAGTATTCTAGACTTTCTCCTCTCTTTCGCTGTGTGCTCCTGAATGGCAATTACTGTGCTCATTTCTTAGACCTCAATAAGCCTAGAACCATAAGTAGCAAGTAGTAAATATTCAGTATATATTAAATGAATGAATGAATTCACCTTATAGAAAATCAGCCTTCCATTTATAATTACCTAGTATTGAAATTTATAATTTATAATACTTCAATAATAAGTTCCATCTTCAGGATTTCCCTACACTGATGCAGGTTCGAAAATATTAAACCCATTCACATCAGATACTGTTATTACCAAAGCGCTGTCTCTCTTTGCTGAGAAGATACAACATTCTGGGGTTCTGGGGATTAAAAGTATTTTAATAACAGAGTTATTATTCATAATGGGCATTATTCATAATGCCCATTCTCTACAAAATAATCCACTACTTGAGAGCAATCAGTCAAAAATCAGAAAGTAACACATAACTGACAGAATTATAATTTTATTGGCAATGTTCTTTGGTCACTAAGAAACAAGATAGGTTACCCCGAGACAGCCAGATGGCTATTTATTTATTGCAATTTGAAGTGAAATTGCCCACATTAGCTCCAGCAACTAGTTGTTTACATGTGGCCAACCACAGCAATGCCAGTAGTTATTAACAACGCACTGCTGTTACTCTTCCTACCTACTCACACTCAAAGGGATAGAGAAGGACTTCAAAGGCCTGGACACACTCTTCTCAAAACCACTCTTCTATGTTGCAAGACACAGAAAATATTCACTCCCATAGAAAATTCATGGGTCTACAGCTTCATTGAGCATAATTTCAGAACACAGGCTTGCAAATTTGTACAAATAGTTCTGATTATTCACCTTCACGCTAAATACAGTTTTACGTTTTTACTGTCTAGAGAGCATTTTTCTTATTTCACAGCACATAAAACAAAACCTATGTAAAACCATGCCTTTCCAATTATAAGCATTATTCTCCACTATTGATGAATTCAGTATTTTTCAGCCTCGTGTCTATGAATTTTCTCAGTTGCTATAGAAAATGGACTCTGCAGAGATCTTTTAAAGCCAAACCACTTCCCAAACTCTACCCATTCTACCTGTAATTATATTTCAATCCATCCTGTAAGGAAATGACTCCTGCCCTGAAGGAGTTTAAACTATAAGAAAAGTCAAATTCCTTTTCCCAAGCTGCTTTTCTTTTTCTGCAAGATGAAAGTAACTTAATCTATTTTTAAGTAACCTAATTTGTGACACTGCTTCCCCTTTAGTCGACAGCCTCTTCTGATCTAATCCATGGCTGTAGGTACCATCTATATGCAGATGATTCACAAACATATACTTCATCCCTCCTCAGCTCCAGACCCATTTAATCCACTTACCATTGGACATCTCAATATAGCTTTCAAAACACTTAATTCAGTATCTCTAAAACTTAGCTCATAATCTCTACCCCGAAAAGCCATTCCTGCTACTCCAGTCTTTCCATATATAGTTTCCAAAGCAAAACTTCAGAAATATATTCTCAAATCTGACTGTCCTCTTACTTCACCACCAAACCATTTCCCAAATCTTGCCCATCCCAACTAATTAGATCTCAAATCTGTCTACTTGACTCTAACTCCACAGCCACCGCCCTAGTCCAAGCCACTTTTCTCTCCAACCTGGCTCACTGCAATTGTCCTTGAACTGCTCCCATCACCCACACTTCTATCTTGCAATCCAGCAGCCTGACATCTATAATGACAGATCTGATCACATCATTCCCAAACTATAACCTGCCCACAGTCTCCTATAATCTTCATGATGAGGTCTGCATATCTTTAACATGATGTGTAGTGCCTTGCTTGAAGTCTGAACTCTTTGCCAAGACCTATATGGCCCTACCTCTCCAGGTTTATCACCTGCCAATCACCTGGCTCTCATTTTCTCAGTTAAGTCACTTGTTTGTCCCACCTTAGGATCCTTACTCAGACAGCCTCCTCTGACCATAATGTCTTTCCATATTTATTCCCTTGCAAACAGCTTCAACTTAAGTATCACTTTCTCAAAAAGACTGTGTCAGATTGTATTTTTCTGAAAACGTTTATAGCAGAGCAATATTTCTTATCTTATATGCTTTCCCAGAGTTCTGTCCCTTGTCCAGTAAGAGCTAAAGTCTGGTTCCCCTCCTCTTGAACTTAGGCTGGCTTGTGACTTCTCCAACCAGTAGAGTAAGGCAGAAGTGCTACTGTGTGACTTCCGGGACTAGGTCATAAAAGGGATACAGCTTCTGCCTGCCTTTTTCTTGCAATAGCTTTGGAACTCATCCATAATTCTGTGAGGAAGCCCAAGCTCGTGGCCTTATGAGTTGTTCTGGCCCGGAGTCAGCTAAGATTTTAGCCAACAGCCATCGTCAAGTACCAGACACAGGACTGAATGTCCTTCAGACAATTCCGGCCTCTTTGCTCTGATTCCTCCAACTGAGTCCCCAGATATCAAGAAGATATCAATAATTTTACAATTGTAAAATTATTAAATGCAGTTCTGTTAGAGAGAGTTAAAGAAAGAGGACCTTGGCATTCAGAAATTAGAAAAAAGAAGCTAAAATGAGTAGCAGAGAAATAATGAGTGACTTTTCAATAAATCCTTTAGAAACAAGTGAAAATAAAAGACTACAATGCTGTGCTTTGGAATCACACGTTGGTGGTGTTTGTATTTGTGTGATGGGGAAGCTAAGACATAAGTAAGATGGGTTGACAGTGTATATTTTCACATAAAGCCTAGCTAAAAGCGTAAAACCCTGGGAACTGGGAAGCGGTGAGAAATACCTTAGTACGTTAAAAAAATGTCACCCAAAGTTGACTTTTAGACTTTTAGAAAAGTCAAAAAGTTTTTAAAAGTTAAATATCCAAGCAATGATGTCACTAGCAAAGTGAGAAAAGGGATAAAAGGACACGGAAGTAGGAACCAGTGTAAGAACCCTGTTGTCAGCAGCTCTAAGCAACAAAATCACGAAAGTATTCACGATTAGATTGCGGCCAAGACACAGAAACCAGCATCAAAGAGCTTCTCTGCCGGAAAGCGCTCTCCAACAAAGAAAACAAATTATAAATACATCATTGGAACTAATGTGGATAGAGACCCTAACAATTTCCCCCACATCATATACAGTAAATAAAAATATCACTGTATTAATAATAAAGCTGTCTTTTCTAATAATGTCAGATGTGAAAACCATATAGGTAAGTTCTCTAATGCCATTTTCACTGTAAGGTCTTAAGTTCTTCGAACCTGATTTTGTTGATTTTTTCAAGACTCTGATTTTCAAGATATCCTTATTTTCAGCTGATTTGTGTTGTGATAAACAATGATACATTTGCAAAATTGATTTCATACAGTATCTAGAATGAAGGAAAATATGCATGTAAAAAGGAAATGGATAGATATATACACTTTATTTATGTTATCAAGAAAACCTTGAATAAAACTACTTTCATGGTTATTTAAAAATCTCCATGGGATTGAAAAATGGATAAACAAACAGTGTAGATACATAAAAATCTATAAAGGGAAATCAACACACTTCTGGAGAAAGAAAGGGAACAATAAGGCTCTCCAAGGATTAGTGCTACAATAGATGCAAGTTTTAACTACTGTAGACCACAAGCCACAATAAATTCTCTAAAACTGTACTTCAAAGCCAAGCACTATGAAATAATAAAATGTCCAATCAAATGGGTTGTCTTGAAAGATGTCTACAGTGGATAGAAAAATGCCAGCTAAGCTTTACTCTAAGCGTATATAAGAATGTATTTAAGTAAAAAGTAATCCAAATCCCATTTACAATCTAATTGGGTCTGAGCTATCAGCAAAAGCAGGGACAGAGAGGACTTTGTAGACTGACAATCCCTCAAGACATCGATGTACCACGTTCCTTTTAGCTAATGCCTTTAAACAGAGAGTCTTCCAAAACGCCACACGGAAAAAGTAGCCACGCATTATAGCCTCTATTCAGAAACTAATTCCTGAACCGCCCAATTCGATCTCACAGCTCATCCAGTCTTGCTCTCATTTCCCAGCTACGAACTTCAGAATTCATTTCCCTTTATGCTGCCGCTCCGAGCTCTCAGATCTGACAACCTGAGCTAGCTCCAGCTAAAAGCCTGCCTACCTGCTCACTGAAAGCATCACCAGCAAACCTCCTGATACCTATTCTGGCCCGACGTGGCCTTTCCCCACGGGGAGCCCCTTACCGAGGGTAGGATGCCTCACGGGAAGGACTGGACATGATATTCTGCTGAGGCCAGAAGAACAAGTAAAGCAATGGGCATTATTATCAAGATATAGGGCTTCCCTGGTGGCGCAGTGGTTGAGAGTCCGCCTGCCGATGCAGGGGACACAGGTTCGTGCCCCGGTCCGGGAAGATCCCACATGCCAGGGAGTGGCTGTGCTCCGCAGCGGGAGAGGCCACAACAGTGAGAGGCCCATATACCGCAAAGAAAAAAAAAAAAAGATATATTATGGAGATTTCTTCTTCTCTTTCTCTCTCTCTTCTTTCTTTCTTTTGTGAGAATGCATCTCATTTAATATAATGAAAACAAACAGAAAATCAAGCTTTACTTCACTGCATTTTGGTTGTGTGCATTCTTTCCAGTTAGCATCAATACCAGAAAAATTATCTGAATTTTGCCTAATTCATGTTTATTTTGCATGAATATAAATTTTGCCATCCTTATCTCTCAGTGGTTACAATCACAGAGCTGCATAATGTTCTTGGTTTAAATTACAGTATTGTCAAATTAGCAAGAACATAGACAAGAATAGCAATGGAATTGTTATGCGTATATGCTTTCTAAATTACAATATGTGCAATACTATGTACACTCTAAAAAATACTGGTATTCCATAACTGAAAACCAGCATCTGAATGCAAATGTCTTATGTTTTTCTGTCTTTTAACTCCCACTGCAGAACACTATCTAAATAACGGATCTTCTTGGCTTATAATTACAAAGTGCCATATGCCTTTCTTTTAATTAAATGATTTCCATATTATATCCAGTTTGTTTTGTTAAAATAAATCAAAAAGAGAAAAAGCCTGGTTGAATTAACTACAAGATTAACATGCAGGCATGACTTAATTCTGCTTGAGATCACTCGTTCCTATGAACTATTTGTTGTCTTTAATTCTGTAGAATTTCAGCAAAACCTGTCTGCATCAGTGGTGTACGTGATGGAATGCTACAATTCCCTTCACATCCACGGTGTCCCAAACACAACAAAGGCAGATTTTTAAAACAGGTTGAGACCATTTGTTCATGCCTTCAATATACGAGTTTCAAACTTATTCCAACCTGGTGCGTAGTATGCTTTTGCCATCTGCTGGAACAATGATAGACTGCAGGTGTAATAATCTGCAGCAAGAGGGGTTGAGACAATGGTGATTAAATTGGATTAACCAGACACTTTAAAGATGATTTCTCAGGGCTCTAACACATATATAAGCAGAGTAATCAGTCTCTTTCAAGATGGTTAGGAAAGAGATCTTCCAAAATTAGAGACCTTCAGGGAAGCCTGAGAACCTTTCCTTTGTCTATGATTACTATCTTTGCAAAGGTTCCTTTAAGATGCAAGTGTGTCTATTTAGAATATGCAATGCCGTAGCAAAACAAGAGAAAAAAGTCTGGATTTCCAAAAGCTGGAGGCTTAGATAATAGAGGGAAAATTGCAGAGTCATACTAAATCATTTTCATTTTCAGCAAACATTAATTTTTGCTGAAAATTAATTATTTTTCCATAAATATGATCCATTTCTCCATTATTTGACAGAGGAAGTTTTCCGTGGTCTTCTTACATTTAGGGGCCACAACGTGCATTCCAGAGCATTTTGAACTTACGATAGCATTTTAATTTTGCAGTTCTCTGAGTTTGGTAGATTCAACGTTTATTACCTTCATCTGAGTGGTCTGGTAACTGAAATAGAGAGAATTGGATCAGGTAGACTCTAAAATGACCCCTAATGATCCCGCCTCCTGGTATTCATACCCTTGTGTAATTTTCTATCCTGTGGACTGTGTTGTGGACTTGGAGACTTGCGTCTTACAAATAGAATACAGCAAAAGTAATGGAATGCCACTTCTGAGGTTAGGTTATAAAAGACTTGACCTCCATCTCTCCCTCTTTCTCTTTCTCCTCTCTCTGTCTCCCTCCTTCTCCCTCTGACTCTTCTCACTTGCTGAGTCTGATGAAGCAAACAGCCATACTGTGAGCTGCCCCGTGGAGAAGACACAAGGAAGAGGGGGAGTTCTCTGACAAACAGCCAGTGAGAAAAAGGAGGCCCTTAGTCCGACAACCCGCAGAAGACCGAATCCTGCCAAAATCACATGCGTGAGCTTGGAAGGAGATCTTTCCTCAGCTGACCTTTGAGGTGACTGCAGCCCTGGCACTATCTTCACCGCAGTACCACACGTGACCCTAAGCCAAAGTGCCCAGCTAAGCCACACACGCATATCTCATGCACAGAAACCATTAACTCATAAATATGTTTTTAGCTTGAAGCTAATACGTTTTAGGGTAGCTTGGTATGCAGCAGTAACTAATACCAGTAGAGCCAGTGATTTCCCATAGATACCAGCCTAGCTAATGATGTTGCCTTTAGGCAGCAAACACGTTTAGCTTATCTCAGTAAGTCAAGAGAAACTCTTATGCCAGCAAATTTGAAAATTATGCAAAAGCAAGAAAAGAAACAAGTGATGCAATGTAACAAAAAATTCACTGAGCACCTAATCTTTGAAAGGCCTAGATTAGGTAAACAAGAAAGAAAAGTTCAATATTGAATGGGAAATGCTTCTGAATGCTTCTGTACCCCTAAAATTCATATGTTGAAACTTAATCCCCAATGTGATGGTATTTGAATGTAGGGTCTTTGGGAAGTGATTAGGTCATGAATGAAATTAGTGCCCTTATGAAAAAGTACACAGGGAGCTCCTTTACCCCTTCCACCACATGAGATTATAGTGAAAAGACAGCCTTCTATGAACCAGGAAGCAGGCTCTCACCAGGCACTGAATCTGTCCTTGATCTTGGACTTCCCAACCTGCAGAACTATAAGAAATAAATTTTTGTTGTTTATAAGCCACCCAGTGCATGGTATTTTTGTTATAGCTGCCTAAACAGAGTAAGACAGGAAGTAATACAGATAAAGATGAGTTAATAGAGGAAGATTAGATTGAAGGATAGTAATAATGATGCTAATGTTAGTATGACTCGAGGAAGAACATCCCCCCATGTAAAAATTGGGATAGACACCAGTGGGCAGACAGCTTTTGAAACAGGCCTTGTAAGGAAGCCTAGGATTTCAAAAAAGGAAGAAAATTCTGAGTAATGGTTAAAACGGGAAAATGTACAGTAGTAAGAAAATGAGGCATATTTAAGTAAGAGTGAGTGAGTGGTTCACACACAGAAGATACTGGGGAATAAATCTGCATCAGTCACATGAGCAAAAGTCCTGAATGCCAGGTCCAGGTCCAAGAAGTCTGCACTTAATTAATTCTGCAAGGATCCAATGAAATTTCCTGGAAAGGAGAAAGCTTGAGACCAAATTAGCATCTTAAAAGAATTATTTTGCAACAAAATGAAGGATGGGTCCAGATGGTACAAGGAAAAATGTGAAAGACTATGAAATGGACCAAAAAGGTTATTGGGTGACTTTAATCCTAAACTACAGGTGTTGAGAGCAGGAGTCAGGTGTACTAGGACCATGGGCCAAAATGGGCCAGTGGTCTGTTTTTGAACAGTATTGGAGCTATGAATGGTTTTTATATTTTTTGAAAGGTTATAAAACAAAACAGAACAAAGCCAAGGTGAATTTGTAACAAGAACCGTATGTGGACCACAGAGCCTAAAATATTTACTATCTGGTCCCTTCTAGAAAAAATTTGCTAACCTCTGTTCTAAAGAACATTCTTCCAGGTTCTGAATCTAAGGGATTTGCACCTTTCTTGGTCTTTTGAGCTATTTTAGAATTCTGTAAATTGTAGATAACTGATAGCACTGCAAATGGCTCTTGTCTGTTAGCATGCAAGACAATCCTGTCTGATGGAGAGACATTTCATTTCTCCTCCCTAACCCCACCTGCCTGCCCCATCCCTATGAAAAAGAGTTGGTTTTGCTTCCATCTATAAAATCATTTCATGGCCTCTATCTCTGCTTTTTGATTTATTTTTTGAACTGGTTGTTAATATCTAACTGGTTACCTCATAACATCTTTGACGTGTATTGATCTTATGTTTTTTATGAGAGTCAGGATTTGGCCTTTTTATAAATGCACATTTTAACAATAGGAAAAGAAAAAGATGATAAATTAGAGATGATCAAAGCTGTCTCTAAGAGTTACGCATGTTCCAGTGTATCATTAAACAGCATGGAGTTCTGGGTGTCTCTGGTTATTAAGTTCAGCAATTCCCCAAGTATATATGGAGGTTAGAGACTAAGCAGGCACATCAGCCCCCTATTGATCCTAGGGATGTTCTGGGTGTTAAGGTGAGGACCAAACCAAGCAAAGTCCAACAGAGCAGCATCTCTCCTACTGGATAGTCACTCAATGAGAGTCTAGATGAAGGGAAAACCCCATCCAATAAAAATAATAGCATAAAACCTCAATGTGGCAAGGAGAGGCACAGTATGGGAGTCAAATCTTGTACCTGAGCCCTGAGCATGTCAGCAATGCCCCCTAACAGTGGGTTCTTTTCCACATCTCCCCAGATGGCAAATATTGGTCTCTTCTTCTGGAAAGCCCTCTTTTCTCTCCTCTCTCATCCTCTAATCTCCTTTTTAGACTAGGACATGACTTCCTCCCTCAAATGTTTTACTTTCCTTCTTGCTTTTTCAAGCACTTTTTTCCCTCCCTTCTAGCTGCTATGCAAAAATCCTCTCCACTAGTTCTTTCTTAATTGACTCTGATGGTCCATTAGAACCAATTCAGCAAATAACTATTTATCTTTGCTCTACAGCAAGAAGGGTTTAATCCTGAAACTCTGAGTGAGTTGATATTTGTGTGTTTGGGGATGGTGGTAGTGAGATATTTAAATTCTAAAAGGTGGAAGAAGTTCATTTTTCCTATTAGAAAAAATCTGAATTAACTTAACTTACACTTCCACAAGGGTAATGACAATGAATATGGGGAAAATAAGGTGGATTAAGAAGGTGTTATGTAGGTAGAATATTCATAAATTGGCACTTTATGGAATATAGAGGATGAAACTTAAGAATTGTTATAAAAGGTATTCCAGTATGTCAAGGGTGGTCCATTGGTAATGATGTTAACAGTTATGGGGAATTCAGGTCAAGGAATTGGTTTGGGAGGTTGTTGGGGGGATTATGATGTGACTTTTCTCAATATAAAGGGCAATTATAGTTGTAATAGTCATTACAGAAAAATTCAACAAAGTGACTAGGCCTTGGAGAATGAATAGTGTAGTGTAAAAGTAATTCCTGTCTATACTACAGATAAATCATATGGTTTGGGTACTTATTTTGTCTTTTTTACCTAATTCTAGAGTAGAAACTTTTCCATGACCTCATAGAACTTTTCTATTATTTTATCCCTGGATTTGAAGAAGAAATACAACAACAAAAACTGTCTGTTCTTATACTTACTATGTTTGGAATGCAATTATGGGATATTCCCTATTTTTAAAAAGCTTCCCCATATAGCAAAATATGATTATGATCTTCTGTTAATCTCTGGAAACTATAATACCATCATTAATCTTTATCAACTGAGTCCATGGATTTTACATCTCTGCAAGATCAGTCAGCAATTCAAGAAGTTTTTTTTGTTTTGTTTTGTTTTGTTTTTGCGGTACGCGGGCCTCTCACTGCTGTGGCCTCTCCCGCTGCAGAGCACAGGCTCCGGACGCGCAGGCTCACCGGCCATGGCTCATGGGCCCAGCCGCTCCGCGGCATGTGGGATCCTCCCGGACCGGGGCACGAACCTGTGTCCCCTTCATCGGCAGGCGGACTCTCAACCACTGCGCCACCAGGGAAGCCCTCAAGAAGATTTTTATCAGTGGCAACTAACATCTGGAATGGAATAAGTCATATTTCATTTACTTTATCAGACTAAGTTTATATTTTACTATTTTGATTCAGATATTGAAAAGAGACAAGACCTCATGATTTCTAAGTAATTTTTCTATATACATGGTTTTGTTTTTTTGTTGTTGTTATTGTTGTTGCTGTTTCTTTCCATCTGGCCAGAAAAGGGTGTTCAGAGTCCTAAATTTTCCAATACCTCCAAAAATAAATAAGTTAAAAAAAATCAAGACCATTTAAAAGCCTGATTCTATGTAGTTTAATGTGTAAAAAATGTTTCAAAGTCAAACATTCTTTATTTCCCCATTTTCCATCATTATTTTGTACAAAATACAACTTCATTTGTAAAAGAGAAGTGTTACATTTTTTGAGGAAATGGATTGTATTCTGAGCCTTGGCAAATCTATGGAAATCAACACTCAGTCACATAAATAATATGAATCCTAGTTTCAGGACTTGCTTTAGGCAAAATATGTCATATAGACAATCTTTTCTTGCCTCCCTGGAGACCAGGGTGAGAATCTGACAGAGTAGAAACCAGAAAACACATTACCCTCAAACTGAAATATTGTTTAGGCCCCAGACATTTCCTATTCACTTTAAGAAAACTAAGACCCACATACCACATGACAGTTAGTTCCTTTCAAATAAATTTGTTTTTGTACAGATCCAGTGGTGAAAAAAAAGATTAATCTTCAAGTAAAATACCAAGAAAAAGCATAAGTGTGTTTTTTTCTACCTGTTCTAATGAATTAAACATTCTTTTTTGAGGTAAAACAAAGGCTTAACTGCTTTTGAATGTCCTAGAGCTAGTAGAGTGAAGTACACTCAAATTGTTTTTCATAGAACTGATTTACTACAGTCCTTCAGCATGACGAAGAGCCCACTCCAAACTAAATCATTTCACTACTGTCAAACCTAGAATTTACCAAACAGTATTTAAAATGCAACACAGTATTCAAAATGAATCCTTAATGAGTTATTATACTTTTTTTTTTTTAACAAAAACTTTGTACACTGAGGCAAAGTACTGAGGATCTCTTAGAGGTGTTACATGCAATTAATCATAAAGATTTTTTTCTGGGAAAATAAATCTATGTAGGTTTTTAAATTACAGTATTAGGAGTCTTTTTATCATGTGCATGGTAATTAAAATTTATAAGTAGAACACACAAATCTTTTATACACTAAATCTGTCTACTTCACATGTAGCTACACAGGTCAATGCCTTCTAAATTTTTATGCTGGCAAATTTTCACTAACCCTGCTGAATTCCCTCCCTTATGCAAAATAATTTTTTATACTCCAGGGACAACTACTGTAGTTTATCAGAGGAATTCCTGACCTCCAAATCAAACTTAGGTTAAGCATGGGGTTTAAATTATCTGCAATTATTTAATATGGTCTGACATTATCAAAATGGTTTAAGGAACATATTTTAATCTACAATTTATCTCCCTTTTTGAAAAAGTTCTTCTGGTTACTCAGGCAAATAAAAACGTCTAATTTACTTAAGAAATGATTATCTCTTAGGGATAAGATTTGTAAATACAAACATTTTGAGATTACAGAAATTGTAGACATTTGTTTGTAAGAGAGGATTGTTGGGAGAATAGAAAAAGCATGAACTTTGGTTTGAGAACACTATTCAAATTTGAGTTCTGTCATTACTGGCAATTGATCTCCCTGAGTCTCAATGTTCTCATCTGTCAAATGGGACAATAATACAGACTTTGCAAATGTGATAGGCTTAAAAGAGCTGGGCAGTAAAGGAACAAGCACATGCTATTCAATGAATAATGATTCCTTTTTTGTCAATACCTATACCAGGAAAATTTGACAAGAAATTACTTGGATCCGCATACTTTCATTGGAGAGAAAGATTTCTTCTGGTTTCTGACTTAAATTCTTGGGAATACAATAATTTATCAGTAGGGCTGGGAACATTCTAACTTTGTTTGTTTCATTATTTTTGTTTAGACAAACTCCAATTACAAAATTCTGATGCATTCAAGTCCAGTCATCTTGTATTGCCTGACACTGGCCGGCATGGCCCAAGACAAATCCGCTTATCAAATAAATTATACCAAATTATACCAAATAAATAATTCTAAGCAAATGAACCTGGCTGTGAGTCAACAGTCATCAGTTACTATAACAGCAAAAGCTAGAATTATAAGCTCACCTCTCACAACTCGCTACAACTATGGGTAGTAAAAAAAAGTCAAACAACCCTATGATTTGACATGCCAGAATTAATATACATAACCACATATCCCCAACTTCTCTGACATAAACAGTCACTAAGTTTAGTTGAGTTATAATTAGAGAGGCGTAGTGGTTAGCAGAGAAATCATTGTGCCAAAAGGCCAAAGACTGGGTGTTCAACCCATCCTCCAGCTCCTAGAGTCTGGATATGTCATTCAGAGTCTTTATTTTGCAATTTCTTTATACAATACCAACAACGCTACCTACCCTGTCTATCTTACACAGTTATTAAGAAGATAAATCATGAAAGCACTTTTAAAGTTCCAAATTGTTAAACAGAAATGTACAGCAGTTGATTTCAGTGAACTCAATGAAAATTTACTATAGAAAATATGTGCATCTATTTTCCTGCTACAAGAAAGAACAATATGATACTTGGCCTACATGGCCCAAATACCAGAAAGAACTCTATTTTGCCAAAAAGACAAATTTGCATAGGAATAAAATGAATATCTCCTTGTATGCACTGCCTAGTGAATTTATGCTTTAGAATAAACATGTTTAATCACAATGAAAGTAAGAATAAGGCAAAATAAACCTGTTTGAAAAAGAGTATAAGGTTTGCTACCAAAAAGAATAAAAGTACAAAATGAACCAAAACTGAAACAAATTTTGCCTTTTGCCAGGGACTGACTGTGGTTATTAGCACATCAAATCAGGAATATTTGATTCGAAAAGTACTCACCATAGTTTGCCTTGCCAGCAGTATCCAGGCTTTGACTATGATAATCCAGACCATTTTGCTAGTAGCAAAATCAAAGACTTGATGCTGACAAAAAAAAAAAAAAAAAAGCTTAAACTTCAAAATCTGAGAAGCATTATACCTCAGAGTGAATTTATAACAATGTATTCATCCCATAAATGTTGAAATTCTGTAAATATACTTCTCAAATTGAAGAATAGCACTGTTAAAGCGAAAAACCACAGACCTAAAATGGTGTCACTTGTGCTAAAGTCCATGATGCCGAACCTAGATTTAATACCTTACCCAACTGTAGTTTCGACCTTCACCAGAAATGTAATTTTTTTTTTTTTGCGGTACGCGGGCCTCTCACTGTTGTGGCCTCTTCCGTTGCGGAGCTCAGGCTCTGGACACGCAGGCTCAGCGGCCATGGCTCACAGGCCCAGCCGCTTCGCGGCACACGGGATCCTCCCGGACCGGGGCACGAACCCGTGTTCCCTGCATCTGCAGGCGGACTCTCAACCACTGCGCCACCAGGGAAGCCCCTCAGAAATGCAATCTTAATTAACCAATCTGGAATTTTCTGGGCAGCACCAGTAAGGTAATCTGTCACATGGGCCCTCTCTATCTCCCCCCAGAGGAAGAAGAGGCAATCTGCATGATAAAACGCTTGCCCTTGGGTTCCCCTGAAAAGATTTCTTGCCCAAAATAACTTTGTTTTTTGTAATAGTGACTTCCTGCCCCACCCTCCTTTCTATAAATTCATTTTGTATAACCTCTCAGAGCTCGCTTCTAGTTGTTAGACGGAATGCTGCCTGATTCATAAATCATTGAATAAAGTTAATTAGAACTTCAAATTTATTCAGTAGAATTTTGTTTTTTAACATCACTAATAGCTGTCCAGGAATAAATTTGATTTATAGTTAGGGAACTTTAAAAAGACATCCATTTCTACCCAAATTTACACCCAGTAAATTATTTCTTAGTTTCTCATATAGGCTAAATATAATAAAAGTCATTTTCCATAATTGAGTCCTTATATAAAGAGAATCTAAAAAAACAGAGTAGCCTTTAAATGTCTGTAAATAAAAGCCAGATCTTAGAGTATATTTAGGAAATTGAGAAAAAGGAAGAAGCTGAAATTTTTTGATCATTTGCTATGTGCCTGGCACACTGCTTTGGATTTGGTAAACATTTCATCATTTCATTTAACCCTACCCCACGCCCACCCCCCAAAAAACAAAAACAAAAAACTCTACAATCAACAAAGATCAGAGTTGCCAAGGTTATGGTTAGATGGAAGGATGAACAGGCAGAGCACAGAGGATTTTTAGGGCAATGAAAACACCCCATGTGATGCTAGTAATAGATACATGTCATTACACATTTGTCCGATACCATAGATTGTACAACACCAAGAGCAAAACCTAAGGTAACCTATTGTCGACCAAGAAGAAACACAGAAGGCTACAAATAAGAAAAGAGTTTACTGTGGGGTCTTAGGAATTCCACTTTGGGAGACACAAATTCTGGTAAAACCAAAAGAGTGTTCCAGGGAAGAGAAAGAGTATTTTGTAAAAATAAGTATGAAACGTATTAGAACTTACAAGATTCAGCAAAACCAATGTTTTACTCTGTGAAAATTCACAGCCTTAATAAATTTGTATTACTAAAAATGAAAATATTAAGATGATAGTGGATATCCCCATTTTAGTAGAAATATTTTTGAAGTTTTACCATTAAACATGATGCTGTCTCCTGATTTGGTATATGTTTGTTCTGTTTCACTTCCATCACAACTGGATGCACTGCAATACAATTCTAACCCTAAGTACCAGGAGTTAGCATCAGACCCCACAAGTTTAAGGGCTTAACCCTTCTCAGGACTGTGCTTGCATCAGATGCCAGCTGCATTTTAGGGGGTTGCCAGGCAACCTGGACTTCCAACTAACTGACTGTAAGTTGGAGGGCTCCCATAACCCCCTCAGCTTTGATAATTCACTAGAATGACACAGAATTCAGGAGAGTTCTGTACTTAGAATTACAGCTTTGTTACAAAGGATACTCATAGGGTGAAGTACTGGAAGGGAATGCAGAGTCCCCATGCCACCTCCACATGGAGTCAGGGCATGTCACCCTCCAGGCACATTAATGTACTCTCCAGTCAGGAAGTTCCAGAGCTTCTAATCAGGGTTTCATAACTTAGGCATGAATGATTAAGTCATTGACCATGTGATTGAACTCAATCTCCAGCCCCTCTCTGCTTCCTACATTGTCAGGCTACCTCAAAGTCCCCAACCCTTTAATCATGTGCTTGGTCTTTCTCGCGGACCAGACCCCATCCTGAAGCTACCTAGGGACCCACCGTGAGTCACTCCATTAGCATAACAAAGACACTCCTATCACTCAGGCAATTCCAAGGGTTTTTGCAGCTCTGTGCCAGGAACCTCAGACAAAAGACCAGATACGTTCCTTCTTTGTCTGTTTACTTTATTGATATACAATGTTTGATCATGTTAAGGAAGTTTCCCATATGAACCGATCAAGGTCACACAAGGAAAACAGGTGGCATACTGAAATTAGGGTAATTTTATTTTAACAAAGGGACTATTTATTAAGGTGAGGTTGGAGTATCAAGGGACCTCAAAGCCTATTTCAATAATACTGGGATTATTCCAAGGATAGAAGGGACAAGGAAATGAAGCACTGTCCAGAACACAGAGGGAGAAAGTCATATAGAAAAGCCAACTTCGGGGTCGCAGGGACATTTTTCTGAGGCACACAAGTAGCTGGACGCATTGCTTCAGAGAGGAAAACAGGCACTAAATACTCTGACCTCAGTCTCTTCTCACTGCATGAGCTCCTCCTGAACCCAGCTAGACCCCAGAGATTGAAACAGCCCTTTGATGGAATCCATACAGGCCAGCCTCCTGGGGCAGAGAGCAGAGTGAAGAATGACCTGGGAGAGCAAATATAATATATCCAGCACACCGTGAAGAATGGGTGTAGAGTTTTATATTAAAGCGATCTCAATATCCACGGACAATGATCTTTTGGATTCACATTTGGTCTATTAAATACCGTCCAAGCTGCCTAAAACTGAGCCATCCTTAGATTTCTGGAAAGAAGCCTACTTGGTAATGATGTATTGTTTTCTCATGTGCTGCTGGATGCTACTAGGTAACTTTAAGATTTTTGCATCAATATGTGTGAACAAAAAAACCTTTGCATTTTTCTTATTGTTTCTAATACCTTCTATTTTCATAAATGAGGACTCATTAAAGCGTTTCCCAAACATGAATACAAAAAATATCAAAGAGAGGGGCTTCCCTGGTGGCACAGTGGTTGAGAGTCCACCTGCTGATGCAGGGGACACGGGTTCGTGCCCCGGTCCGGGAAGATCCCACATGCCGCGGAGCGGCTGGGCCCGTGAGCCATGGCCGCTGAGCCTGCGTGTCCAGAGCCTGAGCTCCGCAACGGGAGAGGCCACAACAGTGATATGCTCGCGTACCGCAAAAAAACAAAAAAAATTAAAAAAAAAATCAAACCCTAGTGTTCACCTTTAGCAATATAAAGAACCAAATCCTGGAAGCTTTTAAAACTCAGATTTTCCTTCCCCATCAACCATCCCTTTATGGGAAATGGTAAAGGGAGAGAGAGATTCTATAGGGACCACGGCTTTTTAAAATCACTCTCCTTACACTTATACACTTAATAATAAGCACCATTTAATAAGTAAATGGACAATGACATGTATTGATATAAAACCAGTTAAAATAGTGCAGCCTATTTCTCACTTAAAACCACTGCCACGTATACTTCTTCATTCTCTTTAAATGTACTTGCCCACCCTTTACTCTGGTGTATTATCAGGAATGTTAAAAAATACAACTAGTTTATAGATGAACATCAACTCTCTTAAATGTTCTGAGACTCTTCTTCCAAAAGACATGCACCCACAGCAAAAGCCTAGGTGCTTATAATTCACTATAGTTCAAATGCCAGGCTATATATTCTTGGTGTTAGTCAAACACCATGGAAATATTTAATGGTAAAGATAAACCAAGCATTTCTAGCCAGTCACTTTCAACTGAGATCAATACAGTGTAACGATGATTTAAGATGCTTCTGAGTTTACCTTAAGTAATTTTCCCTTCTCTCCTCTGAGATTGTAAATCTGACTAATTGCTTCACACTTTAGAACTGCTTCTTCTTGCTAAGTATAATTGCTATGTCTGGATTCTCCTACGCCCCAAGTAATTTTATGGAGGGCTTGCCTACTGATCTCATTACACTTCCAACTCTGATGCATCAGGCTCCATGCTGTTATTTACCTACGTCAGTATACTTGATAAATTAAATCCAGGCCTTGTTAAATTTACCCCTTTAAGGCACAAATATCACAATTCAATATGGATTAAATTAACCCAATAGGCATTTTGCTTCCTCCACCATGGAATATACATTAGTTGATTTCACTCACCACTGAAACACCAATACCAATAATCAGGCTATTTGTGAAATAGACAATTGGGGAAAAAAGCATTCTACAATAATTTTTGAAGTGAAAAAGTAAAAACAGTCTACCATGGCTTAATCAGCTCCTAATTATAAAAGTATAACGCATGGCAGATAAAAAGGAACACAAGAGGATCCGAGGAGTAAAGAAGTAAAGAATAATTGCCACGCAGAGCTAACATCCAATTGTAAAGCCAGTTATTTTGATACCAAAAAAGTCTGCGCTTTTAAATTCAGCCCTAACGAAGAAAGTCTATTTTTTCACTTAGACCAGATTATTTCAGTCCTGTAAAGAAAATCAATTCAATTTGATAAACTTGGGACTTCCCTGGTGGCGCAGTGGTTAAGAATCCGCCTGCCAATTCAGGGGACAGGGATTTGAGCCCTGGTCCAGGAAGATCCCACATGCCATGGAGCAACTAAGTCCGTGCGTCACAACTACTGGGCCTGCGCTCTAGAAGCCCTGAGCCACAACTACTGAGCCCACGAGCCACAACTACTGAAGCCCATGTGCCTAGAGCCCATGCTCTGCAACAAGGGAATCCACTGCAGTGAGAAGCCCGTGCACCGCAACGAAGAGTAGCCCCAGCTCGCCACAACTAGAGAAATGCCCGCGCGCAGTAACGAAGACCCAACACAGGCAAAAATAAATAAAATAAATAAATTTTAGAAACTTTTTTGATAAACTTTTCTGTTGCTTTGTTCCTATGCTCACAGCTGGAGGGAGAGACAAGCCATTTCTTTAAAGTGTCTTAAGGTTATAACCCCCATGAAGGGTTGATCTTTTGACTGTTTTCTCTGAATAAAGCCTCTGAGCAAACTCACTTGAATCCACACTGAGGCTTCACTCACCTGGAAGAGTCTAAGAACAAGTGTCCTCATCTTTCTTACTTTATCTTTGGAACATTTCTCTGCAGAAAATGTGTTGATTTAGCTGCTGGAAACCCTCTAGAATACGGAGTGGAAAAGGGTTATGTCAGCTCTGAGATGTGAATGTTGACGACAGCACAGCCTTTTCCAGGGGAAATTATCCCTTCAATCAATGCTTTAGGACAGAGCATGGACATTTCGTTTTTCTCTGAAAAGAATTCTTAGATGCTAACAAAAGTGGACATTTATATCTTGGGTTGGTGTCCTTTTATAGGGGAAAATAAGCAGAAGATTTTGTAAGGATTTTCATAAATATAAAAAAGTCTGTCAGAAACAGTCTCCCGTTATGCACAGTAGGGAGGTTCCTTGATTGATGTGAAGTCAGACAGTAAAGCACTTCATATCTATATTAATTCTCTATTAACTGAGTAACAAGTTACCCCTAAACTTAGTAACTTAAAGTAAAAAAATTTATGGATCTTACAGTTTTGGTGGCTCAGGAATTCGGGAGAGGCTCCACTGAGTGGTCTGGCTCTGCTTCTCTCAGGAGGGTATACTGGCTGGGGCTGCAGAAATCTAACAGCTCGACTGGGGCTCAAGAATCCTCTTCTGAAACGGCTGACTCACGTGACTGTCAGCGGAGGGCTGGCTCTCATATAGCTGTTGGCAGAAACCTTTTTCTGGTTTTCGACAGGGTTACTCAGTTCCTTGCCACATGGACCACTCCTCCGGCCTGCTTTAATGTCCTTGTGACATAACAGCTGTTTTCCCCCAGAGTGAATCATCGAAGAAAGAGAGCAAAGAGAAGATCACAATGCCTTTTGTCTCAGAAGTCACACACCATCTCTTCCACCATCTTCTAGTTTATTAGAAATAAATTACCAAGTCCAGTCCAGATTCAAGGGAGTAGAGTAAAAGGAGAGAATACTTTTTTGAACATTAGACAGATTTTAAACCACTATAGTGTCCTTCTCACCTACTAATATTTTGGCAGCTAAAACAGTTATTGTACTGGTGGTGGACAGGTTTTAAGGTGGCTTCCATGACCCCACCTTCAGGTCTTCATGTCTTTGTATAATCCTCTTCCCTGAGTGTGGGCAAAACGGTGATTTGCTTCTAATCAGTTGAACGTGCGAAAGGCGATGGTAAATACATGATTACATAACTGTAGCGCCTCTCTTGCTAGGGTCTCTCACTGCCTATTACTGGTCAAAGAAGCAAGCTGACCTGAATTTTACTGCCATAAAGAAGTGAATTTTGCCATAATCTGAGTGATCCTGAAAGTAGACCGTTCTCCAGTTGAGCCTCCAGATGAGAATGAAGCCTTGGACAACACCTTAACTGCAGACTTGCCGAGGACCCAGCTAAGCCATCCCGAACTTCTGTCCCACAGACACTTTGAGATAATGTGCGTTGCTTTAAGCCACTAGGTCTGTGGCAATTTGTTGTATAGGAAACCTAATCAAGTACAGAAGCCAGGAATCCCAAGTCTAACCTACATGTTGGTAGTGTAGAAATAAGTCACTCCACATCTCAGGGCCTCATTTTCCTCATCTGTTAAAAAAAAAAACAAGAGAGAGAGAATAATTTTAGTAAAATCAAAGATGCTCCAACCATTTTATGTCATGAAACATTACATGAGAGGCCAATAGACAAAACAGCTAAAATAGATCTTTTCTTATCAAGTAGGAGAAGGGTCCTAAAATATCTACCCTCCCACTTTATAATCCAAGATTATATGGATTATATAATCCATATATATGAGGAACAGAGATTGAATATTTTTGGACTGGATCAGTTTTTTTTTGTTTTTTTGTTTTTTTTCAGTACACGGGCCTCTCACTTCTGTGGCCTCTCCCGCTGCGGAGCACAGGCTCCAGACGCGCAGGCTCATTGGCCATGGCTCACGGGCCCAGCCACTCCATGGCATGTGGGATCTTCCCGGACTGGGGCACGAACCCACATCCCCTGCATCGGCAGGCGGACTCTCAACCACTGCGCCACCAGGGAAGCCCAAGGACTGGATCACTTTTAAAGTGTCTGGATTCTTCTAGCTTAATCATGCCATGATTTTATGACAGCCTCAAAAGAGAAAGAAAAGTGGGGAGGAATTATACACACTTATTGACCAAGTGGACAAGGGAAACTCCAGGCATATAGTATAAAATTTATTTTACCACTAGATGCATAGCCCCTGCCACTGCCCACCCTTTCCTGATTATGCCTATCTCTCTGAAGTATGTAGCAAACAAAAATATGGGAGTTCAATGTCATCATCTTTCATGATTTTGAGTTTCATATTCATTTAAAAACAAGTTGGGACTTTCCTGGTGGCGCAGTGGTTAAGAACCTGCCTGCCAATGCAGGGGACATGGGTTGGAGCCCTGGTCCGGGAAGATCCCACATGCTGTGGAGCAACTAAGCCCGTGAGCCACAACTACTGAGCCCACAGGCCTAGAGTCCATGCTCCACAACAAAAGAAGCCGCTGCAGTGAGAAGCCCACACACGGCAACTAGAGAAAAGCCCACGCACACCAATGAAGACCCAACGCAGCCAAAAAAATTAATTAATTAAAAATAAATAAATAAATAAAATTTTAAAAATACAAAATAAAAACAAGTAAATCAAAAATCCACCCAAACTTAGCAGGAAGACATTGGTCAGGGGTGGGTGTGTGTGTGTGTGTGTGTGGGTGTGTGTGTGTGTGTGGGTGTGTGTGTGTGTGTGTGTGTGTGTGTGTGTGTGTGTTGTTTGGCAAGCGGGATTGATAGCACAGTTAACAGTCTTACTAAATCTCACCACTGGCCCCAATTCTTCACACGTCCCTGTATTTACATCCTTTGCTTAGGGAGTTTGCAATTCTTCTAAAAGGGGTTTATATTCACCTGCCCCTTACGTTTGAGCTTGGCCACGTAACTTGCTTTACCTAATGCCGTGTGAGCAGAAGGGACAGTGTGCCAGTTCCAAGACTAGACCTTATGATAACACATCGTTTCTCTTCTTCTCTTGTGCCTCTGCCATTTCCATGTGAAAAACATTCTCTAACTAGCCAACTGTTCCAAGGGAAATGAAAGACATGTGAGCAGAGCCACCCCGGACAACCTACAGACCAGTGTTTAGAAGCAAAATTACTCAAGCTGTTCCAGCCCAAAAAAGAGCTAGCTGCTCACCTGAGCCAGCCTAAATCAGCCAAGCCTACTGACCTACAGATCTCTGCCAATAGCTGATTGCTGTTTTAAGTCATCAAGTGTTGGGGTAGTTTGTTACATAGCATTATTGGTGTGTAACTCAGTATACACTGAGCAAAGTTGTTAGGGAAAAGTCTGTCTCTCTTTCTCATAAAGCTTCTCAAAATACACTATATACTTTCCCTTACATGTGCTAATTTAAACCTCTTAACAGATTTACTACTGAAAGTGTCTATCTGCCTAACTGGTGACTCTCTACCAGAGAAGAAAGGGTTGATAAAGTTGTTCGGTAATGGAAAAATGTCAATTTTTAAAACCATGAAAGGCCAAAGAAAACATAAAATTGTTATTATAAATATACAGAATTATCAGTAAGATATTCTAAACAGCTATCTTTAATTGTACAAAAATACTGCTATCAAACAGGTTTTAAGGATATGAAACTTGTTGTTATGATACACATTTATCATTGTCATGCTTTCTTGGTGGATTGACCCTTTTATCATTATGTAAAGTTCCTCTCTGCCTCTGGAAATTTTCTTTGCTCCGAAGTCTATTTTATCTGATATTAATATAGCCACTCCTGCTTTCTTTTGATTAATGTTTGCATGATATATATTTTCCCATTGTTTAACATTCGATTTACCTATCTCATTATATTTGAAGAGAATTTCTTGTAGACAAAATATAGTTTGATAATTTTTTACTTGCTCTGTCAAATTCTGTTTTTTAACATGTATTTAGACCATTTATATTTAGTGAAATTATTGATACGTTAGGGTTTATGATTCCATTTTATTTTTTGATTTTCTGTTTATTTTCTCTCTTTTCTTTTTCCTGCCTTCCTGTGTCTTACCCGAACATATTTTAGAATTCCACGTTGATTTATCTATAGTGTTTTTTAACGTATCTGCCACATTCTTTTTAACAGCTGCATAAAAATTCCATTGTATGGATGAACCTTAATTTATTTAATCAGCTCCTGGCTCATTCATTCTTCACAAACATAGCCTCTCCGAATTGATCTGATATTTCTAATTCTAGACCTTTTTCAACTATGATACTCACTATATCAAGGAGTTTTTTTCTAAAATAGTATTTACAGCTTATTTTTACCAATAAGAGTAGTGATAGTATTGAAAAAGTTACCACCTCCTTGGGCCTCATTTTCTCGTGTGCAACATAACATGTACGAATACACGTGTATTTTCTCAGGCTATACTGGTTGTAAAATCAAAATAAAATAATACTAATAGAATACAGACTGTTTTGTCCCTGACAACAGCCTCTATAATGGGACTTCTGAAACACTCCCCACACATATTTTTCTCAGTGGCCCTGAGCATACCTCTTGTGTCCTTTAACACAGCCCTATCTACAATATTGTGACAGAACTATTTTCGTCTTGTATTTTAGCTCAAGTTTCCTGAATTGATGTGGCAGATATATCTGATGCCCATTGGGCGATCTGAAGGAGTCTTAATACTGCTAGTGCAATTTCTCCTAAAGAGATTTTTCTGTGCAATGTCATCACACTGTGTTGGAGATTTTTTGGTATTAGAAATAGAATTACTATGTTCTGGTTGAGGAATTGGATTTATGTTTTTAAGGATGTCTATGGAGTACAAAATTCAGCAGACAATTTTTTGTTACCGAGCTCACTTGAAAAGTATAGTCCTCAAATGGTTTATGATTCACCAATTAATCAATTTAACTATCATAGTTTCTATACCTTAAACTATGTGTTGGATGGTTACAATTAAAATTTCCCATACCGTTGTTTTTATTCAATATAGCAGGCGTATGAGAATCAGATACATAATTGGCCAAATCAATCAGTCAGCAATCATCAGCTAAGATATTTAGAAAATACTGACTCATTCAAATAGCAGTGGATTCAATGGTTCTGTATTACAGTTTGACTCTGACATCAAAAAAGCAGCAGATACATTATTACATTTCCTTTAAATTGGTGAGAAGTCAGTATTCAAACCGTTAAATAAGGTGTTAACACTCTAACTCAAAATTCTTCAGCTTTAGGGCATTGAATTGATTCTTCTAACAGTGTAAAAGATTTTTTCCAGTAATTTTCTATTCCATTACCACATGTGATGCACAAGAGTACAGCTACACATCAAGTTTCCGGCGGATTTTTTTTTTTTTTTGGCAGTCCGCGGGCATCTCCCGTTGCGGAGCACAGGCTCCGGACGCGCAGGCTCAGTGGCCATGGCTCACAAGCCCCCAGCCACTCCGTGGCATGTGGGATCTTCCCAGACCGAGGCATGAACCCTTGTCCCCTGCATCGGCAGGCGGACTCTCAACCACTGCGCCACCAGGGAAGCCCTGGGCTGATAGGTTTTTTACTGAGTATTTACAGAGACTATTATCCCAGGTTGTAAGGATCAGCACATCATGCAGATCTTTTCGAATTTATCATTATGACTTTTCCTGCAAGAGGCACAACCATCTTAACAATGAGAAAACCTGAGCAAATGGTGACCTTTCGACTCAGAGGATCAGCAGTCAAAGTCAGACTTCTTAACTAAGAACTCCATTGTGCCATGCATCGTCAAGCCTCGTCAGGTTGTCTTTACTGCTCCAGTCTGAGAGAACAAGGAATCTCCCAGAAACTTACGTTTTACAGCAATTTGCATTAACATAATGGCTGGCAGGAAGAAATAGCAGCTTTGTAGTGACATATTTTATTATTTATTGGTTTAAAACCAGTCGTACAATGTGCAGGTAACATTTCACTCTAGACATCATTCAGACTTTCTTATAATGGTTACATGTGTCAGCTCCAGGATGGAGTCAGGCAGTCTGGTTTAAAATTCTGCCTTGGTAAGTTTTAGGTGTTTGAATTTAGGCAAGTTCCTTATTTATTAGACCTCAGTTTCTTCACCTGTAAAATGGGGCTAGATTTTTCATTTGTTTGTTTGAGTTCATTTATTTTGGTCCCAGTCTTTTATATTAGAAGTTTTCCTTGGAAATCTGATGACTGCTACCTGAGTTCATGTTTGTGAGGTATGTTGGGTGGGGGTGGTTATTGAGTGGTGAACTTCTAAAGGGGGTGAAAAGACAGGGAGCTGAATTTTTCATTGAGGGAAACTCTAATGTCAGCACCTGTATTGTTTCTTGGGCTTAGTTCCCTAAAAAGGAATCCTCTGATTTTCTGCCTGGGAGGGTATAAATCTGGTTCTCAGAATCTGAGGAGTGCAGTCGGTGAAGGAACACCCTGATAAGCAGTTCACCAAGTCAGACTCAGTCCCCTTCTTTTTAGGACAGGACCTTATCCCCACAATCAGCTGTGCCGACCTCTACAGAAAGTCAACTCTAGTTTTGATACCAACCCCCACATACTTGAGAAATGACTAAATAAGATAATTTGCATAAAGAATTTAGTACAATTCTTAGCACTTAGCTGGGGCACAATAAAGTTAAATATTATTGTTATTATATCTATAAACTGATATACTGTCAGACTTGCTAGTACACTTGCACAATAATTGCACCAGAACATGTGCTTAAAGATTACTTGAAGAATGAGGAGAAGTGAAAAAGAAAACTATTCTAGTGCTAAAAGTTATGCAAGATCTCTTGTTTTATTTCCTTGGGTATTGACGTTATACAAATATAATACTCAAGAGTCCACATCATCTATGAAAGAATACAGAACAGTCATTCCAAAATAGACTGGTAATTCTAGGAAGTGAATCTGTACAATAAATACTAAAGGAAGCTTTAGAGACAAACATTTAAATCTTCATTCTCGAGTTAACAGTTTTTTCCAGAAGTGCATCTTTTTATTTTAGTCTTTAAAATAGAATGTACCTTACTAAATGTGCTTTATTTCTACTCTCTACATGCCATTATATTTGCTTACTGAGACACTTCTTGGGTTTGAGAAATAAAACATACACATTGCTTTCCAGAGTTCAAAACCACGTTGTCTCTTTAAATTAACACCCATTTCTCCAGCAGAGGGAGCAAGTAAGTTTTTTCATTTTCATTTCTACCAAATAGAACTTCTGTGAATTCCAATGTGCTATCGGATAAAATGTGTTGAATAAGAGACTATATTGAAGAACAAATTTGTAATGAAAATGTATCAACTAATCTCGATAGCATATATTAAATGCTTATAAAACACTTGTGTGTAAATCCTAAGATTTCATTTTTCTAGAAGCACTACATCTGTGAAGATTTAATTCAAAACATTAGCCAAACAAAGAAAAAATGTTTTTAAGCTCTTCAAATACTAAAGTATACGTGGTGCATTTTTAACAGTAATCTGCTCTAGAGTTTTTTGGTTTTGTTGGGTTTTTTAAACAGGCCTTTTAGAAAGCTAGTAGTAGTACAAACATGCCAAATAAACAATGGAAAAAAATTGTTACACATTCTGAGAAAAGCTGTTTGTGAATTAATTGTGTAATATGAAATTCACATTGGAATATCATGATCTAATTATTTAGGCCTCAAAATCACGATTTTTACGTTGTGATTTCTCATATTTAATATCAAGTCATTTGAATAATTTTAAATGGCTTAAAATTTTGATTTAATAAAATAAAAATTCTTTAGTGAGTTTTTAAAATCCTATCTTACCTAGTTTTTCTTTCATAGTCTTAGAAATAATAAATTAAGTCTTTCAAATTAATGACCATTCATTCTGAGCAATGCTAATAAGACCCAAAATTTTATTATAGACTTTGAGCAAGGAGAACATGTTTTATGCGTATCTATTGCATTTAGCATTTATAAATTTTTAATATGTGTCCCGGAACTAGGACTGATAGGTTGGATTTCTTGAGTCAACTGATCCATGTATTTTATATATATATAAAATCATTTACAAATCATTTTTAAGGATAATTTTCTAACTTGATTTTGTTTCTTTCATTGATGTGGAGGCACCCGGAAACATTAAGAGAGTTGCGTACAGTTGCTAAGACGTATATATTTAACCATAGCAACTCAGATGCAAGCAGCCTGGAACACTGGTAGTGCTTCTGACTTCAAGTTTAATTACAAAGATGGGGGACTGGTTAAATATTCCAGTCTGACACCATCCCTCAACATGACAGAATGTACTTGCTACAGTAGAAAATGGTTACCTTCGGTGAAAAGGTTGGTGTTTATTCACCAGGACCCTAGTTCCTGACAGCTCCTCAGAGATGACTTCCATTTGCTTGTTACACTGCATATGAAAGACAATGCCTTCTTCCCCAATCCTAAATACCTATAGGAATCTGGTGATGATTTCAGCGATTTTACTGTAAAGTCCCTTGCCTCATAACTGCTGTCTCCAAAGTGCTGGAGAAAATATACAAGGCAAAAAAAAATGATTTTTTGCTCACTGAGTGTCACCTGTGTGCCTCTAGTCCAAACTAGAATTCTCTCTCCTTCACCAACATGTCAATACAATCACCAAATACTTTGTTTCTCCCTCCAAAAGTCCCCTGGATCTGTCTGCTGCTTTCTCCTTTCCTACTGCACTGCCCTTGCCAGGGATACTGTGTCTTAAACTTGGGCTCAGTGGCCTCCAGACCTGCTCATTCCAGGTCAGTCTGCACACTGCAGCCAAATTCGTGTCATTAAAATCCAAATCCTATTATGGTAAGCCCCTTTTCATTCCTAGTTTCTATTTGTCCTTAGTACAAAGTCTAAACTTCTTCAGTGGCTTACAAGAATGTTAACTATTTGAACCTGCCTGATTTTCCAGTTCTTTCTGGTGTTACTCCATGTCGTAGGCAAACTGATTGGTTATTTCAATCTTAGGTCTTCTTCTCAACTTTATCAATACTTTCCCTAAGTCAAGGTTTCTCAAACTTGGCACTATTGACATTTTGGGTTGGCCTTGTTCTTTGTTGTGGGAACTGTCCTGCGCATGGTAGGATGTGTACCAGCATCGTTGGCCTCAACCCATCTGATGGCAGTGGTACCCAGCCTCCAGACAACCAAAAATGTCTCCAGATCTTGCCAAATGTCCCCTGGGAGCCAACATCATCTCCTGTTGAGAATCATTGCCCTGGTGAACTAACCCAATCCATGATTTTATATATCAAATACGACAAGAGTTTTATAAGCTAGATCTCTTTCCTCCTTCTTTTCCACTCCCTCTCATTTTCTGTCTTTCCCTTTCCCCCACCTCCCTTTCCCTCTCCCTTTTCCCCTCCTTCACCCTCTTTCTCTCTCATAGCAGTCCAGGGGTGAAGTTGTCCAACTCCAATATTGTTGGGAACCCAGTTTTGGTTTTGTTTTTGTTTTCTGGCTTTATCAAATTAAGAATTTTTCCTCATCCACAAGGCTTAAGATGACTCACTACCATCGTGTCCACATTCTAGCCAACAAGAAGATAAAAACCAGAAGTGAGTGAGCTTTTTCCTTTTAAGGGTGTAACCTAAATGCATACATCACTTCTACTAGCTTCAAAGAAGGCTGAGAAATGTAAAACTCAAGTTTCCATTGGAAAAATAATAATATTAATAAAAATAAACAAATAAATGAATAAAGAATCAAAGTGGGAAGAATGCATATCAGGGAACAACCAGCAGTTTTTGCCACCATGTGCCTCCTTGATCACTGAAATAGCAGATGTTCATCTTTCTTTTCTTAAAAAAATGCATTCACATTTTGCCCAAGGAAAACAACCACAAAATTCCAGCCAGTTCCTGCACCCATATCAAAGTCCAGGGTCTCTGAGGGATAGCTTTCTCCATAATCTCCTTATGTTGCTTCTCCTGATCAGGAAACTATGAAGTAAAAGAAAAGTACTGTGTTCCCCATCACTATAGACACACACATGCTTACAAACTCAATACCTGATCATGTCATAGAAACAGGAGAACAGTAATTTTTAAAATAATAATTTAATAAGAACTTTCCTCCAAAAGAGGGAAGAATAGGAAATGCACAGTAATCTCTGGTCCATAGGAACTATCAACTCCTGCTGGGCAGAAATTGGGAAGACTCCTGCCCAGACAGGGACTCAGCTTCTGAGTCAATTCCATCTGGCAGCCCCTGATTCCTGTACCCGTAATTCTACTTCCAGAAATTTCTTCTGTCTTTTTATTCTCTATGGTCCCATCAAAGTGGGAAGGAAAGGAAAGTCTGCCCTTCCGAGGGACTACACTTTTGCAGCCTTATTCCTGCTAGTGAAGGTTTGGGTTCCTGAGGGTCTCCGCAGAGCTGAAGTAAATCACAGGCTTTCTAGGTCAGGCTTATGGTTTCTTTGATTATAGTAAATTTCTGGCGCTAGTCTCCATTAGAAAGACTTCTAGAAGTTTTGAGTCTGAAGACTTTTACTTACTGGCCTCTTGGCCCTTCCAATTTCCCTCTTCTCTCAACTTAATTGTGGCTTCCCTTAGAATTTGAAAGAACAGACTTTAGAAAGAAGGCAATCTCTATAATCTGATCTTTGTTGTTGACAGACAGAAATATGTAACAGGAGAAAATCTTGGGGTCACAGTCTTATTTCCTACTAAAGCTACCTCCTCAGAGCCACCCTCTATAACTGCTTTAATTTGGGGTAAGATGTAGTTAGTTGGTTTTTTCAGCTCTGCAGAGTCCAAATTACTAGACCCTCATTCAACATAGATCACAAGATTCTCGTGGATATTTTTTCTATCTTCACCACCATGTAACACTGAGTATGACTCTTAGCAAGTGTTCAGTAACTGTTTTTCAGTGAACTTTAAAAGTTGGCTAACTACATAAAACCTGTGAGAAGGGTCAAATAAGAGGCAGGCTTGGTGAGGCATGTTTAAAGGAGAGATCACTGTGGCTGTAATTGCTACAAAAATCCTGTGGAGGGGTAGGTTTTATGGAGAACTTTCCATCCCACTGACTTTTTTTTTTAAATTCAAATATGTCACATAATTTTCAGATCAATCCCGTGAAATAGATAATACATTGCCAGTTTACAAAGGACAAAAGCTGAACCTCAAAGCTTCCTTCTGTTAAAAAACAAAATTCAACTGAGTAAAATTTAACGATCTTGTTGGCTTTATTCAGTAATTCACGAACCAGGCAGTATCCAATCTAGCAAATAGAAAGGAGGTCTAAGGAGCTGTACAAAGTAAAGGACTTTATAGCCAGAGGGAGCTGGAACAATGAAGTTATACTTGGCAGAAAAAGTGGGTTGATTATTGCAGGTTACTTTCCTTTAGGGGATGGCAGGGGTCTACCAGGCAGGTGACCTAACTAGTGCTGATAAGGTGATCCCCAATTGACGGCTTTAAGATTCCATTTCTGGGAGATCCAAAATTATAAAGTTAAGTCTTGGTTTGGTGACATGGGGCTTAGCATAAGTGACTCCATTTTGGTCCTATTGTCTTACACTTCCTACTGTTGCACAACTAGCAAGAGGCAGAGCTTGGTCAAACCCACTTCTTCCAAATTTCAAAATCTTTGCTCTTCTCATTCTCTAGAACTGCCTCTTGTGTGATTCTAGGCCAAGGAGAGGTGGGGAAGAGTATTCGAAACAGAGAGACAAGTCATGAGCAAATGGTGCCAAAGGAAGAAAAAAAAGAATGTTTAGAAAACAATTAGGGGTGTATATATATATATATATATATATATATATATATATATATATATATATATATATATGCCTGGATTGGGGGAAAAGAGTGATTTTGTACAGAAAAGAAGAAACTAATGACAGATTAAACTGAAAAGACCCTGACAGGAAAAAGTATTGATATTTTGAGTATTTGATGACTAAGTCTCCTTGAATGAGACTCCATTTTGCTGAATTCCAAAACAAAGCAAGTTGTGCTATAACAAGTCTGCATTTTATGGGTAGATATTTTAATGCTTGCCTTCTTATTTTTATGAGATAATTATTGTTTGATTATGTGGAATAATGGTGTTATTGTTTTCACAATTTTGAAGGGAAAAAAGTTGAAATTTCCTTTCTTTTACAAATATAATTCATGCTGTTTAATATTTATCTCCTTCACTCATCTTATTGTCACTGCCACAAATAACAATGAAGTAAATAACGTTTTTCATTTTCCTTGTACAATTGTTTAGGAAAAGTTACTTTAATCTTAGAGGATGGAATGATGGCTTTTTTTTTTCCTCTGAATGCTTTTATCTCACATAGGAAATACAAAAGATGCACAAATGAGTTGATTATCTTCGTACCCATTTTAGCAAGCTGGTTTCATGATCAGGAAATTCATTGTCAAAGAGGAGTTTCAAAAGAAAAATTAGGGCATTTGAGTGTCACTTAATTAGATAAATGGATCTCGGTAATTAGACTCTTTTTGGAAAGATAATGTATTTGTCAGGCGTATTTAGGCACGTTTATTTAATAAATATCCCCAGGAGATGTTAGTCCCTCTTGTATTTAATCGTGATGCGTTTCTAAACATATCCTGAGGATATTAGGGAATTTCCTGTTCTGTTAGTGGGCTGCTCCAAAGTTTCTCTTAGTTTCAGAAATCACAGAGATCTCATCCCAGCCTTAAATGACTATTTAAGGAATACTGACTAGAATAGGTGATTAGCAATGGGAAATAGTTTGTGTAATGGAAATTTATCTTGGGCCAAAGGAGACAGAGAAGGGAGAGAGGAAAGGCTGAAGGGTCTAACAGTTTCTTACTTGATATTGGATATGTTTGCTCTTAAATCAGTACTATTATCTGGCTCAACTGAATCTCCCTTTTAACCTACAGACTTTTTTATACTAGCTCAGGTAGGCAAGGCAATTTCATCATGCATTCAGAGTGAACCAGTCACCATAAACCAGTAAAAGTCCTGGAATTTATAAAATAGAATGTATTGATATCATCATCAATCAATCAGCACATAGGCACATGTGGCACTTTTCAGAGGAACATCAATTGTCTATCAACAACATATAAAACAAACAAATGTGTTTTGGTTTTTGTCTACACATATTTATAATTCCAATTACAGAGCTAAATTTTGACCACCGTAGTGATAATAAAGAATTTATATGTTCTAAAAATGGAAAAGAAAATACAAGAATCTAATAAAGTTTATTATAAGTGTGGATGGTTACTTTGTTGAGAATAAGTTGAGATTAGAAGCAAATAATATCAAATTCAGAACAAGACAATGTGTGCAAAATTACCTGAAGCAGTTTAAAGCCTTCACAAACGTGAATTAAATGTCTTACATCTTGCTGAGGTCTGAACAGGCACATATGAATAGACAAAATAATATATCTGAAGAACTGTCATTACTTTTATTTCTCAAATTCAATCAGATTGGCCCTTCAATGATCATTCTGCTAAGCTGTGAGGTAGAACACAAAGTTTCTCTAGCAACTGAAGTAATAAAAAGAGCAATTCAAAAGTTTTCCTTATGTGCTCCCACTGAGATAATCTGAAGGGAAAGTACAAGCTAAAAGGACTCGAGTTGGGATTCTCCCAGCAAAATGCAGGAATGGAGGTGGCAGATTGCAGACAACCTGGAGAAATGGAAAAAGTAGAAGCTCGGGCTTATGTCAGAGCTTTTTAAATCCACCTCCCTATATACAGGCCATGACTTTGGTTAAATTTTAATTTCTTACAGCCTCAGTTTCTTTTTTTGTTTGTTTTTAATATCTATCTATCTATCTATCTATTTTGGCTGCACCGAGTCTTGGTAGCGGCATGCGGTATCTTTTAGTTGCAGCATGCGGACTCTTAGTTGCGGCACGCGTGCGGGATCGAACGCAGGCCCCCTGCATTGGGAGCTCGGAGTCTTACCCACTGGACCACCAGGGAAGTCCCACAGCCTCAGTTTCATAATCTCTGAAGTAATGATGATAATGTCTCAGGAGAGATAATGAGACAAAGACGTGAACAAATTTGCATAAAAGTGCTTAACATAGTTCCTTACACATAATAGACATTTAAAAAATATATGATATTCCTTTTCCAAACAAATGAAACAGGAAGACCCTGTTCTTATACAATTGGAAATACAATTGGAAAACTACAAAACCAAAGTGATGTTGTGGCCCACAGAGAACAAAATTAGCATTTGTCCCCTTTGTTAGTAATGAAAGTGAAGACATTGTAACTCAGGGTTTATTTCTGTATAATGGGGGTTCACCCTCTGGTTATCAGGTTAATATTACATATCATTATAAAAGTTGGTTAATGGGGCTTCCCTGGTGGTGCAGTGGTTGAGAGTCCGCCTGCTGATGCAGGGGACACGGGTTCGTGCCCCGGTCCAGGAAGATCCCACATGCCGCGGAGCGGCTGGGCCCGTGAGCCATGGCCGCCAAGCCTGCGCGTCCGGAGCCTGTGCTCCGCAACGGGAGAGGCCACAGTGGTGACAGGCCCGCGTACCGCAAAAAAAAAAAAAATTGGTTAATGAAAATAGCCAAAATGCTTATCCAGCTTCTGTCTCCTGTTCTGGTTCAAAGGTCAGAATACTGGTTGTGCTTTTCAATAATGTGCATCTTAATCCCTTTTAACTCACCAGAAATGAATTTACTGGAAATTCTGCCTTAAATGACCTATACTTCTCACCTTTAATGTATCAATATTGTGGCACCATTTTTCATATTCTCACAAGTCTACATGTCTTATCAAGAACTCATGAAGATGCATCAGGCACAAGTAATATGCTTCCATTTGGATGATAAACGTTTATTATAGGCACTTACGGCTGTAAATTTCCCTCTAAGCGCTGCTTTAGCTACATGCCGTATATTTCGTATGTGTATCTTCATTTCTATTCATGTCAAAGTAATTTCTAATTTTCCTTGTGATTTCTTCTTTGATCCACTGTTTATTTAGAAGTGTGTTGCTTAATTTTTATAATACATACTTGTGAATTTTCCAAGTTTCTTTCTTGTTGATTTATTTCTAATTTTATTCCATTGTAGTCAGAGAACATACTTTGTATGATTTCAATTCTTTTAAATTTATTAAAGTTTGTTTTATGGCCTAGCATGTGGCCTATCTTGAACAGTGTTCCATGTATACTTGGGAAGAATGTGTATTCTACAGCTGTTGGGTAAAGTGTTCCAAAGCTATCTGTTAGGTCTAGTTGGTGCATAGTGAAGTTCAAGTCTTCTATTTCCTGTTAATCTTCTGCCTGGTTGTTCTATCCATTATTAGAAGTTAGTTATTGAAGTCTCCAATTATTACTTTTAACTTTTGCCTTGTCTGCCCATCCACCTTCATCTCAAGACTGTCTATCACACTGTCTACCACAATCCACATGGTTATGGCAGTGGGGCTTCTAGTGGCCATGTTTTAAATGTTATCAGGTCCTACTCATCACTCATGGATTGAGAGAGATCAGGAGTGAGCATTCAAACCTGAACTACTCCAATCAACTAGGCACTTTCCTAAGGAAATTAAGAACTGGACCAGAGAATCACCAACACTATTTTTCAATGGAACAAATAATGGCTTATACAAGAAATGGAAAACTAAGGAAGACGGGCTTTAATCAGATTTATATACATACAGAAGGAGAGAATAAGTACATGCCCACAAAAGACTTCCCTTTCTTTTTTTTTACCTCCATTCTCCAACTCAATCTGTTCTTAAGGCCCTACTATAACTCTGACCTTGGATCATAGGAAAAACCTCTGTAGCATCATAATACATGTCCCGTTTTTACATATACTAGCCTCAAGAAGTTTCTATTTATTTCTACCAGAAAAGAGCAATAAACATATAATGGAAATATTCTTGTTGCATTAATGAACAGCTCAGTTGATAAAATAAAATGTGGGGCAAATTAAAAATACCACCTAGAACTGGCATTCCGAAAAGAATACCAGTTGTGGAAAATGGAAGAATTTCTTTACCAAAAAATTTCTAGCAAGAGATTTAAATCTAGAAAGTTAACCTAAGAAAATCAGGGATAAAAACAAAAACATATATGTACTAGTAGACCATAGTCACATTGTTTGTAATAGTGAAGAATGTCAAAAAATCAGAGATTATGTGTTTAATATTGTGGAATTTATTATATATTATAAATTACTTGGTATTCATAAAATAAAATATATATAAGATCATAAAATTTCTATGAAGATCTGTCTACCTAGATACGAAAGAATTTCTGTGAATTATTAAAGGAAGGAATCCAAATAATTTTGTAAACCATCCCACTTTGACAAATAAGTATCTGCTGGTGTGTTTGCGTGTGTGTGTGTAATGGAGAATATCGGATAGATATTCTTCAGCAATGTGTTAACAGTTATTATCCCCTGGTTTGTGGACTGAAGGAAAATTTTTGCTAAACTTAAAAAAAATTAATATTGTTTACATTATTTATAATAAGCATATATTATATAATTACAGGAAATAAGGCTATTTTTATTTTGATAAAAAAGAAAGAAATGTATGTGGCCAGAGAAGATTTTTCTGTTGAGAAGAAAACCACAGAAACTCAAATGTTAAAAGATAACATGAAATGAAGTCAAAGTCCAAATCCTGGGGCACTGAGAAAAGGCCTTGTGTCCAGGCAGTGTGAAAGAACTCCGGAGGACTGGGTTATTTCTCTTTTAGTAATTCTAGAAAGGTAAGTAGGGAAGTCTGGTAAGGGGTAGAAAAGAAGTTCAAGTTTGATGAATAGATTTGTATCCTAAAGATCCTGAAGAAAATTTTTGGAATATCTTCCAGGAATAATAATAAAAAAAATGGTAGGAATGCCTTGGGTGTGGACTTAGGCCGTTTAATTCTACTAAGTTAATTTAACAATTTACCTTCCACCCTGTGCAGACCTTCCATTTGTCTTTCTGTGCCCTCCAGCCCTTGTCTCCACCCCCTCTGCTCTGTGAGTTCCAATCGGAATCAAAGCCAAGGCCTCCGCAGCCCTCGGGATTCTGGTTCTGGTTTGGCTGACGGGAGGGAGAACAGGCTGGACAGGAAAGGGGGTGGAGAGTAACACTAGTTAGATGGTTCGTTCCTCGGGCGGCGCCTTCCCACCCACTAAAGCGGACAGGGCTTCTCTTCTCAGCATTTCTATCCTCCTCACCCCTCCAAGCCTAAGGATGGAAATACACCCCTCTGCCAGTGTTGCACTCAGCCCCTGGGGTTCCCTGCTCTCTGCCTTCACCTCTGAAAAGAGTTCCTTTATTAAATTCCTCCAATTACTCAGCATGATGCGCCAGCTGTTTCCTGCAGGAACCTCGCTAATACAAAAACCTATCTGTAAAACGGATTAGCAGGTTCTACCCTTCTGTTCTTTATAGGAAACTACTTCATTAGGTAATTGCTCCTGGAGCAATTACAAAGGATTCTGCAGCAGACCTGGTCAGCACTAGGTCCATATCGCCACATCTCTCCCCTGGTTTCTTTCATTTTCATCCCCTAAGCTAACACCTGTTCTTCCTGATTGCCAAAACCCTTCCACCCATGCACAGGAAAGATGGAAGTGCCCAGAAAAATGGAAGCGCCCAGAAATGTACATGCCCCACCGCTACCTCACGGCAGCCAATCAATGACACCAGGTGTGGCGTAGAAACACTTCGGCTCCCTCATCCTTGCCTAGGACAGATCTGAGTCTGACATAGCCTCTCTCTGGATACACGTTGCTGGATTCGGTCGCAGTTGCTCTTGGTGGGATTTAACTTGATATCACAAGCTTGCTTTGATTCCTCCCTTCCCCTCTCCACCCATCCCATCCCTGTTTCAGGTCCCCACTCATCGATGTGTTTTTCCTGGATACATTTCCTAATAAATCACTTTCACTTAAAGCCTCATCCCAGGGTCTGCTTCCAGGCAACCCAATCTAAGTCCGAACTGCATGATATGCATCAGAAAATAAATTTTAGAAAATATAAAATGATACAAAATAATAAGAATTCCTTTAAAACAGGCAAATAGACGTATGTCTGAAAGAAATCTGTGTCAGGTAAATTTAGATTTTTTTTTTGATAAATGGTGATTTAATATAATTAATTTGGGGCATTGACAGAATTTCCTAAAAAGCAATGCTCAGGGGAGAACTGATTCACTTTCTCTGACATCATTTTAATGTTGAGATGTTAAATTCTAAGAGCATGAACTCTGATGAGCTCCAGTTATCTGTTACGTGTGGGTGTGGCACTTTGAAGGGTAAGGAGGAAGCATTCTGCTGTTTTTTCATAGAACAACAAGATTGGAAAAAAGCAGTGGGTGCTCATTGAACTAGCTCCGCTTGGAGAGATCTCTCAGCCCCATTTTTCCATACTCCAGGCCCCCCAGACCTGACTCATCATTAACTTCTCTAGAGAAGAACAACCATCTTTGTAAAATCAGAGTGAAGGATGGAGAAGAGACTAAAAATACACCGTTCATTAGTTTCCTATTTCAGCCTTTACTTTGATAAATGAGGTGACCAAGCGCCAGGAGTTTAAGTGGTTTACACAAAACCATTCAGATCATTAGTGGAAGGGTAGGGATGTAGACCCAGGTACCCAAAGTTCTAGTTAAGAGCAGTTCCACTACTGATACTAGCTTTTCCACTTTTAAAACTACTGAAATATTCTTCCAGATTCTAAGAGAGATACAAATTTAATCTTTCACCACCTTTTGATTTTTTTAATTGAGAAAATTATATCAGAAAATTAAATGATTTGCTTACTTTAATTACAAAAGTTGATGGAAGTTAATTATTTATAAAGTCATTAGAAAGTTTACCTTCTTTATTACGAGGCTGACTTAAAAGTGAGGGATGGAAGAGTGTGGGCCACCCTCTCTCCCTTCCCAGAAGGCAGGCAGTGTCACAGCCCCCCTCCAGGAAGGGAGCCAGGTGTCACCAACCACTCTGAGGAGAATGCTTAATGTAAAAAGACATGTTTCATAACCAAAATGGAAGACGTATATTCAAGTCAACAAAAGAAACATAAAATATTGAAATAATTTCCTCCCTAATCTTTTCTTTGTTTATTTATTGAGCTGAAAAGATTTCTAAGCAATTTGTCAATTTAGAATTTCTAAGCAATTTGTCAATTTAGAATGAAATACTGAAAGAATAAGTACAATATTTCTATGCCTACAGAAGATAGTCCTGATGTAAATAACTTTTTCAAAAAAGATAGCCTGATAAATTCAGGTACCTAAATTATTTCCATTGGTACATTTTTCAAAACCTAATAAGCAGGCATAAGATCTATGAGTGAGTTCTCCCTGCACACTGGTATCCCTGGTTTGGGTTTTGGTTTAGGCCTGGCCAGTTTGAATATACTTATAAAAGCCATTCTACAAAGTTTACATGCACATCAATGACTATAAGTTAAAAGTGAGAAGATATAGTACATGATAGACTCCGTAGGAACAAATCTTGATGAGAAAGTTAAAAACTATTTTACAAACACACTTACAGTTATCAAATTTTGCTTGTGCTTTTTGATCAGTCTGAATAGCATACATAGTCTAAATGCAGGTTTTTAATTATTTTGTAAAGCTTCCTTTCCAAGAGAAAAGAGACCACTACTAAGTTGATTTTTAGTCATTTACAAATTAAAACTCAGAAATGTTATACTGTCCTGTGATAAAACTACACATTCTATTTCTGTAAAGTTTGCTTCTGCCTACATGCAAAACTAACATTGTTAGAGGAAGTTATGGAAAGAATAATTAACTTTGAGAAAAAAAGAACTATAAATGTGAACAAAATAATACCCTTTAGAAAACAATCACCTCATAATTAGAGCCATTCTGGAGAAAGTTAGTGCGTGTGTTGTTTTTGTTGTATGCAGACAGAAAATTATCTTTGAAATGGAATCTTCATTAGTTTCCTCTAACATTAACCTCTACAGCAGAGACCTGAGCCTAATGTGAGAGTTCAAACTCAAATCAACGCTCACCAGCTGTGTGACGTTGGGCAGGTTACATAACCCTTCTGAGCCTGTTTCCTCATCGATCGAATGGAAATGTTAATAATAGGAATTATCTCATAGCATTACTGTGAGGATTAAAATGAATCAATACACAGAAATACTTAGAAGAAGGCCTGGCACAGAGTTACACTGTATATGTTTCATCATTATTGTTCCCATTGTATCATAGTTGCTCAATAAATATTTGCTGAATTAAATGCTCCTCCAAAATAAAACAATGTAGAGCAGTCCTAATCAGATAACACAAAGTATTCTCACATTTGATAAATATGCAAATTTGAAGGATGGTGTTTGCAAAGCAAGGAGTGGCTTATGCAGTGCTATCTGAGGGGCTCTGAGAACCCCCCATCATTCCCATAAATTCTGCTCTAGTGCCTGAAGCCCACCCAATAAGACTTTGGCCAAACCACTGAAAGTCCATTTAAAAAACAGATGATAAAGAGTGGAAAGAGGTGATATTACATATTAAAACATAGTCAACCACTCAGAACAAGGTGGGGAATTTAAATAATACCTACTGATACTTTAGCCATATAGTTTATTAGATTACGTCAACTAGTTACAGTCAGTGGGATTCTACCAGAGAAAACAAGGAAGCTTAACAGGAGACTGCTGGAAGGGCTCTGTGATAAGGTAGGAGGAATAAATTGCCTACTTAATTTTTTTTCAGAGGCTAGCATACCTCTGTCATCTCAGAATGCCATCAATACTATTTTAAAACAAGAATTTTCAACCTCAGGATGTAGGTGGTAGTGTGTCTAGCTTTTGAAGTCACTGACAAAAAGATCTGATAATGTTCCATGTTATGACACTTCCATTATCCCACAAAATAAAGACTTTCTTGTTGTTGTTTTTTTAAAGTGGTTCCATGCTTCAAAGGGAAAGCTTGTCTCCACCTAACACTGGTGGTTTCATCTATACTGCGTGCAGAGTACAAATTGCAGTGCAGGAGTTAGTGTAGATCAGTTGCTGTCACAATTAGAGAGCCTGACATTGGGTTCCAACGGTAGACACTGCTGCTATATAACCTTGACCTGAAACATCTGAAGGCGGACAAAGAACTTAGAAACAACTGGTGTGCTGTGAGGCGCAAATGGCGCTAGTTTGTAATACACAGCTATTGAACTAATTCCAGCAAGTTCAGTGCCTTAGTATTACTTTGAGTTCCAAGGTCTGGGTTAATATGCTCAGTGTGTGTGTTACGATAGGAACTAAAGATTGGAAGCTATGTAGTAACCCTTCGATACTTCTAATGAATGTTACGTAAACTTGAGGCGGGGGCAGGGGGTCTCTTATATAACATTCCTCTCCTTCCTTCCCAAACTCTCATAAGACAGATACAGCCATCAGACCGATGGAGGCTGCAGTGTCAGTTCTCTTAAGGCTAAAAGCTAGCTCACGGGACACAAAGGCAGGTGTGCTGGCAGATGACCTGCTAACACTCACGTGAATTTCCTTTTCACACTTCCTAATCCCAAGATGTGGCAGAAGCAAAGTCAATTCCACTACTCATGGAAGAGAGCAGACTAGAGTGTACTTTCTCTATGGGTAGGCAGTCCTCTCCCACAAAAAAGAAAGAGTGAGGCAAACATGCCAGCTCCCTCCTCCTCACTGATAAACTAGAGAACTACTCCTTTCTACATAGAGAGAGTCCAGAAAAAAACGTCCGGCATGTAGTTTTCAGCAGGGGTGCAGACATATTACCAGAGGACTTTGGGAAATGCACGTAGGTGCACCTGGCATTTAGCGGGTGAGTGCCAGAGTTGCCGAACATCGTACAGAGCACGCTGCACTCCCAGGCAATGAGCAATCAAACTGCCTAAAATCCAGCAGCACTCCAGCTGAGAAGCACTGCTGGGGACCCTTTCACAGGGAAACAGGAACGGCAAGGAACGAGTGACCCACAGCTTTGTGAGTGGATGTGTGTGTGCACATGCATAGCTGCACCTATGGGAATACAGCTAAGGTCATGTGAACTCTTACTTGCTTTTTTTAAAATTAAGGTACTTATCACCCTTTTTAGCGGACAGTTCTGAGACATCACTACCACCAAGATACAGGAAAATTCTGTCGTTCCAGAAATCCCCCCATGCCTTTTGCAGTCAGCCCTTCCTATGCGAATCCCTTAGCAACTACCAACCTGTTTTCTGTCCTAATAATTCTGCCTGTTCCAGAACACCATATAAACAGAAGCATACCTTTCAATCTGGCTTCTTTCACTTAGCATAGCCCATCTGAGATCTATTCATGTTACTGCATGGATCAGTGTCTGCTCCTGCTTGTTGCTCAGTAATATTCCACTGTGAGGATGAACCACAGTTTGCTTACCCATTCCCCCATTAAGGGGCATTTCCTGTGAAGTTTTAACCTTTAGAGATGTAAGTTGCTGGTAAAATACATATCGTTTACGGGCCAGATGCAAACCTGAACTTGCTTCATCCTTTCCCATATTCTCTACCACCTCCTCCAGAACACCAGTCTGATGCAGGTGACCCCAATTTGTGAACACGCATTTCTCATACATGCTACTATCACATCATTTACTACATCGTAATACTCAGTTTCTCCTAACAGACTTTAAACTCAATTAATATTTACTGAATACATGTTTGAACAAATGAATGACCAATGAATGAAAGGGCTCTTACACATGATATATCAACAATGATTTAAGTAATATATCAGCTACCAACTCAAATATTTTGTCCTCCAATTGCTTTGAAAGCAGAAAATTTGAAACTACCTGTCTGCAAAAGGATTTGTTGCTCAGACATTAGATTTTAACTTCTGAGTGTGTAAGAAGTACGTCAGGAAAGCTTTACCGAGACTTAAGTGACCATTAGTTATGACCATAACTCCTTCAGCTGGGAGCACTTCTTTTTGACTTATATGCCGAGCCCTGCAAGTCTCCCTACTAAAACCACCAAACCTATGGGTGGTCTTGGGGACCCCTCAGCACACCTGGAATACTCAGAAAGGGTGGAAAAAAGTCCAAACATAGTTCACTTCAATATATATTTTCCAATACAATATCTTTAATAACTTTTTTATAATATTAATTTTTCTAAAATATACTCTAAGTATGTTTCCATCCAAACCTTGAACTGACATATTTTGATTATTCTATTTGTGAAAAGTGTTCTCAATATAGCCTGAATGGCACAATCTCACTTCCCTTCTACAAGAAATAAAATACCTTTAATATTGATAACTAAAGGTTGTCTCATCAAGATTAAACTGATAAAGATCAAAATGCATTTATTTTATCCACATTTATAACTTTAGAAAATGAGTAGAAAAATAGTTTCTCTTTAATTTGTAATGAGATATAAATGAATATACTATAATAGCTAAAATTAAACTTATCTGTATTCTTTGAAAAATGTTTATGTGCAAGTATTGAAGTCCTAGATTCAACTTAGTAGAATAATTAAATAATAATCAAGCATCAAAGTCAGAAACAACCCATTTAACTATATATATCATGACTGAACTTTTTTAATGTACTCAGTGAAATGGAAAGGCATATATACTGTTAAAGTGAATCTATCCCTGAGCTACTATATGATTTTAGACTTTGTCTATAGATGGCAGAAAATATTAGATGGTAAAATAAGATAAGGCTTAGCCATAATTGGAATATTTCATAATATGACTTATTATGAATCTCAAAGAAATCATAACAAAATCTTAGCCTTAGACTTTTAGTCAATGAATCATGAACAAATTGGTAGCACTTGAAAATATTTCAGTTAGAATTTAAAAGGCATTGTCAATAATCTGTTTGCTTTGGTTATTTGAAGGTAATTTTTAAAAATCTTCCCAAGGATGAATATTGAGAAGAGTGGGAAAGAGTGGTTTATTTTTACATACATGGGAAAAACATTTTTACTGTTCACTATTTCATACTGATATTTGTTTAGATGTGCTTTCCTGAGACTCTCCTGCTAAAGTAGTGCACTTTTCATAAGAGGACAGATGATGAAAATAAAAAGAAAACCTTTGAATAAATGTGGCCATTAATCCCACAGTGCAATGCTACCAAACATCTGAATTCAAAAGATTCCATGAAGATCCCATACAGAGCAAAATACCCTGCTTTCTAAATGCCATACTCTATGCTTAAGAGAATATGTACAAGGAGGGAAAGATGGTAATCTCTGAGGGGTTTTGTGCTTTGTCCATCCTTAAAGCTTTCACAGAAGTATCCAAAGGGGTCTAAAACTCTGTAGTAAGATTTGGGGTGAAGAGGGATGCTTTACTTAGATAAAATGGAAGAAGTATTATTGTGAAAGCAATCACAGACTAATTTTAGGAAAGAGTTCATAGTAAAGTGGAAGATCTGAAAACTGTCCCTTAAAAACACCTGGGCTTGGGATTCCCTGGTGGCGCAGTGGTTAAGAGTCCTCCTACCCATGCAGGGGACCCGGGTTCGTGCCCCGGTCCGGGAAGATCCCACATGCCGCGGAGCGGCTGGGCCCGCGAGCCATGGCCGCCGAGCCTGCGCGCCGCAGCGGCACAGGCCGCGGCAGTGAGAGGCCCGCGTACCGCAAAAAGAAAAAAGAAAAAAAAAAAAACAGCTGGGCTTTCTTACCCCTTGGAAAGTTTTCTTTCACTCCCAAATTATATGTGTCCCAGTTTGAAGGCCACTGGTGACAAAAAGCGCTTTCCTAAATGTTCCAAGAATTCTTTCTATTGATAACTCCCACATCCAGTTGCAAGTAGGACTATATTGCTGACCTGACCTGCTGTGGATCATATAGGATAAACTTGGAAATTGAGACTTGTGCTTAACTCACTTCCGGGGCTTTCTTTCTAATGGTTTCTGTGGTTCTTTGTAGACTCCACACCACTTCACTCCCAATGTGCTGGCCTTTTTATTACTGTGTCTTGTCAGCATAGGTAGCAGCTCTATTAAACTACTACTGATAGTAATGTATTTTGTCCTGCCCGAGAAAAACAGTATTATGAGATATAAAATCTCCAGTGTCAAGAATATATACCCCCGACATTAATGCAGTGATTTATGTTGGTAGATCTTACTGTGAATGTCTTTGTAATGCAGGCAAATATATGCATTTCCAATGTGGAAATGAGCTTTTGTATTTCTTATGTTGAAACTTGGGTTCTTTTATAGAAGAACTCATGGGACGTAAAACATAAAAAGTGGAGAACTACTGGTTTAGGAAACAGAAAATCAACTGGGGCAATAACCATCCCTTTTCATATATCTCTGGTCAGCGATTGCAGAATTTTGAACCATGACTTCCTATAATTTAGTTAATAATTTCCCCAAACCAGAAATAACATGTATGATTCTCAATATATTTTTAATAAAGCTTTTTCTAAAAGTATAACATTAAGGTTATCCAATCATCCAGAATTAGCATAGTCATTCTCTAAAGTGGTTAAAGTAGTGAAATAAATTAAAGGAAACCAACTGAGGTGACACAGAGGTATATCTAGAAATAAAACTCAAGGCAATTTTTGGTTCAGTTATTTATCACCCCACCAAGCCATATCTTTTGTAGTTAATAATTACGCATTCCTTCTCTTACATTGTTTATGCCCTTTGTACCATCAGTCCTTCCAAGTGATTATTTGGAATATGTTTTCAAATATTGGCCTTCACTTTCCTCCTCATCTGTGATATTTTCAACACACCCAATAGTGATAGAGGGGAGAGAGAGAGAGAGAGATGGAATGAAAGGCAAGAGGAAAAAATTTTTAAAAGATTATTTTGAAAATCTGGATACAGATGAATATCATGTTAGATAGATGGTTACATATGAAAATAACCCATTCTATCTGTTAAGAGAAAGAAAAATAGAATCATTATTGCTTATAACATCCTAGTATTGTCATAATATTTCTGCTATAGAAGGTTCAATACAGTAACAAAGGTATCCACATAAAACAAGGTTAGTACCAACTAACAAGTAGAACTGAGAATAAATGAATCTCTGATTATTTTTAAAAATCTAGAAAAACAACTTTCTATTTAATTTATATTATAATTTGTTAGCAACCCAGTTCAGCCTATTCAAAAGAAATATGTTTCTAATGCATATCTATAATTCAAATATAAAGGAAAAGAAACCAGTATAAACTATGCATTCTGTTATTATATTTAATTTCTTTTGCTTTATTAAGTACATCCTTACTAGCTCTTTAGGAACCAATTTTTTATCCAAGATGGCAGTTTCAGGAATTATGTAAAAAGTTTCTGCACGGGCTTCCCTGGTGGCGCAGTGGTTGAGAGCCCGCCTGCCGATGAAGGGGACACGGGTTCGTGCCCTGGTCCGGGAAGATCCCACGTGCCGCGGAGCGGCTGGGCCCGTGAGCCATGGCCGCTGAGCCTGTGCGTCCGGAGCCTGTGCTCCGCAACGGGAGAGGCCACAGCAGTAAGAGGCCCGCGTACCGCAAAAAAAAAAAAAAAAAAAAAAAAAAAAAAAAAGTTTCTGCATATTTCTTACTTAAAATTTCAACTGGACTATTTTACAATTTCTAAAAGATAATTCAGACCATTCTCATACACAATAATGTGTATTTTTTTCAAGAGAAGTGATATTTATGCTTTGCCAATACCTCAGAAAGCACAGCTATCCCAATCGCTATAAAATGAATAGTAAAATGTTACGAAACCATCTATATTCTGTCTATAAGGGCAAATGAAAATATTAAGGAAACCTTCAGTTATGTGGAAAAAGGGAAATATGTAAAAAGAAAAGTTGGTCAATTTACTTGAATTTCTTTTCCTTCAAATATCCAAGAGTCAACACATAGTGATTACGCAGAAGTTAAATAAGCTGAGAAAACCTCCAAATATTTGAAATTCACATTTTTCCCTCAGTCTTAAATTCCTCTGAGAATTGCACTTAATTCGGAAATGCTTGGGAATGCAGCTCCTAATTCCCCCCGAAGAGAAGTTTCTTTCCATTTTGATTTCCTCAGCCACAAACTAATCAGTCTTAATTGCTCCCAGCTGTGATTTCTTCTCCCAGGGGTTGCTTCCCGCTGGTACCCAAATAGTACAAAATCATGCAGTTTTGTTAAACTCCAGTAAATACATGGGAGCTTTGTAGAACCTAATTTACTATACAGGAGCTCAAGCACTGTAACTAGCAAGTAAACTTTCACTCAACTTTGAAAGCTGACAACATAATGAAGATCACTTTTCTCCCAAGAGGTGACAAGATACTGGATAATTGAAAATTATATTTTCTACCATTACAGATTGAACAGAATATTATTTATATTTCTATTTGTAATGTGTGTGTATGCTTGTATGTATGTGGTAACATATATATACACATACATATATATTAAAGTTGTGTTATATGTAAAATATTTTCCTTGTACATTTGCAATTTTTACTGAAATAATTTTAGGAAAAAGAAAAAATAGTTCAGAACTACATGATGCTGTCCTGAAACAAAGTACTTTGTGATAACACCAAGAAAGTGAATTAAAATTTTAAACTTGCCACGTTAAGGTCTTCATAAAATTAAATAATTGTCTCTCTTAAATTTTTACTATTTAACCTCAAAAACTGAAAAAAAAGATTATAAAAATCTTTTCAGGTTTTTTAAATCCTATTTATCAGATCATTTTGAAGTGATATCACCTGAAAAGAATATCAGGATATTATGTTTTCTATATACTCATTGTACAAACTGAACCATTTAGTTATTTTTCATGAATCAATCTCTAGTAATTAGTTTTGCACAAAGATTGAAAAAGAAGCAACAACAACAAAAATGATTAGAATATATATTACCTGGTATGATGTCACTGTCCATGGATGTCCTCAAATTCCTGTTTGAAAATCACAGAAGGGGACAGGCGTTAAAAAGGCAGAATTAGAGGAAACCATAAACAAAACAAAAAGACAACCCTCAGAATGGGAGAAAATATTTGCAAATGAAGCAACTGACAAAGGATTAATCTCCAAAATTTACAAGCAGCTCATACAGCTCAATATCAAAAAAACAAACAACCCAATCGAAAAATGGGCAGAGGACCTAAATAGACATTTCTCCAAAGAAGATATACAGATTGCCAACAAACACATGAAAGGATGCTCAACATCATTAATCATTAGAGAAATGCAAATCAAAACTACAAAGATGTATCACCTCACACCAGTCAGAATGGCCATCATCAAAAAATCTACAAACAGTAAATACTAGACAGGTGTGGAAAAAAAGGGACCCCTCTTGCATTGTTGGTGGGAATGTAAATTGGTACAGCCACTATGGAGAACAGTATGGAGGTTCTTTAAAAACTAAAGACAGAATTACCATAGGAACCAGCAATCCCACTACTGGGCATATGCCCTGAGAAAACCATAATTCAAAAAGAGTCATGTACCAAAATGTTCATTGCAGCTCTATTTACAATAGCCAGGACATGGAAGCAACCTAAGTGTCTATTGACAGATGAATGGATAAAGAATATGTGGCACAAATATACAATGGAATATTACTCAGCTATAAAAAGAAACGAAATTGAGTTATTTGTAGTGAGGTGGATGGACCTAGTGAAGTCAGAAAGAGAAAAACAAATACTGTATGCTAACACATATATATAGAATCTAAAAAAAAAGTGGTTATTAAGAACCTAGGGGCAGGACAGGAATAAAGACACAGACGTAGAGAATGGGCTTGAGGACACAGGGAGGGGAGGGGGAAGGGTAAATTGGACGAAGTGAGAGAGTGGCATGGACTTATATATATTACCAAATGCAAAATAGATAGCTAATGGGAAGCAGCTGCATAGCACAGGGAGATCAGCTCGGTGCTTTGTGACCACCTAGAAGGGTGGGATAGCGAGGGTGGGAGGGAGATGCAAGAGGGAGGAGATATGGAGATATACATACACGTGTAGCTGATTTACTTTGTTATAAAGCAGAAACTAACACACCATTGTAAAGCAATTATACTCCAATAAAGATGTTAAAAAAAAAGAGAGTATTCTAAAATTCTAGCATTATCAGGCAAGTGGTAAAAATAATAATTTAGGAGAGAGAGGGGGAAGATGGCGGAAGAGAAAGACGCGGAGATCACCTTCCTCCCCACAGATACATCAGAAATACATCTACACGTGGAACAACTACAGAACACCTACTGAACGCTGGCAGAAGACCTCAGACCTCCCAAAAGGCAAGAAACTCCCCACGTACCTGGGTAGGACAAAAGAAAAAAGAATAAACAGAGACAAAAGAATAGGGACGGGACCTGCACCAGTGGGAAGGAGCTGTGAAGGAGGAAACGTTTCCACACACTAGGAGCCCCTTCGCGGGTGGAGACTGCGGGTGGCGGAGGGGGGGAAGCTTCGGAGCCGCGGAGGAGAGCACAGTAACAAGGCTGCGGAGGGCAAAGCGGAGAGATTCCCGCACAGAGGGTCGGTGTCGACCAGCACTCACCAGTCCGCGAGGCTTGTCTTCTCACCTGCCGGGGCGGGCGGGGCTGGGAGCTGAGGCTCGGGCTTCGGAGGTTGGAGCGCAGGGAGAGGACTGGCGGCGTGAACACAGCCTGCAGGGGGTTAGTGCACCACGGCTAACCGGGAGGAAGTCCGTGAAAAAGTCTGGAGCTGCCGAAGAGGCAAGAGACTTTTTCTTCCCTCTTTGTTTCCTGGTGCGCGAGGAGAGGGGATTAAGAGCGCTGCTTAAAGGAGCTCCAGAGACGGGCGCGAGCCGCGGCTAAAAGCGCGAGCCCCAGAGACGGGCATGAGACGCTAAGGCTGCTGCTGCTGCTGCCGCCAAGAAGCCTGTGTGCGAGCACAGGTCACTCACCACACCTCCTTTCTGGCGAGCCTGTGCAGCCCGCCACTGCCAGGGTCCCGGGACCCAGAGACAACTTCCCCGGGAGAGCGCTCGGCGCGTCTCAGGCTGCTGCAACGTCACGCCGGCCTCTGGCAACGCAGGCCCCGCCCCGCCTACGTGTCCCTCCCTCCCCCCGGCCTGAGTGAGCCAGAGCCCCCGAGTCAGCGGCTCCTTTAATACCGTCCTGTCTGAGCGAAGAACAGACGCCCTCTAGTGACGTATGCGCAGAGGCGGGGCCAAATCCAAAGCTGAGCCCCGGGAGCTGTGCGAACAGAGAAGAGAAAGGGAAATCCCTCCCAGCAGCCTCAGAAGAAGCGGATTAAATCTCTGCAGTCAGGGCTTTCCTGTTGGAGCAGTGGTTGAAAGTCCGCCTGCCGATGCAGCAGCCACGGGTTCGTGCCCCAGTCCGGGAAAATCCCACATGCTGGCTCCCGTGAGCCATGGCCGCTGAGCCTGCGCATCCGGAGCCTGTGCTCCGCAGCGAGAGAAGCCACAACAGTGGGAGGTCCGCCTACCGCAAAAAAAAAAAAAAATTCTCCACAGTCAACTTGATGTACCCTGCATCGGTGGAATACATGAATAGACAACGAATCATCCCAAATTGAGGAGCCGTGTGGATGAAAGTTTCTTGGTGCTGCAGCCAGGAGTCAGTGCTGTGCCTCTGAGGTGGGAGAGCCAACTTCAGGACACTGGTCCACAAGAGACCTCGCAGCTCCACGTAATATCAAACGGCAAAAATCTCCCAGAGATCTCCATCTCAACGCCAGCACCCAGCTTCACTCAACGACCAGCAAGCTACAGTGCTGGACACCCTATGCCAAACAACTAGCAAGACAGGAACACAACCCCACCCATTAGCAGAGAGGCTGCCTAAAATCATAATAAGGCCACAGACACCCCAAAACACACCACCAGACGTGGACCTGCCCACCAGAAAGACAAGATCCAGCCTCATCCACCAGAACACAGGCACTAGTCCCCTCCACCAGGAAGCCTACACAACCCACTGAACCAACTTTAGCCACTGGGGTCAGACACCAAAAACAACGGGAACTACGAACCTGCAGCCTGCAAAAAGGAGACCCCCAAACACAGTAAGATAAACAAAAGGAGAAGACAGAAAAACACACATCAGATGAAGGAGCAAGATAAAAACCCACCAGACGTAACAAATGAGGAGGAAATAGGCAGTCTACCTGAAAAAGAATTCAGAATAATGATAGTAAAGATAATCCAAAATCTTGGAAATAGAATAGACAAAATGCAAGAAACATTTAACAAGGACCTAGAAGAACTAAAGATGAAACAAACAGCAATGAACAACACAATAAATGAAATTAAAAATACTCTAGATGGGATCAATAGCAGAATAACTGAGGCAGAAGAACAGATAAGTGACCTGGAAGATAAAATAGTGGAAATAACTACTTCAGAGCAGACTAAAGAAAAAAGAATGAAAAGAACTGAGGACAGTCTCAGAGACCTCTGGGACAACATTAAATGCACCAACATTCGAATTAAAGGGGTTCCAGAAAAAGAAGAGAAAAAGAAAGGGACTGAGAAAATATATGAAGAGATTATAGTTGAAAACTTCCCTAATATGGGAAAGGAAATAGTTAATCAAGTCCAGGAAGCACAGAGAGTCCCATACAGGATAAATCCAAGGAGAAATACGCCAAGACACATATTAATCAAACTGTCAAAAATTAAATACAAAGAAAACATATTAAAAGCAGCAAGGGAAAAACAACAAATAACACACAAGGGAATCCCCATAAGGTTAACAGCTGATCTCTCAGCAGAAACTCTGCAAGCCAGAAGGGACTGGGAGGACATATTTAAAGTGATGAAGGAGAAAAACCTGCAACCAAGATTACTCTACCCAGCAAGGATCTCATTCAGATTTGATGGAGAAATTAAAACCTTAACAGACAAGCAAAAGCTGAGAGAGTTCAGCACCACCAAACCAGCTTTACAACAAATGCTAAAAGAACTTCTCTAGGCAAGAAACACAAGGGAAGGAAAAGACCTACAATAAAAAAGCCAAAACAATTAAGAAAATGGGAATAGGAACATACATATCAATAAAACATGGGTAGAACACTCTATGACATAAATCACAGCAAGATCCTTTTTGACCCACCTCCTAGAGAAATGGAAATAAAAACAAAAATAAACAAATGGGACCTAATGAAACTTCAAAGCTTTTGCACAGCAAAGGAAACCATAAACAAGACCAAAAGACAACCCTCAGAATGGGAGAAAATGTTTGCAAATGAAGCAACTGACAAAGGATTAATCTCCAAAATTTACAAGCAGCTCATGCAGCTCAATAACAAAAAAACAAATAACCCAATCCAACAATGGGCAGAAGACCTAAATAGACATTTCTCCAAAGAAGATATACAGTTTGCCAACAAACACATGAAAGAATGCTCAACATCATTAATCATTAGAGAAATGCAAATGAAAACTACAATGAGATATCATCTCAGACTGGTCAGAATGGCCATCATCAAAAAATCTAGAAACAATAAATGCTGGAGAGGGTGTGGAGAAAAGGGAACACTCTTGCACTGCTGGTGGTACAGCACTATGGAGAACAGTATGGAGGTTCCTTAAAAAACTGCAAATAGAACTGCCATATGACCCAGCAATCCCACTACTGGGCATATACCCTGAGAAAACCATAATTCAACAAGAGTCATGTACCAAAATGTTCATTGCAGCTCTATTTACAATAGCCAGGAGATGGAAGCAGCCTAAGTGTCTATCATCAGATGAATGGATAAAGAAGATGTGGCACATATATACAATGGAATATTACTCAGCCATAAAAGGAAACGAAAATAAGTTATTTGTAGCGAGGTGGATGGACCTAGAGTCTGTCATACAGAGTGAAGTAAGTCAGAAAGAGAAAGACAAATACCATATGCTAACACATATATATGGAATCTAAGAAAAAAAAATGTCATGAAGAAACTAGGGGTAAGATGGGAATAAAGACAGACCTACTAGAGAATGGACTTGAGGATATGGCGAGGGGGAAGGGTAAGCTGTGACAATGGGAGAGAGTGGCATGGACATATATACACTACCAAACGTAAAATAGATAGCTAGTGGGAATCAGCTGCATAGCACAGGGAGATCAGCTCGGTGCTTTGTGACCACCTAGAGGGGTGGGATAGGGAGGGTGGGAGGGAGGGAGACACAATAGGGAAGAGATATGGGAACATATGTATATGTATAACTGATTCACTTTGTTATAAAGCAGAAATTAACACACCATTGTAAAGCAATTATACTCCAATAAAGATGTAAAAAAAATAATAATAATTTAAGGTAGACCCTAATAAAGATGCAGGTAGCACCCTCTAGAACCATACTGTATAATAGATTTTTCTGAAATGAGAGAAATGTCCTATATCTGTACCGACAATATCTTAACCATTAGCCATATGAGATGATTATCCACTTGAAATGTGGCTAGTATGACTGAGGAACTAAAATTTTTATTTTATTTAAATAGCCACCTGCAGCTAGCAGCTACCACATTGTTCTTAGAAGAGAAAATTTAAGTAATAAAAAATTATATTTTTTAATTCAAATTAAAAGCAAAGAAGTAAAGAAAACATAACAATACAGGTGGGCCAAAAAGATAACAAATAATACAATGATATCTATAAACTCAACTGCATCAATATTACATTAAATGAATTTGGACTAGATACTCCAAATAAAAGGCAAACTACAGGCTGCTTACATCCAACTATATAGTACTTATAAAAAGAAAAACACACTTTAAATACAAGGGCACAGAAAGTTTGAGAAAAGAAGGATAGGAAAACCTGTACCATGCTAATAATAATACTTGATAGATGATAAACACATAGATAGTGCAGTTCTATCAGTAGAAGTTAAATTAGATGTTAAGGTAAGAAGGATTCCCACAGATAAAAAGGCATATTTCATAATGCTAAAGAGACCAATCAAGAGAAAGATATCACAATCCTAAATCGATGTGTATCCAAAAACATAGCTTCAAAAAATATAAGCAAAATTTGACAGAAATAAAGAAAATGCGCATCCCCAATCATATATGAAGATTTTAACACAGGTCTCTAGATAGCTGGCAGATAAATCATACAAAAATAGTAAAGAAATAAAATATCTAGAATTAACAAACTTTACCTAATTAGCATATGTAAAATGTGCTAGAGTGATAGAATTAACATTTGTTTCAAATATTTATGGGCTATTTACCAAAACTGACCATAATCTGGGCCATAATGAAAACAAACTTTAAAATGTTGAAATAATTCAGAATATGTTCTGACATAAGAAATAATTATCAAAGACATATCAATGAGAAACAGACAAACTAATAGGAAAAAAGCCACCAAAAAAATTGAAGAGGAACCAGTTCATTAAAAATATATCAAGATGTCTAATAACATATGAAAAAGTGCTCAACATCATTAGTCATCAGTGAAATTCAATTTAAAACCACAGTGAGAGGCTATTATAATTACACAGGAATGGCTAAAATGAAAAAACAAAAGACGGTATCAAGTGTTAGTAATGACATGGAACAAGTGTAACTTTCATATACTGTTGATGGAAATGTAAATTGGTACAACCAGTGTGGAAAACTGTTCATTACAGTAAGCTATATATATGCATCCTCTTATGACCCTGTAATTTCATGCCTAGTTATACAAAGAACAGAAATTTGTACAAATGCTCATCAAAACACATATGCTAGAAGGTTCACATTAGCACTATTCCTAGTAAATTCAAACTGGAAAAAAAATCCATCATCAGTAGAATGGATAAATAAATTGTGCTATATTCATGCTGTGGATTACTATAGGGCAATAAGAAATTAACAAATTAAAACTACATTCAACAGGAATAAATCTCAGACATAAAATGTTGAGTCAAAGAAGCCAGATACAAAAAGTGTCTACTGTGTGGTTCCATGTATATAAAGTTCAAGATCAAGCAAAACTACACTATGTCAGTCTTGAAGGTATATTGACTGGAAGGGTGAGTGAAGAGGCTTCAGGAATGCTGGTAATATTCCGTTTCTTGATCTGGGTTCTGGGGTTACTGATCTGTTCATTTTGTGGAAGTTCCTTGAGTTCTACATTTATTATTAGTCCTCTTTTTGTATGTATGTATGTTTCACTAAAATGTTTGCCCTGAGGTATTGATTGGGAAGGTATCTTTACAGAAGTTGTCTACTCAGCCTTTGCTTTTATATCAAGCTAATCTTAAACTGAAATTGAAGATGTATATTTCATATAAAATTGAGATATATATTTCAGATTTATCATCTTCCAGAGATAGTTTCAGTTATATTCTAGGCACCCAAACCTTACCATTTTTACGGCTCCAAAAGTACACTCTCTTTCCTATTGGGAGTCCTGACATGAGGGGTGTGTCTCACATATGATCAGTTTCCAACAGTTGTTCTACACTTTGAGTTCTCAGTTCTTGCTTTCTGTAAACTGGGATAGTTCATTGTTTCATATTTATGCTGAGGCTGACCGTCATGTTTCTGGTAATTTTTTTTTTTATCTCAGGAAATAAGTAAGTGATTCCCACATCTTACCTTCAGGTCTCTGAGGGCTGAGGCAGTGGTTAGTCACAGGAGAACCATGCCTCCAGTTCCCTAGGCTTTTGTTTTTATCTCAGCCCTTTTCTTCTCAAAGCCCATGAGCACTGATAACCTTCTGGGCTTGAGAGTATTAAAGCACTGCTTCATTCTATACCTAGTACTTCTACCACACTTGACATCCATCCTTACCTGTTTATTCTGGCCTACGCTACCAGATTCCTTTCTCATTCATGGTAACTCTCCAACAGGAACTCTTCATATCCATCCTTGCTTCCAGGTCCATCAGTCTATCAGTCTGTTTCTATATATCTGAGCCCTAATTATATATAGTGTTCAAGTTCTTTCTCAAGGGACTGGTTGGGTCCCTATGAATGAAGCAATGTTCCTGAACATTCTTAAGTTAAGAATGTCCCTAAATATTTTATGAATTAGGACACTTTTCTGCCAAATGTCAAAAAAATTATTACCTGTCTCTATCCACAAATATATCAAAGTCTCAACTTTGTACTTTCCAGGATACCGAAATAGTGTCAAAAATCAATTTTGCAGGGCAGGCAAGAGATAAATCAATTCAGAGAGTTGTAAGAGCAGCGTCTTAAATTTCAGTCCAAGATTAGCCTGATGTAAAACAAAGGCTGAATAGACAACTTCTTCAAAGATATCTTCCCAATCAATACCCCCATATACAAACATCAGTTCAGTCAGGTGTGAGTGACAGCAGAAAAGGAAAGTTTGCTAAGGATACCCCCTTTGTTTGGTGTTTTTAAGCCTCTCCTTTTCTCACTTAGTTTTGTTTTGTTTTGTTTTGTTTAATTCTCTCCTACTTGGGTAGATACAGTGATCAGCATGAGAGCTCTTTCAAAGGCCATCAATTTGAGTTGCTACCCATGATAAGAAAACGAATTATTGAAAATCACTCACATTTGTCTGCTGAGGTCTTCTTTTCCTAGATCTCTATGATTATATTGTTCTTGTTCATCTAAAATTGTGAATTGGCTCCAGTGAATTGCATTCATTTATACATATCTTTATCTTCAGCTTCAGTTTTGGGAAAACACAGTTTGTTCACAATAGGTTAAGTTTTGGGGTAACACAAAGTTCCAAAATCTCGGTGACCTAAAAAAGTTTTATTCCTCACTTAAGCAAATAGGTGGTGAGCCTGGCTGATGCTTAAGGGGAATCTGTTTTCTATGTAATGACCCAGGGTCTCCAGATCAATATTTGCTTCCATGACCACATGGCAAGGGTAAAAGCACTGAAGAGTCTCAAAATTAAAGGATTCATCCTGGAAGAAACATGGGTCACTTCTCCTCACATTCCATTAGGAACGTAAGTCAATGGCCACACATTTGCCCTTAAGAGGGCAGAGAAGTGTCATCCCTCACTGCAGTCTTGTCCTAACAGAAGGCAAAAATGAACTATTTGTTAAATAAAAATATGTTGAGTAACTAATGCTTTATACTGGTCAGCCAATCTAGACCAAATTTTAATTAATATAAAGGAGAAAGAAACAATCAACATGAAGAAAGCAAACACTAGATAAGGAAGGGAAAAGAGTTCCTACTCTATTAGGGAATCAATTTTGCATAGCTTCATAGAACAATTCTGAGACCAATCTTAGCTCAATAGGAAAGACTGATTTAACAGGTAAATGACATCAGCCAAGAGCACAAGAATGAGAAGTATTGCTGTATCATGGATTGACTTATTGCCCCAATTCCAGCCCTCTTTCTGCGTCCATACTTTTGCATGACCTCAGGAAGGACAGAGTAGACTTTTCTATCCTTTGACTTGGGGTTGGCTCTGTAACTTGTTTCAGTCAATGACATGTGGGTAGAAGTAAGCAATTTCTGAACCAAGACCTTAATGTCCTCCTGTGTTTCCACTTGCTCTCTGCCGTTTTCATGAGAAGAATATACCTCGGGCTTCCCTGGTGGTGCAGTGGTTAAGAATCCGCCTGCCAACGCAAGGGACACGGGTTCGAGCCCCGGTCCAGGAAGATCCCACATGCCGTGGAGCAACTGAGCCTGTGCGCCACAACTACTGAAGCCCACGTACCACAACTACTGAAGCCCGCACACCCTAGGGCCCTTGGTCTGCAACAAGAGAAGCCACCGCAATAAGAAGCCCACGCTCGCCACAACTAGAGAAAGCCCAGGCGCAGCAATGAAGACCCAATGCAGCCAAAAATAAATAAATAAAAATAAAATAGATTTATTAAAAAAAAACAAAAAACATACCTCAAGTGGTGCTGTGGTCATATTAGAAGGATGAGAGATACATGATAGGAAACCATCCTGGTCGCCACAGCCTGAAGAAGAGCTGCCCCAGGCATCCCATAAATCTGCACAGAGAAACAAAGTCACAAGGCTGAGCCCAGCCTACATCAGCTGAACTTCTGCCAACCTTCAGAGAGACAAGAACAGTTACAAACGACTGTTGTTTTAAGCCATGGAACTTCTGGGTAATTTGTTTTGCAGCAAGAACTAATCAATATATGGTACATGTGCCAGACACTGGCCATTCATAAAGTACAACGGATGAAAAAAACAAACAAAAAAAATCAAATCCAGACTCTAGAAGACAAAAAGGATTGGAGATTGCCACACAAAGAAAAAGAAAAGCATTCTTGAGGATTAGGAAAGAAAAGTAAAAATGAATATATTTAATGTGACTTTTTTTTAATAATCAAGATACATGAACTAAGAGTGTATGTTCTGGTTTGTGACTATATTTACATGAAAAAGCTTCAAAGTTACAAAATTTGACATTTTTATATAAGATATGATTTTATTTAAAAATCAGCAAACAACGAAGTTGGAACACACCCAATAATATACATGAGTGCCATTAATAATCAGCCTATAAAATTATAAACTTGAACATGATGTTTATTGCAAAATCCTTTTGTATTAGAATTAAAGGGATGTCTGAATTTTGAAGGCAGTGACTTTTGGAAAAACAAGAGAAAGCATTAGTTCAAAGAGTAAAACCATGGAATTCAGTGACTTAAAAAAAATATAAAAATGTAAACAAATTTTTACAACATAAACTTCAGAATGACAGTTTTTCAAATGAGATCATGACATATTTAAGAAAGCTAATTTGAAATACCTTCTGAAATGGAGACTGATGTCAAGAGGGTAGCCAGGCCTTAGCTAATATATGCAAAGCAAATTTTGATTTGGCAGGATTATGAGTCCAACCCAAACTTTTTATATTTTCATAAATAGGAAAGGGTTAAAGTGAAAAAAGAGCAGTAAGAGGGTCAGGAGCATGTAGGAACAATAGTTGATGACCTGGTTAAAATGACCCCAAACCGTTTTGTTTTTTCATTGATATTACTAAGAGATTCAAACCCAAGGGTTCTCAGGTTCGCTTGCATCAGAATCACTTAGGATGCTTTTTAAAATACAGGTGCCCAGGCCCCACCTCGGATTCCATTGGCGTGATGTTGGTATTTGTTAAAAGATCCTTAGGCCATTTAAATTGTAACCAAGGTTAATAATCATCACTACTTTGACCTATCCCAGGTATACATAAGTCAATTAATGATTAATTACAGTTGCCAACTCTCCAGTCCCAGGTTGTTCCCTGTCTGGTTGGATTCAACCTGATTGGGTCATGTGCTCTGATTACCTAAACTTGGAAGAACAGTCACGTTATTAAATATTTACAAAGTAACACAGTGATACTTTTGTAAGCTGTGTCTCACAGTCGTCAAGGTGGATTACATAACAGATAAAGGCAACAGATTACCAGTTAACCCTAAAAAGAATCTGCTATATCTATAGAAATGACTGTGTATGCAAAAAATACTAGTTCCCAGTTATATGAAGCAGAGTACATGTTTAGTTTCAACATTATGCTGTGGATGGGACTGAAAAACAGAAAACTCCAATGTCTTAGGTTCGACTTGTGTAAAATAGAAGACATTTAAAATATAGATTACATAATACTGAGCTATATTTACAGGTGATTTATAAAAGAGACACAGAAGAAATATTAGCTGAATATCGACTGACGTCCAGGTGTAGGAGCTAGGTACGTGGAATACAATAGGGCACAGAGTAACTTACCAAAAAGAAAGAAGAAATTAAAGAAGATGGGAAGGAGGAAGGGAGAGAGGAAGAGAGAAAGAAAGGGAAAATCAATTTGGGGGGAAATCAAGCAAAATAAATACAATGGAACAATTTCAAGCTTACAACTTGCCAATCTTGCTACTTGATTGAAGTGATTACAATACAAAAGTCCTTTTGGAGTTATTTTCTGTAAATAAAAATGATGTGCTTGCAACCGTAGAACATCTCTAATGCTCTTAGTTACGTGGAGCCTGCAAAACATCAGGTAAAAAAACAGGTGATAAGATCCTGAGCTGCTTTAGCAAGAAAAAAGCCTTTAACAGTAAGGACTGCGCTCACTGCCCATGTTTCTCTTCCAAAAGGCAATTTGACTGTAACTCTCCCAGATTTGGAAGTTACTCATCCGACTCACGGGGGGACGGGGGAAATTTATCAGCCTCCTCCCACCACGGCTGGGCAGAGGATAGAACAAAAGGGCAGTAGACAACATGAGCAAGAGTCAGCCAAGTTTCCTGCCCAGGCAAACAGAGAGGATAGGAGGAGAGGAAAGAAAATGGTAACAGAAGCTTTTTTTATGCCGGAAATGTAAGAGTGCCTTTGTTGTAAAACACAGGCGTTGATTTCCTGTTTCCATAACTTATGACTGGTGAGTTATTTTTACATTTATCTTAATGAGGTTACACCCTGCTCTGAGATTTCATAAGCCATTGCCCTGCCCATGAAACAAACAAAATATTCTTCTCTCTGATTCAGTTTCTTTGTTGACCTTGGGATAGCTGAACAAGAGAATGGTCTGGATTACACATTAACCTCTGTGTCTAAAAGTGTGTGGGGAGAAGGGGCACTCAGGCTTTGTTAAGGCTGAGGAATTCTTTACCTGTGAGACTCAAAAGTCAGTGTTATTTCCTGACTTTTATTTGTACCATGAAAAGTTACAAAGGACCAGAAAGTGTTTCCTAAGTCATGGAGGAAAAGTTCTCAAAGAAAAAAGTGTAAATATATATTTGGCCTTGAACGATGCATCTTAAATCAATTCTGACAAAAATCTTGTGCGGGTGAATAAAAATTAATGGAACATGATTCATTGTGGGCATCAAACATTCAAATTAGTAAAGAGCATAGCCAAGGAGACATACTTATTTTATTCTTCAGTTATTACCTGCATGCTGCAGTGGACAGAGGAATTTGGAATGTGTCCTTTATTGCTGCCACGCTGCTTCGGGCGCTGGCTTGGGAATTAAGGAGCCATGCCTCTACATAATGATATATGATTAGCACTGTGAAAGTAATTGAACTCTTTGTTCTAGACAATCCCTTGCAGTGTCAGCAAGAAGCTGGAATAAACTGTGTCATTTAACAGCGTTATGCTGTAAGTGAGAAAAACCTCTGATCCCTGCACAATTAACTTCCTAATAATTTTTAAATTCTCAAGATTAAATGAGAGAATTAATATAATAGACCATGTAAATGTGCATTAGAGAAATAAAGCAGTGCAAAGGCACTAAGAAGGATGGGAAAATTTAAAGAAATTAACAGTTGTTCTCAAATATAATAAGAGACAGGTGTCAGGCTGTTAAAAGGATGATTAATGTAAGTGGGGCAGCTGAGAGTGGTAAATGCACAGCTGTTGCAAAGATTAGTTATGTAGTAACGGAGAATACTACTTGTTTTTTGCTGTGCACTCCACTAAACTAAATTATATTAAGAGCTTATAAAGTATCCTGGAAAGTGAAGTAATAATGATATTGACACCTGTTTTACATAGTAAACCCCTATAACTCAAATCAATGATATTGACGCTTATTTTACATAATAAAACGCTGCAACTCAAATCATTCGCTCTTTGTGCCTTCAAAATCACAGCACACTAGCTTTATTATTTATGAAATTTCTCAATTTTCTTCATTAAATGTATGAAATATCTCAATAATCATTTTAAGACAATAATGCTTGCATTAGGTGGCATTAATTTCAAAATGATCAAATTTTGAAAGTAATATGTTCTCTTTGAAGTTCACTAGTTCCAAACTCTCTTTTATTCTGATAGTTTTCGTTTTATCAAAATGTTGCTGTATTCAGCGCAGAGTGATGAGTTGCATTTCAAGTAATTCTATAAAATCTGATGAGCGTTCCTCTTGGATAAGGACTGGACTATATTTAGTTCAGTCTCAGGGTCACACTGACCTTTAGGAAACAAAGGAAAGAAGGAGACATTGCTTTGTAATTATTCTCAAACGAAATTTCTGTTTGTTTTCAATACCATCTAATTAAGCTAATTAATATCCTCTTGTACAACATAAAACAGAAAGAAAAAGAAGTATCAAGACAGTGACATGGGGCTTCCCTGGTTGTGTGGTGGTTGAGAATCTGCCTGCCAACGCAGGGGACACGGGTTCGATCCATGGTCCGGGAAGATCCCACATGCTGCGGAGCAAATAAGTCTGTGTGCCACAACTACTGAGCCTGTGCTCTAGAGCCCGTAAGCCACAAGTACTGTGCCCGAGTGCCGCAACTACTGAACCCGCGTGCCTATAGCCCGTGCTCCACAATGAGAGAAGCCACCGCAATGAGAAGCCCGTGCACTGCAACAGAGAGTAGCCCCCGCTCGCGGCAACTAGAGAAAGCCCACGTGCAGTAATGAAGACCCAACACAGCCAAAAATAAATAAATAAATTTATTTTTTTAAAAAGTGACATGACTATATTTATGGCTGTCTACGGTATTTCTTTTTTTAAAAGAGTCTATGAATGAAAATGATTTCAGTTACTCATTCACAATTTTCTGGAGAGTGTACACTCCTTGGTGGCAGGGACCTGGGTTTATTCAGTAAGGTTTTTGTTCATAATGTTTTGTTTTGATAAATTATAAAATTTCTTTTTCACACCTCTCTAAGTCCTTATCCTCTCCTGTGATTTCCCTTCACATTGGCAAGTGGCTGCTAGTTCTGCCTACTATGTGAATTGAAAATCAAAGTATCAATATATTTGAGCCGATAAATTACTATGAGAATTGATCTCAAACACCATTCTTATGCAACTTTGGAAACTTTTCTATGTGTTTATATATGTTTGATGGCTGACTAAACAATTAACAATGTTAAACTGAGACACCAGACACAAGATTCTAGTCATTAATTTCTTGTTAGTGATCAGAAAAATATTGTTTCTACCTGGATAGACTTAAAGAAAGCATTAATCTTTCTTATTAAAGTTAGTTTGATACTGCAGGATTCAAATGCTTAGAATTTAATTCCGTGGGCCTTTTCTGCCTTGTTTTTGTTTGTGTGTTTTGGTTTTTGCTGGAGTGAGGTGGCTATGCAATTAAGCTTCCACTAGTTTTTAATAACCACTGGTCCGCTGCATTTGGATCCAAGGTTTGATCAACATGAACACTTTCTGGCTGGTTCCCTTGCAGATTAATATTTGAATAATCAAAGAGACCAATGTGAAGTAATAATGAATTTTTATACGGCTGAAGTCTCTCCTTATAAAGAAGGAAAAAGGAAAAGCATTATATTAACTGAGTAAAGGAAATAGGTTTGGTTTAACTTTTTCTAAACATTTCTTAAAGTTTGATTGAACTTTTTCCATACTTTCAAGCAGCTATCTAACTTGTAGACTCTAAAACCTTAGCGAAATTTTGCTTATAAGAGAGTGGGCGTAATAATTTAATGAAAAATTCTATTGGTGCTGCTGATACGGATGACTGTCAAGGGTGTGTCTTCAGGGTGACATCAGTGTTTTGAGGTGGTGAATCTAGTCACAGTATATTTAATAATATACTGTAGTCAGTTGGCTTTTCCATTATCTGTGCCATTCAAATTATAAATCAAGCTTCTCTAAATCTTTTGTTTGTCATTTAAGTAACTGCCTGTTGAATGAATGAGCTGAAATTCTTAGGTAAGTTTATAGAAATATAAAAATGTATGTGAGTAACAAAAAAAATATTATATTCAGTTTTAGAATTATGACAAATCCCAGAGCATAAACAAAAGCATGAAGCTGAGTCCTAGGAACCAGAAAATTTAGACTATGTAGTATGTCAGCAACAAAGAACATAGCGAGGCATTTTGAAATCCCTGTATTTCTTACCTTATTCGAATGTAGTAGTTGTTTGTTTACCTACCTTTCCTTCCTTGATCTCTGCCTCATGCCTATCTCCAAAAATGTGCCAATGGCATAAGAGTAGGCTTTTGTTTTTCTCATAGTTCTGTGGTCTGCAATGTCCAACCAATTGCCTTTCATTTAAAGGGTTCACAAATACGTTTACATGAGTTGATCAGATGAACACCCATGGATTCAAAACTGGAGCATCAAAGTCCAAGATAATGCACAGAAACCAACAGGAAGAAGGTACTTAGAAAGAAGTAAGGAAAATAAATGAGAAACAGCAGAGGTTCTAAAAAATAAAAAGAAGCAAACAGACAGGTTTCAGGATGGTTGCAGCAACTGGAGAATCAAGACAAAGTGAGAATCCATTTCATTCAATACCCAAAGATTAGGTAAGTGCCAGGCTGCATGGAGAACGCTGGGTGACAGCAATGAATAAGACAAACATCTTCTCTGACCTCCTGTAATTTGTTGCCTAGTGGAAAGCATAGTAAAGGAAATAAGCATTGTTCTTGGGTAGATAGTAATGTGTGGACAAGGGGTAGGGTCAGCCGGGACTTCTGAGAATAAATGACATCTACTCAGACCTAAAAGGTGAGAAAAAAAGAACCACCATTCAAAAAGTGGGAAGAAATACATTCCAAACAGAGTGAACACATGCCAGTTTCCTGAGGGAGAGAAAACAGAAAGTCCAAGAAACCAGAAATAAAAGCCAGTGAGACCAGAGGAGTAAGTGAGAGGGGGTTTGGAAGAAGATGAAGTAGGAGGAAGAGGCAGTGGCCAGAGCCTTGAAATAATGCAGAGCCTTGAAAACCAAGGTAAAAATTTTATTCCAAGTGCAATGAGAGAGTTTCACACCTATTCCAAGTACAGCAGAGGTCATGATCTAATTTAACTTAAGAGAAACAAAAACAAAAAACCACTTTTCTGGTTGCCTTGTGAAGATTAGATTTTAAGGGAACCCAGAGTGGAAGTGGGAAAGCTAGTTAAAAGGCACAGAAGCATCTCTGATGCATGATGTTGGCAGCCTCAACTAGGGCAATCATGGTGATGACAGGGAAAAGTAGGGCTCTTTGATTGAATAGCATTTCCTGAAGGGTTAGATGGTGGAGATGGGATTGAGGAAAGTAGGGAACCAGGACTGACCCTTAGAGGAAATGGGTGAACGTTAATGCATGTATTGGTTTGGTCTCTCCCTCCCCAACAAAAGGGGCGGAAGACCAAGATTGGGTAGAAGTAGGAATCAGTAGCCCACGCTTAGTTATGTTCATGTGGAAATACTGATTAGTGGGCATGTCTGTATATGTGAGTTTGGAGATCAAAGGAGACATCCTGGCTGAGATATTAATTTTGAAATCATCAGCACAATATAGTATTTACAGAATGAAAATGTATGAGATCATCCAGAGAGAGAAGAGAGAAAAGTAGAGAAGAGATCCAAGTACCACCGGCAATCAGAAATGTCATGAGAATTCCTTCAAGTTATTTTGTTTCTACCCTTGGCAGACCTCCTAGACCTTTCCAACTAGAGTCAGCTACATGGAACAGGGCTCAGTCTTCATAGGATCTCCCTGTGAAAGCAGGAGACTTATCACTAACTGACTGGGGGACATATGTTACTGGAAAATAATACCAGGTATTAATAATTTGAAGCTTCTGTTTTAGTGCCACCAGCACAACTTTTGATTAAGAAAAAACATGTTCTAAGCCTAGTCTGCAACGTGGGCATGAGGAAACCTTTCTTCTATGTAAACATTCAAGTTATATGCCAATCCAATAAACGCCTTAAGATTCCTGGCTGCAATCAATTAAAATTACTAATGAAATGTTGATCTTTGTGCCCTAAGTCATATCCTCTATCTTTTCCAATCTCCAGTACATGTGGTTTTCCTTCCTTGATCAACATCCAATCTCAGGAATGGAACCAAAGTTTATTCTGACATAGGTAAAAATGACTGATGACTTTTTTAAATATTTCCTTTCCCTGAAAAATTTTCTTTTCAAAAAAGATTTGGAAAATTATGGTGGCATTGAAAACATCTAATGGCAGAAATAAAGCCTTCAGTGGTGGAATTTCAGGTGAATGCATTCAGGAGAGATTAGGGAAGATAGAGGAGGGAGAAGGGATTTTATGCTACTATTGGTAGCATTAACATACGCAGTGAAATGCCCATTTAGGAAGCAGAGAATATAGATTTAGCTAAAAATGCATATCTTAGATATCATATCCCCTTTATCGATTACAAAGCATTGGTACCCTGACCCAGCTGAATTCTGTGTAAAAATTAAAGAGTCAAGCTTTTTCCCAACAAAAAATTTGTTTTCATAAAGAACTGAAAAGTATGTCTCTCATGGGGTAAAAATAATACTAACAATGGTTAAAGTTTGTTTTGTATTTATGTATTTACTTTTTAAAAAAATGCCTCCAGTGCCCTTCCTTTTAGGAGAAACAAAAGCGACACACACTAGAAAGTACTAGATTTAAAAGTAGAGCAGAGACCCTATTATTTGAAACACAGTTCAAGGCAACTCAGACAATAAAGCCATTGGCTGGGGTAAAATTTAACTGACCCTTTCAAGGTTGAAAGAGATCTTCAAGCAAAATGCTTCTCTGTCAGTAGAAGAAGAGCTCTGTATTGAACTGATTTAATAGTCAAATCTACTGAAATCCCTCTCACTGGGGAAACATAAGCTAAAACAAAAACAACAACAATTAAAACCTGCCACAATTGTGGTACGTAGACTTGTTGAGCTGTATTTCTCTACTTCAAAGGATACCACAGGTGAGAGGATTTTTTTTTTAAGTAAAACAAGTCCTATGGACAAAAGTTTTCTTTGGGAATAATATTATTCCTTACTCCTGTTGTGTTAAGTTTACTCAGTCGTTGTAAACTCTTTTCAGCAGACTTTAGACATCTCTTACATGATAGTTAAATAAAAGCCTCTATTTTTCTGGACACAAAAGGATACTTATGGTTTGCTGTAATGCATTTACTATCAATGCCACTGACCTACCTTCAGGACTGAATCCATGAGGAAATGTTCCCCTGCAGTAAATGAGTGACAGTAAATAGGATGTTAGCTGTGCTTCTTGGGAAATGGAAAACATTTTCTCTGGAAGTTGATTTTCATCCTAGTGAAGTATCTTCCAGGGACTCTATTTTGTTTTTCAGCTCTTGACCACTTTAGCCACAATCACGGAAGATGCACAGAGCTATCAAGTTGGACAAGTTCAGATCAGTGGGTGGTTTGAAATGACTTGACAAGGTGAGACTGGTGTGCCTTCTTAGGTTTGAAATGAAGAACAACAAATATTATTACTGTACTTCTTCTGATTCTCTCTGGGAGCAAATCTGATTGGTGCGCAAATCCCTCACAAAGAAATATTAGTAGGACCCATAATTCTGACACCTCCTCGAATTGTGGGAAGTGAGTCAGAGGCCACACAACAAACCAGCACCATTATTAATTTCACACTTGAGTAGAACCGCAGAGTTAAGCATTCATTGCATGTATTCAAACCACAGCAGACAACTGGATTCAGTGGTAACCAAAAAGGAAAGTTGAATTTTTAAGAAAAAAGATGAAAACTACAGAATACAAGGCTTTCTATCACAAAAAGTCACTTTTACTAAAATATGTACTTCCTGGATTTGATCATAATTTATATGTATGTAGTATGAACTATAAATGAGGCCAAAGCTTATACTATTTGAATGAATTAAAGTATAAAAGTAATTTTCCAGATAGTTCTATAAATGACAATTCCTCTTGCCTGGAATCCGAATTAGGGTAAAAGTATTCTCCTCCCTTTCTTTTTCTGTCCCTAATTGTCACAGTTATTTTTACAGTTTGCTCAATTCTTCACTTTGGTAATACAGATCTCTTCCAATTACCAAATTTCTCAAATAATTTTGTGATCCTTAGGAAGGCTATATAAAACATTGAATATACAGTCCAGGAGATCACTATTAAAACAGTGGCCTGCTTTATGAATATGCATAAATACATTCATTGATTGAACTGTTAAATAGATAGATAATATCAGTTTGGAGTGGTACTGATTCAGAAAAATATATAGTGAAAGGAAGAAAAGGAGAGATTACCCAGGAAAAAATTTGCTTGCCAAATGATGGAAAACTGATATGTTTTTCAAAGTAACATCAAAGTAATTTTAATGTTAAGAGTTTCACCTAACTTTTAGCTTTTATCAACATAAAAGCTAACAATTTGCGCACACACACACACACACACACACACACACACACATTCCTGCATTTATCTTTTATTCCTGCCTTTGTCTTAAGCCCTGCATCTGTTTCAAACTCATCAATAAGATCTTCTGGTGACGTGAATTTAGACTTGAGTAATGGACTCATGTTCACTTAGCATTTCACTTTCTTTGTACAAGGAAACGTACATTCTAATCTAGATCAGCATCCTCTTTCCTGAGCTAATACCTACAGCTGTGCCCCATCCATCAGATGAGTGGATGTTAACACAGATGTTAACAACCAAAAAACAACTATAGTGTGAAAACATTGGTTAAAAAAAAAGTTGCATGTCCTTCAAAGCTAATTGTTACTGATTCGAGTATTTTTAAAGCTGATTTCAAGTGAAACTATTTTCCAAGTTATAATTGGAACCATGATAATTCAAATCCAAAGACTGATTTGCTGCAAGCAAAGGTTGAAAGCATTTGACTTAGAATTCTCAACTTTCTACTTCAACTTATGCGTATAAACATGGTCTCAGGGTATACAAGTTGTCCCCATGAGAAAATCACATTTTACTTGGAAAATGATTTCAAGACATTGAGCAATTAATAGGACAACTTTTGTAGCAGGCAAGGATAGCCACAAAGGAAAGTGTAACTGCTTGAAATGTAGATTAAAAACAAAATTCAGTGGATTGGTATTTTCTGACATGACTTTTTTGAACAGATTTACTGGTGGGCCCAATGCCTCCTTGCCTGCTATTGTGAAAAGTTGACTAGCCTACACCAAGTCTCATCCCAGAAAAGCATTTTTAAGATTTATGGGTGTATTTTGAGATTTTATGATTGCCGTTTGATTTATGATGTATGTAGTGAATTTTCTAATAATATGCAGGGTGCAGGCACTCAAACGCAAAAAACATATTACTTTCTAAACATTTTCCATCAAAATACAGAAAGATATGACGGTGGGATTGAAATAATGCTACATTTAGACCGTTCCCTGACTTGCCTCTCCTCCTTTTCACACCCCGCACCCCCCTCTGCCCATGGTGGTATGTCATAGCCCATTCTGAAGGCATATGATGCTTATACTACAGCTGCTGCTGCAACATCTTTGATTTATGTGCCCACTGTGTTTATGTTCCATATATTTTCATGAGAAATCAATGATACTGTTTGTTTTTTTTTTTAAGGGACCCAGGAGACCAAGGGTTTGAGGGAGGTTATAGTCCGACTTGACAGTATTTATAATTAGAGAAGTTTAAAATTTTTACAAGGGCTCTTTATATTCTCATGTCGTAGGCATACTCTCTTCATAGAGAAGACATTATCCAAAAACAGAGGATTGAACAGACAGCACTGATGAATTCTCTTCAGCATACATCCGTTCCACTCTTTTGGTGGTAAAGTCATAGAACCACCACTACAATCTTGTTTAAACTAACAGGAAGCCTCAGATGCTTTTCTGACAGTAGAAAGATCTTGGAAGACTTGGCCAAATAGTTAAAGCCATGAGAGATGTTCAAAATTTAATCATATATCATTATTTTATTTGCAAAAGTTGTATGGCCCCAAACAGATAAAATGAATATGCAATGGATGTAGGATCTCCAAAATATTTAAGGTCTTTTTAACTTGCAAAGGAGGCATTTAAATATTAAGAGCCAAAGAAATGCAAAGACCCATCAATTAATATAGCATCATGGGTGGGAATTTCAGATTTCCATGAGTAGCCCTGGAAAACAGACCTCTGGGGCTATAGGGCTATGGCTCTAAATATGAGAGATTATAAATAGGGCTTATGATGTTCCATACATGTCATGAAAAAGAGGCCAGTGAATATTCTGTCAAATGCTTCTGGTCATTGCATAATCATAACCAGCTAAGAAGTTATCCTCCAAATTGCTTAGGATAATAAAATTGTTTATTTAACAAATAAGACTCTTTAAACCCAGGGAGGTTTTAAAATTAAGCATAGAAAAGCCTAAGAGAATCAAGCGTGTGGTGTTAATATCTTTGTGTTAAGCTATCTGGGCTTTTAGTTTCTATAATTTGTAGTGTTCCAGAGAACTTGTCCTATAAGAAGAACAGCCTTGTGATTTCAAGTTAATGTGTTGCTGAATAATTGATTTCAACTTGTGATTTAAAGTTGAAAGTGCAAGTGAAATACTAATGAAAAGTACTGGATATTTAATGGAACTTACAAATAACCATTTTAATAATTTTAATAAGTAAATGTACTACTTGAGCATTTGAATGTTGATCAAAAAATCAAATTACTTTAAAAGTATATTTGACTAGTTAAATGAAAATTTAGTTTAAAATATTTACTAGTCTTTAAGTTTTAAATAGCACCAATCATTAATTATAAATCTCTTTATGGTATTATTAAATTCTTCTTGTTTTATAACTCTATAAATTGATTTACAACTTAACAAAGAACTAAATTTTAAACTTTGTGACTGTAACAAATTTATATTAATTTTTAAACAAAAACCCCTTAATAATTATTTTGTGCGCGCGCGCACACACACACACACACACACACACACACACACACACACACACACCCCTTAGAAGCATCTATAAAGTCACATTCATGACAAAGACTTTTGTGATAAAGAGAATTTGGATTTTTTTTCCCCTTAGAAGTACCTACTATGCCTGGACAACATAACAAAATGTAAACAAGAACTGTTAGGAGTTAGCAGATTGATTCTAAAATAAATAAATTGTGTAATAATTTCAACAAAAGAGGTGAACTAGCTACATTTTTTTTTTCTATTGAATTTAGTCAGATTTAAATGTATGGAGAAAAACATCTAAAGCTATTAATTATCTGGTTGGCTTACAACATTCTTAATCTCCATTTATAAATTTTGGAAATGATAAGTATAAATATAGTTGAAGCCATATTATTCACTGGGTTTGGAGAAGTAGTTTGTCAGTTAATGGCAAAAAAAGAAAAGCTTCAAGCAAGTAATCATTAGAAATAATTAAATTAAAATTTATTTTAACATAAAAACACATTTGTTTGCCTTTCTTTACATATGGATATTTGCTTTGATTAGAAATCAACAGATTAGTATTTTCCACATTCAGAAGTTCATTATCTAAAATTTCCAGTTTTATTTCTTTAAAGTGGTCCAACTTAAAGCAGCGGCTAGCAGTATAATCAGATACAGAAACTGTCAGCTGGTACTCCGTATCTCTGTCTTTCACAGCTCTTGATCATACCTAGAGAGCCTTTTTAGTGACTCGCCTTTCTTGATTCTTTCCATAGCATTCAACATGGTTTTCATAGAAACAAAGATAGATCTTCTACTGTATCTAGATACATTGGCAGATATGTACATATGTCCTGATATATAATGAAAGTGTATATTATAAAATTCTAATGAAATATAACCTTGTTTCAGTCCCCATGTCAACACCATAAATGAGTAACTTGATCATTTGTCCAAATTGATTTCTGCCCATTTAAGTCCTTAACATGTGCAGCAAATCTGCAAAAACTGAAAGAAGGAAAGAAGGAAGGAGGGAAGAAAGGAAGGAAGGGAGGGAGGGAGGGAGGGACATCACATGAGATTAAGTTTCAATATTTTAACCTATGTTATTATGTTATAAGGGGCAACATCAAATAACATATATACAGAAGTACTGTGCTTAAAGCCAGCCCTTACAGGCTTATAAGCATCAATTCTTTAATTTTCAGGAAGTTTGAAAGTCAGTCACTAAACATAGCCATTATCAAAAATTTAATCACATAAACTTAAAATTAAATAAATTACATCAAAATCAAAGACAGTAAATACTTAAAACTCATCACTTCTTAGTTGCTTTAACGTATTTTCCTATTATCTGTCTTCTTAAGGTTACTTACATTTGTTATATATTTGTGGTGGAAACATCCTATAATGGTATCCTACTAATATCTCTTCCCAAATCTTCTCAATGATGTCACATTGGTACTTTGAAATTGGCCACAGTGTAAGTATTCATACCATGGAAACCAGAAAGTACGGCAAAACAGGTTGTTGCTTTTTTGGGTGGGGGAGAAGATGGGTGTAGGGGTGCAGCAGTGAAACATTTATCAGGACACCATTGTATATAGGGTATAGTATATTACCAGCACACCACTGTATACAGGGTATAGTATATTACTAAAATATATACTATAAATATTTTTGTCATGTTCTTAAAGTACTGAAATTAATTTTAGGGCAATGAACCTTCAAAGAGTTCCTGCAGGTCATTTCTAAATGTGTTACCCCACTGTACTCAAGAAGAAAAGAGTGTTTTGGCAGCCTCAGTGAGAAATCAATAACACACCCTGCCTTCCGGTCCAGACTTGACCCATTAAATTTCATTCCATCAATTGTTAAAAATAACTGTCAGCATATATTTTCCATTGTTGGCTGGGAAGCCAAATGACTTCATGTTCTGTTTTATATATTTATACAACTTTTACAAATAGAATTGAAAAAATTCCCACCAGCATGGACACAATATAAAATATAAGAAATAACAGTCTCCCCTCCTCCCAACCTCATACTCCTGTACCAGTCACTTTTCTTTCTTAGAAAGATACTTCATTTACCTTCTCCAGATTTTACTGGACTCCAGACTTTTACTAGGCTACCTGAAATAATGTGTGGAGAATTGTGCTTACAAAATCTAAGTTGGTTTATATAAGAGAGAACAGAGCTTCATTTAGGAGAAAATAAGAGAACAAGTGACCTGGAAGAAAGTGTCATAATGAAGTAAGCTAGAGTTTTGAAAGACCCGAGGGAAAGAAATTTGAGAAATAACTGCCACTATGAGGGAAAGCAATATATAAAAGAGATTTTAAAAATTAATAGCAGTAATAAAAATTTATTGATTATTAATTATGTAACAGGCACCGTTCTAAGTGGCATACAATGTATGGCTTCAACTTGATCCTCACAACACCACCATAAAATAGTAATAGCATCTTAGCATCCTCCATTTTACACAAAAAAACCCTGGAACATTGAAAATAAGTACCTTGCTAAAATCAGTTAAAAAGTGGCAGAATTGGAATTCACACTCAGTCTGGCTCTTAGCTTATTCACTTAGCCATTAGACTGTAGATAGATTTTACTTACAAAATATGCTTTATAGTAACATCAAAAATACTTACAGAAAATATCCACAAAGACTTTACTTTCTAATATTTTCGGAATTAAGATTTGTGTTTCTAAAAATAATGTCATGAAAAACCTAGGGGTAAGACAGGAATAAAGACACAGACCTACTAGAGAATGGACTTGAGGATATGGGGAGGGGGAAGGGTAAGCTGTGACAAAGCGAGAGAGAGGCATGGACATATACACACTACCACACGTTAGGTAGATAGCTAGTGGGAAGCAGCCGCATGGCACAGGGAGATCAGCTCAGTGCTTTGTGACCGCCTGGAGGGGTGGGATAGGGAGGGTAGGAGGGAGGGAGATGCAAGAGGGAAGAGATATGGGAACATATGTATATGTATAACTGATTCACTTTGTTATAAAGCAGAAACTAACACACCATTGTAAAGCAATTATACTCCAATAAAGATGTAAAAAAAAAAAGATTTGTGTTTCTTTTAATCGTGTTAGCACATTTGAACTGGCCTCAATGGATACAGTTTTATTCAGACTAATACAAGTCAAGTTAAAAGAATCTGAAAACCAGTGTCCTAGTCACTGTGACATTCTAGGAAGATTAAATACAAAATGAATTGTGACATTTAATGTGTTTTGGCTAAAAGCTGAAAATCTGACACAATTTCTATTGCGTGTGCATTTTTTGCAACCTGTAGATATACAATTTTGCACATCAAAAACTTTTACAGATAAATGGTCTCATACTCTTCTTTAGTAATGAGAATTTAAGAGAAAAATCATGTAGGCTGGATAGACTCAAGGAATATAAACAAAGTTTATTTTGCATTAGGTTAGGATTCATGAAAATAAAGCCTAACCTTTCTAGGCATAAGCCATCATTGAGAAAAACATCCACCTAAGTTGCTTGTGGCCAAAAGTCCAGTCTTTGACCTGTACTGAAAGGTTTATGTGCTGGAAATGCTGGAAGTTAATGAAGTGGATACTCCATTTAAGCATTAGCAGCAGAGTACCAGGAAAAGGCCAAAGGGAAAGATCAACCTGGGCTCAGAAAAAAAGCAGAGTAGAAGAAGTATAATCTGAGATCGGAATCTTTGCCTTTTGCACAGTCATCCCTCTACCCCCAAGTCCTTTTAGCCTTTTTCTGTAAAGGAGAATAGTGTTTCATCAAATCTGAGATGTTATCAATTTTAAGATGCACCTGTGGTTCATGTAGAGCTTTTTAATCAGCCAATTAAACTGGCAATGCTTTCTTATAGCTAGAATTTTTACTTTATACTTGTTGAAAAATATGCAAAATATTATATATGCATATAATGCTTTTCATATCTCACTATTTTGCACTCATAAAAAGGAAAAGAATAAAAAGTGAAGTGGTAAAGGAATTCCAAAACTTCTTCACCAGATCTTACTCTTTTGGATCACTTCCCACAAAGAGTCATAGAGAGCTCTGTTTTCTCATAAAATATCACCCTCTATGCCAACCAGAAAACTAGTGATACTTTTAAAATATGTCCCAATATTGTCTTTGGGGTCTTCTTGGAAGTTTCTGACATCCTGCAAGTTTTGATACTTGTGCTTTCTTGATCTTAACTGATACTGACAATGGAAGGTTTCAGGTAACATTTAAGACCTTCTTCTGTAGACTGAATGTTTGTGTCTGCCCAAAATTCATATATTGAAACCTAATCCCTAATGTGATGATATTTGGAGGTGGGGACTTTGGGAGGTGAGTAGTTCATGAGGGTGACACCCTCATAAATACAATTAGTGCCCTTAGAGAATAGGCCTCAGATAGCTCCCTTGCCTCTTCCACCATGTGAAGACACAGCGAGAAGGCAGCCATCTGTGAATCAGGAATATGGTTTTCACCAAGCACCAAATCTACCCTTGCCTTGATCGTGGACTTCCCAGCCTCCAGAACTCTGAGGAGTAAGTTTCTGTTGCTTATAAGCCACCCAGCCTATGGTATTTTTGTTATAGCAGCCTGAGTGAACTAAGACACCATCTTATTAAGGTCCCTAGATAGTTTATGATTGAGACATTGAGGGTTTCAATTTTCCCATCACGCTGTCAGAAACAACAGCCAAGGTCGAGCACACTCAAGCAATAACACATCATCCCTTCTACCTGATCAGAGTCCATTTTAAGATTACATCGATTGTAAGATATTTGCCAATTTCAGAAAAGCTAAAATGTGGAAAATGTACAGTTAGAATTAATGACATTAAGTGTTCAAGCTGTTCTTTGTTAACTGTGCAAAACAATTTAACAGTTTTGACATAATTCTATATTTACTAGAGTGAAACAACTGCTGATTAATTTAACCTGTCTGTATGACTTTTTCTTTTGTAAGAGTACTGACCTTCCTGCCCTCAAAATCCATTATTTTGGAGTCCCCTACATTGTTCTCCATGCTTGGATCTAAAGAGATTGTAATGTCAGCAAGGTTTGTTTTCCCAATTTCTCTTCCCCTGAGCAGAGTGTACTTTGTAAACCCCTTCTCTCACAGAAGGATTCAACATTTTTTAATACCAATTAGTAAAATACATAATTAAGTACTGTCCAATTTGAAGCTTAAGGGTACAAGCTGTATAATCTTTTCTCTAAGACCTTGAGACAGATGTTTCAGAATTCTCAATTTTCTTTTAATGTTATAAAGATAATATCATACATATACCATATCCTATGTAATCTAATAAGATCTAGGGTGGCACCCTGTAATCAGATGTGTTAATATTTCTGCACTGAAATGTGTGAATTGTGATACTAAGAGGAATGAAGGCTATAAATGGCCTCACTTAAATCCAAGTTGGATTTTGCCACCAAATGAGATCACATCAGATGAGTTTTGCCACCAAGTGAGTTACGCAAATCTTTTAGTTTTTCAACCTAAATGGATCTTAGAATTGCAGATATGGAGCTGTGGACATATGTTAAGCATAAAGATTCAAGTTTTTGCATAAAGTTTTAGGCATGAGCTAGAAGGTGAATGATATTTTAAAAGGTGGAAGGAAAAGACAGGTTTTCTCAGTTCCCAAGTCATCGCATCGCATTTGGAGAAATGGACAACATCCAACACTTGAGATTGGCCAGGTGGCTCTGAAAATTTTCCTCATGGCATCATCTTCTTCCTCCTTAAGTTTCCTCATCTCAGAAAATGGTATCACAAACTACCCAACTGCAAGCCAAAAACCTTAGAGTTGTTCTTGATTCCTTTCTCATTTCTCCTCATGTCAAGCAGTCTTACCAACTCTACTTCCAAAACATGCCCTTTTGGAGCATATATGTTATAGGGCCTATAACATCCACTCTCTCCATCTCCACAGCTACTACCTGAAGCCAAATCTCTTCATGTCTTCTCTGACAAAATAGCCTCTTAATCCATCTTCTATTTCTACTCTTAAATCCCCACATAGCTACTCTCCATACAGCGGGCAGAGCGATCTTTAAATTCCAAATCAGATATCTCGTTCACCTGCTTAAAAACCTCCAAACTCTTACCATGACCAGCAAGGCTCTCCATGACCCAGATCCCATCCGCCACTCCCCCTTCACTTACTGTGCTTTTCTTACCTTCATCTGTTTCTTCCTGTTTTCAAATAAGCAAGTTTCCTTCTTCTTTAGAGTCTTTTGCATTTTCTGCTTCCTTGCAGACGCAGCTGGGAACACTGATTTCCCAGACCTGTGCCTCGCTGGCTCCTTCTTCCTTACTTATGACCTTAGATGTCAATTCCTCATCCAGGACTTCCCTGGCTCCCAATTCAAAGGAGATCTAACCTCGTCACTCAACATATGACTCTTGTTGATTTTCTTCAAAGTACCTACCATTTTTTGAAGTTATCTTGGTGAATTGTTTGTTTACTTACTTACTGAGCTGTCTCTACCTTCTGGAATGCAAGCTCCATTCGGGCGAGTACTGTTTACCATTGTATCTACACTGCCCAGACCCTTGCCTGGCATATAGCATTTAATGAGCAGAAGCTCATTAAATATATTTCAAGTGAATGAATGAAAGCTAAGCGATTAATTATTTAACATATTCATCCTATTATTGCAGTCAAATTACTAGTGTTCCTGGTTCACCTAGGCTGTGCTCACACATTTGAAGTAAACTACGCACATTTTGGGGAAAACTATGCACATTTTGGAGAATGGTGGTATGACCAGAGCATTGGAATATGTTTAGTTAGCTTGATATCTTGGCTGCCTAAATCACTACTATGTTTCTGTAATTTGTGTTATAGTTAATAAGTGCTTTCTATGAGCCATGGTAGCCATAGGCATATATATGCACGTGTGTGTGTGTGTATTATGCTTCCATCAACTCTGAGAAATTTAAGTAACTTGTCCAACATCTCATATCTAAAATCCAGTGGCACTGGGGTTGATTCCCAGATTCCTCAGGGCACAAACCTGAGGAAATGAATGTAATCACTCAATTTATAATGAGATGAATTTAACCTTCTTTTAAAAATTCAAATGTCATTGTGAGAATATTGCTATTCTATAGCACAATGAAAGAAATAATGGTTATTTGAGTCCTGTGGGTTTTTAAAAATATGAAGATAGAAGAGTTTACTGTGTCTTTATGTCGGAAAGATTATCTTCTCTGTGGAAAACCTGAGTTCAGGGCCTCCAGGTTTATTCCCTGATATGCATATAGAAGATATAAATAAATTAGGAAAACCCTCTCATGAAAATAACTGGGTTTGCAAGGCTATCATTTTAAGTAAGGAAACCAAACTCTATCTTCCCCTATATCCTTGACCTGAAGGGAAACATGTTTTCAGTAAGAAATTTAAATGTTGGTTTAATATTTATAAGAATATTAACCCTGTGTTATAGTGAAGAATATCCAGATTATTTATCAGGACAAAATCATTTTCATGTAATTCAATTAAAACTATAAGACGATACATTGCAATAAAATTGGGATAAGCAAGTCTCCTGAACAGACCAACAGGGTGACCAAGCTGAAGCTTCCAGCTGTCCCATGGGCTAGTTATGTGCCTATTTTAAGACTATCCTGCTACTTTAGCTAAATAGCATTTTCTTTGGCTTATTTTCTCATTTCTTTATTATGTTGCATAAAAGTGTAATTGCCTCAAAAATGACATTCACACACAAAATTTAGAATTTTAAATCAAAAAAGTTGTCTTAAGGTTTTATTTTCAGTTCTTCTTGTCAACACTTCTCATTAATGCTGACTATATTTAGTGAAACTTCCTTTATGTGTGTAATGACCCTTTCAGCTATAACTATCCCTGTTAATATAAACAGCTAAAGTTTGAAGTGTGATTATAAATGACTTTTTTTCACATGCCAAAAATCTTTTATTTTTTGAAGTGTCAGATCCTTCTTTAATTGCTGGCTCCACACAACGGCTATAAACATCCTCAAAAGCAATTTTTAAAAAGCCATTTCAAAAAACATTATCTAAAGTAATTTTAAAATAAAGTGTTTTAAAATTATAAATACTCTAATACATTCTAAGTATAAAAAATTTAGGACTGCAAAATAGTTATTTTGAAATTGAAACATTTGAGTGTCTTTTTTCAGATTTCTTTAAGGAATCTCATAATGGCAAAAAAAAAAAAAAAAAGAGGTTAATTTCCTGAAAGACACAAAAGAAAGAAATCTAAACAATCCATATGTAAGTCTCATGGCCACATATAAATGATTGCACCCATGGTCAAAATGTTACCAAACTGGTCAACCAGACCTAGGCTGGGGTCATAGCCAGGGCTGAGACCCTGGAGATTCCTCTTCTGATCAGATTTCTGCACCAAGACCAATAGCAAAACCAATGCTGAGACTGGAACAGCACAAGCTTTATTCAATGATCAAGGAACGGAGAAGTGGGAGCCTAGTTCACAAACTAACTTCTTAACCCAATTTGGGTGGAGACACCAAATATATAGTAGGGTCCAGGTAAAAAGGGAGGGAATTGGAAAGAGCAGAAGGAATATTCATGAGTTATCCAAGAACAGGGGTGTGGTTTGAACCCGGAACTGATGCAACTCTCCTTTTCCGCAATTGTCTGGGCTTTTCCGGTTGTTGTCATGGCAATCATCAGCTGGTGGGCATGTCATTTAGCTGATACATTACAAGGAGTGTATAATGAGACTCAAGGTCTACTGGAAGTTAAATTCTCCACCATCTTGGGCCTAGTTGGTCCTAACCGGTTCTTGTTTTTTCTCTTTGCAGCTTCCTCCTGAAACTGAGATAAGAGTAATTGGTTTCTAGTAGAGGGAGGGGCCGGGGTATGATTCTGGGGCAACAGCCTTGTTAACAATAACCACAGAGAAAAAAATTTTGTATTTGAAAATTTTATACATACAGTGCCATCATGCGCTTTCCAACGTGATTTTTCAGTAACTTAATTTTCCTAGATCTCTGTTTCACTATTTCTCAATCTCCCTCAAGGCCACCGCACATTGGAGGAAAACCTGTCTTTGCTAGAGGTGCAGTTTATAACTGACACGGAACAGGCAGGTCAGCCTGAGTGGGGCTTATATTGAGTCCTAGCTTATTGACTCAGAGAGAAGGGCTGGAATTTAACCGGCACCTCCCAAAACGAGACTATGTCTTTTACCAGCACATCAGCAAACAGGCTGATTGAGAAGCCTCGAATCCTCAAGTTCCTCCATAGGGAGGGTACTATTGACATTCCTTACTGCATGTAATCCTCCCAATAACCCTGTCTTTTAGGTTCTGCTATGGTTCTCATGTTACATATAGAAGATACTGAGGCGCAGCCAGTGAGGCTTGGGCAAGGCTTTGACTAAAAGCCTCTTTGGTTGCAGGTTATTCTACTGCTTGTACTTCCTTTCCAAACACTGGAGAACTGAAAGATTTATAGACAAGTAAAGAGGGCCAGGGCAATGATTCTCAGTTGGTTTATGGATAAATAATGGAATACATATATTCCATTATTTGTATGTATAGAAAGAGAGAGAGAGAGAGAAAATATACCGGTGGTTTTGGTAGAAAATACCAAATATTAAGAATATAAAAAATGTAAATATAAAGATTAAAAAACCAGAAGGATTAATGCAATGACTGCTTATTCAGAGAAGAGGATTTTTTTTTCTGGTAAGTTTTCATACATGAAATCCCTTCTCTATAAGCATTTAGATCAAACTTCATTCACATTAAGAGAAATTAATTGCTTTCCATTTCAATTTATTTTCATTTAAAGCCAGCCAGTTTTTCCCCTAATATTACAGACTCATGCTTCACAGGCACTATTAACTAAAAAAAAAAAAAAAAAGAAGTTTCAGTTCATGACAAGGAGGGAATGAAAGGCTTAAGAGCTTGAATTCGACCCTCAGATTGCCTGGATTCAACTCAACTGTACCTCAGTTTTCTCTCCTGTAAAATGGAAATTATGAGGATTAAATGAGAAGATACAAAAAAAAGCACAAGATATCTGATAAACATTAAATTATAGCTCTTACATCTATTTTGATGTTATTTTACATGCAGAAGTGATCATTGGAATGTCTTAGATAATAAAATGGCTTCAATTGTCAACAATTCATACTAGAAACGCATAGATTATTGAATCAATTCTGTAGTGAATACGGGGCTGATTGCCAGTTTCCCTAAATTTTCAAATAGTGAGATTCCCTTAAAGGTGAGTGATATTCCATAGGTACAAATGCCCCAGGCCTCCTGATCTTAAAACTACACTCCAAGCCACTCATGAATCACTTCATTTTGGCATTTGGAAAACTCAAGTCAGCATAACACAGCCTTACAATGTCCCTAATGTGACCCCATAAAAGATTTACTTGTAAACAGACTACAGAATCATGACAAGCATTTTCCTTTATCTGCATCAGGAAGCATGGCTATTTTGAAAGCCTGAGAAGATTAATAGGCTTTATAGCTCAAGTATTTTCCCTCCAAAATTCCTGGTTTCATGCGGGCTAGATTAAGGATGATACGGTTGAACAATTAATGCCCAGGATTCCAAGAGTAAAACTGTATTGCCCCAAGCAGCAGCCTCAAAGCACAGCTAGCAATTAGCCATTCAGAGCAAAGGGCTGTTTGACTGTTTATTTATAACTCCCAGCTGTCCATTGCCTGCAGGGGCCCACGTCTGCGGCCAGTGGGGCATATCAAGGAATGAGGATGCGGCGGATTCCATTCCTGGGACCTGTGGAATCCGGGTGGAGCTTGGCATCGCTGCTGTTGCTCAGCTGGTCTTGCTTCATGTGCAGCTGGAACTCTGTCATGTAATGATGGAGACTTTCACTTACAGTTAAGGTATGCTGACATCTGCATGTGTTCAGCGTGCTGCGTGATTCACGCAGACCTGAGCAAAGTTGGGTTTGTTCTTAGTTAAGTCAGTAATAAAGGAGCTACTTTAGGTGCCTATAGGAATTTCAGAGATCATAGGTACGGTGGTATAAGATCTACACAATAGATATCTATAAAATATCTACATAATACCTATATAAGATCGTATATACCAGAGCAGGGAAAAATTCAGCAGATAAAATTCATGTTGTTAACTGGTTGACCTTAAAATAGAGCGAGTATCTTGGAATAGCCAGGTGAGTCCCATGTAATCACAAGATTCCTTGAAAGTTGAAGAGGGAGGCAGGAGAGGTGGTCAGAGTGATGTGAGGTGAAAAGGACTGGACGCGTCTTCACTGGAGGGAGGGACCACCAGCCGAGGGCTGTAGGCAGGCTCTAGGAGCTGGGAAAGGATAGGCAGTGGATTCTCCCCTAAAGCCTCCAGAAGGAACACAGCCCTGCCAATTGACCCCTTCCTTGTAGCCCGTGAGACCCAGGTCAGACTTCTGCCCGGTAGAACTGATAAAGAATACGTGTGTGTTGTTTTAAGCCACTGTTTGTGCTAATTTGTAACAGCAGCAAAAGGAAACCAATACACTTTCTCTGTGGCCCCAGAGACCTCCCCGTTCTGCCTCTTTTTGTTTCCAGGGTACTCCTCTTTCCTGGTTCCACATCTCTTACTGTTCCTTCGCAATTTCTTGTTAGCTTCTCTTGAATATCTCTAAAAATTGGTTCTTCCCCAGGTTACGCAGCTAGTTGTCTTTTCTTGCTCTACAGGAATCACAAATTTGCTGAACATGGCCCAGATTCAGCTTGCAGCTATGTTTTCATTGGCCTACACGGTGTTTTTACACAAACCAAATTGAAATGCACTTAGGTAAGACATGTGTCCTCTGGTTTTCCATAATTCACCCAACTCCATACTGTATTACTCGGCCTACTTCCCTGGCTTACACTGTTTGCTTTGTCCTTTAAGGTTTTGAGTTGAAGATCCCTCTCCTAAAACATAAATGGGTAATGAGATGTTAAGATGTTATATTAAAAAGAATTCTTGGGACTTCCCTGGCGGCCCAGTGGTTAAGACCTCACCTTCCAATGCAGGGGGTGTGGGTTCGATCCCTGGCCAGGGAGCTAAGATGCCACATACCTCGTGGCCACAAAAACAGAAAAACAGAAAACAGAAGCAGTATTGTAACAAATTCAATAAAGACTTAAAAAAAAAAAAAGGTCCACATCAGGAGAAAAAAAAAAAAAAAAGAATTCTTGAGTCAAACAGGTTTAGGAAATACCAAAATAGACAAAGGTAGGTTGTTATATGTCAGGAGTTGACAGCCTTGATTATGCTAGCTATCATAGATCTATATAATATAGCATATAGCTGCATACAGCAGGGCTGCCTATAGCATGTAGCATCTCCCCAACTTATGTCCCCATGGAACCTTAGCTAGGGGAGCAACTTACAGGTAGGGTGCTCCAAGTATACACACTGAGATGTGTTGTTCAGTACACTCTTTTCATTACTGCAGTCATCACCTGTATCTTAATGATTTCCCAGAGCTATAAATATAATAAATCGGACACCTACAAAGCATGTACGTACTGCATGTCACATACCGTTCTAAGCACTTTCACACATATACGCTGATTCATGACCCTGAATGATAATAAGCACTGTTCTTATCCCAATTTTACAGGTAAAGAAACTAAGACCTGGGGAACTTACCATGTACTCAATGTCACACAACTAAAAAGTTACAAAGCTGGAATTTGAACCCACCTTGTTCCCGAGTCTGTGCACTGAACCACCTACATCTAGCACTTACCCTCTCTTGAACTGGAGGTGTGGGTCCAGTATAAGAAAGTACTGTGTACCAGGAGTAGCTGAAAATATAACAAGCCATTTCAGATAAGATTAAATTCATTGCCTCAGAAAGAGGTTGGAGGACTTCTTCAGTGGGAATTTTCTGGGAGGTGCTAGTATGGAAGACATCTAATCTAACCATAAGATCTTTCTAAATATGAGATTCTAAAAGGGTAAGAGAAGCTATGCTGACTGAAAAGGCAATATAAGCAAAGGTAAGGAATGTTGTCCAGAGCACACCAGCCTGGCTGTTACGAAAAATTCACGGAGGATGGCTGCCGGAGTAGCGCTTCAAAGATAGACAGGAATCAGATTGCAGGAGGCTTTGAACGTCAGCAAAAGAGGGATTCGATCTCAGTCCTTAACGGACGGGGAGTGCTGAAAAGTACTGCATGAGGAAAGTGATAAAGTTTTAAAAATATATATATACATAGTGATATGAAGGAAATTAAGACAGTCGTCTTGATCTCCTGAGGGATGACTAGGGTCAGTCCTCTTTTGCATCTTCTCTTCCTCCCTTCCCCACTAGGTGGCACCAGAACCCAAAATCAGGCCACTAGAAAAGGCTGTCTCTGTTCTTAGCCGTTCTTGGAGGATGACTTTGTATAAAGATATTTGATGCGATTTGAACATATCAAACAATGTTTTTATTGCCAATTCCTAATTTGTCTCTTCATTCACCCTGCGGTATTTTTCCAGTAGTTAACAATTTTCAGCTTAACTAACTGTAACGTTCTGAAGAAGAGTTTCTGGGGACCCTGCCAGGTTAGAGTACTGGTATAGACCAATGAAGTAATGCATCCGGCAGAAATTGCTAACAGCCGGCTGGAAGCTGATACGGTGGAAATTATTCGACTCTTTATGCAATAAGGGGGAACTCTTTTAATTCACAAGGCAGGATTTTCAGGTGGCTTGTTGAATTACCTCCTAGACACTGAACTCTACTTAGAGTATGGAAGGAGAGAAAACCCGAGCTAACTAATTACCTAATTCTTCAGGAAAGAAATCTGAGAGCCCAGCACATTGTCCCTCCTTCCTTTCTGAATGCCTCTTCTAGGTACCAACTATTTTACGCAGAAGAGGGCTCCTCCTTTACGTGTTTCTTAATTGAAGCTTTTTTTCCCTCAGTGCCACAGTTCTGTTCTTATTCTGCCTTTTTAAAAGATGAGAGGGCTTTCAATTTGTTGGAAAGTTAGTGTGCTCACAAATTTACATAGAAAGCAATCATTTCTGGTCACATGTAAATATGTACGTAGTGACAAAAGTACCCATAAATCAAGATTCCTATTTTAAACATCTAAGACCAGTTCACATGGTTCAAAGAATCAACAGGCAAATGGCATATTGCTCAAATCACAGGTAAGTGGGCACATGGAATTTTCCCCTAAATCCTTCAAACTGAAATTTGAGGAGGAAATGCAAAGTTAGAGTTCGTGTCACAAAGGAGGTATTGTTTAAAGATAAACAGGCTTTTGTCTAAATACCATGGTCTCAATTTTTCCCTGATTTTAAAGAAAAAGAAAAAAAATGTATGTACTCTACTTAATTTTGTTTATTTGAAATTTTTACACTTCCATTTTTCTAAACCTGTCTTTTCTAAAATGGGCAGTAGAAGACAGAGGCTAAACTAGATGATAGACTTATGGACTTGGATAAATAATTAATGGCCTGGAGTAATTAGCTGGAAGATGTTTAATCATTAATCTGTCTGAGTCATCACAAGCATTTGCGCCTACCCACAAAATATTGCACTAATTATGTGTATATATATTTTGTCAAGATGGAAATAAATATATGATGAGAATCAGCACTTTGAAAAATTAAAATATGAAACAAGTCTGTTTGGTCTACTCTTTGTTTGTTAAAGATAAATGAAATTTCACTTTTCCTTATTTTACCTAAAAAAAAAAAAGTTGTAGAAATTCCACCTGCATTTCTAAGCAAGAAGTAAAACTCTTTGGTTAGGGAGGCAAAATAATTGGCTAATTTTGTCTTTCTTTAGGGACTTTTTCCAGGAAAAAAAAAAAAGCCAAACCCAAAACACCTCATTATTAAAGTATCTGGTGAACAATTAGGGCTCTTTCAGAGGACTTAACGGAAAAAAAATGTCCTTTAACATAATGCTGTTTTGCAATTTATGGCTGTGTTCTTCAATGTGGTGTTTTCCAATACAATTTTATTACAGGCTTTAAATTATACTTTCACAGGAAAGGTCTGCCTTTAAACTTTTAGGTCAGAATTGTTCAGATCTTTTCACACTGAATCAATCAGGTTTAAAGCTGGCAAAATCCTTGGCAGCCTTGTAAATCTTTCAAAAGATGTTATCCAATTACCCTTCATGGGCCACAGGATTCTACAGCGTGACTATTTCCTTCTCTGTGTGGAATTAAGTGCTTGTGAGAGGTTAGAAACCAATGGAGTTGAAAAATAAGGTTTTGCATTTTTCTTCCCGTTTACATGGTATAGATATAGCTCCAGCTACTAATATATTATGAGATGGGCCACAGACATTCTGACCTAAACAGTGGCCCTGGTATTTACTTGTTTTAAATTAGTAAAAAAAAAAAAAGAAAGAAAGAAAAAACACATTAAAATAGTACCAGAATGGTGCCCATTACAAAAACTTTATTTGGGACCTGTATTCAGAATTTAGCGTAAAGATATATGTCAAATAGAAAGCATAAGAGAGCACTATTGCTGTTAGCTTTTCAAGAAAAACAGATTTTTAGGTACACTCAATAAACACACATGGATTGGAAAAAATAACAAAAAAGATAAATGTACTTCTTTGGTTTGGGTTTTGATCTTCTAAAAAAAATGTGCTTATTTTCCATTTATAAAGCACATATTAATCTTTGTTAGTTCTTCCTCCTCTAGGTTGCCAATATAGAATACTAATAAAAGGCTAAGGAGACATTCAATTTATATAAAAGCTTATTTCATGCCACTTGGTTTCAAGAGGAAAAATAATCATGGGCAGAATCATTTCGAAATCATTTTTCAAGGAAAAATGTGAACATGCCTATGGATTCCTTCACAGAAGCTAGAAAAGCTCTGTTCTCCTTTGTGATGTAAAAAACCTAGTGGAGGTTATGGGATTGTAGTTGCACCTTTGACCTCAAGGCCTCTGGAGTCATTCACTTGTCATGACCTTTGACCTTTGGCAAATCACAACCCTGACTCTCTGTTTCGCTTGATTTTTACTACCTATAACAAAAGGTCTTTCCCCCTCTGGAATGCATAAGAAGAAGTCATATAAATGTTTAAAAATAGTGTGTCAGCCAACAGTCTGGCCAAGAGAAGATAAGCATCAACAACAAAAACAAAAAAACACAAAGCCCGAAGGAAAATGGCTAACATTTAAAGTGTCCTCCGGTGGAGCAGATTGATTTCAGGGACTACAGTGTGAACAGTTGACCACATGTTCCCTCTCTTAAAATCTTTGTTTTCTTTGATTTAAAATGTGATGTAGCAAGCGGTGGGAAGGTTGGTGCTGTTATAAATTGTGCTTCTGATTCTTTGCAGGCGGGTCATTAAAACTTGCAGACATCACCCCCGCAGCTGTGTGTTCATCAACACTTCCTTTTAACCACTATCTAAATTGCTTCCATCTCCAAAGAAATGCAATTCCCCTTATCAGGACTGTGAGTGAAAGGTGAATATGTGTAAACGCTGGGAGTAAAATGTAGAATTGGAACCAGCTCGAGTGCAGCTGAGGAACCAAGGCAGTTCATAGCTGTAAAAATGTATACAGGAGCCCTCTGGATTGAATGGTCAGTTACTGAATATACACAGTATTAAGTCCCAAATATTACTTAGTCTTTTTTTTTTACAGTGATTTTTAAATTTTTTTATGTACTTATTTATTACAGAAGGTCCTTATTGGTTATCTGTTTTAAATATAGCAGTGTGTACATGTCAATCCCAAACTTAGCCTTTAGGATATCAACTGTTAAGGATCTAATATACACTACTGATGGGTTAACTATCAAGTAATTCGAGCTTTCACTAGTTTTCCTTTCTAATACTCAAGTTTATTTCCTTGCTTATTTATTTTAAACGGATAGTGGGGAAGGGGACGCTTGAAGATACAGATTAAAGAAGTGTCTAGGAGGCTCAATACAGCAAAGAGGGATGTATGCTTTTCCACCAGGATGAGAAGAAATGGAATCTCTTGAATTTTAATACTGTAGGATTTGTCTACTTAAGGAATACTCTTGTGGTTACTTATTTCCCAGCCCGCATGGAGATTTTTTTTTTTTTTGCATTAAGATAGAATATTTTAATATTTATTTTGGGGACGGTTTAATTTTTAGCTGTTTTCACTGGCTGTATAGTGGAAATCCACCAATTTCTTTCTTTTCCTGATAGTTTCTCATTCCCTAAGGATCAAAAGAAGTGCTTTGCTACTTTGGAACTACAGGGAAAACTGGCACATTGATGAAGTTAGCTCTAGATGAGCAATGCTCTGGGTCAATCATAATTTAGAAGGAAAATTAAGGGTTTGCCAAGTACTCAAACAAGTCTAGTGAAAATCTTTGCACCAAAGATTTTTCAGTATTTGTAATTCATTTTAAACACAGCTGAAAACAAAATCTCTTTTAAAAATCTTAATACAACTCTGTTTATAGAAGTATATCTGCAATCTATAGTTTTTGTAATCTCTAGACAGAATTCATTAGAAGTTGTCCAACTTTTAAAATGTTATCCTTCCTAAGGTCAAGGTAAGGTAAAGTGAATGGGCAGCAAACTCTGGAGTGGTAGGTATACTATGCTCTCTGAACGTGTTTCATACTATGTGACATCCTGTGCTAGTCGAATGTACTTTTTCCTAATTTTCACTTCTATCACCACAATACTAAAAACTTCCTGCAGCAACAAGGATCTTTTCCCCTCAGATCTCAGCTAAGGGTCCTGTGGTTTCAAATTAGAAATCTCAGAATTTAGTCTTTGTTACCTTTCCCCTGGAATATTTATGACTTCCTGTAGAGCTAGTCTTCAATAAAACTTAATTAACCATATGGAAATTTGAGGGAATTTGTTGAATTTCTTACCCGAACATGTTTTTGAGTCTGAAAGTTGAGTCAATAGAAAATAAATTGATCCCTTAATTTCACAGAAATCTGTGATACATCATTTGGATAACTAACTGATGGACATTATCCATGTTTTAATTGTTTCCCCTACTTTGAGTCATTGAAATACTGCTGTCTCTCATTTTCTCCTTCTTCCTGAAAGACAGGGTCTAGAATTTTTATAGCTGTGATTTTTAAATAATAATATTATGAAAGATAGTAAACAAACCAATTTTACTTAGGGTTTTACAAGGCTAATACTGACAGCAGTATTTCTCAAGACCCCCTACTATGGACTTCCTCTAGAGCAAGATGTTTTCGAAATGCAAAACATCGGTCTCACTGCTCTCACCTTCCACCACCTCTCCCGAACTGCACACGCGCAGCTCTGCTTAACACACGTCAGTCACTATCCATCCAGATAGAGCAGGGTTTCTCAACATTGCTACTGCTGACAATATGGATGGGATAATTCCCTGTTGTGGGGATTGTCTTCTTTCATTTCAGAAGATAGAGACTGGTCTCTATTCCCCAGGTGCCAATATCACCCTCCCCAAGTGGTGACAACCGAAAATGTCTCCAGACATTGCCAAATGTCCTCAAATTTCCCCGCGTTGTGAACCACTGAGATAGAGACAAAATCCTTAAATAAAAAGTGTCTGCATGGTATTTTTGTACCTATCAAAACCTGTGTTATTCAGGGTTCTCCAGAGAAACAAAAGTGTAGTATAGATAGAAAGCGATTTATTATAAGGAATTGGCTCAGGCAAATAGGGAGGCTGGCCAGTCCAGATCCACAGCATGGGCCAACAGGCTGGAGACCCAGAAGAACAGATGGCACGGATGAAGTGAAAGGTGTTCCACTGGAATATTCATCTCTCTCAGTGACCCCTTCCTAAGAAGGGATCCTCAGGCTTTAGGGACACAGACCTTCTCTCAGTTCCTTGAATGTATGTCCCTTCCCATGGTGGGTCTTTGCACCTGATGTCCCCAGTCCTGGGACACTTTTTTCCCACCACACCCTCCATTTGGGCAATTAACTCCTTTCCACTCACCTTCACTTGCACTTCCTGATGACATTTTTTCTCCCCCTTCTTGGGTAGGTAACGTCTCCCTAACTTTTCTTCCACAGCACTTATGCAACTTCTTCAGAGCACTTATCACTGCAAAGTCCTTGGGGCTTTTTTCATTTTTATCTTTCTCTGTATCTCCAGCACCTAGCATGTAGTAGGTACAGTTGTCCCTTGGTATCCACAGGGGACTGGTTCTAGGACCCCCATGGATAACAGAATCCATGCATGCTCAAGTTCTTCATATAAAATGCCATGGTATTTGCATATAACCTATGCACATCCTCTTGTATACTTTAAACCACCTCTAGATTACTTAAAATACCTCATACTATGTAAATGGTACGTAAATATCTGCTGGTACATGAGAAATCAAAGCTTTGCTTTTTGGAACTTCCTGGAAGTTTTTTTTGGAGAATATTTCCAATTCATGTTCGGTTGAATCCACAGATGTGGAACCCACAGATCCAGAGGGCCGACTGTACTCATAAAATATTGGTTGGCTGCCTGAATAAATGAATTAACGTTTACCCCAAATATTTTGCAGATGACTCTTGGCTTACTGAGTGACTGTTGGTGAAATGACTGATAACCTAGGCCTCACTCCCACTGTTTGTTATTCCAACACTTTGAACACTGTAAAATGCATCGCTTTTTTTATACTGTAGCATAAAATGTGTCATGAGCATTTGCGCACTACACATTTTGGAATTTAATGACTTAAGGAAAGGTAGGTACGCCCATGATGGGTCAATTGCCTCTGGGCTCCAAATGTACCCTTTGTTGCCTTGCTTTATGATATTGGGGTTGGAACCCATGAAGATTTCTCCTTTGCCAGCTGGCAGCGTAGTTAGCTTTGTCAGTAGAGGGTGTCAGAGCAGGGACAGTGCCAGAGAAAAGACTTCTCTTGACTTGGTCTCATCCTCTCATCTTGCTCCTAGGATGCAGCTGCTACAGGTGTGTGTTCGGGAGGTCCAGTGGCACAGCCGTCCAGCAAGTCTTGCCGGGACCCCAGTGGAAGGCTTTGTGAATTCAATCCCTTGGCAGGTTTCCCTTCTCACCAGCCCCTGCCAGCTGGCTGTGACCAGTTTTGTCCTGGCGCTGTTCAGTGAACTTCTCTGCCATCCAGTGGGTCCAGCCACACTGTCAGCAATGAATTCTACATCTGTGTTGGAGAGGATGCCCCCTCTCACCCCAGTGGTCTTCCTTCATTGAGTACTGTCTCTCAGCACTAGGAGATTCTTTGAGTTCTCCTTTATGCCCTCTTAGAGGCTATGTACCTGCTACCAGTTAATAATTCTTTGTATTAAATGTTCCCTTTTTAAATTACTGGTGTGGATTCTGTTTCCCTGGACTCTGTCTGGAACAGTGGGTCAATGAATAAAAAGTCTGAATACGTACACACAAGCGCACGTACATAGTTTTATCTCAAGAATATTGAAATATGCCTTCTAAGATGAAAAATTTGTAGCAAGCAGAGCTTTTAAAGGACATACTGCAGCGATCAGTATCCAAGACACAGAATTTTACTGCTGGATGGAGCCCAAGAGTTCACCCAGGCCCTTGTTTTCCAGTTGAAGCATCTCTGTCACCAAGAGGTTAAGTGACTTCCTTTACTACTGAGTGGAAGAGTGGCCTGATAGGAGGCAGTTCCTCCATGAAATGTCCCTGCCCCCCTTCTCCGCCCCGGGGAAGATGCTCTCCCAGACCTTCACCAGATGACTCACTGGCTTTTTTACGGGGACCCATGAGAGGGAGAAATTTCTCTCAGGTCTAAGTACCAGAAATAATTATGCTTCTTCTGAACAACTGCTCCAGATTTAGCTCGTGGACAATGTGAATCATGTAAGTGCTTGTTTTCCACTGAGGATGGTGGCCAGAAAGCTTCTGGGCCATGCGATGGCTCCCTCCTGGCAAGGGGGCAGCACCTCATGAAACATACCTTCTGCATCCCAGGCCTCCTCCTGCTAATCTCAGCTGTTTTCTACCCTGCTTTCTCCTTTCCTTGATTGCCTCACATATTAATTCTCATTATCTTATTACACATCAGACACTTTAAAACATCAATTTAAGAATAGGCTACCTGGGGCTTCCCTGGTGGCGCGGTGGTTGAGAGTCCGCCTGCCAATGCAGGGGACACAGGTTCGTGCCCCGGTCCGGGAAGATCCCACGTGCTGCGGAGCCGGCTGGGCCCGTGAGCCATGGCCGCTGAGCCTGCGCGCCTGGAGCCTGTGCTCCGCAATGGGAGAGGCCACAGTAGTGACAGGCCCGCGTACTGAAAAAAAAAAAAAAAAAAAAAAAAAAGGCTAATACTCCAATAAAAATTAAAAAAATAATAGGTTAACTATAAATAAAATATTCAAGTACAGATCTTCCATTATCCTTATTCTCACTTCAGCATTCTTTTCATTACGGTGTTTGCTGACAACAGAAAGGAGTTTAAATACTTACGTCCTCCCCAAAGTGGGTGCACCTTGAATGCCTAAAAGCAATTTGTTCAGACATTTCAAAATGTTCCCTGTCACTTGCTCACCTAATTAACGTGGTTCACAGATAGTGGCCCAGCATCCTTTTAACTCTCAGATTTTGATTTATTTCAGAAAATATAAGATCAATTTTCCAAGTAATTCAATTGGCTTTTTGGGTTAATGCCCTTCATGGCTTCAAATGTATTCTTGTGCCTATTTCTATTACTCAAGGCTTTGATCTTCAAAACTAAAGTCTGCATTTCTCTTAGGGCTCTTCTGGGTTGCATAGCTCAACTGAATCAATGAGGAATGAACCCGTATCTGCAGACACCCTAAGTTTTTCAAGCGACTGAACTAAGGGAAATCAGAATAGACAAAGGAATTCGGAAAGACACGTTGCAAATACCATACCCTACCAGTTGATATTTATTAAAAGAGGCTAGTAGATTTTCAAATGTATACCCATCTGGAAAGTGTGTTGGTTTTGAAATTATTCATAGAAAGTATGCTTGTGTTTTCCAGTGTTATCAATCACCTGAAAATTTCTGATGAGCACTTTTAAGACATTTTAACCAAACAGTCTTTGCCTGAAGTTTGTAATCGTTTGCTTAAAGAAAGCCCATATATTGTAAGCGGAAGTTCTCCTGGCATGGTGATGTAACATCGGGCACTGATATAAAAGGCAGTGGTATAGCAGGAACAGAGCTTTCTATATACTGTGCACAGACAGGGTCCCTGGGGGCCAAGGGAAACCATGTTGGAATTTGCTGCAGTTACATCTGCTCTTGCCCAGCATGGTCAGCCCACTTCTGATAAGATGGGGAATCCCTGAGTAATTAAATCAGGACTCTAGTCTCCCCACTAAAGAGCCTTTCCTTGGCATTAATAGTGGTGTTGCCCCTGAAGGATGTATTACCTGAGCTCCCCCTTGACAGCCATGCAGGTTCCTCCAAGACCATTTGCAGGATAATGTGAGTGAGTAAACATGAAGAAGCCTGGCTTGCACAGTACTTAGTAATATAAATATAACAATTCCTGTGGCTATTTTTGACTGTTGCCGAATTACAATGGGAATAAAGCAGCATGGAGAAAGCTATGGCTTAAGTGTGCTTAGTTTTGGGGTGAAGGTAGAGATAAGGGCTGCTGCGGTTTAAAAATAAATGATTCTGTTGCCATGGTTTCCTTCTTTACAAATTCTTTTCAACATGAATTTCTGTTGTTGTGTTTAATTTTAGATTCATGCAGATTTTCGACAAACAAGAATTCCTATACATCTGAGAAATGGTTTTTCAAAAGCTGCAGGAAGATATGTTTGGCAGTCTGGCTTAAACATTTCTGAATAAGCTGCAGGATTCTGGCTTTAGACAACTACCAAAGGAAAGCAAATAAAGAGAATGAGAACTTAGAGAACGCATAAGACTACGTTTAACCTTATGATTAAAAATGAATTCACATTACTGCAAGCTTTAAGGGGAAAATGTTGTCTTGAAGATGGCCTCTCAATAGGGGGAAACACAGGGAGACAGATGTCCCTCCTAGGAAATAGCTCTCTTGACAACCAACCCATAAATGTTAATTTAGCTAAATATGCATTCATTAATATCAAAGGCTCTAATTGTGTTTTCAAAATCTGTCATATTACCTCAAATATAATTCAATTCTTGAATAGGGTTTCAGAATTACTTAAAATTTATACCTGCTCAAAAATAGCTCTGCTTCGGGCTTCCCTGATGGCGCAGTGGTTGAGAGTCCGCCTGCCGATGCAGGGGACACGGGTTTGTGCCCCGGTCCGGGATGATCCCACATGCCGCGGAGCGGCTGGGCCCGTGAGCCATGGCCGCTGCGCCTGCGCGTCCGGAGCCTGCGCATTCGGAGCCTGTGCTCTGCAACGGGAGAGGCCACAGCAGTGAGGCCCGCGTAATGGGAAAAAAAAAAAAAAAAAGCTCTACTTCATTTTTTTCAATTTAATAATAGATATTCCAAACTTGGAAAAACATAAACAAAAAGGAAGAGCTGACTTTACCAAAGAAATTCTTTTTCCTCATGCTTTTATTACAGGATTGTTTAAATAGTAAAATCCTCTACCACAATTAAAATATGATTTGATTTTTAGGAGTACCTTTGTTTCTTTCTTTTTTTTTTTTTTTTTTTTTTTTGCGGTACGTGGGCCTCTCACTGCTGTGGCCTCTCCCGTTGCGGAGCACAGACTCCGGACGCGCAGGCTCAGCAGCCATGACTCACGGGCCCAGCCGCTCCGCGGCATGTGGGATCTTCCCGGACCGGGGCACGAACCCATGTCCCCTCCATCGGCAGGCGGACTCTCAACCACCGCGCCACCAGGGAAGCCCCAGGACTTGATTTTTAAAAAGAAGGAAAGGATAAAATTACTTGGGCAGAAATGCATTATTATACAGTTGTTAGGTAAACAGTAGACGCTGAAATGTTGGTAAATGCTAGTTTCAAAAGTATATTTAATAGTTAAAAGGTTCACAGTATTTTAAATGTTGCTTTTGCTGTTCAATTTCTTTTTCTAAGGATTTTGAGGTTAATCTCAATAATCCAGCAAAATGAGAAATCCAGAAGTTAGAATACATTAAGATAGTAAGGGATGAAATTCATTGTAACTGAAAGGAAATGAGTGAACAATATTTGTCTTTATAAACTTATTTTCTAATTCTGTTACTCTGATTTATTACAGTAATTAATCAACTATTTTGTTAATTGTATATTTAGTGTTTAGTCATTCAAATTCTATTTTTGCTTTTTCTTTAAAAAAAACTCAGAGAATAAAAAGTAATTCTTACAGCATTTTAGTCCAATTAAAGTTGAAACAGAAGTTTGTGGTATTTCTCTTTTTTTCTGAAGTATAGTTGATTTACAATATTATACTAGTTTCAGGTGTACCCCACAGTGATTCAGTATTTTTGCAGATTATACTCCATTATAAGTTATTATAAGACAATGGCTATAATTTCCTGTGCTATACAGTATATCCTTGCTGCTTATTATTTTATACATAGTAGTTCGTATCAATCTCATACCCCTAATTTGTCCCTTCCCCCTTTCCCTCTCCCCTTTGGTAACTGTAAGTTTGTTTTCTAAATCTGTGAGTCTGTTTCTGTTTTGCATATACATTCATTTCTATTATTTTTTAGATTCCACATATAAATGATATCATACAGCATTTGTCTTTGCCTTATTTCATTAAGCATAATATTTTCTAGGTCCATCCACATTGCTTAAATGGCAGAATTTCATTCTTCTTATGGCTGAGTAATATTCCCTTGTTTATATATATATACACAACACATCTTCTTTATCTATTCATCTGTTGATGGGCACTTAAGTTGCTTCCATGTCTTGGCTATTGTAAATAATGCTGCTATGATCATCGGGGTGCATATATCTTTTCAAATTAGCGTTTGTGGTATTCCTCTTGATGTACCCTATATTTAAATTTACACATATGAATTTTAGAGCATTTTAGAAGGGATGTGTGTGTATTTGGGAGAGAGGCAGGAGATTTGATGATTAAGATATTTCAACTAATAGCATAGACACAGCCCAAGTTGATGGAATGATCGTATCAGTCTCCACTTCTCTCTGTAGGTGAGAGGGTAGTGCCTCATGTTTTATAATATTTCTATAGTGTAACAATCAGACAAAAAGTATTGTGAAAATTCGGACATTTTGAAATTTCTATGCATAGTTCAGAGCTGCTCCTCAGAGCAGACTTTGTCAAGGATCTACTTTTTCTAAGGGGGTTGGGATAGCCAAGGACCTACTTCTTTGATTTTCTCTGAGCTTTGCTTATGGCTGACTTGGAAGAACAGCTGGCCAGGCTTTTCTTTTCTTTTTTTAACATCTTTATTGGAGTATAATTGCTTTACAATGGTGTGTTAGTTTCTGCTTTATAACAAAGTGAATCAGTTACACATATACATATGTTCCCATATCTCTTCCTTCTTGCATCTCCCTCCCTCCCACCCTCCCTATCCCACCCCTCTAGGTGGTCACAAAGCACCGAGCTGATCTCCCTGTGCTATGCGGCTGCTTCGCACTAGCTATCTACCTTATGTTTGGTAGTGTATATATGTCCATGCCTCTCTCCCGCTTTGTCTCAGCTTACCCTTCCCCCTCCCCATGTCCTCAAGTCCTTTCTCTAGTAGGTCTGTGTCTTTATTCCCGTCTTACCCCCAGGGTCTTCACAGGCTTTTCTTGATGGCAGTTTGCCTCTGCCCTGAAGCTAAAAGGGCTTTTGGACTATTGCACAACCCCAGAGTTTCTATAGCTAGTAGGTCATGTGGCTTTGCCAGAAACACTGAAGGTAAATAACTCGAGCTATTGCAGACTAGTGTAGACTGGTCTTCCCACCAAGAGCAACTTGACAAGCTTGACAAAATACTTTTTAAGAATTTGCGTGAAGGTTTTGGAGAGCAATCGGGGCAGCCAGTCTTAAGGGGCCAAGATCCCAAGCGGAAGAGACACTCATTGAGATTAGCCTCCATTTTATGTCAGTTTTCCCTTGAGCTCTCTGCCCTTCCCAAACATCACAGATATAAAGGCTGACAAATTGAGGAGAATGTGGGTGTGAAGGGGCAGAAAAGATAAGCAGAGTTTTCTACAGTCTCACAGGGCTGCGGGGAGAAAAATTGGAGTCCAGGAACTGAGGGGCCAAGATCGTGGAGAGAAAGTAAACACAGAGAAGAGAACCAAAAAATCTGAGATCAGATGTATAGAGAAACTAGGTGACAGAGGCAGGTATAAGATAGATAATGGAATTATGGGGTACAGACTTTACAATAGGTCAAGAAAGTATTTGAAAAAATGAAGAATATCATTAGTCCTATAGACTGAATGTTTACACCCTCCCAAAGTGCATATGTTGAAAGCTAATCCCCAGTATGATGATATAAGGAGATAGGACCTTTGGGAAGGGATTAGGTCATGAGGGTGGAGCCTGCATGAATGGGATTCATGCCCTTATAAAAAAGATGCCGGGGAGCTCCCCTGACCATTCCACTATGTGAGGACACAGTGAGAAGATGATCATCTATGAACTAGGAAGTGTGAACTTACGAGATACCAAATATGCCAGCACCTTGACCTCGGACTTCCCAGCCTCACGAACTGTAAGAAATAAATCACTGTTGTTTACAAGCAACCCAGTGTATAGTATTTTGTTATAGCAGCCTGAATAGACTAAGACTATAAGAAAATTGAAATCTATTCAAAGGAGGAATCAAATGAGCTCTCTAGAACTAAAAATTAGATAAAGTGAAATTAAGGATGCAATAGATAGGCATAATAATAGGTTAGACACAACTGAAGGAAGGAAAATGACCTGGAAAATGGATCCAAGGAAAAGATATCCAGATTGAAGTATAGAGAGAACAAAGCTAGAAAACAGAGAAAAGAGACTAGGAGAATATTGGACAAGATGTCAAAATCTAGTATATGTGTGATTAGAGTCCCAAAGGGGAAAACAGGAGCAAAAGAGAGAGAATTAATATTTGAAGATATAATAGCCAAGAATTCTTTAAAATAAATAAGAAATATCAAGCCTCAGATTCAAAAGGCAATATGAACCTCAAGTATGATAAATACGAAGAAAAACACACCTAGGCAAACCACCAAAATGTGACCAAAAAAAAAAAAAGAAAGAAAAAAAGAAAAGAGATAACCTTCAAAACATCTAGAGAAAACTTACAAGTTTTTATTTTCAAGGAGAAAAATGACCCTTATAATAATAACTCAATAGAAATAAATGAAGCCAGAAAACAATGCAATTACATCTTTTAAGTAAAAAGAAAAAAAAACTACCAGCTTAGAAATGTATAATCAGTAAAAATATTCTTCTAAAATGAAGACAAATAAAGATATTTTTAGACAAACTAAAATTATAACATTGTTGCCCACAGATTTTCATAAGAGAAGTATTACAAGTACTTTTTCAAGCAAAAGGAAAATTATAATAGAAGCACAGAAATGCAGGAAAGAATAAAAAACTATGAAATCTTAAATATGTATGTCCAAATAAATAAATATAAACAGAAAATAATTATAATTTCACACTATGTGATAAAAAGTATTTATAGAATTAAAATGCATGACAACAATAATTCAAAAGGCAAGGCGTGGCAATAAATGCTATTAAAGTGTTCTAAGGTCCTCATATAGTCTAAGAAGTAATAAAGATTCCATTTATATCAGACTCTTATAGGTCAAGGATGTTATGATTTCTAATATAATTAGTTAATGTGTAACTAAAAAGCTAAAGGAAGGAAAATGTAATTATAAAAATATTTTATGAAAGCTAAAGGATGCAAAAAAAAAAACCCACAAAAAAGAGACTTAGAACAAGCAGAACAAATGGAAAACAGAGTGAGATAATAGACTTAATGTCAAACGTATCAATGATTACATCACATATAAGTGGCCTAGTAAAAGTGTAAAGCAAGTTAATGGCTTTGCAAAACTTTTTGACAACTTCTGACAAAATTAAATGTACATCTATCCTATGACCCAGAAATATCAACCCTTTGTATTTCTCCCAAGAGAGGAGGAAATGTATACACCTACAAATGCTTATAAGAACTTTATACATAATATGCAAAAAATGGAAACAAGTCAATTCTATGTTGACAGAAAAACAGTCATACAATGTTATATTACTCAGCAATAGAAAAGAATATGTTGCTGATACATGCTAACCACGTCTCAGGTGTTTCACGTGGAGCAAAGGCAACCATATCCCGAAGCTTACATGCTGTATCATTCATTTATATGAACTACATATTTAATTTCATTTATGGTATTAGAGCTGAGAACAATGATTGTCTATGAGAGTGGAATGGAGATTGCCCGTAATGTGGCCAACAGAACTTTCTGGGACTACGAGAAAGTTCTATATTTGATTGAGGTGTTGCTTACATGGGTGTATACATTTGTAAGAACTCATCATGTTATACATTTAAGATACATCTCACTGTATGTAAATTTCACTTCGATAAAAAATTGAAAGTAAACAACAAAAACCCATGCATAAAAATAAGTGGACTAAATACTCTAAATGTTTTTAAAAACTACCAGACTGGGTTTTTTGAAATCCAAATTAAATGCTGCTTAAAAGACACATTAACAAAGACACATGAAAAGACAAAGAAAGGCTGCAAGCAAAAGCATGATAAAAAGATACTTCATGCAAACACAAATTCAAATAAAACTAGCATATATAAATTAATATCAGACAAAGTAGAGGAAAGAAAGTAAGGAAAGAAGCATTGCTGGACATAAAAAGAGATATTCTTTCACATTCCTCCACAAAAAAGATAAAACAACTCTAAATTTGTATACACCTAATAACATATACCTGCAAAATATATAGTGCAAAAATTTCCAGAATATAAAGAGAGGTAGAAAGGTCATAGTGAGAGATTTTAAATACCTATCTCAGTAATGGAAAGAGAAATCAGACAAAAAAATCATCAAGGTTCTAAAAGATTTGAACAATTATTCTAACACTCTTGACCTAATTGACTTAATATATGACAAAGCACCAAGAATTGCAGAATGTACATTATTTTTCCAATAAACATTGAGTCATTATCAAAACTGTATGCAGTTCTAGAAAGCAAGCTGTGACAAATTTCAAAGGAATTTAATCAGACAGAGTTTTTCTCCAGTATAATGGAATCAATAACAGTAAAATCACTGTAAAACCACCTTATGTTCAGAAATTGAGTAATTCATAAAGAAAGAAAAAGAAAGGAAGAAAGCAAGAAGAAAAGAAAGAAAGAAAGAGGGGGAGAAGGAAAGGAGGGAGGGAGGGAGGGAGGAAGTGGAATTTTTAGATACCAATCATAAAAGTCCAAATTGGTACCATCGGTTTTGAAAACAGGTAGTATCACATGAAACTGAAAAAAAATGCATGTCCATTGAAGCAGCAATTCCACTCCTAAGAATGTACTCAAGAGAAATGCATACATAAAAAACACATGTACAGAAATGTTTACGGCAACACTATTTGAAATAGTCCCAAATTGGTTGACATTCCCTTCAAAAGATCATCAAACCATTACAGTAGATAATGGCGCCATATTCGTAATATTCATTCACTATATCATCATGTGAAAATGAATGAACTGTAGATATATGCAACTTGGATAAGTATCAGTTTTGAGTAAACAACACAGAAGTATGCATATTTTGTGACCCTGTGTATATAAAGTTCATCTATATAAATTATGTTAATGGCTATCAGGACAGTAGTTACCTTTGGGGAAGAAAAGAATTGTTAAAGACTGTAAGAGGGCAAAAAGGGGGCTTTGGGATGCTAACAATATTCTATTTTCTGACACGGAAACTGGGCTGTGACTAACTGGCGTGTTCATTCTGTGGAAATTCATGGAGCTTTACACTTAGGATTTATGGAGCTATCTATATGTATATATTATTTATACTAAAAAGTTAAAATGAAAATGTGGAATATCTTCAGTAATGGCAAATGTTCACTTCTTTGAGGGTGTGAACTTTTTGAAAAAAATCAAAGGTAATTTTGAAGCTGTTGAGTAAAGTGGGTGATTAAACCAAGGAAAGGTGTTCTGACCAGAAAGGAAGTGCCGCTGTAACATAATGAGATTCTTTATTGAAGCACAGAAAGTGGTCACAAAAATATCATTTCAAAAGGGGACTTCCAAGAATTTTAATGGTTAGAAAAAACTGATAGGAATAAGTGTACTGTTTGTATGAAATCATGCTATTTGATCATGAAGGCATGTATTTAACTGTGCTTCCATATATAGCTTCTCATTTGGGCCACTCCAAAAATCTGGTGAAGTAAGGCTTATAATCACTTTAGGAAGGCAGGGGTTAATATCCCATTCCTTTAAATTTTGGAGGGGAAGAGATAGATGAGGGGGAATTTCAGGAAGGTGGTCAAAAGGAACAAACCTTTGTTATAAGATATAAGATAAATAAGTACTAGGGATGTAATATGCAGCATAAGGACTATAGTTTACACTGCTGAATGTTGTATAGGAAAGTTGTTAAAAGAGTAGATCCTGAGTGCTCATCACAAGGAGAAAATTTGGTTTTTTTTCTTTTTGCATCTATATGAGATGATGGATGTTAATTAAATCTATTGTAGTAATCATTTTACAATATATGCAAATCGAACCATCATGCTATACACCTTAAACTTATACAGTGATGTATGTCAGCTATTTCTCAATAAAACTGGGGAAAAAATATTAGAATTACAGAGAAAGAGAGACAGACATGCAGAGAGAGAGACAGAGAGAGAGAGACAGAGACAGGTAGGCTACCCAGGCAGTGAGTTACCCAAGATTACACACAGTGGGAAAGTGCTAGAGGCTGAATTTGTCCAGCATCTTCTGATCCCTGCCCATTTTCTAGTGCCACGCATTCTGGAGAGTAATAAGGATATCTGTATTTCTTTTTACCTTTGAGCTGTTTCCTCATCTACACTACTCTTGAGCCATATAGCATGTTAAGCTTCTGATCATGTATCAAACTAACACACCATTCATAGTATTTGTAAGGCAGCAATTTTGATGTTGTAAGATCTAGCAGTTTTATATCTAGGTTTATGCCATCCATGAATGATAAGCTCAGTAAGAAAAATTTTTAAATCAATATTTTTCTTGTACCATTGCCACCAATACCTTTTAAAATCAAGCTTTTCTTTTGGGGTGAATTTATATGATTCCATTATTTTCTCGTGCAGAATTGGGCAGCTATCTAAATTCAAGTACAGAGTTCCTCTTTCAAGTTTGTTAACACATTCACTAGTGTTTGGATGATATCTCAACCTACTTCTTTTTTTTTTTTTCTTTTTACTTTTCTCTCATGCAGTATTTCTTACTTTTTTTTTTTAACATCTTTATTGGGGTATAATTGCTTTACAATGGTGTGTTAGTGTCTGCTTATAACAAAGTGAATCAGTTATACATATACCTATGTTCCCATATCTCTTCCCTCTTGCATCTCCCTCCCTCCCACCCTCCCTATCCCACCCCTCCAGGTCAAGCTACTTCTGATGAATTACTCTGTCCCCAGAAGATTAACTTGGAGCATAGAGAGATAACTTACTTCCCCATATAATGCATTTTACACAGTAGATGACCAACAAATATTTGCAGGATGCATTAATGAATGGATGGATGATTAATGATACGTAGCACTTTAATTAGAAGAGAGGCTCAGATCATCCCACTATTTCAGGACCATACCTTGGACATACTGTATGTTCTCTGCCCTTTCTAACAACTTACGCAGTTGTGCTAGGCAATGCTGGAAATGCTTGTGATACCACACGTTCACATACAGGTGGGTGATTCTCACTTTACTGTTAATTTGAGTTTTGTAGCTTTTTGATGTTTTTATTTTATTATTCACTGTGTAGAATCCACATGACCTATGGAAGACAATAGCTAAGAGGTATAACCGGAGCCAAATTAAGCCTTGGCTGATGTATTTCAGAAGATGATGTTATCTCGGATTTCTTGTGAGAGGCGGGGAAAGACAATGATTTTTCTTTGTTCACCTTTCTTGACCTATGTTTACAGCTGTGAGTTTTAACAAATTGGTGGCCTATATACTTACATGCAGAGATCACATGGTGAAACAACTTTTACAAAATCAGAGACTTCTTATATTTCCAGCATTTCATTTTTCTCCAATTTCCGTGTATCAGTTCAAACAGGAAAGAGACAGCTAACTCAAAGGATTAAGAGAATATTGACAGAGCTATGGGAAAGGTTAAAACGGGGCTGTCCTACAAAATAAAACATGCACTGAACATACAACTCAGCAATTGTACTTTTGGGCATTTATCTCAGAGAAATAAAAACTTATGTTCATAGAAGCTGTATTCCTAGAGCGCGAAGAAAGGCAGAGAAAGGCCTGGGGGCCAGAGAGCAGGGGGCAAATAGAGAAAACTGCATGTCTCTGCTATAAGCAAATCTTCTAGTATTTCCCAGAGCGAGGTTTTTCTTTTAAAAGTAGTATTTATTTTTCTGAAATTTCATTACATGTTTTTCAGTTGTCTATGTATGCTTCTGCCTAGTCGGCCCTATGATCAGTATCATTCTACAGGTTGTGAACCTGTGTTTGTAATTTTTGTACAGTAAACAAACACCTTGTAAACTGGATACATTTCATTTCTTAAATTTTAATCAAGGGTATTTATTAAGCTCTCACAATAAGTAAGTCTTGCCGGAGAAACAATTAAAGGTGGGAAAAGCGGGGAGAGGGTTTCCCTGACCTCTAAGTTATTCATAACCCTATGCAGAAGATGGAAATATTTACCAAAACCCACCAGTACATGGAACAAACTGAAAGGGAGGGGAGGCTGTGTCTTTAATCAGGTGTAAAATTCTAAATTGAAATATTGACGTCCTTACGCGTAGAGCTTTAAATTTCCGCGGCAGTCGTGCGAGTGTTTGTGGTGGGGGGTGAAATGAGAGCTGTGATACTTCTGCATTTCATCCCAGGAACGTAGTTAGTGGACACTTGAGATGCCTTTGCATTTCTGAGGCAGATTAGGCTTCCTTCCACTCTTCATAATTTTCCTGCAGAAACTCGAGATGGTTTTTTCCGCAGTCACCTTGTCCCTCTTCCCGTCTCATGTTGCAACTATCTGGACTTCATCAATCTTTCCGCCTTAATCCCTGACCAAATCTTCTCCTCTTTTCCTGCCACATCACAACATTTGAAGAGAAACAAACTTATGATTTGATCTTAGTTTTTTAACAAGATAGAAAAAATTATGCATATCATCTATTAATTTTGAAATGTAGGCCACGTAGGACATTACTGTGACATGAAGACATGTTTTTTATTGAAATTCCAATTTTTTGAATAGAAGGAAAGATTTGACTGGGATTTCCTGAATGAAATAAATATCCTCTAACCAACTTTGCAGTATTTTCATCTGAGGAAATGTAAAAGGATCCGCATCTCCTCTAAAGTATTTATTTAGATTTTTTTTTCTTTAAAGCTGTGTTTTCTTGCATTTGATTGTCACCAGCAAATATAAGAAGTGATGAGTTTTCCTAACGGCTGGAACGAAACAAGATCTCTCATTAAGTAGCGAAGAATCCAACAGCCTTTGTTCTTTGTGTTCACTTTCCTTACACAATGACTTCTAATTTGCCCAACTGTTACCTTCAAAGTAAAAGGAAGAATCTGATTTATAATCAACACAATTTGCTCAGTTTTACAAAAACTGTTTGGTTTAAATAATTTGTACAGAATGAAGATGTCAAAAACACTTCAGATTTTACTTATCTTCTAAAACAGATTTGCTTTGAAATCCAATCTAACTAGCATATACATTTTGAGTCTATTAGTCTTTAATAAAAGACAGTGGATATTTTTATCAGACTGCCTCTGCAGAATAATACCACTACTCTGCATTTAAAAAAAAGCATCTTTATCTTGAAAAAGTTGGAATATCTTTCATCTCATTGTGTCCTAACTCAGGGGCAGTAGAATCCATCTTGCAGATGAAGGATTGAGACAGAGACAAATGGTTTGTTGTCCAAAGTGACATCTGCATAAGGGCTGGCCCTGCGTGAACTTAAGACCCTCACATCCAGCGCCACTCGCTCTGCTCGCAGTAGCCAACACTGCAGGAGCAACGGCGACTGATATAAAAGCTCCTACCTCCCTCTGCAATTCCAGCAGCAGTGGTCGCTACCCTTCTGAAGATGGCTGCCGCAGGCATACTTTAAAAGCAGAAACTCAGGAAGTAAGAGAAAGCGTTTGGGTTTGTTTTCTGGGGCAGGAGAACTCCTCTTAGCAGGATGCTAAACTGGTCACTCCTGGAAGTCACACTTTTCATCCCCAAAATGACAGCTTTCTAAAGGAAATAAATAACCCCTCCCATCCTGCATATTGCCAGGGAACTCCGTGGAAAAAGACGTGCGACCCAGGGCAGTGTGCTGCAGAGGCTGCATGCGCTGGGGATGGGGGTGTGAAGGAGAGAAGGGCCAGGAAAGACAGAAAGGCAGATGGTAGGTGATGAGCAGCCAGGGCTGGAAAAGAAAAGAGAGCAGTTGAAAGAAAATGGGGAACTTACCGAGATTGGCTACAAAGGCTAGAAAAGCCTCAAAGTGCTGCCCCTTGAAGATGGATTCACTGTACCAGGAGCCTATAAACCCTGTAAAACCAAAAGAAAGAACGGTCAGGAAGGGTAGGGCTGAGGCAAGACCTGGGGTTACTAACTCACAAGTGACGAAGAATAGGAAGATTTAAGTCCACTACTCAACAGCATTTCTATAAACACTTCAACCAAAATGTTTAATCAGTTCTTCCGTCAATGTCCATGGTACTCAATTGTTCCCTTTTTGTGACAAATCCCAGAGAAGTAACCTCAATCTGTTACCCTTTGCGAAACTGCTGATTCTGGGTGGCCTCAGAAACAAAGCTGCAGCACACGCATTTTGAGGAAGGAAAGTAAAAATGTAACCTCAGGTCCAGTGTTTTGGGAACTGAACGACTTTGGTTGCCAGCTCCAGGCTCCTTTATCTCTTCCGTCTCAAATTAGGAAGAAAAACCTGTTCTCCCTGACTGCATTCCTTTTCAAAAATTTTCCTTTCTCATACCCAGATGGTGCCCTTTGAACTTAAAAGCTAAAGAACTTTGTTCCCCACTGTAAATCGTCCCCAAGGCCACGTTGCTTTTCCATTTAGCTGCCAAGCTGGGGAGAATTGGCAGTTATACTGGACAATTAGGACTTTGAAATCTTATCCCAGCACATATGTAACAGGTTAGCACAGCGCCTGGACACGAAAGGGAGTGCCTTCCTTCCCTCTGGGCACTAACCTAGGCGGGTCTAGTCGCATTTCTACCGCCGAGATAGGGGAAAGCTGGTGTCCTAAGAGGGGATAGATACAGAAGAAAAGAAAAACATGAAAGAATGTTGCTGGACTCTTATTTTAAAATTCAGTTTTAGATTGATAAGTCATTGAGCAAAGCCCGAAAAAAAAAATCAAAAGGAGAAAAAGACAACAGGAAATGAAAATATTAATGCTGAAACCCCTAAAAGCAATCACCTTTATCTCTAGCTGTAAAACAGTCCACACTCTAAAACTCAAGTCCAAAGTATTACAGACACTGACCAAAGACCTATCACTGAACTGTCTCTATTAATAATTAGGGATGACTTTAAGTTTTTCCCTAGCACTTTATTTAGTACAATCCAATCTAGGTGTATCTCCTAGAAAAAATAAGCAATAGCAGGGCTGTTATTTATACAATCTGTGAAAATAAGCATTAACCCACTCTTCTAGTCCCTGAATAAAACCAGACATATGGTGGGTATTAAAAAGCAAATGTAGTCTATCGCAACTTTGTAAATTTTTGTTTCTTTCTTCATGAAACCTCTCACTTAAAGGGAATTTTCCTGCTTCAGTCTTCCTTTAAGAGATGAATTCTCTAAAACACTACCCGCCGCTTTCAAAATCCTTAAATCCAGAGAAAAGTGGCTCTTAAAAGTATTCAGATTAACCTGGAAATAATACGGCAGTTTAGCCAGCTAAGAAGTATGTGGGCCTGTCTAGCTATTCCTCATGATTTCCTGACCAGAAGAGAAAATAACTTCTAGCTTCACCTTGAGCTAATAAGTCAAGAGAAATTTGAGCCAGTGCTTAAATAGGACATACATAATCCAGACTGTTATACCGAAAAGAAAATTGTATTGGATTTGGTTGAGTTTTCAGAGTTTGATGGAAAGACTAGATCAGGGATCAGAAGATGTGGGTATTAGTCTTAGATATGCAAACTTGAGCAGTACCTCTCTGATTCTCACTTTCCTCATCTACAAAATAGGATAAGAGAATCCATTGGGCCAATCTTTATTTTATGTGAGAATTTCATAACTATAATCAGATATACATTATCATTCACAGTTAGAGGGTATTCATTCAACAGACTCATTTTGAGAGTTCCACCTTCCGAAAGGATTTTATTCCATTTAAATGTTTATTATCATTGGGTGTAGCCAAAACCTCTGGTGTTTCTGGAAATAATAAGAAGGGTTAAATCTCAGGTATCACAAAGCTTGCTTTATTCCTCTGACCTCTAAACCCTTAATTCTGGAAGTCCTGCCTGTCCTCTCCATGCAGACAGCTTGATCTCACTTGGGGTAGGGAAAGAGATGCTTCTAAATTTAGGCTAAGTGGATTTAACATATGGCATCATACCTTCCCGGGTCAAGAGGTCCCTGTGTTTCTGGAAAACTGGAAGACAGATTTTGCTGGGTGGTAGAAATTGGAGAAGGAAGACCATTCAATTATTTGGAGAAAAACAGTGACTTGAGGATGTGGGGTTGCTTTAAACTAAATTTCTAAAAGAAAGCTATGCCCTAATGCTAAAAAGCCTTCTTGATTTAGGCCTTTGAGATATTTCCCTGATGGCATTTAAGACATATTAAATTATTTGGCATTTGGTCCATGTGTGAAATGGACTCAGCTCTAAGAGAGTTACTCAGCCTTGGACTTGGTAAATTATCTTTATTGGATTTGAGGATAAAAATAAATAGAAGCACAAGGAGGGTTAGAATTGAGGTTTTCTTTTCCAAAGCCAAAGGCTCAGAGTCAATAAAAAGTCAAAAGATAAAGGCATAAGAAAAAACAACAGCAACAGTGAAATTAAGACTTTTAAATTGGAAACAAGTTTTTTTTGGAAACAATTTTTAATAAAACTGTGATTCAAACCTTATAAGTTTCTTATTAAAAAAGACCTGGCTTTAATTTCAGGTGAGTATGGGTGGCTTCAGATCAGCAATGACAGTAATGTGTATTTCGGTGAACTGCAAATACTCGTGAGGGAAAAACAGATATGATCTGCCATATTTCCTTATGGCTTAAGTAAGGCATCAGGATTCATGCTCTTATGTCTGTCTGGGATATCCACGATTACTAACATTCTTATAAATGTTTTTTCCCTCGTTGCACCAAAGGCATAAAAGGACTCCAAGAAAAGAGCAGCTTTCGAGACAGAGCTGAAATGGTGTAAAATCCAAAATGAAGGTGTATATTTGGTTCTGTGCAATAAAACGATGGCAGTAGGTGCCACTGTAAACTATGTGAACACTGCCATCTAATGCATTGCTAAAAATCGGCAAGTGTTTTGGAAAGTTTTGCTGGGAAGCAAGAGAAACAGAAAATAACCACCTAAGTAAGATCACTACCGTCAGGATTTTACTTTACATTAAATGGAATACAGTATTCACATAAATCATGGCTCTTGTGCCTTACTTTTCAGCACACCAGCAGTACTTGTTTTCTGAATACCTCTATCTCTTCTCATCTTCCAAGAATAGATTTTTTTTTTATCTTACCAGTGCTGTGTAGCAAATAGTATTTAAATTAAGACCTTTTCTATCTGAGGGCTGCTTTGTAGCTTTGAAAAAATCCAAAGACCTAGAAAAGATCCACCAGTGTGTCTTTATTCAATGTGGGATGTGATTAAAATGTCAGATGTTGTGTTAGAAGCTATCAATCCTGTATCCACCATGGCCATTTTCATTGCTTCAAGACTATTTAGAAAAAAATTTTTTGAAAACCTGTTCACCATGGTTGAGCTAAAAGAAGTATATCACACACATGTACACACACCTACACACACACACACAATAAAACTATCATAACTTCCCCTAATCTTTACATAAGGAATATTTGGGGAAAAATACTTAAAAGATATATCAACCACTTCTAATATTAGCACTTTGCAAAAGGGCTCTACTAAAACTTCAGATGAGCCTGGCACAATCATCTATATAAACTCTATAAGCAAGTAAGTTGAAATAATCCTGTATTCTTTGGTTTCACTGCCGGGAAATAGCTGAAGGTCATCTTGCTGCAACAATTCCCACCCTGAAGAAACTGCAAATCACATTGACCAAGAAAGGATGAGTAGTGGGGCAAAGGAGAGAGGGTGCAGTAAATCTGATAAGTTTGGGGAAAGTGTGCTGCTGTAAACTGCAGCTGAGGTGAGTCCTTCATGGTAGCGAAAGATGTGAGGGGCAAGACAGTTGTTTATACGGACAATGGTAGAATGTTTAGAAAATGATTGCATTTGCGCTTCATTAATTCACTCAGTTTGCTGAGCTGAGACCAAAGAGTGATGGAGAGATCAATGAGATGATGTCTCCATGTTTTAAAACTTCCACCCCCCCAAAAAAAATAAAAGTAAAAAAAAAAATAAAACTTCCACCCCAGTAGGAGAAAGAAGATATCTTTCTTCATCTATATTATGTATAAATACATAATATATGTATATATTATATGTATATATTTTTACATAAATATATGTGACATAATATGGCTCACAAATACATAGTATATTTGAAAAGAGTTTAGTAATTAGCAGAGTAGATGCCCAATAATTATATTTTTGAATGTGTGGATAACTATTTGGATAAATGAATAAATGGATTTATGAATTAGTGTCCTAAGAGAGGTTATGGGAGTTCAGAGAAAAGACAAATGATTTCTGTTAATTTTGGTAAGCTGGGGAGTGGAGACAAGTTATAGGAGTTTAAGAAAGAATATAAAATATAGTCGGGATTTGTGCAGCACATTGAATGATTGTTAATATAAACCCAGGTAGTGACAATAGTAAGTAAGGCCATTGGAGGCAGAAAGAATAATAAAGCTTGGAGACAGGAATTTATTCTGAATGAATGCATTTCTGTTTGCCTGATGATCTAAAGATGAGGGGGAAATTTCTACCTCCCACCATATACAAAAATTGGCTCTAAAGAGATCAATGATCTAAATATAAGACTTAAAACCCCGAGAAGCAAAAATGGAGGCAAATTATGACACTAGATTTGACAATGAATTCTTAGCTATGACACCAAAAGTACAAACACCAAAATTAAAAATAAATTGGACTTCAGCAGAAATTTAAAACTTCTGTGCATCAAAGGACATTATCAAGAAAGTGAAAGGGCAACCAACAGAATGGAAGAAAATACTGGTAATTCGTTTATCTGACAAGCATCTGGTAAATAGGCTATACAAAGAACTCTTGAAACCCAAAAACAAACAAAAGGATAAAAAACACAGTTAATGAAGGGCAAAGGACTTAAATTAAATAAACATCTGTCCAAAGCACATGAAGAGATGCTCGACATCATTAACCATTAAAGAAAAGTAAATTGAAGCTGCAATGAGGTACTGCTTCACACCCATTAACATGGCTATAATTTCTTTAAAAATACAAGTGTTGTCAAGGATGTGGAGAAACTGGCACCCTTATTTGCTGGTGGAAATGTTAAATGGTTCAGCCACTGTGGAAAATAGTTTGGCAGCTCCTCAAAAAGTTAAACATAAAATTTCCTTATGACCCAGAAATTCCACTCCTATGTATCTATCCAAAAGATATGAAAGCAGGTACTCAAACAACTATATATACATGCATGTTCATAGCAGCACTATTCATGCTATCTAAATACAACCCAGAGGTCCATCCATGGGTGAAGAGATGAACAAATGTGGCATATCCATACCATGGAATACTATTTGGCCATGAAAAGGAAGGAAGTACTCATACATGCTAACAGTGACGAAACTCAAAAACATTATGCTGGGCTTCCCTGGTGGCGCAGTGGTTGAGAATCTGCCTGCCAATGCAGGGGACACAGGTTCGAGCCCTGGTCTGGGAGGATCCCACACACCGCGGAGCAACTAGCCCCGTGAGCCACAATTACTGAGCCTGTGCGTCTGGAGCCTGTGCTCTGCAACAAGAGAGGCCGCGATAGTGAGAGGTCGGCGCACCGCGATGAAGAGTGGCCCCCGCTTGTCGCAACTAGAGAAAGCCCTCGCACAGAAACGAAGACCCAACACAGCCATAAATAAATAAATAAATAAAATTTTAAAATAAAAAAGGCAAAATTCCTTTAAAAAAAAAACAAAAAAGTTATGCTAAGTGCAAGAAGCTAGACACAAAAAGGTCACATATTACATAATTCCAAATATCTGAAATATCCAGAAAAGCCAAATCCATTTTCTGACAGGAAGCAGACTGATGGTTTCCAAGGGCTGGGGGGAGGGGAGAATGAGGAGTTTCTGCTCAATGGCTGTGCCGTTTCCTTTCAAAATGATGAAAATGTTTTGGGAGTAGAGAGAGAGAGATGGTGGTTGTACCACGCTGTGAATGTACCAGATGCCACCGGACTGTTCACTCTCAAATACCTAATTTCATTTTGTATGAATTTCACCTAAATTTAAAAAAATTATTAAGGAAATAGGAGAGCAGGATACAGAATAAAAAGATAAGTTGAATAATTGTTATTTGCTGCCAATCGAATGCACACACAGGGAAGAATCACTCTTTGTAAGTTCTTGGTTAGAAGAGCGATGTGATCATCTCCATGCTAGGGGACGTTTGAAGTAGCTGCAGTGTGTGGTAGAGATTGGACAAAGTGACAGGAAGCAAAACTACCTGCTCATAATTTTAAAAGTAGTTCTGCTGCAGGAAAGAAAGTGGGGCGCAAGAGGATGATCATGTCCCAGATCTCAGGTGAGTCCCTGAGACAGCTGCCAAGTATGGGCTCTTGGCTTCTTGCAGGAAAGAATTCAAGAGCGAGCCACAGTAAAGTGAAAGAAGGTTTAATCAGGGAGATACACACTCCACAGACAGAGTGTGGGCCATCTCAGAAGGTGGGAGGCCCCAAAATATGGGGTGGTTATTGTTATAGGCTGGGTAATTTCATAGGCTAATGAGTGGGGGGATTATTCCAACTACTTTGAGGAAGGGGCAGGGATTTCCAGGAGTTGGGCCACCACCCACTTTTTGATCTTTTATGGTCGGCCTGGGAACTGTCATGGCACCTGTGGGTATGTCATTTACATGTTAATGTATTATGAGTGTATAATGAGGGTCAAGGTCTACTGGAAGCCGAATCTTCCACTGTCTTGGACCTAGTTGTTTCTAACCAGTTTATGCTGTTCATTTCCATGGAGTTTAATGACATTTTTTAAAATTGGAAAGTTGTTTCTTGGTCGTAAAGAGATTAACAGGACCTGCTGTATTAAGAAATTAAAAATAGAACTACCATACAATCCAGAAATTTTACTGCTGGGTATTTATCTGAAGAAAATAAAAACACTAATGTGAAAAGATATATGCACCCCCATGTTCACTGCAGTATTATTTACAGTAACCAAGATATGGAAACAACCTAAGTGTCCATCGATGAATGAATAGATAAAGGGGTGGTACATACATACAAGGGAATATTACTCAGCCATGAAAAGAATGAAATCTTGACATTTGCAACAACACAGATGGACCTTGAGGGAATTATAAGTGAAATAAGTCCGAGAAATACAAATACTGTATGCTTTCACTTACATATGGAATCTAAAGAAGAAAAGAAACAAACAAAACAAAAGCATAGATACAGAGAACAGAATGGTGGTTGCCAGGGGTTTGAGGAATGGGCAAGACAGGTGAAAGGGATCAAGAGGTACAAATTTCCAGTTATAAAATAAATGTCATAAGGATGTTATATAGGGCATGGTGACTATAGTCAATCATTTTTTTTTTTTTTTTTTTTTTTTGCGGTATGCGGGCCTCTCACTGTTGTGGCCTCTCTCGTTGCGTAGCACAGGCTCCGGACGCGCAGGCTCAGCGGCCATGGCTCACGGGCCCAGCCGCTCTGCGGCATGTGGGATCTTCCCGGACCGGGTCATGAACCCGTGTCCCCTGCATCGGCAGGCGGACTCTCAACCACTGCGCCACTAGGGAAGCCCTATAGTCAATCATTTTGTACAGCAGACTTGAAAGTTGCCAAGAGAGAAATCCTAAAGGTTAACTTAGTACAGTGACAGATGGTAACTAGACTTATTGTGTTGATCATTTCACAATGTATACAAATATGAAATCATTATGTTATACACCTGAAACCAATATAATGCTATATGTCAATTATACATGGATAAAAAATTTTTTTAAGAATTTGTGACTGCAGTCATATAAATCATACCTTTGGCATTATAAACATGAATATAAAGTCGCCTCTCCACCCATCATCTATAAGGAAATAATTTCCATTACACAAACATTCCCACTAAGAAATTTACATTCTAAATATGCTTAATTACATTTCTGTTAGATGTTCAAATATTCTTTTATATTTTCTGATTCTGACTAAGGCTCTTGGAGAAAAATACCTTGAACCTGCTCATCTCATTTAGATGGTGCTAAACAGAGTTAATGCCACTTGGTTGCACACTTAAGAGCTGTATTTACTGAGGAGTGATAGACCTGCCACACTGCAGCATTGCAAAACACAGGGGGAAAACAGGAGAAGCTCCAGTTCTTTCTGCTTTTGTTCATCAAGCCGATCCTGTTTTTGCTATACCTGTTTTAATGTCTCCTTTTCTGCTTTCCTATTTGGTCAATTTCTTTCCCCAAAACGTTGGCTGTGTAGTAACAATTACAACCTGAGTACTTCCAGGCCACCTTTATCCTCTTTCAGGATTCTCCTTCCTCTGGTCAATTTGGGGAAAGAGAAACTGGTTCATGTCAATTGCTAAGTCACTTCCCCTCTGCACTATTTCATTATCCCATCTGAGGCCTCTACTCTCTTGGTTGGCAATCACCCCTACCCATTCACACCTCAGAAGGTCATTAAATCAAGGGGACATGTAGCATTCTTTATTGGAGGTTTGGAACAAAAATTCAATATTAGACATTCCACACTTAAAAGTCCCTCAACTATCTCCTGCACTACAGAACATATACCCTTGTGTGGTGGTGACCTCCTCCCATATTGCAAGTCCTGATCTGTCCCTCTCACTTCTCCTAGGAAGTTCCCACCATTCAATTTCTCTTCATTTTGCAGTCAATTTACCAATCTTCTATTTTGCTGTCTCCTTTCAAATCATATAGGCATTGGCTCCCAAGGTCAGACCTTTAAATATTTTCTTAAACAAAGTCTCCAGAGAGAAACTATGCCACTTCCTTAGAGGCAAGAACAGCTATGTTATTTGCAGTTTTAACCAGCCTATTTTTCCCTCCGTGTTACTTTATTTTACTCAAAAACAGCTCATGTTGTCCTTTATGTCAGGGTCATAATAACCAAAGATAGTCCCTGAACACCCTCGAGTTTTAGAAGTGCTGTTACAAGAGAAAGAATTTCTGATGATCTAACTTGAGGTCACAGAAGATACAACAGCGATGAAAAAATTAAAATACTCATTTTCTGTTTCAATACAAACCAGTTGAGAGATTAAAAAAAAAAGAAAAAAGGCAGCACTTCTCTTTTTCTATTTCCAAGTTGAAGCAGTGCAGAAACTTTCAGCTGACAATGACTACGTCATGAACTACACTAAATAAATGAAATAAGCGAACTCCTTGTAAAAGCACAAGGTGATCATGGTTATGATTAGGGTAAGCCAAGGTGCAGAATACCCAGAGAGAGAGCTGACGGAAGTATTAAAGACGCCATATGTGGCCCACCTGGCTGGGAAAGAAATCTGGAGAAGCAGTCAAATGAATAAATCAGGAAAGTAGATCAAAAGAAAGTTGGAAAGTGAGATAAATGTAAGTGAATTAGAAGAGAAGGAAAAAACTTTTCTATAATATGACCAAGATTTTGAGGGAGCTAAAGTGTAAGATAACAATTAAGGGAAATATATGTGTGTGTGTATATATATATCGAGTCTGTATATTTGCTGTATATAATCTGTCTGCTTATAAGTTGTTCGAAAGTGTAGCAGTCAGCATCAGTAGGGGTCCTTCGTGGCAAGCAACAGAAATCAATTTAAATTTAAGCAGAAAAACAAAATAGTGAAGGGTATCTAGTATCTCAAAGGCTTGCTTGAGGGAGGTGGAAGGCAGCTGGGGAATGAGTCTTACAAATGGACAGCACCCAAGGGAGAGGAGGTGGGCTCCGCGCTCCCACAGAACAGCCCGATTAGGGTGCTTTCTTATTAACAGTGCTCCCAGTGGGCACTCAAGCGAAGCCTCTCGGAGCTTCCAAGACCGCTGTGGGAAATGTCTCACTGGGCGCTTCTCCCCTGAAGATCTGAAAGTTCAAAGCCCCAGGCATGAAGCTCTCCTTGCTGACTGGGCCTGTAGCACACGATCACTTCTAGGACGTGGGAGAGAGTGAACTGCCATGTCTCTCACCACGGTTCACAGACTGTAGGGGACTTCCTCAAAAACAGAAATCTCTTCCCTACCCTCCCACCAAACCAGACACATCGAATGCCCTCCATAAATACTGAATGTTTGACAGTGCTAGCAGTTTAACTTAGTTGAATTAATAAATGGAAATAGTTAGAATTCAGTTTTCCTGACTGATCTGTTCCTCACAAAAAAAGGAATGAGTAGGAATCTGGAGTCCCCAGGCTGGGGATGGGGACAGTCATGTGTGGGGTGAAGGGCCAAGGCTCCAAAGTCTAGGGTTTACATCTCAGTTATAATATTTATTGTCTTTGAACTTGGGTAATTTTGTTACAGCTTCATATGTGTGACAGTTAAAATGAAAAGGCTATTCATCTCTTCGAATTATTCTGAGGATGACATTTAAAAAAAGCATCCCACTTGCATACGGTTTGCTTAGAACAGGGGCAAGTGCTCGTAGAGCATCAGCCACTCTAACGACTCACACGGTGGGGCTCCATCGCCCTCTCACGGGACGCCCAACACACACAGCTACTCTGAACAAATTCTTGGTTTTTTGATTCCTCTTCCTCCCAGAGCTGAGGAGAACCCTGATGTAAGCCATCTGCTTCCAGTGATCTTGACGGATTTCCTGCGTTGTTCTAGTCATCTCCCTTTATTTTGACCTCAATCCCCTGAGGCTGTTACCTTGTGAATAAAAGCATTCTTCAGTTCCATGTTGGGTTAAAAAACGTAAGTATTCCAACAGCCCTTTCTAGTACTACTGTCCTGCTCATCTCTTGCTAACCACCTGGCCACCAATCTCTAGCTCCCTTGTGGCTGGATCCCACTACCATGAAGATGAGCTCGAAAGTCAATGATTTGGCTTTGAATCAAGCTCTATCATTCTTAAGCTGTGTGACCTTAGACAAGTTACTTAACCTCTCTTAACCTTAACAATGCCTCGTCTGCATTATTTGTATAATGAGGATGCTAATGAATCTGGCACATAAAAAATACCCTTGATTATTATCTCAATGAGTGTTCTTAATTATATGAGTAGGCAAAGCTTCTGGTGGGATACAGTAATAGAAAAGGCTCTACAACTGATTTTCTCATGAGGGGTTGCAGTAAGAAGTTCCTAGAAGATGTACCAGTCAGAGTACCTGTAAGAAACTAATATTAAGATCACTCCATTAGGGAACTTTATAAAATTATTGTAAAAGTGGAGGGGAGACAGCTTTTCTCCATTCACCTCAGCTCTGTGGATCACAATGGAAGATGCAACCACAGGTGCCAGGTAATAGGACTACATTCCAGTATTGGATCCCATCACAGGATCAGTCCCTCCCGGTTTCTGGGACTCGTTCTACCCAAGGGGCAGGTGCCAACCTTGTGTGCACAATGGAATCATCTGCAGAGTTTTTCAAAAGCACCAATCTCCAGGCCGCACCCCAAAGTCTAATGTTTAACTGGATGAAACGGGGGAAGAAATAAAATTTTAAATATAATTTTGTTTTAGAAAGGAAGGGGAAGAGGAAACGAGGGGGAAAGGAATCGCTGTCCTGGGAAATTACTGTTCGAGGCCATCCAGGCCATTTCTTTGCTTCCTAGAAGTTCCCTGAAATCTGTAAAGAAAAGATAAAACCCCTAGATAAGTTCCTGAACGTGCTATTGTTCATGTGCTCAAATAGCTCAAAACTTTCACCATCAAGAAACTCTTAACCAAAGTTTAATCTAAATCCCTCCTGTTAAAAGCTAAGTCCCATTATTCCAGTGTTTAGCTCAGAGGAAACAAGACCTGCTCACAGCATTCAGATTGTACACTTCTCCATCCTTGAAGTGTCACCTCACTTTACATAAGTGAGCTCTTTTTGTGCTTAATAAAATTGACTTGCCATTTCTACTGAACTGTAGTGTGAATCAGCTCTCAAGCAATGCAGGGCAGTACCTTCTTGTTTCCTAAGCCAGATTTTGCTGTGATAGCAAGCCGCCCCGGGCCCGAGGGCCATTATGGGGATGGGATGGCAGACCTTTAAATGACCTCCATGGCCTCCATGCAGACCAACTTACACTGCCCTGTGGCCACAGGCACCTGGTAGTAGCCTGACTGCATTAAGCTTCTCTGCCAATCCTGGGAAATGAAAAATGAGTCTTTGGCAACCTTCAATCTGACTCAGTGTGTATTTAAGTCAAGGTATGAAATATAATAGCCACTGTTACTGAGCATCTAGTATATGCCAAAGATGTTGTAACAATTAAAGGAGAAAATTTATGGACAGAGCACACTGCCAGGAACAGAGTAATCTCAATAAATGGTGACTGGTACTGGCATTCTTACTAATCCCAAAAGTGGCCTTAAAAGGGTGACATGATTATTCTCACTTTATAAGGGTGAAATCAAGGTTTAGAGGGGTTCCATCACTTGCCCAAGGTTATACAGTTTGTAAATGGAAGAGCAGTCATTAAATGCAGGACAACTTTTGAACAACAGAGGCTTGCCCAGGATGGAGAGGGTAGAACATTTTTGACTGTTCATGGAAGTTTCCCATGGTTGGGAAGGAGGTTGAGTAGAGATTGCAACGAATTACTTCCTTTTCTTTTGCACAGCATCACAAACCACCTAAAAATTAATCTTCCAGTAGACAACTGCTTCTTTGGTGTGTGCGTCTGTGTGTGCAAATCACACATGGCTATGCGTGTGTAGACAACGTGATTTATTGGCTTAGTGGTCATAGTAGAGAGAGACAGGTGATGGATTGCATTGTAGCAATAACACAAATCGATCACATTCAGAGATTAATCAACATCATTCACTTCAATTCTCTAAGTATTTATTAACAAGGGCATATTACGTGCTTGATATGTGCACTACATTCCTTGGAGGATATGAAAGAAAAAGATGGCAGGGTCCCAGCACTCAGAAATCTTCGTGTGGTTAAAACTCTCTGTGAAATAGGGAATCAAATGATATAAGAAATTGTTCATTAATGTGCTAAATTAAACATAAAATTAAGTACTAAAATATATAATAGATACCTTCAGGATGAATTAAGGGAAAGGAAAGAGCTAGACCATTACCAAGGAAGGCTTCAGGAAGGAAGAGAGATGGAAGATGAGCACTGAGGATTTGAAGCCAAATAGAGAAAAGGGTGTGAATGTCTTTTCCTTTCATCCCAGGCCTGTTAAGAATCAGCCTGAGCAAAGCACTTAAGCCAGGAATTCATTTAATTATTCATTCATCTGACAAGTAAACCTAATACATGCCAGACTTCTAGTAAAAAGAGAAATCAGCATGATGTGTACAGGGAACAATGAAGAAGCTACTTGGTGGAACAGACAGTTTGATAAGGGGTTGCAAAGACATAGAAATTGGGTGGAGTGAAATTCTGGACACCAAGAGAGACAGAAATAAGATGGCCCATGAGAAACTCCTCTAAACTCTTGAGGAGGAAAAAGAAAGATACAATGAAAGTGGTGTTAGAGAAAACCTCATCGAGGAGAAGGGCTCAGGTTCCTTGGTGCCAGGCTAAGACACATACATCTGCACACACTCCCTACGTTCATATGTATATACACAGAGAGAGGCTGAGAAGTCTTTTGCCTACTTGATTTGGCCATGCTAAATCTTCAAGAAAAATACTATTTGATAATGGCAATGGATACTCTTGAAGGCAAAAATGAGTCAGTAATCCTCAACTCTGGTTTTCAGTTGGAAATCAAATAGCCCTGGTCTAGCCCCTTCTGGGGAATGTTCTCTGATCCCACCATCCATAACGTAGGTTTGGTTTTCCATTACCAGTAAACAGAATATCAAGAAGTCTCCATCTGTACCCAGAAATCTATGTACTTAGTTAAAAAAGGGATTTTCCCCCCAAGAGACATAAGGCAATGGGGTGAGAAAGGAAAATCTTTTCAACGAAATTAAACAAATTCAGTTTCATGTGCTTCACAGCTACTAAAAAGGCACAGAGATCAAATCTTATTTTCCTGCTGTCAGACCTAGGGTCTAATTATTAAAAAAAAAAAATCCATGACACCCAAGTTAATTAGTACAAAACTGCCTTAAATGGCATTGGCTTCATTAAATGACAGATAAATATTTTAGAATGACCCTCTCAGTGGGGGAAGGGTGTGAAAATTGCCAAAGAATGGCTTTAATTTTAGAATACCGGGAAGAATTTCACACAGCGGCAAACATAATTTCACTCAAACTGTATGAAAACACTATATACTTAAACAGCTATAAACCTTTGCTTGAAAAAATAATAAGTAAACACAGGACTTCTAGTGAATAAAAATGGAGTTTAAATCTATATCAAGTATTGGCTTGGCTGCTAACAGATTTGGTCTAAATGTCAGTGTACGACCTTCTCACTTAACTCGAGACCATGTGGGTTTGCTTTTCCTGATACAGGTTTAGTAAATATGGAAGCAACCATCTCAAACATCAGCCACTCAAGCGAAAGGATATGTATTACTCTTAACCTATCATGCCTATGGGTACACTAGGAGCTTCCACAGAGACAAAAGTGGCCTGAGACTTCACAAGGTATGATGCCCCTGAGATCACTCTGCCCTTTCCCGCTGCTGCACAGACATCAGTACAGACAGCAGCAGACAAGGGAAAGCAGCCAAGAACAGCAGCAGAAACGCCAGACAGACAAATCCATTGTAGCCAATCCAACATCTCCAACAATTTCACTAGTTTGGTTCAACAGTTTCTGGAGAAACGGAAGCTATCACTCCAAATGACTCCTGGCCAATTTTTACAGGTCATCTCAAGCTTCCCGTACCATTGCCCTTCCAACTGCTCACATAATAAGGGACCAGCGAAGTCAGCTATGGATTGGCAAAGCAAAGAGTTGGCTTTGGCTCTTTGTAACGTTAATAGGAATTACGGGAAGCAAGGAGTTTAGATGTTCAGCCAATAGAGTGCTTTAGAGCAATACTGTACCCACTTGCTTTTTCTAGCGCTGACCCATTGGCTGGTCCTGCATCTTGAAATACACAGCCATCCATCTCGTTTCAGAGGCAGAGAAAATGTACCAACCTAACTATGTGTGACGGGGGATGCCCACATTGACTTAGGATGCCTAATCTGATCTAATAGATTATGACTAAATCTACAAAGGAAAAGATGCACATCAACTGTTCGCATTAAGTCACTGTACCTAGGTCACACACAGCACCATTTAGTAAGTTCTACGTGCCACTGTCCTCAATAAAAGTGGTTTCATTGTCCCGGGGAAAGGCATGTTTTGGGCCAAAGGGGAGACTCTCAGTTCCCCACACCCAGGAAGGCAGATGTACAAGAAGTAAATAACATTAGAAGCCATATAATACACAGCCCTAAGCTGGGCCTTATAAGGAATAATTTTTTTAAAATATCCCTAAGTTTTTAGGGTTCTTTTCTTATTGAGAAAAACAAAATATACACAAAATAAAAATCAAATGCTACAGCAAGATCACCAGCTGACTTCATTTCTCAGGTCATGTTGCATTTACAAAATATAATTTATGCTATGAGGCAATATATCCACTCCTAAAAAAAAAAAACCCACACTCAGCAAAATCATACATGAAAAATAACCACAGATTATGCAAAAAATGAGATTATGGGCAGACCACTCACTATCAATTCAATCCATAACAAGAATGCTAGCAAAAACAATAATGATTTTGAGAAAAATACTAGCTCTGTTAAAAAGACATTGACATTCCTAATAAATAAAGAAATACTAAGTGAAAGTATTGGCGGAAGGGGATATAAGGAAGAGTTGAGGCTGCTGAGTTGTAAACAAGATCAAAATGGACAAACGTTGGGGAGAGTTGCAAAATAGGAACTTCCAAGACAAAGCCCATGTCCTGTGGCCACGCTGAGTCAACAGGAAGAGCGTAGGGTAAGGAACATCACGCACAGACTCTATTCCTGTACACCAGCTGTGTTACTGTATTTGTGTTCAGCTGCTATCACTTGATGGTGTAAAACAGTAACCTGCTGGGGCAAATCACCCATGGACTGACCTACGTGATTGATGCATTACAATGATGTCTTTCTATCCACCCACCACATATAGGCTAGTTTTCAATACAGAAACAAATGTTTTAGCAGAGCAGATCAAATGTCGTGTTTATTTTATTTTCTTACCCAAGCCTCCATTTAACTAGCTATCAGTTTCTCCCATCGTTACTAATAGTGTTACCAATATCTGAACACCCCAAGCTTGAATTGCATTTTTTCACTCTGTCTTATTTTTGAATAGCAAGTTGCCAAATATTTCATTTACCATCAAAAACTACCGCACCAGATTTCAGGCCCCTCTCTCCTGTCAAGGTGTGGTTGAAGAAAGAATCAACAAGCCCATTGGAGAGACAAGATACAGGAGAGGGGTAACTCTTGGCTTCTCTCACAAATGTGAAACCGGAGAGTGAGACCTGGACGTCACGACCAGGGTGGAAAGTGAGAGAGGAGCCACCAGGTTCTCTGCCAAGTACAAATCTTATCATATTATCTGGGAGCTAAGTGGGGAATGCTAGCCTCCATATAAGAAGAATCCAAGGCAAAGCCAAAGAACCAGGAAAACAAGAATGAGAAAAAGCAGAGCTGGAAAGGGAGATGCAGTCTGGCCAGGACTCATCCTTCATTTAAATGAATCAAGATTCATATATTGATACATCCTTTGTGTGGGAAGGTGGGATTCATTTCAGAAAGCTCAAATAGGATTAGGCACAGAAGCTTCTTTTCTTCCTGAGCTGTGACTGCAGGCTGGCCATCAAGATCTAATCTTTCTCTCCCACTATGTGTTTAAACAGTTGTCCCGGGCATGTCCCCTCCCCATCAAGACTGTACATCCTAAATTTACTCACCGTTAGGTGTGGCCACATGACTACACTTTCAGCAAAGGAATATAAACAGAAGTGATGGATGCCTTTTCAGTCTCATAATGAAATAAGGCCGTGCCTTAAAACCCTGAGCTTATCTGTTCCATGCACTCTCTCCCCTTCTTTCTTGATGTAACTCAGACATTGCAGCAATCCAGTTTCTTGACTGCCATGCACCACATGAAATTGGCAGAAACTGGGTACCAAATAACTTTGAGTATAGTTGCCCTATCGACCTGCAAATATTACCTGTGAAAGAAATCATCTTCCATATTCTTTAAACCTCCATCCCTTGCAGTTTAGCTTATCTCAAATAATATACATTCTAAGACATTCTATAGTCTATCTAGTCATATTTTTCGGTTAGTTAATTATTTTTAAACTAATTTATTAATCAAAAGGCAACTTCGAATATTCACTGTCTTGTCATTCCTCAGCAAACTAAAGGAAATCTCTTATGAACCTGTTGATAACTGTCCATGAGCGGTATTTTCCCAGTGATGTGAGAAAATGATATGGGATATTTTCTTGACACTGTTCCCTCCATCTGAATGACATTCTTGAACATCTTTAGCTGTTCCAAATTGTCGTAATTATAATTTTTGAGTTGGGGAAGGCAATAAAGCAAACTCTTATATCATTTGGAAGAATAAATGAGCTAGAATACACAAGAAACTTTTTTAAATAAGGAGATTCTTGCTCTTTGAAATATTAAAATCCTCTTTAAAAAAAACTACAATAAATTTTAAAAGGGAGGTACTGGCCAGAGAAGAGATAGATTGATATTTGAGACAGAATATATATATATATATATAAACATATATAGAGAGATACACTTAGGTATAATTACAGATAAAGGTGCTATCTCAAATCAAGAAAAAAGACAAGTTGTTAATAAAAATTGTGTTGGGTCTAACTCTCCATTTGAAAACCGCAGCAAAAATCAATCCCCACCTCATCTCTTAGAGCAAAATTATCTCCAGACCAACTAGAAGCTTAAATGAAAAATAAATATACAAATTTCACAGTGAATATTTATCTAATTTAACTAACAAATGAAAAAGAATTTTTGATAATGACAAACAGAACCTCCAGAAGGAAAAAACTGTGCAAACATTTAAACCTTCAGTACTAAATTTTAATTCAAAGAAAAATGACAAATATATAAAATGTATACAAAAGAAATCAATGTCTTTAAAACATATAAAACTCTAAGCGTTACTATGAAAAAACATTCCCATAGAAAGTAAACAAAGGATTTGAATAATCAAGTCGTGGAATAGTAAATTAAAATTGACAGTGAGCATATAAATATGTTCAGCTTCACTAGCAATTCAAAATTCCAAATCAAAATGAAAACGAGAGGCTATATTTCAACTATCAGATTGGTAGAGAAGCTCGTTCCACTAGCAGGAGAACTCGCAGATTGGAGACTAGGTGTGAATTGAGGTTTATGAAATCTCTCCTCCCACTTGGATGACTTGTGACTCGCCAGGGGCGTCTCTTCCAGACTGACAGGATCTCTCTCTCCTGTGTTCTGATCCTCAGGGGGTTCAGTAGATGTGCCTTTATTCACACCTATAGTTACCAGTCTCTTTTTCTGTTCATGTCTAGATTCCAGAAGATCCTTTCTGGTGTTCATACCTTTAAATATGATCACCTCCCTAAAAAGGCCAGCACTAAATAATGACTTCCTTTGGCTAAAACTAAATGACAACGTTATAAAGAGGGTTTCTTGGCTAATTAGGAAGAAGAAGGCTGGAGGAGTGGGGATGCAGGCGGGATGAAGTTCAGGCCCACATGAGAGCATCATTCTTTTTTTTTTTTTTTTTTTTTGCGGTACGCGGGCCTCTCACTGTTGTGGCCTCTCCCGTGGCGGAGCACAGGCTCCGGACGCGCAGGCTCAGCGGCCATGGCTCATGGGCCCAGCCGCTCCACGGCATGTGGGATCTTCCCGGACCGGGGCACGAACCCGTGTTCCCTGCATTGGCAGGCGGACTCTCAACCACTGCACCACCAGGGAAGCCCAAGAGCATCATTCTCAATGAGGTCACCTCTACTTGAATGTCCTTCCCTCTGCTTTATCCTCTCTCTGGATCATCTGCCTGCAAGACAAACCCTCTTTCTTTCCAGAGTATTTCCCCATGTGGGACTACATATGTCTCATTTCCCATTTTTCAGGATAAGCAAATCAATCAAACTGATCCCCGAATGAGGCAGTGAGTGTGCTTGGGGAAAAATGTCTTACTCTAAATGGGTGGTTCTAATGGTGGTATTTGCCAGTGCTGTGGCCTGGGTTTCAGCCTTAGCAGCAGATGAGAATCATGTAAGAATGAATCCAGAGCAGATTTTAAAACATATCAAAATGGCCCGGTGTCATGACAAACCAATTAATTCAGAATACCTGGCACTGGGGCTGAGCCATATTTTTTGTTGTTTTGTTTGTGTTTTAAAGTTCCAAAGATGAATCTAATGCTAATATTCAGTGAGGACTGAGGATCAATCCCTACAACAGTGGTTCTCAAAGTGTGGTCTCCAGATCAGCAACAAGAGCACCTGGGAACTTGTCAGAAATGCAGATTCTCAGGCTTCTACAGAATCTGAAACTCCAAGGGTAGGACTGAAGACTCTTTGCTAGCAGTACCTCCAGGCGATTCTGACATGCCCGCTCAAGTTTGAGAATTACTGCACTAGGACAGTCATTCCATGACATTTTGTGAGTCCCTCCTGTGTCCAAGCACTCAGTATATAAAGATGAAAGAACAGTTTAAAAAAGCAAATTTGGTGTGATAAGTACCATTAGGAAAGATTAACCATGTACTATAAAACTCTAGAGGAAGAAACCATGGACAAGGTCATATCTGGCGGGTCATCACAGACCACAGGCTGGCGACTTTAAACCCAAATATTCTGTTTACTTTCCATCTTCTGATGAGAGATCTGCCAACCCAGTTACACAGAGTGAGCCCAAGACTGAGAGGAATAAATGGCAAGCTGCATTTCCTTATCTGCTGGACCCCACTGCAGCTCCAGCCTTTCTCAGAAGTTGACCGGTCAAGGTTTGCTGAATTTAAAGGCTCTGACCCAGTATGCCCAGCACCCAAGTGAAGCCAGATTCCGACAGACACCACACACACACACGCGCGCGCGCGCGCGCGCACACACACACACACCCCCTCGGTGTGCGCCAGTTCCTTCTGGTCCAGGGGTCCCTCATCAGCTAAGCCCAGGTCCTCCCGTGCAACCCAGAAGGAAGGCAAGGAGCAAACGAGAAGCAAGAAAAAGCAGAAGGGCTGATCTGCTGGGGCTTTCCAGGAAGAAGCTTCCGGACGACGGCGCCACTTCCCCGGCCGCTTGCCTCGGCTCCTCCTACCGGGCGCACCTCTGTCTCCGCCGCCGGCCCGACGCGCGCTCCCAGTGCCCAGCGCGCGCCACGGGAACGCGGGGACCAGCCCTCGCCCGGGAGCGGACAGTCAGCGATCAGAACTGGGCCTGGGGTTTGGTACTCCCGGCCTCCTGGGGGTGGGGTGGGGGACAGCGAGCCGGCCGCCGCCGGCCAGAGGCGGCCCCTCTCCACCTCTCCTGGGCGGCCAGGACGCGCTGCGCGGTGCGCAGGGAAGCAGGGCGGGGTTTCAGGGTTGCCGGTACCTCTCGGCCTCCTGGGGTCGCCTCCCTTCCTTGCCCCACCTGCTGCGCCCTTCTTCCGCGTCCTCCCCTTCGCTTGCTCCTTCTTTTCTGGACCCTTCTGCGGCTCTCCTCCCACACAGTGGTTTTAAAGGTGGGAGGGAGCCGCTGCCGTACTGGACTCCTGACCTTGCACATTCCTGGAAGCACCTTCGAAGTAGGGTTGAAAAAGAAATAGCAAAGGATAAAGCTGCTGGAGACAATCAACGGAAATTATTTTGGGCATCTCCCACCCACCCCTCCACGCACACCTGAAAATAGAGTGCAAGACAATCACTGATTCTGGGCAAAATTCTCAAGCGGACTAAATAAACGCCCAGCTTTGAGTTCCTGGGGAAAGAGTACCCAGGCCATACCATTTCCTGGTGGGGAGGGGTGAGTCCCGCAAGGCATAGAACAATGGCGTTCAGTCCTGACTGCGTGTCGTAATCACCTAGGAAACAGGAAGATGTAATGGAGGGGTTCGGGTGTGCGTGTGTGTGTGTGTGTGTGTGTGTGTGTGTGTGTGTGTGTGTACACACAAAGTACCAGGGTTGGGGCTGGGGTATATATCAACCATTTAAAAATAGAGCAGCTATTCCTATGTCCTGTGATAGGCCTAGACATAATTTGGGATTTTTTCATTTTGTTTTGATTTTTTTAGTTCCTCGGGTGATGCTGAAAGGCTGGCATGATTCAGAACGGTTACTCTAAAGCAGTTTCCAAAGTGTGGCTTCAAGACCAGCCGCGTTACCATCACGTGGGAGCTTGTTAGAAAAGCAAATTCTCCCATCCCACCCCAGATCACTGGATCAGAAACTCTTGGGTGAGGCCCAGCAATGTGTGTTTCAACAAGCCTTCCAGGTTACTGGGGTGCTGAAGAACCGCTAGGGATTGGCTGACCTGTGCCACCCAGAAAGCTAAGAAAGATTGGAATATTTTTAAAGGGCTGTAAACAGACAAAGAACACTGTACACACACCTAGGTGGCCCACAAGGCCAAAAGTATTTACCATGTGGCCTCTTACAGAAAAAGGCCCCATTCTAGACTAGAGGGTCATGGTGGAGACTCTGTTAGCTCACCAGCCACAGGCAGTGGGAGGACACTGAGAGATTGTGTGAAATAGTGAGGTGCTGGGAAGGGCAGGGAAAGACAGGATAGGAAGGTACAAAGAATAGAGAGAGGGAAATACATTTTCTTCTCATTCGTGTGAAAGACCAGGCTTGCTAGAGGATGTGTTAAAATCACTTGAGATCAAAGTCCGTTTTCCCTCTTTTTTTGTGGACAGGCATTATTATGAGCATCCAACAAACAGATATGTAGGACAGGCCGTACACGCGGCACATGTGAGCCACAGCAGTCTTCCAAGTGGACTGTGACGTCAGCTAGGTCCATACTCAGACCCCGTCCAGCAGCTCTGCATCTACACAGAGGTTTGTGTGGAGTTTGGCTCTCCCTAAGCTCCTTGAAGACGGAAAATAGAGGCTGTGTTTATATTTGTATTTATCACCTGAAGTACTGTGACAGGCACACAGTAGGTCCTTAAACGTTTATGTACTCAAAATTTTTTTTTATTTTATTTTGTTTTGCGGTACGCGGGCCTCTCACTGCTGTGGCCTCTCCCGTTGCGAAGCACAGGCTCCGGACGCGCAGGCTCAGCGGCCATGGCTCACGGGCTTAGCCCCTCCACGGCATGTGGGATCTTCCCGGACCGGGGCACGAACCCGTGTCCCCTGCATCGGCAGGCGGACTCTCAACACTGCGCCACCAGGGAAGCCCCTCAATGTGTTTTAAATGCCTACATGTGGTTCCCCAAGATGTAGTGCCAGCTCTCCACATATGTGCTAGGTTGGTATTTGGAGAAACTGTACCAACTGTCAGATAAAGAAGAGGCTGAATAAAATAAAGGCTTTGGGGCATCTAAAATAATGAAGATTATATATATATATGTTTTATTTTTATAAGAAATACAGGTATCCTCTGCTTTCTAACTTTATTCTTATGAAAGTTCTGCAGTAGTACCTGTTTTCAATAACTGAAAGAAATCCAAAAAGGATTTTCATTTTTATGAAAAAAGGTGAAAAGTGAAAATTACGTTCAGCATCTGTTCTGCAGGGAGCTGCTACAGAGGCAGGGTGCGTCCCAGCAGCAAGAGTGGCACCGCCGAGCTCCTTCCCCAGAACTACACTCAGCATCTCAGCATCAGGCCTCCATAGCTTTGAACTGTGTCTGTGAACATCTGGGCTTCATCTCGATTTATTTTGTGCATCCGTTAGCAAGATGTGTCCTAAGCAATTCGCTGCTTCACTTTAAGCTGTTTCGGCTTACGAAAGGTTTCATAGGAACGCTCTACTTTTCGATAGCAGGGGAAGCCAGTAATGTCTGTCTTTGATAAAACAGTGTATCGCTGCATAAAATGGGGGCATATCGTTAACCACTCAAAATAAATATTTCATTGGAGAAGCTTATTGTTGGTTAATGTTAGTGTTATTTCTTCACCTGCGTCACCTCCCTATTCACCATTCTTCATAAGTTTAGCAAACTATACATGTATGCTTAGATTTCAATTTTAAAGACCAGAATTACAGCATCCATTTCTACTGAATGATGTTATTTCTAGGTGCTGGCAGAGAGCCATTACTAATACTACTTGGCTGTGGTGAGGCTAAAATGAATTCTATTAAAAGAAAAAATCCTAAATAACAGATATGTTCACAAGTTGCACTCCATTTAGCATGCAATCTGCTTTAAAATATGTGATTCTTTTAATCCAGAATTAATATGAAATTATTGCATTTCAGCACAGTATTATGTATTTTAATAAGAAGCTAAGTTTTTGTTGTGTGTGTGTGTTTTAAGTTTTTTTTTTCCAAATGTCATATTGTAATTTTCGAAAAAGGCAATTATTTTGAGATTTGGTAGCCTTCTTCTGAAAAAGAAACAAGAAGCCATTGATTCAAAAGCAAACGACTGTTGCCTCACATTTAATCCCACTAGAATTAATGGTCATGTTTCAAAGTCACTTCCTGCCATCCAGACACCTCACTTGCCATTAAATTAAGAAGAGGTGTAGCGACACCCACATAATCTACTACAGTGAAACCCTAATATTTTTAAGATCTAGAAATTCAGAATTGTCAAGTACAGAGTACCTAGGTAAATTCAGTTGGAGCCAGCTACCATGTGAAGTCTCGTTTATGCATGTAGTTGTAAAAACACAACTTTAACGTGAAGTAATTTTTTAAAAATCTATTAAATGACAATATCCCTTCATGAAAATAATATGTATGTATGAAGGTGTAGGTTGAAGCCTCATGGGAGGGTGAGGGATGAGACCAGGGCAAAGCAAGAGAGACTCCTCAGGCATGAACTTTAAGGAGATATATTCCCTCTCAGGACCCTGCAAAGGCTATCTCTGTAGGCATCTTTCTTAATTCACTGTATTCTTGGCTTTGCTTGACATCTTGTGTAGTAATTTTTTTAATGAGCAAGTATTTTGCTCATTTTATAGATAAGTTGTATAGATGTTTTCAGCCCAAGTTCTCACTCCATCCAAATCACATTTTCCAATATGCATATATATTCATGCATGAAGTGTTTGCAGGTATGGAGGATCTGAAGAGGCAATGGCACCAAGAATTGTTTCTTTAACAATTTAACAATAGAAAAAATAAAACAAGCTTTCGAACTGTTTAGTAGAAGCCAGACATTGTCATCTGTGATACCATTTTGACTTTGGAGTTCAGGATGCATGTCTCCCCTCTCACCACAAACAAATCACAGTCTACTGGGCTCTGCTGCCCGGCAACACTAATGTATTACCTGGCCTTCACACGGAAGATATCAGAACTCCCTTTGGAGTTTCTAAGTTGAAGAGATATCCACCCTATAGAAAATTGGTTGCTATGAAGGAAAAACTCAGCCTGAACTAAAATGCTTTGCAGACCATGAAGGAAAGTGGCAGAGCTGTAAACACTAATGGACCTTGTAAACAGTGGTTTCAGACATTACATCCAACCACTGTGGCAGATAAGTCATATTTTTTTCGTTAGTGTCAGACACAAGCATTATGAAAAAAATCACTGGCAGCTTTATTGAACGCTAATGATACATTTTATGAAATATAAGATGAAAGGGGATGTCAGGGAGACTTTAAAATGATACTTTCATTCAGATTACTTCAAGTTAAAAAAAAACCCTTCTAAATGAGGTTTACCTCTCTATTAGAAAGGTTAAGTTAGGAATGTTTACATGAAAAACCTAATTTCCATGAATTGATATTAACATTAGAATGAGATGTTGTTCCATTTGATAATATAGATGAGTGGGAGTTATAAGGGCACACAAGGTCAAATTCAAACATTGCAATGAATGTTATGTCTTAGAAAATTAAAAGATATAAAACCTTAAGTCCAGAGCTCCTGAAATCCCAGCCTTGGAATGACAAAAACTATCCTATATTTAATTTTGATTGGATGATCTAGTAGGCATAAAGAAGGCACGATCCATATGCCTGAATATAGACATTCATATAAATATATAAATACAAATATATACTTAAATGTATGCATGTGTGTGCATGTTGTGTGTGTATGTGGGTACAGACACACATATATGTAACACACTCAGACCACAGTCAGTCCTATGAAGGCAGTATTCTCTAAAGAAAGCTACTTATTTTGTTTCCCTGTCTTTGGACCCAGTAGCTTTACTGAAATCAACAGGTAGAATGCTTTCAGTCCTTCTGTATCAGTAACAATACAAGAGTAGCTTTAAAATTTCCTAGAAGGGCTCTTTAATTCAGAGCTTTAGGAAACAATAAAAGACTTAATGGAGAACGATTGAACCAACATAGTAAAACCTTATATTCAGTTTTACTAATCAGTTAACTTATGCCCTGACACTGAATTACCTTGGGGAAGTTACTTAACATCTCTCAACTTCAGTTTTCTCCTGAGGATCATAATAGGAAAGAATACCTTACTCTTATATTGTCGATGAAGTGAAATAATGCACATAAAGTGCACCTAGCTTTTTAAAAGGCTAGTTATTTTTTTTCATCATACATATCATGGAAAATATACTTTCTCCTCACGGAGAAGTGGTGAAAACCATTAGCTGTGTATGATGCTAAACATCTGATCTACGGTTCTCTTCTGATCTCTGGGTTCTGCGTACCATCTTTGGAGTCCCTCACAATGTTCTTATCCTGCCCCTGGGGGGGGTCGGATGTTTCCCAGGACTGGGGCTGAGAAATCTCAGGTGTTATCTGCAATATCTCAAAAGTCCCCATTCAATATCCAAGTCTTTGTCTCCAGCGGTAAATGATCTTCCAACTGTCCTCCAAAGTGCCCCTCTGAATGCCTGCCAAGGATTACTCATGTCCCTGAAAATGGTTTCTCTCTCATGCATCCTGCAGCTTCCTGGTCCTCTCTGATGGCTGCTAGTCTGACACCTCTGTACCTGCTGCCAGGTCTGCGTCCTGTGCCCTGCTCTGCTGCGGGCATGGGGGGAACCAGATTCCATGACGTTTCTGGTAGGAAGAGTCACCTCTGAGTTCGGTCACTGCTGAAAAGAATCCCCCATTGTGTGGCATGCAAACCACGATGCCATCTGTTTGGCTCCATTGAACATCGACCTGCTTGGCGACAGCAGCCAAGAGAGCTCACTTTTTAAAATGTCATTCCTGATTGGTGTGTTCTGCAAAATACTTGAGACAGAAGAAATCAGACTGATTTTATAGAGAGACACTCTGGGAGCACGTGTTAGGATTAAGGATTACACTGGCATCTCCCACCCCGTTACCAGCAAACACTTACATAGTGCCAGATACTGTTCTAAGCACTTTACGTATATGAATTCACTTAATCCTCAACAATATGACTGTGAGATAGAAACTAGTATTATCACCATTTTGCAGGTAAGCAATTTTAGGCATGGGGGTTAAATCGGTTGCCCATGGACACAGCTATTTGGTGGATGAGCAGGGAATCTAGTCAGAGGTGGCACTCCACTCCCTGTAAATGGTACATTTGAAATAAGATTACACGTGATCATTATAAATAATGCTTAATATTGGCCATTCTCAAGAGAAAAGAACGGAGCTGGATTAATCAGACTCCCTGATTTCAGACTATACTACAAAGCTACAGTAATCAAGACAATATGGTACTGGCACAAAAACAGAAAGATAGATCAATGGAACAGGACAGAAAGCCCAGAGATAAACCCACACACCTATGGTCAACTAATCTATGACAAAGGAGGCAAGGATTTACACTGGAGAAAAGACAGTCTCTTCAATAGGTGGTGCTGGGAGAACTGGACAGCTACATGTAAAAGAATGAAATTAGAACACTCCCTAATACCATACACAAAAATAAACTCAAAATGGATTAGAGACCTAAATGTAAGACTGGACACTATAAAATGCTTAGAGGAAAACATAGGAAGAACACTCTTTGACATAAATCACAGCAAGATCTTTTTTTTTTTTTTTTTTTTTTTTTGCGGTATGCAGGCCTCTCACTGTTGTGGCCTCTCCCATTGCGGAGCACAAGCTCTGGACACGTAGGCTCAGTGGCCATGGCTCACGGGCCCAGCCGCTCCGCGGCATGTGGGATCCTCCTGGACCAGTGCACGAAATCGTGTCCCCTGCATCGGCAGGCGGGCTCTCAACCACTGCGCCACCAGGGAAGCCCAGCAAGATCTTTTTTGACCCACTTCCTAGAGTAATGAAAATAAAAACAAAAATAAACAAATGGGACCTAATGAAACTTAAAAGCTTTTGCAAAGCAAAGGAAACTACAAACAAGACGAAAAGACAACCCTCAGAATGGGAAAAAATATTTGCAAATGAATCAACAGACGAAGGATTAATCTCCAAAATATATAAACAGCTCATGCAGCTCACACAAACTAAATCAAAAAATGGGCAGAAGACCTAAATAGACATTTCTCCAAAGAGGACATACAGATAGACAAGAAGCACGTGAAAAGCTGCTCAACATCACTAATTATTAGAGAAATGCAAATCAAAACTACAATGAGGTATCACCTCACACCAGTTAGAATGGGCATCATCAGAAAATCTACAAACAACAAATGCTGGAGAGGCTGTGGAGAAAAGGGAACCCTCGTGCACTGTTGGTGGGAATGTAAATTGATACAGCCACTGTGGAGAACAGTATGGAAGTTCCTTAAAAAACTAAAAATAGAATTACCATATGATCCAACAACCCCACTACTGGGCATATACCCAGAGAAAACCTTAATTCAAAAAGACACATGCACCCCAATGTTCATTGCAGCACTATTTACAATAGCCAGGTCATGGAAGCAACCTAAATGCCCATCGACAGACAAATGGATAATGAAGTTGTGGTACATATACACAATGGAATATTACTCTGCCATAAAAAGGAATGAAATTGGTTCATTTGCAGAGACGTGGATGGATCTAGAGACTGTCATACAGAGTGAAGTAAGTCAAAAAGAGAAAAACAAATATCATATATTAACACATATATGTGGAACCTGGAAAAACGGTGAAAACCAGATGAACTGGTTTTCAGGGCAGAAATAGGGGCACAGATGTAGAGAACAAACGTATGGACACCAAGGGGGGAACATGGCAGGTGGGGTGGTGGTGGTGTGATGAATTGGGAGATTGGGATTGACATATATACACTAATATGCATAAAATAGATAACTAATAAGAACATGCTGTATAAAAAATAAATTAAATTTAATTTAAAAATTAAAAAATAATAATAATATATTAGTTTTTAAAGCCCATAAAAAAATATATTGGCCATTCTCTAACTTTGAAATTTTAATCATGACATATATGCAGTTATATCCACAAGAAGAGAAAAACTGTTTAAAAATTACAAAAGAAACATTTTGACCACTTAACATTAGAAATAACCAACTGGAAATAAAGTCACTTGTCTTTTAGCAGCTTCCCTAAAACAAAAGTAAATAGAAGAGGCAAAAGATTACAAAACCAGACCTGTGGTACATTATATGCTTTCCCTTTGCAGAAGTAGAAAATGCAGGATAAATAACTATTTCATGAAACGTTCTTAGGAAATTATGAGGACCTTTAGAAATAGCTGTAACACAAGTCAGCTCTGAATGTCTTGATTAATACTGCCATCTAATGCCCAATGGAGAAATCCAAATTTTGTTTAGACTCTAAATATGTCCTAGTGCTGTCCTCCAAAATTACTAACAGAAATGGCAGCACATATTGTATTATCGACTAGCACCCTTTAACTGCAGCAATTGTCTTGAGATAAATTTTAGAAAGCTCAGCTTCTAACATGGCAGTCCCAGGCACCTTTGGTATAGATATGGTGACTCATTATAAAACTGATTTCATTATAACCGACAATGTACAAGGCAAAATATCACTCATTGGTGATAACCTGTTGATATAATCAGTATTTATTCTGGTTTCTATTTAAATCTCTTTAGACTTTTCAGATTTTTCCTCTATTTCTTCTTCTTGAAAAGTGTATTGATAAAACCTTTCTCCCCTTGGATAAAACATTTCTTTAGAAATATACCATAAATAAATTGAAATATTCTATATATTATTGCATTTTTATTATCTAAGGCTTAGCTAATGATATGATATTTTCCTAATGAGACTTTCAAATATTAACGAACTCATTCCTATCAACGTGGTTAAGAAATTCTTAGATAACTATGGCTATAATAGCCACATATATTTCACACCTAGAAGAATTCAATTCATGGGTTAAAGCTCATTTGAACTTCCAACTTCCTGAAACTAAGAATGCTTCGGTTAGTGTACTAAACCACAAGTAGACCATCAGTTGGTTAATCAGTTTCACAAGGACCTTTCTCACACTGTGAGCGGGCCTGAAACAGGGCTCCACTCAGAGCCCAAGGGCGTATGGAAGGACAATTTGAGCAGTGCACTGGGCAGAATCTCAGGACCAGTACAGAGGGTGCCTAGGTGGGCAGCGAGCGCACCACGATTTATCCACTTAACATCCTCCCTTCCCTTTTGCCTTCAGCTCTGACTTCCTTGCTAGCCTGCTAAGACTGACAAGAAAAGCATGATCACTGTTTCCAAAGGGCAGAAAAATCATCCAGGGCTAGATCTGTCTCTGAATGTAAACTAATTCCATCCTACCGCATTTATACAAGTATCTGGGGAAAAGAGGAATAAACGGTATCTAGGCAATTTCAAACCAGTTTTTCAAGAAAGAGTTGATTTACTGTTAAAAGTGATTCTGAAAGCTGATAAAGTATTGTCAAATCTGTAACTTAGTAGCTATTTTCAGAATACCAAGTAGCTTAAGTCCATTCAACCTCTACCATTCGAATCAGTTTGTGGTTGGCACAGCTGAGATCACTTGCTGGGGTACTTGGAACTGAGCACAGAGGAAAGGAAATAGTTTGACCTGACATTAATTAATATAATGTTGTTAGCAGCAATTTAGCTGGCTAGATCCAAGACCAAAATTCTTTGAGGTTTAACCTTCTGGTATGAAGTACTTCTAAGCAATTTTCAGCAACTCCACGTGGAATTCTTAAAATGCAGAACTAACATTATTAGAATAATGGCTATGAACCAAGAATGGTAAAGAGGCAGACATTCATCTTGACAGAGATAAATAACAGGCAAAGTAAATTATTAGCTAGATACTTGTTATACCTGAACTAACCCATCTCACTTATATTTATACACAAAGCATCAAGTAAAAGGAAAAACAACTACACTGGAATCTACTTAAATGAGCATAATAGTAGTTACTAGGGAAAAATGATGTTGATTGTAAAATTAAATTTATTTATTTATTTTAATTAATTAATTTATTTTTGGCTGCGTTGGGTCTTCGTTGCTGCATGCGGGCTTTCTCTAGTTGCCCTGAGTGGGGGCTACTCTTAGTTGCGGTGCACGGGCTTACTCATTGCGGTGGCTTCTCTTGTTGCCGAGCACGGGGTCTAGGTGCACGGGCTTCAGTAGTTGTGGCTTGCGGGCTCTAGAGCACAGGCTCAGTAGTTGCAGCGCACTGGCTTTGTTGCTCCGCGGCATGTGTGATCTTCCCGAACCAGGGCTCGAACCCGTATCCCCTGCATTGGCAGGTGGATTCTTAACCACTGCACCACCAGGGAAGCCCTGTATCATTAAATTTAAAGCATTCACTTTAGGCACTGAACACAGCCCTCCAGTGGGCCTTTTATCACAGGCTTAATGTGAAGAGTGCAAAAAAAACTTGCAAGCTAATGTTTTTAGCATCTCCAGCTCTCCTCACTTTGTGTTTGGGATATTGACAATACACACGCAGGAGAAAAATATCAGCATCGCAGTCCTCAAAACAACTTCAAAAATAATGCGGAAATATAAGAAAGAATAAAGGGGGAAAAAACCACTTGTACTGATTTTCTGCCTGATGTTCAGGTTAGTGAATTTCATTGGCCATCAGGGACTATGTAGGCCCAGTCTCTCTCTAGATTCCATGAAAGACAGAAACCAAAGTCTAAGTCACTGAAGAAGGTCTGCTCCCTTGAATCACTTACCACAAACTGAAATGAACATTAAAGTTTTATGTAACTATCGTCCATGTTTTGAGAAAATTTTCTTGCCTTGAATTTTCGCCCTATAAAAACAGAAATATCCATCTAATAATTAAAGTCGGCCATTCTGTGTAGCGGTCCATAAACTTTATAGTTCTTGTTGTTACATATCCATTGGATAATCTGATGCTCTCCCCAGAGAAATCCACATACTCGTACATCACTCCACTGGATTGCTCGTGGAGATAGGTATCATTATTTCCACTCTTCAGTGATGGAACTGAGGCTCAGTATATTTATGTGACTTGACCAAAGTCACAGAACTGGTAAGTGATGTGGTTGGGACAGGATTCTTACATAGTTGAAGGTACAGGGAGTGGATTTCAGCTGCCTAGATTCAAATCCTACCTCAATCACTAACTATTTGTGTGACTTTCTGTCCCAATTTCATCATCAATAAAGTGGAAATAATAATAGGACTTCACAGATTTTTGCAGATTAAATGAAACAACACATATACAGAACTTTCAACAGTGACAGGCATGTAGTAAATGCTCAATAAACCTATGAATTATTATGACGCCTATAAATGTTGTGTTCCAGATCCTATATTGGCAGTTTCAGTCACAAAATGTTTTAAAGACAATGTATAAGAAATATGCAGGAATCACATACTTTTGTTTTCATATGTTTGTTCTAATGACATATCCTAGTAAGATTAATAGTAAATAGTTGGTCTACAATGAGATCCTTCAATATTTAACTTTTCATTATTATGTTTTTAGTTTGTCTACCTGGTTGAAGAGTGCATTTGTGTCATGGCACTATATACAACATATAATAAATAAAGTTTTAAATTTTTATATTACAATTGATTTTAAATAGGAAAGTCTAAATTTCAGTGATTGATTAATATTTGATGATATTTTTCTTTAGTATGTAATAGAATTCATACTGAACAGCTTAAAAGTCCTGGGGAGCAATATTCAACATCCAACAAAAGTTACTTCCAACATGTAACCATAGAGCAAAAGCGCCATAGCAGAGCTCAAATAGTAGTACAATATTGATCAGAAAACCAAGATTCTGGTTTGGACTTTCCTCCTAACAAGCTGTATGATATGTGACACACATATATCATCTGTCAGGGTCTCCTCATTGGCAAAATATACCTACCTCAGGCTAACTTCTGCAGCGGATGCCATGAGGACCCCACTGTGGTAGACAGCAGCCATCCACTTCCTCAGTTCCTTCCCCAGAGGTGGAGTCTATTTCCCCTGTTCCTTGAATCCAAATTGGCCTCATGACTTCCTTTGATGAACAGAAATAGGCAGAAGGATCTTTGTGCAGGTTCCAAGGTTGGGCCTCAAGAGACCTTGCAGCTTCCGCTTTTGCACTGAGAATGCTTCTTCCACCATTCAAGCCAGCTTGAAGCTGTCCTGATAGATCAGGGATCAGCAAACTTCATCTGTAAAAAGCCAGATGGTAAATATCTTAGGCTTTGGGGATCATACAGTCTCTGCCACAACGCCTCAACACCATCATTTTAATAAAGCAATATGTAAACAAGCGTGGTTATACTCCAATAAAACTTTATTTACACAAACAAGCAGCAAACTGGCTTTGGTCCACAGGGTGTACCTGGCAGATCCCTGTGATAGATGATGAGAAATTATATGAAGAAGAGCTGCAGCTACCCCAACTGTTTCAGCCATTCCAGCAGAGGCCCCAGAGATGTGAGCAAGACCCAGCTGAGGACAGCTGAAACCTCCCAAGACCTGAAGAATTGTCCAGCTGAGTCCCCACCAAATGGCCAACCTAAAGAAATGTGAAATGTAATAATTCACTGTAGTTTTAAGCCACTAAATGGTTTGCTACACCATAAAAGCTATATGATACATACATTTTAATCTTCTGTCCCAGTCTTGGGTGCCCATTCTTCAGCTTCTTTGTGGTTACTGAGGGCTCAGACCTGCCCCCTGCGCTGGAGAACTTCCTTGCCTGGGTGATTACACTCTCTCCAGAGGGCTGTGCACAAAAATATGACTGACAGGCGAGTACAAGCCAAGCGCCTGCTCAGAGTGGGACTGACTCAGTGAAGTAATTCTGCTCCACAAGGCTCCCTCTGGGAACAGACTGAAGCTAGTTTCCATCTGAAATTTTTGCTTAGCTTTCTTCTCTGCCGTCTCCTGCTTCCCTCACTCGCTTTCTCCAGCAAGTACTCCCACGATAAACCACTTGCTCAAAAGTTGCCATCTCAAGTTCTGCTTTCAGGAAACCTAAGATAACTTCCAAGAATTCTTTCATTGTCAATCATAATCAGGACACAGTTTGAGATAAAAGGCTGAAATGCAAATGCATAGGGCAATGTAATAAGCCAACAAGACTAAATTGAATCCACCTTAAATATGGCAAGGGACTTCCCTGACGGTCCAGTGGTTGGAAGGGCAACACTTTGCCTTCCAATGCCGGGGGTGCAGGTTCGATCCCTGGTCAGGGAGCTAAGATCTCACATGCCTCGTGGCCAAAACACCAAAACATAAGACAGAAGCAATATTGTACCAAATTCAATAAAGACTTAAAAAAGAAAAAAAGGTCCACATCAAAAAAAATCTTAAAAAAAAAAGAAATGGCAAGAAGAAAGTGATCGGCTACCCCTTAAATGTCTTGTCTGAGTCTAGAAGTGCTAGTAGGGGAAGGGAAACTGAAAGTAGAGTGTTTTTGAAATAAAATTAATTTTCTGGTAATTTTACTCCACTTCGTATCATTTTCTTAAAATTAGTGAAGTCTGGTTTTGACACAGATTTTTGTATTGTTCCCCCAAAACCTGTCCCATTAGACCTTGCACCAGCATTGTGTTTCTACATTAACAGTGGTTCCAAATCCTGTCTTTCTGATTCCTTTCCCTTTCACTCATGGAGAGGAAAAACACACTGATCCACCACCTCATGGGAAAATTGAGACTATTAATGAATTTCTGCACATAAATTACACTGAGGTCACCAAACGAAGTGTAATTTATAAATACAATATACCTATCATCATTATTATGCAAACAGCATTCTGAGCATTTTGAGTAAAAAAAAAAAAAAAGAAGAAGAAGAAAGAAATATTGGCATCCACAGGTTCTTTGCAAACTGGGAATTGGGTAGCAGGCAAAAGGGGAGGTCTGAAGGACATCCAAAGAACAAGTAATGACAGCACCAGGGTTTCCCTTTCAAGAGAAAAGAAATAAGGAATTGTCAGAGAGGAAATGTTAATAACTAGCAGAGTGAAGTATGTGGAATGAATCCCTAAGAGATGTGAGACAGAAACAGAAAGACAAAGCCCAAATCCAAAGGCGAGAAAGAGAAAATGTAAGAACAAGAAAATGCATTTATTGGAACGGATGAAGATGATTCTTCCTTGTTGTCTTCTGGAGATTGAAACCCTCAGAAAAAGAATGTAGTGAAAAATAAAATCAGGGATGCTCTGAAAAACACATATTGGAATTTATAAATGCTTAGATATTGTGTAGTTAAAAAATTAAAATCTAAGGTAATATTTTAATTTTAAAATGCCACCATTTCAATTGCTTGATTTCTTAGTCATTACTATTCAAACAAAACCGTTCTGTTGCACTTGATTTCTTAAAGGAAAAAAGAAAGAAAAGAGAGCATCCCCAAATACAGACTTCCTTTTGAAACCCTGAGCACTTCATCCAATTTTCTATATTTCAGTTTCGTCGTCTCTAAATAAGAAAATCAGGCGATGTTATACATTCTGTAATTCTTTGGATAAAACTGCGCTTTTATTACATGAATGCTAACTGGAGGAAACATTCTAAAATGGCATTTTAAAGTCAGATTGCTGTTTGTAACCTTAGAATACAACTTAGGAAAGCAATACTTTCTGCGTTGCCTGAAATCATAAACTAAAAGGACTCAAAAAAGCTAATTTGGTACAGCTGGAAAGAGATCTAAGGATGCATGTTAATCTAATGACTGTTTAGGATAGGAAATTATAGCTTAAATAATTTATATGAATTTAGATATTCATTAAGGTTTTACAGCATTTCTAAGTGAGTTATTTTAAGATCAGGAACTAAAAATAGTGGCGTTTTCCTTCACAGAAACCAAAGATAAGTAAATGGCAAAGCATAATTAATATATACATTATTTTAGCATTTATGCAAACCAGAAGTTACAGAAAATAATAAAGCATTTTGAGTTAAATGTGTGTGAATATTTACAGGGAATGAAAAAAGAATCAACTAGGTTCCCTTTAAAATTAGGAGTACTCGTGGAAGAGTTTTCATAGACAGGCCTGACTTTGTCATAATAAAGAAGACAGAGGTAGAAAAGAGAGTGAGGATAAAAATGCAAAAAAGAAGAGCTAATTAGGAAGCAGTGGTCCAGACATGGAAGATGGAAGCAGTGAGAATCCCGTACTCACGTTGAGGGGGGATCACCCTGGAAATAAATGCAGAGAAACAATGGTTCTGCAGAGATAGGGGGGAAGGGGGAAAAGGAAGACAAATATAATTAGCTACTAATTGTCAAGACATTCACTTTTTCATAGGTTCCAATTGAGGTCTTCTTCTCTGGTTCTAAACCACTCCTTCTTGGTCACCAGTATGTGGAAGTGCTTCAAGACCTCTTGCATTCAACCCCTCTCCCTGTGCTCCAAGCCCTATTTCCATTTTGATAACTACTCTCTGGACACTGGTGCTTTGTGGACCTGACTGGGGTCCATGATTGATTTCTGACTCGAATTCCCCAAATCACCATGGCTGTTCCCATATGAAATTTCCTCTATTTTTCACTCTCCTAAAACTACCCACTTCCATTCCCAAGGTTGGGACTATTTAGTCATTAAAAAATGTTTGAATGGCCTAATCATTTGGCTACTTGATATATGTTACAGTCTAGATTGTTGTGATATAAAACACATGTGAATTGTCCCCTAAGTCTTCAGAGTTAAGTATTTGCATTTAGATTGCTTATTACTTAGGCATCAATATATTATATTATATATAATTAATTATACATAATTATGTATTATTATATTCGATGCATATAGGTGTAATTATATTAACAGATTTAAAATAAATGCACACGTTATTAATATCAAAACTATTTTAAAAATTTCTTTAGTGCATGGTTAAGTATCTTACTCATAGCTACTTAATAAATTTCTACTAAATGGAAGATAACATTCTCCATTTCCTCTGATTATATTGTTGCCAAATATAAACCTTTGTCATTTTACTAAAAAGATGATGACCATTTTTTTAATTAATAAAATGAACCAGTATAATTTAGGAGTCTTTGTTGAAACAGGTATAAAAGATTTGGAAGGAAATAAACAGTAAAATATTATTTTGGTTATATGAAGATTTTATTTCTTATCTGCAGTCCTCTGGACCAATTTAGTTGTAACTGATCTTCTTATAAAATTGAAGTTTCTGTAGCATCTATATTTTTCCTTAGGGCATCTAGGAATCATTTTTAAATGGAATAATTTGGAATGCAGCGTAACTAATAAATAAGTTGCACTATTATTCATAAGTTTATGTTTAAATATTAGTGGGCACTTTTTTTTTTTTTTTTGTGGTACGCGGGCCTCTCACCGCTGTGGCCTCTCCCGTTGCGGAGCACAGGCTCCGGACGCGCAGGCTCAGCGGCCATTGCTCACGGGCCCAGCCGCTCCGCGGCACGTGGGATCCTCCCGGACCGGGGCGCGAACCCGCGCCCCCTGCATCGGCAGGCGGACTCCCAACCACTGCGCCACCAGGGAAGCCCAGTGGGCACTTTTTATGAATCAAAAGAACATGATTTAGTTAGTTGCTGTTATCTTTCTAATTTTACTGGCAATTTAAATAAGAAAATGAAACACTGATTGAAAAACAAAGGTCATTTAATTTCCTTTGCACTGTTCAGTAATCTTCATTTAATACTTTAATGAGAACATTCATGCCAAAGTTTATATAGATTTTTTCCACTTTAATCTCTTTACCTTATTAAATCGACTCATTACTGGTATTAAATATAAAAATAAACTGCAGATGACCTACAAATCACTTCTTTAAAAATAATATGTAATTATAACTTGAAATGTTATAAATGCAGAAGAAATCTGTTTGAATCCTTGATTTTTGTGGCAAATAGTAACATCTCTATGCTATTTTTATGAAGAAAAAATGTGATTCTATACATATGAATCAACAGTACAAGTAATATATATGTGGAATACAATAAATGTAATAATATATACCTATAACCCTTATTTTTGTTCAATAACAATGATTTTTCACTTATTTAATTACATTATATTGAGTGCCTATAACACACCAGGCACTGTGCTGGGGAAAGTTATTTGACATATAAGATAACTAAAGATCTGACATGACTAAGTCTATTTTTACATGAACTTCATTGTCTTTGAACTCCTTCTAATAAAGGCAATTAATCTTCACATTTTGTATATGAATGGTATAGTAGACCCAGTGTGGGTTTTGGCACCAGATTGACTTGCTTTCAAGTAATAGTTATGTCACTTACTGGATAGGTGATTTATGTAAGTTACTTAGACTTTCCAGGCCTCAGTTTTCTGATCTGTGAAGTAGGAACGATAACATAGTTGGGTTTTTTAGGGTTGTTGCATGATGATTAGACACACACACACACACACACACACTGTTTAGCATGATACCTAAGACATCGTAAATATTCCTCAAAAGGTAGTCTAATGCTGTGATTCAGGAAAGATCACGTACAGTGTCACTGTATTAGTTTCCTATTGCTGTAGTAACAAATTACCACAAATTTAGCAGCTTAAACAATACAAATTTATGACCTTACAGTTCATAGATCATAAATCCAATACAAGTCTCACCAGGCTAAAATCAAAGGCACTGCCTTCCTTCCTGGAGGCTCCAGGAAAGAAGCTGTTTGCTTGCCGTTTTCAGCCTCTTGAGGCACCTGCATTCCTTGGCTTGTGACCCCTTTAAAAAAGACAGTGACAGCGGATTGAGTCCTTCCTCATCCATCTCTCTGTCCACAGACAGAAAAGGTTCTTTGCTTTTAAGGTCCACGTGATTAGATTGTACCCACATAGGTAATCAAAAACAGTCTCCCCTATCTTAAGGTCTGTAACCTTAATCACATCTGCAAAGTCCCTTTTGCCATGTAAGGTAACATCTTCACAGGTTCTGGGGGTTGAAGCCTGGACATCTTTAGGAGCTATTATTCTGCCTACTGCAGGTACACCGGGACCAACCGGGAGGTGCCTTAGTGAGGCACAAATGGCAAGAACTCAGATGTAACTGCTGCTTTTCCTGGACATCCTTGGCAACATGTAAATTGATCCTAAAGACTCTTTCAATGCTTCCTCTACCGACATGAAAGCATTAGAATAAATTCTATCGTTAGAAGCAATCATAACACTCTTTGACTACCTATAAGAGAGCAGTGTGCAAATGGAATAGGAACTAAAACCAAGTCCATTTATGCTGAAATCCTCAGGCTCTCTGGAACTATCTTCCTATTGGAATCATCATATCCCATGGATACAACTACCTGGAGATTTACTGTTTAACCACTTTGCGCTGTCTGGGAATATCACACTGTATGTTCTAACTCATTCACTATCAGATGTAAGTGATTAATAATCCCTTAAAAACAAAACGAGAAAAAAAAAAGATGCAGGATGGCATGACTGGTTTGGGCAGCTTCATCTGGATAAAGTAAATGGATGATTCTAAGTGTATCTACCTAAGCAGTGTGGCCATGACACTAGCTCACGTTTTCTGTCTTATGAACAAAGATGTAATCAACTATTCAAGGAAATCATTTGGCCACTATAATTAATTCCCTTCATCTTATAAAGGAAATATATATGTGCCATTTTAGTAAGCATTGAAGTAGAGTGGAAAATCTATTTGATTTAGTCTTAATGAATTTAATGCAACTTCATTAAAAGTTTACAAATAGTTTTGGTATATCTACAGAGTTTCAGACACTAAGTTAGGCACCAGAGCCTCAATAGATGAAATCAGTATGTTCTCTCAAAGAGGCTACGCTGTAATGAAGGTTGAAAACTTGGAGACTCTACCGTCCTAGACCCTCACGTAAGCCAAAAGGAACTGAATTCCAAAGAGATTTAAATGCAACCGGTTCCGCCTTTATATCCACTAAAGTAGAATTCATTAGCAAGATTGGATTTTTGAGATTAGAGGGGTGAGGGCCTTCAGTAGCACGCTGACTCCAATTACCCTGGTAATCCAATGGAGAAAGGGTACGAAAGACACCAAGCACATTGGTATTAGAGAAGCAATAATAGAAACAGCTAGGGCTCCCTCATCAAACACTCTGGGTTTTCAAACCATCCAGCAGGTTAACCTGTGATCTTCATCGATCAGCTTGGCCTTTCTAAGCTTCAGAGACCACACTTGTAAAGCATGAAGGCAATGTGGCATAGAGGGTAAGAACCCAACGTTCTGGAGTCAGAATCACATGGGTTAGAATCCTGGTTGGTCTATCCTCAAACTGAGCAATCTTGAGCACATCACATCTGCAATGTTAATCCTATTACATGGGAAGAATAATACCTGCTTCAAAGCCTTGTTACAAGAAGTAAACGCAGCATACAGAGCACTCAGGATGGTGTCTGGATGACAGCAAACATTCAATAAATGGTAATTGGTATTATTAGAAATTACAGTTCTCAAATACCTTGTGAAGATTAACAATAAATGCAAACCAGTTTTTTCATAAATGGCAATATTATGCAGTTCTGAATTTTAATAATAACTCAACACTTTAGAAGTGTTTATAACCGTGGACGCTGCCCCCATGCCCCAACAAGTGTATGGCTAATTTTTCCTCATTTCACAGATTAGGAATTTGACTTTGGAAAGCTCCAAATGGTTCAGGATCATATATTAAAGTGAGAATGGAGAAAGAATTCAAACTCAGTGACCCCTGGCTCTCTATTCATTGCTCTACCTGTTAAATTATATCACCCTGGCAGTTTAACAGTGGACTGGAAACATGTTCAAGGGAGAATATTTATATACACAACTCTTGGCACCATAAATATTGGTCTGAATTTATCCTGCTCCAGGCCAATCAACACCTTATGAAACTTGTGATTTAAAAGGCTTGGGTCTTTATTCATGCAATGTTAATATAATGGAAAACAATTTGGTATCACCAGCAGGAATGATTTTACAGGCATTAGCAGGTGGCAGACTACATAAACTTTACCTTTCTTGACATTTTTAAACAACTAATAGAGTTTTAAAGCATGTCCATGTTCCTATCACTTAAATAGTGAAACTATTAGTGATAAACAAGGTTTATAAGAAATGTGAATTTGAAGCATTTTGTTTACATTCATTTAGGTACATATAAACTTTGATAAATGCTAATGGGAGTTGCCAACATGCATTCCTTTCATAGCAATGTAAGAACATTCTGTACAATTCCAAATAACCCTTTTAACCTTGTGAAAAATGAATACGGAACTGGTGTGTATAGAGCACTAAAGCATAATAAGAGCAGAAATAAGTGAGCTTTTATTCCAGCTCACTCTCAGGCTAAAGAGTAAGAAATAATTCCAAACAAGTACATTTCATGAGGGCTTATACTTTCTGGCGCATTCCTCCTGGGCCAGTCAGAAGAGAATGCCTTTATTTCTTACTACTCATTTCTCGGTAACACTTGTCTGGCTTACTTCCTTACCTCATGTGTTTTCCTAATACCATAATGAATTAGAAATATAATTAGGAAGTATCTACTAATCTATTCCACAGTATGTATTTAACACCAGGTACCTTTTATAGTAATAAATGAAACTGCTGTCCCTGCTCTCCAGAAACTCACAGTCCAGTGGGGAGAGCAGAAAATTAAGCAGGAGATTTCAGTACAGTGTGATAGTAGCTAAGGTATACAATGTGATAAGGGCTAAGGCATTGGTAGGTAGGGTGTTCTGGAAATACATGGAAGTACAATGTAAATAACTCCAAGGATTCTAATGCTAGGCAGAGAACACCTACTGAGCCAGGCACAGAGTAAGACATTATAAAAAATATGAATGCAGTTCCTGGTACCCAGGAACTTCACTGTGATTGAGAAGGTGAAGCCCAAAACTCTCTCTCCTTGTCTCCAGAACCAAACTGCCTCATAGACATCTCCACTTGAACGGCCCACCCAAGTTTAGTAGCTAAAACTTACTATGTGCAATGCTGAATGCGTTTTCTCCTTCTGTCTCCCATTGTGGTCCTCACCTCCTGCATTCTCTCCCTCAGCAACTGGCCCTGACCCACCCAATCCCTAAATTGAATCAGGGGAGCCATATGCTTAGGGGCCCTTCCTAGATCTTCTCTCACTCCAAAAGCACAGAACAACGTTTGGTGAGGTCAGTGGTAGGGGGCTGGGACTAGTTCATGAAGGCTTTAAGTGACAGGCTGAAAATGATGGGCATTATCCTGTAGATGATCACGAGTCATTAAATCATGGCCAGCATTGCCTTGTCATATAAGTAAATGAAAGAATATAATGTACTTAGTGAATTACCATGAGTGATAAAGATGCACTGATTGATTTTAACATCTGCCTAGGAAACATTGCTAGGGAACACACTTTTTAAACATAAAGTACATTCTAAAGCCAATCATTAACAAGAAGATCATTATTTAAATAAACAAATATATACTGATACATGTGTGTATACATATACAAATTTATAGCATATTCTAAAGCCAAATATAAAAGGAGGTAAAATTTCTTAAAATAAGTATATCAGATAATACACATCAAATATTGTTGTCTCTTGAAAATGGTCATCTCAGTGCACCATATAGACAAGTTTTTAAGAGCAAGGACTCCTGTATCCAATAGACCTTCACTGTCATCCTGCCTGTGCCATTTGCCGACTATGTGACCTTAGAAACTTTAACCTCTTCGAGTCTCAATTTCCTCTCCTATGAAATGCATATAAACCCAACCTTTCATTACTTTGTGACGGTTAACCAAAGCAACATAACTGAAGCAGTGAGTATGTAGTAAGAACTCAATAAATGGTAAATACAACTAACTTACTTCAAGAGAAAAGCCAAGGAGGAACATGGAATTTTGCCTAAGAAGAGGTCATTTTAAAGCTTCATTTGGCTTTTCAAGTACTTAATTAAGGGAACAGCCATTAATAACTATATGACATGTTCTGACAAGATGGTGGAATAGGATATACTAAAAATTATCCAGGCACAAACATCTAGATATGCTAGATAAAATTCACCTAAATGCATATTTGAAAGTCTAAGAAAGGGAAATATGCAGGAACTGGAAACAAAGGAGAATTGACAGCTAATGCAGTAAATGAATATACCAACAGGCATCTCTCCTTGCCTACGAGTGGTTGATATGGACAATCTTTGTAAACATACAACTTGGGTTTAAATATCCATGAGTGGCAAGAAACAAGGTCTTGGGCCCATGCAAAGTAGGAAATTAGAGCTAAAACCCCTGCATAAATCTGGGACCTCAAAATGTTTCATTCTCAGTGAGAAGTAGACTAGAAAAAAAAATGTACTCACAAACTCCACAAGATAAGAAGGAAACTCAGTCTCTGCCATGGGTTTTGGTGGAGAAAAAAATTAAAAAAGACAATAACTCTCCTTTGAAAACAAACCTTGGATGGGTTTGGGTTTCAGAATTCTCCTACCAGGTTATCTAGGAACTCCCAAACCAAGAAATTAACAACAACAACAACAAAAGTGATCCTGGGCACCTGATTACTTCTTGGGTGTCTGGTAGAAGCAAAAACAAAACTGTATTGGAGGGCTAAAACTTCCATCCAAGTTCACTATATTCTTACAGGTACTCTAAACATGCAATGCTAAAGATAGGTTTAAAATTATATATAATTATATATATATCGCACCATCGGCAATGATTAGCCGAGACAACCACCAAAAAGCTTAGAACCCCGCAAATTTTACATAAAAAAGAATCTGATAAACCCTTGAGAAATAAACATTTTAAGTATTATTAAAAGAGGAATCAAACCTTAAGAAAAGAATGTGACACAATGGAAAAAGATTAGGTATATCTGAAAAATAATTAAAACTTCTAAAATTGAAAAATATAATCACAGAAATTGCATTTTAACAGGCAGATTACACAGCAAATAAAACACAGTTTAAGACACAATTATTGAACTGAAGGATAAGGCAGACCTTAGGAAATTACCTAGAATGTACCACAGAGAGATAAAGAATTAGAAAACTAAAAGAGAATTTAAGAGCCAAAGAAGACAAAATGAGAAGTTCCAACATATAGCTAATGGAAGTTCTAGATGGTGATAACAAAAAGAACACAGGAGAAGTATTACACAAAAGATAATGGTTGACATTGTTCCTGAAGTGATAAAATATTCCGATTGTAATTTATGACTCAAAGAACAAAAGATCCATTCAAGACTAAGAGATGGATAGATAGATGATGAGGATGAAAGATAATAGTGAATAGGGCTTCCCTGGTGGCACAGTGGTTGAGAGCCCACCTGCCGATGCAAGGGACACGGGTTCATGCCCCGGTCCGGGAAGATCCCACATGCCACGGAGCGGCTGGACCCGTGAGCCATGGCCGCTGAGCCTGCACGTCCGGAGCCTGTGCTCCGCAACGGGAGAGGCCACAGCAGTGAGAGGCCCGCGTACTGGTAAAAAAAAAAAAGATAGTAGTGAATCTATACAGTGACCATCATAGACAAGACATTTAAAGCAACCAGAAAAAAAGATTATTTACATGGGTTCAATAATTAGGCTGACAGCAATTTCTAAATAATAAAAGACAGAGGATGTTATCTTCAAAAGCTTGGAGATGGTAAACTATTAGCCTAGATTCCTATGCTTCTGATAAGGCAAATAGCTGTCTATTATTGAAAAAATGAGCTATATACTACAGCCCTTTGGGGGAATTTTCAAAGCAGGGTATAACCTTAGTTGACTGTGATACTTTAGGTACAGTCCTCCTAACAGCCAGAAAAGTGGAATTTAAAAACAAAACAAGATCCCTTGAAGCCCTATGATTCAGTAATTTGGGAATTTAAAATTCAATACTTCACCTTTAAGATGCTGATTTCAAGAGTGAGTGGTATTCAAATGAAAAAAAATTATATCAGTATTCTATAAAAAGCACACGTGGATTTTTATGGCAGTGATGTCAGAAAGATCATTCTGAAAAAAACTGAATCACTTAAGAATGGCTAGTTCAGTCCATTTGTACATAAATGTTTCTTTTTAAAATTGGACTGAATGAGAAAACTCTTCTCATATCATGTGCGGGGTGTTAAAGTTCCCTACTATTAATGTGTCACTGTCGATTTCCTCTTTTATGGCTGTTAGTATTTGCCTTATGTATTGAGGTGCTCCTCTGTTGGGTGCATAAATATTTACAATTGTTGTATCTTCTTCTTGGATCGATCCCTTGATCATTATGTAGTGTCCTTCTTTGTCTCTTCTAATAGTCTTTATTTTAAAGTCTGTTTTGCCTGATATGAGAATTGCTACTCCAGCTTTCTTTTGGTTTCCATTTGCATGGAATATCTTTTTCCATCCCCTTAATTTCAGTCTGTACGTGTCTCTAGGTCTGAAGTGGGTCTCTTGTAGACAGCAAATATATGGGTCTTGCTTTTGTATCCATTCAGCCAATCTGTGTCTTTTGGTGGGAGCATTTAGTCCATTTACATTTAAGGTAGTTATCGATATGCATGTTCCTATTCCCATTTTCTTAATTGTTTTGGGTTCGTTATTGTAGGCTTTTTCCTTCTCTTGTGTTTCTTGCCTAGAGAGGTTCCTTTAGCAGTTGTTGTAGAGATGGTTTGGTGGTGCTGAACTCTCTCAGCTTTTGCTTGTCTGTAAAGGTTTTAATTTCTCCATCAAATCTGAATGAGATCCTTGCTGGGTGGAGTAATCTTGGTTGCAGGTTTTTCTCCTTCATCACTTTAAATATGTCCTGCCAGTCCCTTCTGGCTTGCAGAGTTTCTGCTGAAAGATCAACTGTTAACCTTATGGGGATTCCCTTGTGTGTTATTTGTTGTTTTTCCTATCTGCTTTTAATATGTTTTCTTTGTATTTAATTTTTGACAGTTTGCTTCATATGTGTCTTGGCGTATTTCTCCTTGGATTTATCCTGTATGGGACTCTCTGTGCTTCCTGGACTTGATTAACTATTTCCTTTCCCATATTAGGGAAGTTTTCAACTATCATCTCTTCATATATTTTCTCAGTCCCTTTCTTTTTCTCTTCTTCTTCTGGAACCCCTTTAATTTGAATGTTGGTGCATTTAATGTTGTCCCAGAGGTCTCTGAGACTGTCCTCAGTTCTTTTCATTCTTTTTTCTTTATTCTGCTCTGAAGTAGTTATTTCCACCATTTTATCTTCCAGGTCACTTATCCATTCTTCTGCCTCAGTTATTCTGCTATTGATCCCATCTGGAGTATTTTTCATTTCATTTATTGTGTTGTTCATCATTGTTTGTTTCATCTTTAGTTCTTCTAGGTCCTTGTTAAATGTTTCTTGCATTTTGTCTATTCTATTTCCAAGATTTTGGATCATCTTTACTATCATTATTCTGAATTCTTTTTCAGGTAGACTGCCTATTTCCTCTTCATTTGTTAGGTCTGGTGGGTTTTTATCTTGCTCCTTCATCTGCTGTGTGTTTTTCTGTCTTCTCATTTTGCTTATCTTACTGTGTTTGGGGTCTCCTTTTCACAGGCTGCAGGTTCGTAGTTCCCGTTGTTTTTGGTGTCTGTCCCCAGTGGCTAAGGTTGGTTCAGTGGGTTGTGTAGGCTTCCTGGTGGAGGGGACTAGTGCCTGTGTTCTGGTGGATGAGGCTGGATCTTGTCTTTCTCGTGGGCAGGTCCACGTCTGGTGGTGTGTTTTGGGGTGTCTATGGACTTATTATGATTTTGGGCAGCCTCTCTGCTAATGGGTGGGGGTGTGTTCCTGTCTTGCTAGTTGTTTGGCATAGGGTGTCCAGCACTGTAGCTTGCTGGTTGTTGAGTGAAGCTGGGTGCTGGTGTTGAGATGGAGATCTCCGGGAGATTTTTGCCGTTTGATATTATGTGGAGCTGGGAGGTCTCTTGTGGACCAGTGTCCTGAAGTTGGCTCTCCCACCTCAGAGGCACAGCACTGACTCCTGGCTGCAGCACCAAGAGCCCTTCATCCACATGGCTCAGAAGAAAAGGGAGAAAAAGTAGAAAGAAAGAATTAGTAGAAGTAGAAAGAAAGAAAGAAAGAGAGGAGGGAGGAAGGAAGGAAGGAGGGAGGGAAGGAAGGAAAAAAAAGGAAGAAAGAAGATAAAGTAAAATAGAATAAAGTAAGATAAAATATAATGAAGTTATTAAAATAAAAAAATAATTATTAAGAGAAAAACAAAAAAGCAAAAAAACGGACGGATAGAACCCTGGGACAAATGGTGGAAGCAAAGCTATACAGACAAAATCTCACACAGAAGCAAACACATACACACTCACAAAAAGAGGATAAGGGGAAAAAATTATAAATCTTGCTCCTAAAGTCCACCTCCTCAATTTGGGATGATTGTTGTCTGTTCATGTATTCCACAGATGCAGGGTACATCAAGTTGATTGTGGAGGTTTAATCCGATGCTCCTGAGGCTGCTGGGAGAAATTTCCCTTTCTCTTCTTTGTTCTCACAGCTCCCAGGGGCTCAGCTTTGGATTTGGCCCCGTCTCTGCCTGTAGGTCGCCTGAGGGCATCTGTTCTTTGCTCAGACAGGATGGGGTTAAAGGAGCCGCTGATTCTGCGGTTCTGGCTCACTCAGGCCGGGCGGAGGGAGGGGCACGGAGTGCGGGGCGAGCCTGCGGCAGCAGAGGCCACCGTGACGTCGCACCAGCCTGAGGCGTGCCGTGCATTCTCCCGGGAGAGTTGTCCCTGGGTCCCGGGACCCTGGCGGTGGCGGGCTGCACAGACTCCCCGGAAAGGGGGTGTGGAGAGTGACCTGTGCTCGCACACAGGCTTCTTGGCGGCGGCAGCAGCAGCCTTAGCGTCTCCTGCCCGTCTCTGGGGTCCGCGCTTTTAGCCGCGGCTCGCGCCCGTCTCTGGAGCTCCTTTAAGCAGCGCTGTTAATCCCCTCTCCTCGCGCACCAGGAAACAAAGAGGGAAGAAAAAGTCTCTTGCCTCTTCGGCAGCTCCAGACTTTTCCCGGACTCGCTCCCAGCCAGCCGTGGCGCACTAACCCCCTGCAGGCTGTGTTCACGCCGCCAACCCCAGTCCTCTCCCGGCGCTCCGAAGCCCGAGCCTCAGCTCCCAGCCCCGCCCGCCCCGGTGGGGGAGCAGACAAGCCTCTCGGGCTGGTGGGTGCCGGTCGGCCCTGATCCTCTGTGCGGGAATCTCTCCGCTTTGCCCACCCGCACCCCTGTTGCTGCGCTCTCCTCCGCGGCACCGAAGCTTCCCCCCTCCACCACCCGCAGTCTCCGCCCGCGAAGGGGCTTCCTAGTGTGTGGAAACGTTTCCTCCTTCACAGCTCCCTCCCACTGGTGCAGGTCCCGTCCCTATCCTTTTGTCTCTGTTTATTCTTTTTCCTTTTTCCCTACCCAGGTACGTGGGCGGTTTCTTGCCTTTGGGGAGGTTTCTTACCTTTTGGGAGGTCTGAGGTCTTCTGCCAGCGTTCAGTAGGTGTTCTGTAGGAGTTGTTCCACGTGTAGATGTATTTCTGGTGTATCTGTGGGGAGGAAGGTGATCTCCGCGTTTTACTCTTCCGCCATCTTCCCGGAAGTCCCACACTTAACTTTCTTATTTAATACTCCCTACAATCCTACAGGGTAGGTCTTGTTATCTCTATTTTAGAGACTAGAAAACTGAGCTTCAGAGAGTTTAAGTAATTTGCACTGGGTCAAAGGGCTGGAAAGTAGTAATGTCCGGAATTGAGTCGACAATGGACGTACATTAACGCCTGTGTTCTTCTGGCATAAACAAGTCCCGGTTTCTTCACCTGTAAAACATGGGGATCAGAGAAACCCATATATTCCCCTCCACCTTTAAAATATCCTGACTATCATAAATGTCTTAAACGTTTGTTCTTCAAATTCAATGCTTAAAAGTGACAGACATAGCATGTTGTACAAAGGTACACCTGAACTATTAGTGCTACCTACCATATAGAATCCTTACATTTCTAACATAAAGTAAAAAGTGAAGAAATTACTAAATCAGAACTTTTTGTTTACACCATTACCGTTTTAAGGTAAAATGGTTATGATTTCTAAGTCATAGTAAATTAGAACAACAATAATATGTTGGTGGTAATAACATTCAGATTTGTGCTATGGAGAACCTCTGCAATTGTCTTCAGTACACTAGTTAATCAACTTAATCACTGAAAAACATTAATTTCCGGTTTTATTAGATAGCAAAGGTGAAAATAAAAATTTATACCCAGAATTTTAGAATCTTGGAATTTCATACATTTAGACTTTGGAGATCAACTTATCCAACACTTATATTTTAAAGATGAAGAAAACAGACTCAGGAAAATTAATTGAATTTTCCATGGTTCTTCCATTTTTTAAATATTATTTATTCTCACCAGGTTGGGGGTGGGGCCATCCAGACTGTAGGTCTCATAACAAACAAAAATTACAACAATTAGTCCACAATTTCTCCTAGGGATGAATATTACATTTAATTGCCCTTAAAAGATTACATTAGTAAGGTCAGTTGTATGCAGTAGACATCAACAAAGTTTTTATGACATAACTTCAATTGGTTTGAAAATCGGTAGCAACTTGATCTTTATTACACCAAAGGGTTGAACTTCATGCATTTCTTACATTTTGCCACCAAAAGCTATGCCAGCTCTGAGTTGTTAGGAAATGCTGCCTTATTTAAAAAATGAAAGCTGAAGAGCCAATTAAAAACATCTCATTAAAATTTTTGAAGTGCCTGATACTAAAAGATATTTTTATCTTCCAGCTTGCTGAAATATTCCTGCAGGAACTTACATGAAGTGGATGATCTTCTGGGAAAAATTTGTATTTAAAGTATGTGTGTCTTTTGTGAGGTCCTTCATTTTAAGGGACTTCTGGAGGTACCTAGCTGTGCTCCCATGGCCAGGTAGTAATATACCACATTCTCTTGCTCGAATCCAAGGCCAAATTAGGGGAGCACACTATGGAAACCAGCACAGAACACAATCAGCCTTGCAGGTTTGCTTCACCCCTACACAGACAGCCCTATTTCTGCTCTGGCTGCAGCCAAAGGGTGGATGGGCAGCCTTCCTCCATACACCTGAGATTGTGAGTTTAGAGTTAGAGTGGTGTGGGAGCCACTTAGAGACTGACGATTTTAGATATCTCACACAACTGGCATTATGCAGTATTTGTCTTCTTGCGACTGGCTTGTTTCATTTAACAGAAAGTCCTCAAGGTTCACCCAAGTTGTCCCGTATTGAAGGACTGCCTTCATTTTTAAGGCTGAAGAGTATTCCATTATATGTATAAACCACATTTTCTTTATCCATTCATCTGTTGATGGGCATTTACATTGTTTCCACATCTTGTTAATAATATTGCAATGAACATAGGTGTGTTAGATCTCTTTGATATCCCGATTTCCAATCTTTTAGAAAAATACTCAGAAGTGGGATTGCTGGAACATATGGTAGTTCTATTTTTGATTTTTTGAGGAACCTCCATGCTGTCCCATAGCAGCTGCACCATTGTACTTTCTCATCAACAGTGTAAAGTGTTCTCCACACCCTTACCGATACTTGTCTTGTTTTTTTCATAATAGCCATCTTGACAGATGTGAGATGATATCTCACTGTGGTTTCAGCTTTCAGAGCTGATATCATCAGAGATGATATCTCATTATGTTTTTCTTCTTCAGAGAAATGTCTATTCAAGTATTTAGCCCATCTTTTAATCAGGTTATTAGTGGGGGGTTTTTTGTTTGTCTTTTTTAACTATTGAGTTATAGGACTTCTATTTTTGGAGATTAACCGTTTTTCAGAAATATGGTTTGCAAATATTTTTTCCCATTCCATAGATTGCCTTTTGTGTTTCAGTTATATACATATAACTCTGTTTATACAAAGGCTTATGATGTAAAACGTAGTTCTTACCATGTGTCATGGTAATAAAGTTTGAAAACTGCTATAGCATGTGCTGTAATTTGATCATTGGATATCCTTCATTTATTAACATTTAAATTTTACTTAGTTTTTCTTCTTATGGATGTGCTCATTTTGATTATTTATATTTTTCTAGAATACAAAAGGTCATTTTTATATTAACATATTAAAATAGCTATTCAAAATTTTAGTAATCCTTAATATCTTTTGTGGTAGTCCTGATTCTCTGCATTTTAATTTTCTCTTTCTTTCTTTATTAGACTTGCCAGAGGTTGGCCAAACTTAGTTTTGGATTTGTTTATCATTTCTATTTATCTATTGTTTCTACATTATCTTTTTCATTTTTATTCTCTTTTATTCCTTATCACTAATTTGTGCTTCTTTCGTGACTTCTTGAGTTGATCTTTTAGTTTATTTTCATTCATTTCCATAATGGAAGCATTGTGGCTATGATTTTGCTTGAATTATAGATCTGGCTACTGCCCATTTATTTCAATGTCTAAATCTATTTCCTAAATAAATTATTTTGTATTTCTGATTTTCACTCTGCATAAAATCTAGGAGAGTTTTTTAATACATGTTTTTAAAATATTTTTTTAATTGTTTAACTTCGTTGTAAATTTTTAGCTTTATTGTGTTCAGAACACGTGATTAGTACATTTTAAATTTTTCGAACATGTTGAAGTTTTATTTGTGTCCTTGTATGAAGTTTACTTTGTAAATGTCCCATGGACACTTGGAAAGTCTTTTCTCTGTTGATGGGTTCTGACCTAATCAATTAAATTACTTTCTGTCTCCACTATAAGTTTCACTTTAAAAATGCAATTACACAGAATTAAAAAATTTTTTCCAAATCAAACAATTGGGACTATTTCATGAACATTATAAAATATTTCCTGTTTACATATATATAAGTATTTTCAACATTCTATATCCTTTTAAAAGGTACTTAGATTGCCTGATCAATAGGGTTAACACTGGTGGCGCAGTGGTTGAGAGTCCACCTGCCGATGCAGGGGACACGGGTTCGATCCCTGGTCCAGGAAGATCCCACATGCCATGGAGCAACTAAGCTCATGCACCACAACTACTGAGCCTGTGCTCTAGAGCCCGCGAGCCACAACTACTGAGCTCACATGCCACAACTACTGAGCCCACGTGCCTAGAGCCTGTGCTCTGCAACAAGAGAAGCCACCGCAATGAGAAGCCTATGCACCACAACGAAGAGTAGCCCCAGCTCGCCACAACTAGAGAAAGCCTGCATGAAGCAACAAAGACCCAAAGCAGCCAAAAATAAGTAAATAAATTTATTTTTAAAAAAACTTTATGAATTACTTAACTGTATTCAAAATATATATTCTATGCCCAAAAGACCTACAGATTAAGAAACTAGATAAGGTTATATTATATATTTTTCTTCATAAACTACAGTTATATATTTAATTTAATTTTTTCTTAACTTTTGTCACAACAAAGAAAGAATATAAAGTTTTTAAAAAAGAATAGAAATAGACTGGGTCTTTAAAGTCCAAGATAAATATATTCCTTTGTTCAGAACTACAAACAAATACATAAAACAGCTAAAAATTGTCATCCTCACAAGTACCTTCAGGCTACTATGAGAATTGAAAGGCAGCCAAAGTTGTGTTTGTTTTCTGACAAGTACTCAAGTACCATAATAGTAACATGAAAGAGTATGACAGTAACTCTCACAGTATGAAGACTTTTATTTCATAAACGACCTTAAACACTAAATTAATCAATGACAGAAACTTGTTTTTTAAATGGTGGCATTCAGTAAACTCACAGAAACTAAGCAAGCAAATACATGAAGGAAAATAATAGCTGTCATGTTACATGCTCATATCTCTGAACATGGCAGAGAAATAGAAACTAAGACAGAATTGGGTAAACACCATTGGATATACAGCCAAGATTTCCAGGGAAGAAGCATAGACTTTCAGTCATAACATTATATTTAAACTCTAGGTGAGTTACGTGCCCTTCCTAGGTCTGTGTTCTCACTTTTATCCTGGGATAGTAATCTTTCTATATGAGAAGCAAAGAAAAATAATAGTACCTAATGCTCACTGAATGGAGAATATGGACAGGCAAAATACTTAAAGCATTTTACGTATCCTAACTCATTCAGTCCTTATAAGAGCCTTATGAGGTAAATAATGCTATCTCCCCATTTGACAGATGAGAAAACAAAGGCTCAACAAATCAACAAAATCAATGTTGATTTACTTGCCTGAGTTTCTTATGTCATAAAAGATAGGCAATTTGAATATAGGCAATCCATCTCCTGAGCCTGGTGTGTGTGTGTGTGTGTGTGTGTGTGTGTGTGTGTGTGTGTGTGTGTGTGTTTAAATCTACATAAAATAGGGCTTCCTTGGTGGCGCAGTGGTTGACAGTCCACCTGCCGATGCAGGGGACACGGGTTCGTGCCCCGGTCCGGGAAGATACCACATGCCGAGGAGCGGCTGGGCCCGTGAGCCATGGTCGCTGAGCCTGCGCATCCGGAGCCTGTGCTCCGCAACGGGAGAGGCCACAACAGTGAGAGGCCTGCATACCGCAAAAAAAAAAAAAAAAAAAAAAAGAAATAAAATTTACCACTTTAACCATCTTCAAGTGTACAATTCAGTGGCATTAAGTACGTTCACAGTATTGTGCAACCATCACCACTATTCATTTCCACAACTTTTTCATCATCTCATACAGAAACTCTATACCCTTTAGGCAAAAAGTCCTCCTTCCTCCCTGCTCCCTCCCCCATTTCTTGTCATTTTAACTACTACTGCTTTCTTTTGAGTAAACAAAAGAAAACTGAATCTCTTTAATAAAGGGGAGGTAGAAAAAATGAGAATGAAAAAAAGAAACAAACAAAAACATCTGAGAGTTTATCAACAAAAATCATTTTTAATGAAAAGTCTAAAGTATATATTTTAGGCAGAATTAAAATGAAACCAGAGGGAAGGACTGAGTGCAAGAAGGAGGAATCATAAGCAAAGATACTGTTATATTTGTGATTAAACCTAAACAAGTATTGACTGTAGAAAATAATAACAATAATATTTAGTTTTTAGCATTAAAATGTAACAAGGTAACAGAATCAAAATATCAGACAACAGTGGTATGTAAATTGAAAAGGAGATATTATCAGAGTTATAGCATTCTAAATTTTTTTTTATTTTATAGTTAAAAAGTAAATATTTTGATAATTCTAAACCTTGTTAAATATGCAAGTTAAAGTAAATAGAATAATTTCTAGACGAATAGACACATAAAACATAACTGCTAAACAAGTTGAGAAAAAAAAAGTAAAATGCCAAAAAAAAGGAAATAAATTAAATCTGAAAGAAGACAAAAAAGATGAAAGAAACAAACACACACATACTTACAAAAACAAAATCAAAAAATGGTTGCTAGAGTTATAGTGGCACCTAGGATATAGAAATATACTTAGAAATATGAAATATTTACATTTAAAAAGTAGAAATATTCAATATTAATGAGTTTAGCATGCAATCCAAACGTTTAGAAAAAGAACAGAAAAGCAAACACAAAGGAAGCAGAAGAAAAGGAATATTAAAGATAAAATCATAACAATGAAAAAAATACAATAAAAAATCCATAAAACCAAAATTTGAAAGCATTTGAAAAAAATAACACATTAAAAACCCTGGTTTGGGCTTCCCTGGTTCCTAGGCCCGTGAGCCATGGCCTCTGAGCCTGCGCTCCGCAACGGGAGAGGCCACAACAGTGAGAGGTCCGCGTACCGCAAAAACAAAACAAAACAAAACAAAACCCTGGTTTGATTAATGAAGAGACAAAAGAAGGCGCAATACAAAAGAAGATATTTATAATGAAAAGGGGACTTTATTATAAATGCTGCAGAAATTTAATACATGACAATAAGTTATTAGGGGCAACATTAGTGCCAAATATTTTGAAAATGTAGACTAAATAGGTAAATTCTTAATGAATGAAAATGTCAAAACTGACCCAAGAAGTAAAAAATTTAATAGTATATAACCATTAAAGAAATTAAATTAATAGTTAAAAATCTTCCCAAAAAAGAACATTAGGTCCAAATGGCTTTCTAGCAGATCATTCCAATCTTACACAAGCTTTCATAGAATAGAAAAAAGGGGTATCCTCCTCAATACATTTTATGGAGCTCTCAAGCTATGATATCTAGGAAAAGATTACTCACCAATCTCATTTATGAGCATAAGTTCAGAAAATTGAGCACAGCATTGTGTAAAAGAAATAATCCGGGAGATTACTGGTGAGTAATCTTTTCCTAGATATCATATGCCGCATGCCACGAGTAAAGATTCCACATGCAGCAACAAAAATCCTGCAGGTGGCAACGAAGATCCTGTGTGCTGCAACTGAGGCCCGAAGTAGCCAAATAAATAATAAATACATAAATATTAAAAAAAGAAATAACCCAGCTGGAATTATTCCAGAAATGTAGGATCAAATTAATTATAACAAAATTATTAATATAGAAAAATTAACATTATCCACTACACTAATAGAATTAAATAAAGAAAATTATGTTATTACCTCAATGAATTCAAAAAGAGCATTTGATAAAATTCAGTATCTTTCATAAGAAATACAAACAGACAAACATGAAAATAGAAAGAACTTCCTTAACCTTAAAAAAGACATCTACAAAAAGAAAATTAAAACAAACATCACACATAATTGTGAAATGTTGAATGTATCCCCTTAAGATAAAGCAAAGATAAAATTTATCATCACCTCTATTACAAATCAAATAAAGTAAAACAAAATTACATCCATACTTAACATCATACACAGAAATCAGTTTCAGATGGACTTGTTTTTATACACAATCATGGAAGAGATCACACTTTATTGTGTAACCACAATGTAATCTATTCTCCTAGCCCCTTAAAAATCTAAATAAGATTGATTCAAACTCCCATTCCATGGATTGGGGAAATTCAAAATCTTCCCTTAGGGGACTTCCCTGGTGGTCCAGTGGTAAAGAATCCACCTTACAATGCAGGGGACGCAGGTTCAATCCCTGGTCAGGGAACTAAGATTCCACATGCCACGGGGCAACTAAGCCTGTGCGCCGCAACTACTGAGCTGCACGCCTCAACCAGAGAGCCTGTGTGCCGCAAACTACAGAACCCACGTGCTCTGGAACCCACATGCCACAACTAGAGACAAGCTTATGTGTGGCAACCAAGAGCCCACAGGACCCAACGAAAGATCCCGCATGCCTCAATGAAGGTCCCGCGTGCCGCAACCGAGATCCGACACAGCCAAAAATAAATAAAATTTAAAAAGAACACAAACTGAAAGAAGAAAAAATACATAATTTAGGCTTAAAAAAAAAAACCTTCCCTTAATATATCCAAATGTTTGGGAAAAGAGCGGCTAGAGGTGTGTCTTAAATTCTCACAATCTCTTCTGATATGATTTTCTAACTCCAGGTGAATTGTTGTCATGTTCTCTGTCTCACGGCTTTTCTAAAAAGGAAATATAATTGACATATAACAATATATTAGCTTCAGGTGTACAACATAATGTTTCAATATTTGTAAATGTTGCAAAATGATTACTACAATAAGTCTAGTTAACATTCATCACATACATAATTAATTTCTTTTTTTCTTGTGATGAGAACTTTTAAGATCTACTCTCTTAGCATTTTCTTTGTCTCATGGCTCTTTTTATATATTGGTTCTGTTGTCATCCTAAATATGGAACGAAGGTCCTTCTTCTAATCCCTCTCTCAAAAGCATCAACAAAGTGAAGGGCGTTAACCATAACATAATTTCACTGGAGGTTTGGGAGTCTCGGGGAGTGAGACTTCCCCCAAGCAGCCACTTTCAGCCACTTCCCCCAAGTGATTCTATCCCATGTGGCACCCCAGCCTCTAACCTTCCTAGTTTCTCTGATTCCCTATTTCACCGCGACCACCACCTCTTCTTCTCCTCCTCTCTCTGCATCTGACTCACAGAAACCCAAAAATTCCTTCCTTATTTTAACTCCTGTCAATACCCATACCCTCAGGGTCTCACCTGCCCCAGTAAAGTTGCATAAACATTCCTAAAAGGAATTCGGGAGCCAGCTGTTAAGATAACATATTTTCAACCTGTTATATTTAAAAGAAACAGGAGCAGTGCCAGGATCTGTAATAAGTCATGATCCCTATAAAGATATCCTATACTTTGAATTTTTTCTCTTCCAATTTCATTGAGATGTAATTGACATACAACCCTGTATAAGTTTAAGGTGTCCAGCATAATGATTTGTCTTGCATATATCATGAGATGATTATCATGATAAGTTAGGAACATCCATCCTCTCATATAGATACAAAATAAAAGAAAAAGAAATAAAAATTCTCCTTGTGATGAGAGCACTTAGGGTTTACTCTCTTAACAATTTTCATATGTAACATACAGCAGAGTTAATTATATTAATCATTTTTTATATTACATTCTTTTGTACATGAAATTTTTGAGAACACTTACAATCTGTTAGAAATTGATCTGACAGGTGAGCTGTGTTAGACCACACCTCCACATGCCTAAACCTTTGACTGTACTTTGGCAAACTATTATTGTTCTATCTATTCCTTCTGTTAAGTTTCATCATTCAATCAATCTATCTATCCATTATATAACTCATTTTAGATTAAAAATCTATTTTCCTTCTTAACGTAGTTTAACATTATTTTTATGTGAACTTTATAAAGTTTTTTTTTTCTATTGAAGAACATCTGCATTTCAGGGTGGATGGATTACTGTGATATTTTACAGGTAATTTTTAAACTTGAATTTTTAAAATTAAACACACTTTAGAGACACGAATCTTTGATCCATCTCCCTCATCCCCAACCCCAAGCAGTTTTCACTAGTGTGGTATCTAGCTTGAGTGCCACCATCTGCCCTCCTCCAGATAACGGCTAGTAAGGATCGGAAGTGATGACCAAAGTGGCTCCTTAGTCATGACTGTGATTGACAAGTTTCCTAAACCACTTCCTCTTCAGGTAATAACGTCCCTTGGTTCTGTGACTTCCTCATTTCACATACACTTAAAATTATTCTCAAAACCAAATCCCATTCCATTGATAAAAAGAAGAGCACACGACAAATTTTAATCAAAATTTTAAAATATTAGCATTATAAATACTTGGAACAAAGTGTGAGGCACTTTTGGTATTACAGTAGGGCCAAATTTGACTCTAAACAATGATGTTGAAATTAAAGCTCTTGTTCCTTCAATATCTCACCTCTCTTTAAATATTTTCACTGCCTTGCCTGAGGCATCCATACTTAACACCTGGGAATTGACAGCTGCCAAAACTCACACATATAACTGTTTCTTTCCACAGTTCTCTAGGACTACTCATAAGCAGTTTTTCAATGTAAGGATGTTTACAGATTGTGACATGGAAACTTGGTGGGCGGCTCAAAGGAAAATGGATTTCTTATTATGAGATTTTAAGACTTCATGTTCTGAGCCTTTACCACCACCCGCGTAGGAGGGGAGAAATTACCACAAACTAACAAGGTCTGTAATAGTTACTTCTGACAAAAAGCAAGACCTCCCTGTCACCTTATTTCACAGCAGCCAGAATAGTCATAATGACAAACCATTCAAGGTTTAGGCGGGAAGAACAGAAAGTCTTACCTAAAATAAGTCATTAAAAATTCAGCCTGAAACAACCCATTTTGAAATGTTCAAGTCTTCTGAATTCCAGCAAGGCAGGAACTGTGTTAAAGAGTTATGCCCCTGGTAGAATTCAGGATTTTCTTTCTTGACAGAAAAGTAGATGAAAATAGAAACTGAATCTTAAAGTTTTTTAAAGTATTTTAGCTTTACTTGTCTCTTTTTTCTGCAGGTATCTCATCCAGAAATACAGAAACAGGAGGCAGGGAAACACCATATGCAAAGAGTTAAGATAGTAAATTACCTCTGTAGACCAGGACCTGAAAATGGCCCCCGAACTTGGATGCAGCCACCATGCAAAGAATGCAATCTTCATAGCTCTTGAAAAATATGGTTTTCTTTTTTACCATCTTTACTGTTTTTTAACCCTAAAAAATAGTCATCAATCCAGAAATGAATCCCATGATTTGCAAATAAATATTTTTTGGTTTTTTAAAAAAGTATGTTGTTCTGTAAAGGCTACATACTGCATGATTCCAATTATATGACATTTGGGAAAAGGCAAAACTATGGAGGCAGTAAAATGATCAGTGTTTATCAGGGACTTTAGAGAAGGGAGGGATGAATAGGTGGAGAATTTTTAGAGCAGTGTTATGTGATATTTTAATGGTAAATGTCATTATACATTTGTCGAACCCATAGAATGTACAATACCAAAAGTGAACCCTAATGTAAATTATAGACTTAGAGTGATAACGATGTGTCAATGCAGGTTCATCAGCTGCAACAAATGTACCAGTTCAGGTGCAGGATATTGATAGTGGGGGAGACCATGTACTTGTGGGGACCAGGGTCTATGGGAACTCTGTACTTTCTTTTTTTTTCAATAAATTTATTTATTTATTATTGGCTTTGTTGGGTCTTCATTGCTGTGCGCGGGCTTTCTCTAGTTGTGGCGAGTGAATGCCACTCTTCGTTGTGGTCCACGGGCTTATTGCGGTGGCTTCTCTTGTTGCAGAGCACAGGCTCTAGGCATGCGGGCTTCAGTAGTTGAAGCACGTGGGCTCAGTAGTTGTGGCGCACGGGCTTAGTTGCTCTGTGGCATGTGGCATATTCCTGGACCAGGGCTCGAACCCGTGTCCCCTGCATTGGCAGGCGGAGTCTTAACCACTACACCACCAGGGAAGTCCCTGCTTCAGGTTTTATGTGAGGAATTCTGCAGTTTCTGGCCAGATGGTGGCGCAGGCCCACGGAACCTGCTGTGAATTGTGGTGCTGTCCCAGTTTAGGGTGACCACGGCCCCACCAGCTCGGGCGCCACTCTGTACTTTCAACTCAGATTTGCTGTGAACTTAAAACTGCTCTAAAAAGTAAAGTCTGTTTTCTTAAAAGAAAAAAAAAGTGTAGTGGGAACAAAGCAAGAGATGGCAGTTACTGTTCTGCAAAACTTCACATGAAGGGATCGTAAGTAATTGCAATAAATATCTTAAGAGGAACTATATATGACACCAGGAATAAAGGTCCGCCTCAAACGGAAATTCTTGTACAAAAACCCATAACCATCAGATTGCATGCAAAACAGAAGCATTATAAAGGGTCACATATGACTATCTACACGTATTCAGTCATAAGAGGTTACAAAAGAAGTGGGCTTGATCAGCGTGTCCAGCCTGTGAACAGAACCAAGCTTTAGCAATAAGACCTTCTCAACTGAAAACAGAGCTTTTGAGTTCAAGTTTGAATCTATTCCTTTTTTCAATGGTGTTGAGTCAGTTCCTTTCTTTAACCTTGTCCTGAGAAGCCAGAACTTTGAAAGCCTCAAAAAGGCTGGTATTTCAAATGTCTGAGCATTTCAGAATGTGTGTGCTGATGTCATACTCATCTGTACTTGGAAAGGAACAGCAAACCTGATCGGTGCCTTCTCATGGAACACACTCATAATTTCTGTTCCTTTTTTTTTTTCACTTTCACGCTCATATTTTAACAAGACTCCTTTAATGTAGCCATCTTCGGAATTACCATCTCTGTTATGAGGATCAAGAAAGGGAAAGCTAGCAACAAGATCACACGGGCCCTCTAATGCCAAAGGAAGATATTGGAGAATAAAAATTCATGGTAAAACTAACCTTGTCTCCATGTATATAGAAACATGGAGACTCTTATGTGGTCAGTTTAAAACTCTGTATATTCTTTATATGATAATTTCCTTCATAGAAGTTGCCTGGTCCACAGGAATTGTTTGCTCCAGAATACATGCTCTCATCCATAGTGTTCCACCCCATAAGCTCTCTAAACAAATTCCTCTCATAATAATTGTTTAAAAACTCAAAAAGTAGACATTTTATATTGTATACCTATACCTCCAACTTTTCTTGCATATATGAAGGGCTTTTAAAACAGTGTGGGATGAAAATAACTTAAGGGAACTTCTGATTTCCAATGAGATCATTATGGAGAAAGAATGAGGTCAGCATCCCCTAAGTTTCTCTAGGATGCAGAGATAGTTGCTGTGTATCTATGAATAAGTTAAGAGATGTTTCATTGGAGTCAAGTTCTGGAAAACTTGTATACCTAAAAGGTCAAGATTGGGGGAACACCGTAAAATGAATGAAGGATGTGATTGGGTATAGAGAAAAACTGTGCAACATATGAGGGTAAATCTAAAAACTATTCACAAAAGAGAAATAGAAAGCAATGCCAGGTTCATGTTCAATTAAAACTCCTCACAAGATTTCTAGCTACTACACAGAAGCAGAAGAATGCTGAGTATGAAACATTACTCAATAAAAAAAAAATCTCTGTTCTTAATAGAAAGAGCACTTTAGAAATTATATCATTCTCACAAAAACTTCATAAATATTTCACCATGTGATTTATAAAAGTACAAAAGAATCTAATATCCTCTGGTCCAGTAGAAAGCAAACAGACTTAGAGGTTATCATATAATATAATATATATATATATGTAATTTATTTTCTCCATTTCTGATTGGCCAAACTTTAACCACAAGAAGTTCCAAAACCATGCAATTCTACAAAATATGTGCATAAAATAAAAGCTTCTATATTTCAATGTATTCAAACCTTTTCAGAAAATAAATAATATAAACAGATTATGTTCATCTGAGGACACAAACACTGACAAGAGTGGGAGGATAGATTGATGATCAAGAGTCTCCTTCTATCCCCTAACATTATGATGGATGGTGGAGCTAAACCACAAATCAAAGATATACAATGCAATTTACAGTATTTTTAAAAGTTATTCATCCCATTCTTTAAATTCTGAAAATGACAGAACATCTATTCTCTCGTGAAATTATGTTCACAATGAACACTTCCTAAGAAAAATAGAGAGAAATGTTACTAGACACAGGTTGGTCTTACCACTTCCCATTTTTATGGCACTGAGTTTATGTGACACCCAGATCCCTTACTGCCCCAAGCTCTGCTTTTGAGTGAAGCCAGGTGAGACACATAGAATATATTCTGTCTTGTTGTTTCATTATATTATAGAGAATAAAACTGCAGGATTCAACCTGCTTCAAATCCTAGGAGTTAGACCCCTCAACAGAGGTTGCCACAAAGGCTGCAAGGGCCTGAGGAGATGGCAACTTGCTCTCCTGCCCCCACCCCCATGACACCAGCTCTGCTTTTGTTTTGTTTACTGGGCTTCCATACAAGTGCTTGTTTAAAGAATGGGTTCAGCTGCATCACAGATTTAAAAAGCACTATCCTGGAGAACTTGATTTCCGCGTTTAAACTCCTTCGGTCGAATGCCTTGTTTCTATACCCATTAACATACTGAGGAAAAGGGTAGTTGATAGATGGTTGGTAGAAAGCAAGAGAGCAAGTGACATAGTCTGCTGGGTCTATAGCATGCTGAATAACTCCACTATGATAATTTCATAAAGAAAGTACAAAAATAGCAGGTGTAGATGGGGGAAGTCCTGGGCAAAATTATAAAAGAAATGTCCTCATTCTCACTTTTGTAAGCTTCTTTCTCTGCTCCTCACACTCCTTTTGCTGCCCAGTATCTGGTATTTTCTCTTTCTGTGTCAAAATTTGCACCCTTATCCCAATAGCTTAGTTTGTTTCAATTTAAGTTAGTAAGTTGCTGTTTGCATTGGGAAAGCCTTTTTTAAAAAATGTATTGTCTCGGGCTTCCCTGGTGGCGCAGTGGTTGAGAGTCCGCCTGCCGATGCAGGGGACATGGGTTTGTGCCCCGGTCCGGGAGGATCCCACGTGCCGCGGAGCGGCTGGGCCCGTGAGCCATGGCCGCTGAGCTTGCGCGTCCGGGGCCTGTGCTCCGCAACGGGAGAGGCCACAGCAGTGAGAGGCCCGCATACCGCAAAAAAAGGAGAAAAAAAAATGTATTGTCTCATTAATTAAAATCATAAGATCATGATTCTGAGATCTAAAAGAGATAAGATACCTCTGAATGGAACGTCAAAGAAAGATGGACTCAAACTTTGCAAAGGCTCTCAAAATATAAAATATATCTGTTTCTTTTCCAACAAATATTTATTGTGCTTTTACTGAGATCCACGTAGTTCTTTTAAAGAACACTCCAAGGAGACTCAAAATCTCAAGGTGGAGGCATCATTAGTGCAACTGTGGCTTTCAGCCTTGGAAACCCAGAATCTCGATTTTATTTACTCAGAAGCAGGGGGCTCTGTAAACGTAGAGCAAAGATCGTAGGATTTGGAGTCAGAGGTGTAGGTTTGAGCTTTGGCTGCACCTCTTATTAGCTATTTGTGTTCTTAAGCAAACTGACTTAATACCCTAAAAAAAAAAAAAAGGTGAAGAAAATTATCCCTGCCTCACAGGATTATTGGGAAGCTCAGATGAGACGGTGCATTTAAAAGGGTTTTATATACTGTCCTGGGCTAAACAGGGTTGGTCAGTTTGGCTTCTGGAGGGAGAGAGACCCTCCAAACAAAGGGGATTTCTGTGTGCCAGTAGGCGCCCAGCAGGGATTCCCTGCAGGCGACCTTTGAAGGCTGATAAGCATCTCCAACAGCTGCATAAGAGAATACAGGGACCCACCGAGAGGGCAAAGGGCATGCCCTTTGCCCTTCTGCTCTCAGCTCAAAGGCCATCTGCTAAAGATCCCCTACAGGGAAATATAACTCTAAGGAGGGAGGCTCAGGGAAGATTTCAAGGGGTCCTAACTCAAGAGCCCTAACCACCCTAAGGGCTTTAGCTTTGGAATTTAAACTTATTTTACTTGGAGGGGATATGGGGAGATATATATATACATATAGCAGATTCACTTTGTTATACAGCAGAAACCAACACAACATCGTAAAGCAATTATACTCCAATAAAGATGTTTAAAAAAAAACTTATTTTACTTAGTGTATACTGCTTTTAATTAATTTAACTTTATCCTCTACTCTGCTAGAATTTTAAATGGTTTATATTTAACGTGTATGTGACTATCTGTAATATACACTGTTTGGTCATAGATATATATTTTTTACCATGTATACATTTGTTGTAAATGTGCATATATACTATAGACTTGTGTGGTATGCATCCTATAACATGTGGGTGGGAGGCATGTATAGAGAAAAAAACCTAAGAGAATATGAACCAAAATGTTAACAATGTTTATCTCCCGGAAGATTAAATTATGAATGGCTTAATTTTCTTTTTGCTTGTGTGTGTTTTTCAGGTGTTTCCTTTGGAAATAAATTTCTTTAGGATAAAAAAGTCACAATAAAATTTGATTAAAATAAATAGCTCACATTAGTTTTTGTTTCTGGTTTAGTGTGCTTTTATTTCATTTGTACTTTCTCTTAAATTGTTTATTTCACCTATTTCTCTTACTGCTTTTGACCTGTATTTTCTTTTGTTTCCTCTTGTCATTTTGTTTCCTATCATCACATTTTGTTGCAATTTTCATTTTCTATCTTTTACTGAATATAGCAAGCACATAGCAGAGGATTGCGTCCTTAAGAATTGCTCCTGACTTAACCAAGGAGACAGAATATTTTCCCT